>NC_137955.1:5665000-6337500 GCF_963924665.1 Micromys minutus | reverse complement strand
CAGACTGAAACATAAACAGAACCCAACATTTTGCTACATACAGGAAATGCACCTCAGTAACAAAGACAGGCACTATCTCAGAGTAAAAGGCTAGAAAAAAAAGTTCCAAGCAAATGGTCCCAAGAAACAAGCTGGAGTAACCATTCAAATATTGAATAAAATTGATGTTAAACAAAAAGTTTCCAAAATTAGGTAAGTAAGGACACTTCATACTCATCAAAGGAACAATCTATCAAGATGAACTCTCAATTCTGAACATCTATGCAAGGACATCACATTCATAAAAGAAACTTACTAAAGATCAAAGGGTACATTGTACCACACACAATAATAGTAGGAAACTTCAATACCCCACTCTCTTCAATGGATAGATCACAGAAATAGAACCTGAACAGAGACACAGTGAAACTAACAGAAGTTATGAACCACATGGATTTGACATATATATACACATACATACACACACACACACACACACACACACACACACATATATGACATTTTGTCCTAAAAAAAAACAAACCCTCTACTCTCATGGAACCTTCTTCAAAATAGACCATATAATTGGTCACAAACAGGCCCCAAGAGAAGACTGAAGTAATCCCATGCATTCTATCAGATCACCATGGACTAAGACTGGTCTTTAATAACAACAACAAATCAACAGGAAGGTCACAGACAGATGGAAGCTGAGCAACAATAACTTGGTCAAGAAAAAAATAAAAATATTAAAGCCTTTTTTAGATTTTAATTAAAATAAAGGCACAAAATACCCAAACTTATGGGACACAATGAAAGCAGTGTTAAGAGGAAAACTCATAGCTCAGAGGGCCTTCAAAAAGAAATAAAAGAGAGCATACACTAGAAGTTTGACAGCATACCTGAAAGCTCTAGATCAAAAACAATTACACTTAGGAGGAGTAAAGGGCAGGAAGTAATCAAATTTAGGGCTGAAATCAACCAAGTAGAAACAAAAAGAACTACAAAAAAATAAACAAAACCAGGAGCTGGTTCTTTGAAAAACTCAACAAGATAGACACACCCCTAGCTAAACTAGCCACAAGGGACAGGGATTGTATCCCAATTAACAAAATTAGAAATGAAAAGGAAGGCATAACAACAGAAACCAAAGGCATTAAAAAAATCATCAGTCTATAACCACTAAAGAAATAGAAGCAGTCATCAAAAGCCTCCCAACCAAAAGGAGCCCAGGACCAGATGGCTTCAGTGCAGAATTCTATCAGACCTTCATAGAATACCTAATACCAATATTCTCCAAACTATTCCACAAAATAGAAACAGAAGAAACACATACCTAACTCATTCTTCAAGGCTACAATGATGCTTATTCCTAAACCATACAATAACACCACAAAGAAAGAAAACTTCAGACCAATTTCCCTCATGAAAAACGATACAAAAATACTCAATAAAATCCTTGCAAACTGAATCCAAGAACACATCAAAATGATCATTCACCATGATAAGTAGGCTTCATCCCAAGTAAGCAGGGATGGTTCAATATACTGAAGTCCATCAATGTAATCCACTATGTAAATAAACTCAAAGTAAAATACCACATGATCATCTTTTTAGATGCTGAGAAAGCATTTGACAGAATTCAACATCCCTTCATGTTAAAAGTCTTGGAAAGATCAGGAATTCAAGGTCCATGCCTAAACAGAGTAAAAGCAATATATAGCAAACCAATAGCCAACATCAAACTAAATGATGAGAAACTTGAAGCAATCCCACTAAAATCAAGGACTAGACAAGACTGCCCATTTTCCACTTACCTATTCAATATAGTACTAGAAGTCCTGTCCAGAGCAATTAGACAACAAAAGGATGTCAACAGAATACAAATTAGAAAGAAAGAAGCAAAAGAAAAAAAATCACTCTTTGCAGATGATATGATAGTATACTTAAGTGACCCCAAAAATTCCACCACAGAACTCCTACAGCTGATACACAACTTCAGTAACATGGCAGGATATAAAATTAACTCAAATCTGTAGCTTTCCTTTACTCAAAGGATAAACATGCTAAGAAAGAAATTAAGAAAATGATACCTTTCAAATTGTCACAAACAATATGAAATACCTTGGTGTGACCCGAACCAAGCAAGTGAAGAATCTGTATGACAAGAACTTCAAATCTCTGAAGAAGAAAATTGAAGAAGATCTCAGAAGATGGAAAGATCTCCCATGCTCACGGATTGGAAGGATCAATATTGTAAAAAAAACATCTTGCTGAAAGTAAATCAAAACAACCCTGGGATTCCACCTCATACCAGTCAGAGTGGCTAAGATCAAAAACTCAGATGACAGATGATGCTGGCAAGGATGTGGAGAAAGGAACACTCCTCCACTTTTGGTGGGATTACAAGCTGATACAATTACTCTGGAAATCAGTCTGGCCATTCCACAGAAAACTAGACATAGTACTACCTGAGGACCCAGCTATACCACTCCTGGGCATATACCCAAAAAAAACTCCAACATCTAACAAAAACACATGCTCCATGACAATAATAGCAGGCTTATTTATAATATCCAGAAGCTGGAAAGAACCCAGATGTCCTTCAACAGAGGAATGGATACAGAAATTATGGTACACTTACATAATGGAGTACTACTCAGCTAATAGAAACAATGAGCTTATGAAATTTCTAGGCAAATGGATGGAACTTGAAACTATCATTCTGAGTGAGTCGACCCAGTCACAAAAGAACACACATGGTATCTACTCACTGATGAGCAGATATTAGCCTCCAAAAGCTTGGAATACCCAAGGTACAATTCATAGAACTTATTAAGCTCAAAGTGAAGGAAGGTCATAATGTGGATGCCTCAGTCCTTCTTAGAAGGGAGAACAAAATGCTCATGGGAGAAAATACAAGATCAAATAGAGGAGCAGAGATTGAAGAAAAGATTATTCAGCAGCTGCCTCACCCAGGGATCCACCCCATATGCAGCCACCAAACTGAAGCACTATTGCTGATGCCAAGAAGTACTTACTTGCAGGAACCAGATATGGATGCCTCCTCAGAGGCTCTGACAGAGTCATACAGATACAGTTGAGGATGATTGCAGCTAACCATCCGACTGAACATGGAGACCCTAATGAAAGAGCTAGAGAAAGAACTGAAGGAGCCGAAAGGGTTTGCAACTTCCTGAGAAGACAACATTATCAACCAACCTCCAGAACCCCCATGGACTATAACACCAAGCATTGAGCACACATGGAGAAACCCATGGCTCCAGGTGCATATGTAGCAGTGGACAGCATTGTCTGGCATCTATGGGCAAAGAGGCCTTTGGTCCAGTAAGGGCACATTTTCCCAGTGTAGGGGAATGTCAAGGCACTGAGGTAGAGAGGGTGATTGGAAGAGGATGTACCTTCATGGAACAAATGGAGGGGATGGAGGAAGGGATGAGGAGAAGGGATAACATTTGAAATGTAAATACAGAGAATATTAAATAAAATAATATATAAAAAAGAACAGTTATAACCAGCAAAGAACCTCCCCATATCATCTAGTTAAAATCGTAAATATAAAGAAACTAGTGAAAGGTATTAGAAAAACTTCAAGTCATATATAAAGCCCACCTCTTCAAAAAGAAAAGAACCAAAAATAAATAAATAAATAAATAAAAATAGTAAATAAGTAAATATTTTTTTAAAAATCTATCCCTTTTTATTTTATCAAAATTGTTTAAAACTATTTCCATTGTTTTCCTTAATAATATAATATAAAATAAAAATAATACATATATTTGAAAGGGAATAAAATTATAATTTAGTCCCAGATGGGAGTATAACTACTTAAATTAATTTTTAAAAATCTATTGGAATATATCAATTAATATACATTCAGTAAGGCAGCCAACTTAAGTAAGAGAGACCTAGTTAAGTTGCTAAGAAACATCAATTCTAAAGCAATAATTGAGTCTACAGGAACATACTTTATAGCTCTGATGTTATAAACTGTAACTGGGCTCTCATATCAGCCTATACAAAGCCCACTCAATGCAAACACATCAGAAGTACCATTTGCTATTCATTAGGTTTATCTGCAATGGTTCTGTGAGGAAAAGACATTTGGGTTTTAATTAGTAATCCCAGGAGCAAAAGAAATCCCCCAGCTTTATCAGTTGAAAAAGAAACTGTTAATTTTTCATAAGGGTTTGTGGACTCAGGAAGTCTTTGTTAAGAGTTTACAAACAACCAAAAGACTACTTAGTGTTCTCCCATGGCTGGCTTTGGTCTGAGTACAGGTAAAATCTACTAGAAAAAGAAGCTTCCATATCAGTATGTAAAGAAGGATGAGCACATATGTCTTCCCACGTGCTGAGGCTGGGGAATGGTTTCAGGTCACTTTCCTGAAGGGACACATGGATCTGCCCATCCTGTTGATCTTCTCAGGTCAGCCCACCAAATGTGGTCTTACTGGGGATGGGGTGGCAGAGCTGAGCTGAACTGAGCAGACAGCATGGAAGTATACTGACCTCAGTTTTTCTTGTCTTGGGTTTAATCCTTAATGCTGTGGATAAACAAGCAAATAGCTAAACAACCACTCTCCCCACCCCTTCTCTCTCTCTCTCTCTCTCTCTCTCTCTCTCTCTCTCTCTCTCTCTCTCTCTCTCTCTCTCTCCCTCCCTCCCCCCTCCCTCCCTCCATCCATCTCTCTCTCTCTTTCTCTCTCTCTTTCTCTCTCTCTCTCTCTTTCTCTCTCTCTCTCTCTCTCTCTCTCTCTCTCTCTCTCTCTCTCTCTCTCTCTCTCTCACACACACACACACACACACACACACACACACAGAGGAATATCACCTACTTTGGCTATAGGAAAGCTTGCTGGATCAAAGCTAGAACATAAGAAACCCAAGAAAGGATTAAGAATATGAGCAAGAGAGATGTAAGCAATGAGAGGAAATGGTGGGATTTTTTGGCCTGGAAACTTCCTTTTTCCACCTGTGTGCATGGTCACAGCACTGCAGTGTGAGGCCACAAAGGTACATCAGTGTCTCTCCCTGAACTAGAAAGACTGAATTAGAAATGGAAATTTTGTCCCTAGGTGCTGAATTCTAGGACTGAAGAATTGAGTCAAAATTTAAGATTTCAGAATTAGCCATAGAACAGAAATTCCAGTAGAGACAGGGAGGAGTCAACTTGTTTGTTTGTTTGGAAAGTGAATTGTAGGAAGCAAGAGAGTTAACACTGAGTGCTCACAATGTACTGCCTGGGACATCACAAAGACAGCTGCGGAGAGCAGAGTGTGTTTTTCAAGAAGGGTGAAGAAGTCCATAGGGAGCCACTTGGCTGTGATGATTAATTTGGTGTGATGTGGAGTCAGAGACAAAAGGTTACTTTGGCATTTGGGGCATCACCCAGGGATTGCAATTCTACAAATAAGAAGGTTCTTCATCTTTGCTGAATGATGCAGACCTAAGAGCATCTCTGTGGGTCTCTGAGAAGCAGCAGCTTGTTCTGTATGTTAATATAGAAACTCTTGGCCTCCTTATCTGACTCCCCAACATGTTCTGGATGTAGTGCTGATAAGCAAACATCCTGAAGCCAGGCATAGTGGCACATGCCTTTATTCTCAGTGCTTGGGAGGCAGAGGCAGTCAGACCTCTGAGTCTGAGGCCTGCGTGGTCTACAGAGAGAGAGATCCATGATATCAAGAGCTACACAGGAAACTCTGTCTCAAAAAATAAATAAAATGAAAGGAAAAGGAAAAGAAAACATCTTGAGAGACAAAAACCTTTAATCTGTAGGGTGGGTTAAGCACCTTTCGTACATTATGCAGAATTGGTTGGGTAGTTATTAAAACATTCATGGTCAAACTCTTTGAGATTTAATGATGTATTCTACCTTATAAAATTGTAATCTTTTGTTATCTTAAAAGACTCACTATCACCCACATTACCTACAATAACACACTTTACTGACAAGCCCACAGAACAATAATATAATCAGGATGAATACTGTTATATCTCACAAAAATAAAGCCAAACTGTAATTAAGAAGTGGCAAGTCAAGTGGAATATAATATTGCTATGCTTGTGTGTTTTAAAAGTACCACAGATGCAATCATTTTTACTTCTCTAACGTGATAATTCTGTGCTTACAAAAATCGTTGTCAAAATAAAAGTCTACAGTACTCTAGACTAACATGGCCCACACACACAAACCTTATGAAAAATTAGCTCTGTATATCAGTGTTTTCCAGAGAAAAAGAACCTATTGGAAATATATGTATATAAGGATAAATCATTGTGGAAAGAGATTTATTGTGAAGGCTTGGCTGAGGCTGACATGATTATGGAAGGGTCTCACCATTGTTACCTATAAAGCCCCAGAAGCTAAGCCAGAGACAATGTTGAAATCCTAGCCCACTTTCCAAAGGTCCAAGTACCAAAAGCAATGGTACTCAAGGTAAGAGGATGAGATGTCCTAGCTTAGGTGGAAATCTGCCTTCCTCCATATTCTTTATCCGAGTCTTCAGTGGATGATGGGGGATGCTTCTTGTACTGGTGCTCTGAGGACACTGAAAAACAATCTTCTTTATTCACCCCTCAGATTCAGATGCTAATCTCTTCTTCAAGCACCACAGTGTTTTATACTCAACAAATCACTTTGTCTAGCTATTTAAAAATAATTGCCACATTATGTTTTTTATTTATAATGTGGAAACAAAGTTAAGAGATGCTTACTCTAAATCTCTGTCCCTACCCCAATTCATCTTTTCCTAACAATCCATAAAAAACACTGGAAAGCTGAGTTTTCCCTAGCACCTGGGTTATGTTTAGACTATGGTGGTTTGAATAGCTACGGACTCATGTTTGAGTGCCTGGCCCATAGGGAAGGACACTATTAGGAAGTGTGTCACTGTGGGGGTTGGCTGGAAGGTCTCATATATGTTTAAGCTACACCCAGTGTGGGCACAGTCTCTTGCTGCCTGTGAATCAAAATGAAAAACTCTCAGCTCCTCCAGCACCAAGACTGCCTGCATGTTACCATGCTTCCCACTATGATGAAAATGGACTAAACTTCTGAATCTCTGAGCCAACTCCAATTAAATGTTTTCCTTTATAAAAGTTGCCTTGGGCATCTGGACAGGCAGCCCGCCCATGCACAGGTCCCTGGGACCAAGGAAGAGCAGCAGGAGTGCTTTCCATCCTAAGCAGAAGAGTGAGGCAACTTCTTCTACCCACATTTTACCTTGGGAAAAGCTGCACAGAACTCTTGAGGTTCAAGCAGAGGAACTGAAGTGGGGTGCACACTTCCGGCCCAAGGCCAGACCTGGCCCAGCCATATCTGGACAGGCAGCCTGGCCATGCACAGGTCCCTGGGAGCTTGGAAGAGCCTCAGGAACACTTTCCATCCTAAGAGGAAGGATCCACAGGAGAGACAGGCTCCACACAGAGACAACAAGATCACCTATAATCACAAATAACAAGATGGCAAGACAAAAGCAAAAGAACCTAAGCAATGGAAACCAAGACAATCTGGCAACATCGGAACCCAGGTCTCTCACCACAGCAAGTAGTAGATTGCCAAACACACCAGAAAAACAAGACTCAGACTTGAAATCATACTTCATGATGATGATGATCTTGGAGAAGTGCATAAATAACTCCTTTAAGCAATTACAGGAGAACCAGGGGAAAAAATCACTCAAAGAACTACAGGAAAACACAACCAAACAGATAAAGGAATTGAAAAGGGCA
This sequence comes from Micromys minutus, assembly GCF_963924665.1. Taxonomy (NCBI): domain Eukaryota; kingdom Metazoa; phylum Chordata; class Mammalia; order Rodentia; family Muridae; genus Micromys; species Micromys minutus. The sequence continues at coordinate 6,329,764 of NC_137955.1, read as the reverse complement.
ATAAAAACAATAAAGAAAACACAAAAAGAGACAACCCTGAAGATGGAAAACCAAAAAAAAAAAAAAAAAAAAAAAAAAAAAAAAAAAATCAGGAGTTACAGTTGCAAGCATCACCAACAAGAGATGAAAGAGAGGCTCTCAGGGGCCAAAGACAACAAAGAAAACATAGACAAAACAGTCAGAGAAGTTACAAACACCAAAAAGCTGGTCTTTTGAGAAAATCAACAAGATCAATAAGCCCTTAGCCAGACTAACTAGAGGGCAAAAAGAGAGTATCCAAATTAACAAAATCAGAAAGGAAAGGGGAAACATAACAACAGAAATTGAATAAATTCAAAAAATCATCAGGTCCTTTTATAAAAGCCTATACGATACAAAACTGAAAAATCTGGAGTTAATGGACAAGTTTCTAGACAGATACCAGATACTAAAGTTAAATAAGGATCAGGTAAACCATCTAAATAATCCCATAACACCTAAAGAAATAGAAGCAGTCATCAAAAGCCTCCCAATCAAAAATTGAGCCCAGGATCAGATGGGTTTAGTGGAGAATTCTATCAGACTTTTATAAAAGACCTAATACCTATACTTTTCAAACTATTCTGCAAAATAGAAACAGAAGGAACACTACCCAATTTGTTCTTCAAAGACACAATTATGCTCATTCCTAAACCACAAAAAGACACTAAAAAGAAAGAGAACTTCAGACCAACTTCTCTCATGAACATGGATGCAAAAATACTTGATAAAATTCTTGCAAACTGAATCCAAGAACACATCAGAACAATCATCCAACATGACCAAGTAGGCTTTATCCCAAGGATGCAAGCAAGGGTGGTTCAACACATGGAACTCCATCAACGTAATCCACCATATAAACAAACTCAAAGAAAAAAATCACATGGTCATCTCACTAGATGCTGAGAAAGCATTCAACAAAATTCCAAACCCTTTCATGATAAAAGTCTTGGAAAGATCAGGAATCCAAGACCTATACTTAAACATAGTAAAAGCAATATACAGCAAACCAGTAGCCAACATGAAACTAAATGGAGAGAAACTTGAAGCAATCCCATTAAAATCAGGGACTGGACAAGGCTGCCCTCTCTCCCCCTACCTATTCAATATAGTACTGGAAGTCCTGGCCGGAGCAATTAGACAACAAAAAGAAACCAAAGGAATTCACATCAGAAAGGAAGAAGTCAAAATATCACTATTTGCTGATGATATGATAGTATTCTTAAGTGACCCCAAAAATTCCACCAGAGAACTTTTACAACTAGTAAAGAACTTCATCAAAGTGGCTGGATATAAAATTAACTCTAACAAATCAGTAGCCTTCCTCTACTCAAAGGATGAACAGGCTGAGCAAGAAATTAGAAAATTGACACCCTTTACAATAGTCACAAAAACTATAAAACACCTTGGGGGTGTCCCTAACCAAGCAAGTGAAGGATCTGTATAACAAGAACTTCAAGACTCTTAAGAAACAAATTGAAGATCTTAGGACATGGAAAGATCTCCAATGCTCATGGATTGGCAGGATCAACATTGTAAAAATGGCCATCTTACCAAAAGTAATCTACAGATTCCATGCAATCCCCATCAAAATCCCAACTCAATTCTTCATTGAGTTGGAAAAAGTAATTTGCAAATTCATCTGGAATAACAAAAAACCTAGAATAGCAAAATCTATACTCAAGAATAAAAACACTTCTGGGGGAATCATCTTCCCTAATCTCAAGCTCTATTACAAAGCAATTGTGATAAAAACTGCATGGTATTTGTACAGAGATAGGCAGGTAGATCAATGGAACAGAACTGAGAAATGAACCCACACACCTATGGTCACTTGATCTTTGACAAAGGAGCTAAAAGCATTCAATAGATAAAGGACAGCCTCTTCAACAAATGGTGTTGGTTCAACTAACAGTCTGAATGCAGAAGAATGCAGATCAATCCTTTCTTATCTCCTTATACAAAGCTCAAGTCCATGTAGATCAAAGATCTCCACATAAAACCAGGTACACTGAAACTATTAGAAGAGAAAGTGTGGAAGAGTTTAGAACACAAAGGCACAGTGGAAAGTTTCCTGAACGAAACACCAATGGCTTATGCTCTAAGATGTCTGGCGATACCTCAGAAAATTGGATATAGTACTACCTGAAGACCCAGCTATTCCACTTCTGGGCATATACCCCAGAGACACTTTAATACACAACAAAGATATATGCACCACAATGTTCATACAGCTCTATTTATAATAGCCAGAAGCTGGAAAGAACCCAGATGTCCTTCAGAAGATGAATGGATACAAAAATTGTGGTACATATACACAATGGAATACTACTCAGCCACCAGAAACAATGACTTAACCAAATTCTTAAGAAAATGGCTGCATCTAGAGAAGATCATCCTGAGTGAGATAACCCAGTCACAAAAGAACAGACATAATATGCAGTCACTGATAGTGGGATGCTAACCCCAGAGGCTTGCACTCCCCCAGAAACAACTCACAGACTGTATGAAGTCCAAGAAATAAAGAAAACAAAAACTATACATATATTCACAAAACAAGAGGACTTTGACTATTTCCATGTTGCGTTTTGTTTTGCATGTACTTTACGCTTATTGCAACTAGTACGTTTTCAATGCATACTGTCAAGCCCTTGAAAAAAATCAAGTACTGACTAAAAAACATATTCACATGGTTTTATGTAAAATATATTTTAATGTCTGAAAAAGCAGTACTGACAAAAATGTATAATTTTAAGCAAAAAATGTTTAAAATCTTTAAAAAAATAATAAGCTGTTAGTCTTTTGTGTAGATGGAAATATCTCAAGAAACACTTCTTGTTATGATTAATAATTTGAATCTTATTTGTAACAGATAAGAGACCAATGTATTTTCCATGTATTTTCATGTTAAAAAAATAAATCTTGTTTTGAAGACAAAAAAAAAAAAAAAAAAAAAAAAGAATCAACAAATGGGACCTCATGAAATTGCAAAGCTTCTGTAAAGCTAAGGGCACTGTTAAGAAGACAAAACGGCAGCCTACAGATGGGGAAAGGATCTTCACCAAGTCTACATCTGATAGAGGACTAGTATCCAATATATACAAAGAACTCAGAAAGCTGGACTATAGAGAATTAAATAATACTATTTAAAAATGGGGTACAGAGGTGAACAAAAAATTCTCAACTAAGGAATACCAAATGACTGAGAAGCACCTAAAGAAATGCTCAACATCCTTGGTCATAGGGGAAATGCAAATCAAAACAACCCTGAGATTCCACCTCACACCAGTAAGAATGGCTAAGATAAAAAACACAGGTGACAGCAGATGCTGGCGAGGATGCAGAGAAAGAGGAACACTCCTCCACTGTTGGTGGGGTTGTAAGCTGGTACAACCACTCTGGAAATCAATCTGGTGGTTCCTCAGAAAACTGAACATGGTATTACCTGAAAACCCAGCCACTCCACTCTTAGGCATATACTCCAAAGATGCTCCAACATGTAACAAGGACACATGCTCCACCATGTTTTTAACAGCCTCATTTATAATAGCCAGAAGCTGGAAAGAACCCAGATGTCTCATCAACAGATGAATGAATACAGAAAATGTGCTACATTTACACAATGGCATACAACTCAGCTTTTAGAAACAATGACTTCATGAAATTCCTAGGCAAATGGATGGAACTATCATCCTGAGTGAGGTAACCCAGTCAGAAAAGAACACACATGGTATGCACTCATTGATAAGCTGATACTAGCCTCAGAACCTTGGAATATCCAATACCCAAGAAACAATTCACAGACATTATGAAGCTCAAAAGTAAGGAAGGGCAAAATGGGGATACCTCAGTCCTTCTTAGAAAAGAAAACAAAATTCTCATGGGAGGAAATATAAGATCAAATAGAGGAACAGGGATTGAACAAAAGAATCACTCCGAAGCTGCCTCGCCTGGAAATCCACCACATATGTAGTCACCAAATCCAAGCACTATGACTGGTCCCAAAAAGTACTTACTGGCAGGAACCAGAGAGAGATGCCCACTCAGGGACTATGCTAGGGTCATATAGATACAGCTGAACATGTTTGCAGCTAACCATTTGTCTGAACTTGGGGACCCCAATGAGGTTGCTAAAGAAAGTACCTAAGGAACTGAAAGGGGTTGCAGCCTCATGGGAAGATAACAACATTATCAACCAACCAAACCCTCCAAACCTCCCATGGAATAAAACACCCACCTCCATGCACACTTTGAGAGACCTATTGATCCAGTTGTGTATGTAGCTGAAGATAGCAGTGTCCGGCATCAATGTGAGAAGAGGCTTTTATTCCAGAGAGGGCATGTTGTCCCAATGCAGGGGAATGACAAGGCAATGGGGTGGAGAGGCGGACCAGAAGGGAGTGCACCTTTGTGAAGGCAACTGGAGGGGGAGGAGGATGAGAGCAGGGTGGGTAAAGGGATAAGATCTCAAATGTAAATACAGAGTATTTAATTTAAAAAAAGATTAAAAAAAAAGTTGCCTTGGTCATGGTGTCTCTACACAGCAATAAATCCCCAAATAAGACAGAGACTTTTATCAAAACCAAACAAGCAAGCACAGAGCATAAAGCAGAGGCATCCAATATGTCAAAATTAATCTGTTTTATTGATGGGCAGTATTCAATTATCCAGGAGCAACATAAGATGTTCCCATAACTGTGAAAGTCCCATTGAAAATCTGTGATAGACAGGGAACCAGAATTAAGGCCACGGCCAGCATACCTGACACCAGTCCAATCTTTTTGTCCTTTCACTCCTTCATCTTTTTGAGACAAAATGTTCTTTGAATTATTTATATAATAGTGATTGCTCTCTTCATGTAATCTTTAGCTTTAAAATGATTACCAAGTACAAATACAAATTTCTAATATAAAATGTACTATATAAATAAAGTCAATTATTTCTCATATGAACTAAAATGCACAGACTAAAGAACTTTATACATTTCAATTTTCACTCTGTTGCATAGTTTTCAATTTTAAAGAAGAATAAGATTCCAAAGTGCCATAGAGAATTAATAAATTAAGGTAACTAAAGCTCTTATATCTATGTCATTGATCACTGTGTTATCATTCATTCTTTTGTATTATTTAAATGTATATACTGTTTAAATGAAGGTATATGTAATAACACAGAACTTCATTTAAATAATTTCAAGTATTTTATAATTTATTGTTAAATAAATACATATGATTGATCTGTGGGAGATGTGGAATAGGGGAGGGTGGAGAAAATAATAAAATACCATGTTTTTGTAGTTACAGAATAAGCAAAAGAAAAAGTTATTAAATAATGTTTAATAAATGTGCTAATTTAGGCTCAAGTATGTACTGGCATGAAGAAATATAAAAGATTTTTGTGAAAGTCAGACTATGTTTCATTGACATTGTTAAAAACTGTGAAAGTTGGTATCTTAGCTTCATTTCTGTTACTGTGATAAAGCATCCTGACATAAAGCAATTTGGGGGGAAGGGCTTATTTTCACCCACAATCCAAAGTTATAATTCACCATAGCAGAGAAATCAAAGCAGCCACTCACATTATGTAATATGCACTGTCAAGATCAGTGAGAAATGAATGCCCACATATCTACTACTCAGATCACCTTCTCTACGCTAATATAGTCTAGGACCCAAACCTAGGGAATGGTACTACCCTCAGTTGACTGGGTTTTCCCACATCAATTAACATAATCAAGACAGTTTTCAATAAACTAGCTCACAGAGCAGCTTCATCAAGACAATCCCTCATGGAAAGTCTCTTCCCAAGTAATTCTAGACTGTGTTAATTAACAAAACCAATCATTACACATAGCTATACATAGTAAGAAAGCAAAGTAGGGGAAGAGGCTGGAAGTATCCTCAGCAGTTAAGAGAATGTATTGCATAATCAGGAGAACCAGAGTTGGGACACCAGTACTCATATAACAACTCAGGATTATAATCCCTAAAGTGGAAATTTAAGGGTTCTTCAGAAAGTTCTTCAGTTGGATGGTGTTTTGCTGAGGCAAACACATATAAAGGAATGTTTCACTGAAGCAGACACAGGACAGAGATAGTCTACTAAAGCAAACACATGAAAGGACACATGATGAAGGAGAGATTCCTTGCTAACGACACTAACTTACATTACATAGTTGAGCTCCATTTGTTGGGACTCCATAAAATGAAACACACCAAAACTCTTCTGGTGCTGTGCTGCAGTTTCTTGTGGCTTCCACAGACTCGGGCTGATTGGCAGAGTGACGTCAGCTGAGGCAAGGCACATGCTCAGGCAAAACCCATGGAGGACATGAGATGTTTGGAGAGAGTATAGAAGGACTAGAAGGACAGTGACAGGGACTGAGCTAGGCTTGTTTATAGAGCTAGCTGTGCAATTCTTGTGGGTCTCAAGTCTTTGCTGATCTTCACCTCTGAGAGTAGCACAGCTACGAATGTCTCCTGGTGTCCCCCTGCTGAGGCTGAGGCCTGTCTATGTTAGGTAGTGCCACCATTGCTGATTCGTGTTTGCTATCCTGACTTTACCGACATGGACTGCTTGTGTATTCTTGAGGTGTTTGTGCATGAATCAAGCTGTTGCTGCTGACCTGTGAACTGAACTGCCGATTTCTAGACAACACAGACCAAAGTTGCTCCAAAGAACCTTTCTAAACAGGTCCACTTCCCCCATATCCTTTCTTTCCAACTACTTCTTGTGGGTTGTGGTAGACTAAAAGGGAGTTTAAGCATTTTAAAACCATCATTAAAAATAGGATTTGAAAAAATTAAAGTAACAACCCTGGCACTGAGAGAGATGAACAGGGGAAGATAGGTAGGGCTGGCTCTTTTTCAGCCTGAGAAAATACAAGCCTTAGGTTTAGGGAGACCCTTTCTCAAAGGAAGAGGCAAAGAATGAGAGGTGAGAACATTTGGGGCCCTTTTCTGGCCTCTCTTAACATACAGATGCACGCACGCGCGCGCGCGCACACACACACACACACAAATAAACAAATATTAAATACACTCCTTTTGAAGTCAACACTATTATTGTTTTCAATGACAAAAAAATGCATGTTCTTATTCTTAGACTTGAGGCAAGCTCTCCCCAGCAGACACCTTGGGTGGTTCAAAAGTTGCTTTGAATTGCAAAGTCCCAGGTCATATTTACTCCCCGGGTATAATTGAGATTAAGTTTCCTACTGTTTAGATTGATGCTTAGCTGCCGATTTCATTTTGAATTTTAAAAACTACACTGTATGGCTATTGTGCCTGTGCAACTGTTGTGTGTGGGACTGTGCATGCCACAGTGTGCACCTGGGACAGGGGGACTACTTTGTAGAGTTGGTTTGCTCTTTTTAAAGTCATATGAGTTTTAGGAATTGAATTTAGGTCTCCAGGGCTGACAAGAGCTTTTACCCTCTGACTCATTTCCCTGGTCAGAAGTTTCTTTGAATTTTAAGAGGCGATTAGTTTTATTTTCTCCATCTGAATGTTGTAAGGTAAGTTGTGTTAGTTAATAATAATACTGTCATAACCTGGGTAATGTGCCACATGTTTAAATGCTTGTATTTCTACACACACACACACACACACACACACACACAAATCTAAGCATGTTGTCTTTTCAAACTACAAAATATTGGAAAAATTGTCAGAAGTTGAAAAACACAAACAATAAGTAAATAATAGAATTTTGGAATATATCTTTTAAAAAGTTCTTCTCTCCAAAATAAAAAAATTTAAAAAATAAAACCTTATACACAATGATAAAATCTTACTTTCCTTTGTCAACTAGGTAGTCACCAAGTGTGCTCCAGGCTTAACGATTACGCAGATTCTGCTCCCCCAGGTTACTGCACCCTAAGAAGGAAATGGTAATTAAAAAGCTTTCTTGCTTTTCCTACACCTGCTCTTCCAGCACCTCACTCACGCCCATACCTAATTACCCGTGTTTATTTATAGCTGAATTCAGAGGAGCGGCTGACGTTGGCAGACACATAAACCCTCTTAGCCACCGTTAACTCAGAGAGCTCTACCTCCCCTGAACTCAGAGCACAGGAAGGCCACCTGAGCTATTGCCCTTGTATGGAAGACAGGACATCAGCTTCACAGATGTTGCCATTAATGTTCCCATCAGTACTGGCGCCGTTCCCAGTGAGCTGAGAAACCTCCATGGCCATTTCCACACCGGTGGCAGTGCCCGAGACTGCAACCACAGTTAAGAGCGTACACACTTTACTCCATGAAGCAAGATTTCCCTTCTCAGGAGAACCTGAGAAGGCCAAGGGATAGTCAGAGCCCCAGAATATGAAAAGCTTGACCATTTCTTTTAACATACAAACTTGTAAACCAGCAGGGCCCATCTCCACGAAATTTTCAGACCCACAACCTGACAGAAGTAAAGTCAGATAGCTTTGACTAGATACCAATGAAGACTAGCTCTTTTTCTGGCCATAGAGCATATGACTATAAATTTTATCTTTGGCTACTGGGTCCTGTGAGCTTATTACAACCAACTGACTGGATTTTTGGCATTTCTCCTAAGCACGGTAACCTCAGTTACTAACCTAATGGTCACTACATAATCCTCTGTTGTAGAAACAATGACTAGGAATTCGGTATTAGTATGAAGAGTAACTCAATGCTCTCCTCTTACCCAGATTTAATTCTTGTTCTTAGCATCTGGTGAAAAGAGTATAAAGACATTGCTAGGTTGAGGGTAAGTCTGTCGAAAGGTTGTTAAATAAGTGGTTACTGTACCAAAAATTCAGTCATTTAAGCTGCTATGTAGTTCACATTTACTAGGAACTAGTTTTTGAGAAAGATGCACTAATGCTGTGTGGATGAGTGTTTTCTCTGTGTATCTATGTGCACTGTGTACCTGTCTCATGCTCACCAAGGCCAGAGGAGACCATCTGAGATCAATCCCTTAAAGCCAGTGTTACACACAGTGGGAGCTCCCATGTGGGTCCTGGAAACGGAACCTAGGTCTTTTTTGAAAGCAGACAGGTCTCTTAGCTTTTGTTCCATCTCCCAACTGCACCCTTTTTTTGTTTGTATGTTTGTTTGTTTGTTTTGATTTTTGTTAGTTCTTTTGTGGGGTGTTAGAATGGGAGTAGGTATTTGATTTTGTAAACTCCTTAAAGAGATATGAAAGTATATTGTCTTAGTTAAGTCCTATGGTGTGACATAGCTGGGTTTGATATTCATTTTGTTCCCCTTACTGGTGACAGCAACAACTTCCTAATAAAATGCTACTTGTCTTCATATTCATTTATTCTACATATGAGAGCAAACACTTGATGTAGTCATGCTTTGCCTAATGACTTGTGCCTCTTTAACTTAGTCCTATACCAGAGCCCCTGTTGTCTGCTATGAAATCTGACTCTACCTCCTACCTTGGACTGTGAATTTGAAGCATGGTCAGGACAATGCCCTGTGCCTTCTTCAGGAGGGAAGTCTATTTTTAGGGTAAAGGCAAGTATCTGAAGCTGATTTCCAGAATCCCATCCCAGCAAGTCCATCTAAGAACAATGGTTCTCAACTTGTAGGTTGCAATGCCTTTGAGGGTAAACAACCCGTAACAGTACAAAAATTACACTTATGAATTAGTAACAAAATAATTTTATGGTTAGAGATGGGATCACACATGAGAAATGTATATATGTATATATACATATATATATATACACACATATATACATACACATATACCTATATGGAGAGAGAGAGAAGGTTGAGAACCACTTATCTAGGGGCTCAGGATACAGAGGGAAGTATTTTTACTTTTGATACTAAGAGTAAAAATATAAATACTAATTTTATATATAATTTTTAGACATAAAATATATATTAAAAATGACTCTTAATAGGATATTGCTATAGCCATAGATCAGTGTTTTGCTAACTGAGCATCAAGCTTCTTGCAGTAGATTGGAACTAACACAGAGACCACAACCGTGGATCTGCACAATGTGCAGGCAGTGAGACGTGGGAGCACGCCATTCTAGATGGGCTGTCTCCATCACACCCATCCCCTCGAGGGTCCGGAACTTTACAGAACAGGAGGCGGAACGATCCTTGGAGTCTAAGGTTGTGGATGACTCCAAGGGAGCAGTGTCTTCCAGACTCAACAGAATTGGTACGCAACAGAACTCCCAGGACCGGGACAGCACGCAGAAGACCTGCACAGGGTTAAGCCAGACAAGATCCCGCTACTGAGGAGAAATGGACATAGAGCCTTAGCCCTAATGTTAGGTAATGGATACCTGCTGAGAGGGGAAACTAGTTCTCTCCAGACTCACCGTCTATACCAACACATGCTCAGGAGCAGTTGAACAACACAGATTCTATCTGTTCTGTTTCTTTTTCTTCTCTCTGTGTGTGCGCTTTTTTGCTTTGTTTTGGTATGTTTTGCTTTACTGGTTTTTGTCTTTTCTGTTTGTTTTGCCTTTGGGTTTTTTTAAGGGTGTTTTTTGTTTTGTTTTGTTTTAGAAAGCACATAAAGTTGTGTGTAGGGAGGTGAGAGGATCTTGGGGGAGTTGAGGAGGGAAGAATATGATTAAAATATATTCATGAAAAATCTTTTAAGGAAAACTTTATATACAATGCAAATACATCTATAGACATGCAATATATACTTTTAAAGTATAAAGATTAATCTTCTCACGAATCATTGCAGGTGCCAAGGAGCAGAAAATGGAGTGAAATTAATATTGGAATCAGGCTGAAAATGAGTGATCAGAATCTCACTCCTCCCGTTACTATCTAGACAACATTACTGGTCTACGAACTCTGAAAAAAAAAAAAAAAAAAAAACTCTACGTCTTAATTTGATTGTCTTTGGGAAGAAAATGATCAGCTCCTACCTCAAATGACATCGTACAGTTTAAGCAAGGTAGCCTGTGACATGCCTCTGCAGCACCTGGCACGCTGGGTGACCCAGGGATGGCAATCACTGGCACAAGCCTTGTCTGTGTGTGGTATGAGTCAAAGGACAGGAGCTGCTCTGCTGTCCTGGTAATGAGGGGATGTTGTGAGTCCACACACAGGAGTCGGGATGATCGGTGATGGTGACTTCCCCTAGCGTGCTCAAGGTCTGCAGGCTCCTCTTGCCACCTGTGCATGTCACATTAGCAGTGCTCCACCACCCGGTACCCAAGGACCGCAGCGGCTGAATGTCAGCTATAAAACAGAGTCGCGGGGCTTTAGCTTAATGTGTGATACATGAAGAACGTCAGTCACTCTCACTGTGGTCATCTGCAGTGGCACCTACGCTCCTCATCTCTAAGCTGAAGCTTCCAAACCAGGCTTTTAAAAACAAGGGCAGCCTAAGTGCAGAAGCTTGGTTCCAACTTCTAAATGGCCAGAGAGGAAGATCTTCACACATCGGTCTGCATGGTACAACATTTCTCTTCTTGTAGCTTGTCCATGGCTGAATCCGAGAGAGGCACCACATTTATTAGAATCTTCCAGTTGTTTGAGATGATGGCTTACTAGGTTTTAATGTGCTATGAAATCTACATGAACAATCCAAACATAATTGTTAAAAATGCGTGAATTAAAGTTCATGTAAGTGGAATAAGCATTTTATGAATGGACTTTTCACTACATCTCCTCATGTAAATTAGGTTTTTGGTTTTGAGACATCACTAAAGGAAATTGTCTCTACTTCCTCTTTGGCAGCTAATGGCTTTTACCAATTTTTAATGCAAAGTTTATCATAACAATAAATGTTAACATGGCTACCATTCTCAACATGTTCCATGTTCTGCTTAATGCTTAGCCCCCCCTCAAAAACTGAGGTGGACTTTTTATTTTTCTATATAGAAGATGACATTGGTTGACAAAATGTAAAGTGTTTCATTTAAAATTTTGGTCTATGCTGTTTTCTAGCTCGAGAAGCCACGAAGATCTTGGCCCATTGTGATGCTGAGTAGCATTAAATGTTAAGTTCTGTGCTTCTGAGCAGTGTGTGACCATGGGTGGTTACTGAGGGTCCTGTCACACAGGCCTGCCCAGTAACACAGGAATGCCTGCAGAGAAACCTCAGATACCCACTGAGTCTACGCAGTACCCTCCCTGGAGCCCTAGAATTATCCTGCCCAGGCCATAACCTTGCTGACATGTGGGCCTGCAGCTCATAGGATGCTGCGCCACACTGCTCTGGTGTAGAGAATGTGTGTCAGCTTAAGATTGTGTCCTGGTGGGAGATTTCTATGTGGATAATTTGGAAACTCACATTGTTACTTTACAGTGCTTCTGGCTCTGTTGAGGCCATACTCTATCTGCATCTATTGACTGTCAAAGTTCAACTCCCATCTTTCCTCCCATAGTTTGCTTTCAATTCTGCATCCCTTCCGCAAACCCTGAGTGAAACAACCCATGTTCATCCCCCATTGCTTCACCAGCTCTCAGCTCCACTATTTCTTTTGCATTTTTCTTCATATATACATATATACACATAAAACTGTACAATAAAGAATATATGGCCAAAAAAAAGTTTTGTGGTTCCAAATCGCTGTTGGTTTGAAGAATTTCTTGATGCTCTTATAGCTTGCCTTTGATTCAGTACTTTCTTTCTATTTGTCAGGGACACAGGATCACCTTTATTTTAACTGTTGCGTCACCAACCATTCCAACTAGTTGGCCACATGTTTGGGAAAAGGCTGTATGGTCTTCCTGGCTCCGCTTGGTGTCTAAGACATCCTGTTTCCTCTGCTTACATCTCACAGCCTCCCCTCCTCTCCTTTCCTGCAGTGAAGCCCTCCCCAGTGATTCATCAAGGGTTGTCAAATATGTTGTGTGTCCTGCATGTTGGAGTGGATTTTCTGATGATGTGCCTACTCAGGCAAGGAACTAATCACTCGTGCTGGTAGGAAGCCTAATACCTGATCCATTTGGGTGTTATTTCTTTGGTCTATTTTTTTTAACTTGGCTATTCACTTTCCCATTTAAAATAGATTATTTTATGAAAAAGCATACCATGATTACAGTTTTCTTTCCTTCTACCCATCCCAGTTCCTCCCCACCTCCTTCTTTTGCTCTATTTTTCACGCCTTATTTGAGGCAAATAAAAATTTGCTCATATCTTCCCAGGAAAAGACACAACAAACAGAATAAATAAATGGGAATTTTGAGGTTCTTTGATTCTAAGTGCATGTTCCTAAAGTGTAAATGGGAACTGTTGTGTGGACATTAAATGGAACTGTCTTGGTGATGAGACACACTCACAGGAATGTAGGAATATCTGTCACTGACAGGACACCCGAGGGAGTTTAAGTAGGGAAAGAATTTGTTTTGCTTGTGGTTTCATGAGAGTAAAGTTCAAGAATTCTTGATCCCAGACACTTAGGCAGATCATCATGGCAGTAGACACATGTGGCTGGGGAGGTGTCTTAACCTCAAGGTACACAAGAAGCAGAGCAAAGGGGAAGGAGCAGAGCCCCTCTAGCTTGTGAAGGCATCCTCCCAGTCACCCACTTCCTCCTGAAACTTCTAGCACTTCCCATAGCAACATAACTATACGGGTGTCTTAGGGTTTCTATTGCTGTGTAGAAACGACATTACCAAAGCAGTTTTCATAAAGGAAATATTTCATTGGGGCCAGATTACAGTTAAGAGTCCAGTATTGTCATGGTGGGAAGCATGGCTCCATGCAGACAGACATGGTGCTGGAAAAGGAGCAGAGAATTTTACAATTTATTCATGGGCGGCAAGAGAGCGGATGCCATACTGGGCATAGCTTGAGCATATGCAACCTCAATGTCTGCTTCCATAGTGACTTCCTTCAACAAGGCCACACCTTCTAATACTGCCAAGAGTTCAAAACATGGGTCTATGAGAGCCCATTCCTATTTAAACCACCAGTGGGGGACCAAATTAACATATGAACACACTAACATTGAATATATGAGCCCATGAGAGAGATGTCATATTCAGATCATACATTCGCTTCTATTTTGTTGTTGCTCTAAGAACACAGTTCTGTCAAGGGACAGAGTGAGTTAACCACATCAGCCACAAAGACCCATCAGTGTCCCGTCTACCTACACGGGGCTCACTCTCTTTTATGTTCTCAGGCTCTTTTTGTTCAAACAAATCATTTATTCTTTGTTTCTCTCCATGTTTATTTACTCATATGTTATAATGTCCATTAATGTCTAAGCTAAGCTATACTTGCAGTGCTCCCATGATCCTTCTTTCCTCACTGCACACACACACACTCATACACACATACTCACACACACACTCATATATACACACTCACACACACACTCACACACACACTCACACACACACACACACACACACACACACACACACACACACACACACACACTTCCAAACTGTACTCTATCTGAAGGTTGCTCAGTTCTATTAGTTACAGTAATCTTTATGGGAGAAGAGAAAAAAAACAAAACAAAAACAAAAACAAACCAACAACAAAAAGAAACATGGCTTGGCTTTGAGAATTACATACAATTTAGAGAGAAAGAAAAAAAGGTTAGAGCATTTCTTGGATAGAAAAGCAGACATAAAGTTATTTCTGGGGCAAGAAGGAGTCTGAGTCACCCACATGGCACATTAGTGGTAAAAAAAAAAAAAAAAGAAAAGAAAAAGAAAAGAAAGGAAAAAGAAAAAAAGAAACAAATCTGAGAAAGTAGAGTCACACTGACTAATTGGCGTGGCTTACAGGTGCTGAGGTTTAGTCCATTGTCATCGTGGTTGGAAGCATGGCAGCATGCGGGCAGACGTGCTGCTGGAAGAGCCAAGAGTTCTGTCTTGTTCCAGAAGCAGTAGCAGCAGGAGACTTTCTTGGGTACTGGGTGGTGCTTCCCATAGGGTCTCAAAGTCCACCCCTAGAGTGACACACTTCCTCTAACAATCCATTCCCTCAAGACCACATCTCCCATGGCCCAAGCATATTCGAACCGCCACAGGACACATTAAAGGTGCTGGGCAAAGTGCTCATGAGTCCTCCACTCTTTCTACAGCCAAGGTGGCTTCAGTAAACCCTTGACTCCTTCGGCCTACTAGCCAGCACTAGTCTCCTCAGCTGGTTTATCACGGACATCTCAGGGAAACCTTGTTAGCAGCCAGGAGCAGCCCTCACTGCTACAGCACACTACTCCCTGCTGTCCTCATGAGGAATTACACCAGTAGCCCTCAATGCTGCCAGACTCAATGTCTTTCACTTGTAATAACGTTTCCAACGTCTTCCTTTGCTGTCTTAGAACAAAAGCCATATGTAGTAATGCTGTATCTTCCTAAAACTGTTGCAGATCGACTTGTGTGCCCTCTCAACACCCTAAAAATGCATATGCTAAAGGCCTAACTGTTACTTCCTCAGAGCATTTCTGGAGATGGACCCCTAAGGAGGTCATTTAGCTAAAACGAGGCCATTTAGATGGACCATAAGCCAATGAAAGAGATGTTGTTTAAACTGGGACTGTAGACACAGATGTGCACGGTAGGAGATACAGTAGGTCATTCATACATGATGAAGGATCATCTACAAGCAGAGGAATGAGGCCTGGGACAGATCTTCCATCAAACCCCACTAACACCTTAACCTTCTCCAATCATAACAAAACAATCATTTTCTCAAAATACTAGGTGTACTTTCTTAAAGCAAATCTAGCAAATGAGTACACTAACTATATACAGCATTATCTTACTGTAATATAGAGATGAAATAAATCTCATTTAGAATAAAATACTCATTTGCATATAAAAATGTGAGAGTACAGCCATACTGAAAGCTGTACTGCTTATCCACACTCTCTGTGTGCAACAGCTATAACTCATGGTGATGTAAACAGAAAACCTTGAGCACTCTTACTTCTGGTATATGATTTTCCTGAAAAAGAAAACAACTCTTGGCTAAGTCCCAACTAAAACAAAGAACCATCTTCCCTCAATTTACAAAGCAGTTGCGTTCCTAGAAAATTCAAATGTGTGTTGTGTCCTGGGCACAGATTACTATAAATGATGTTTTATAGAACACATGGAGGTCACAGACAGGCCGTGTCTTCCTGCTGTTCTGCACCGTGTGAGACAGTTCCGCATCTTTCTTGCTGCGCCCTTAGGCTTCCTGTCACTATACCACCCCAAACATCTCCAAACACTCCCCAGTGGGGAAGCTCCCCTCTTACTGAGACCTACTGAGATTCAAGGAGAAAAATTATGTGGTCAGCCACATTGCACTCCCTGTCAGAACTTCTGCAAGGAAAACCTCAAGTCTGAGACCACAAAGCAATGTCCAAACCAAAGATTTGATGCTCTGTTGGTGTTTTTAGTGGGAATAGAAACTGAACCTAGACCACTACATTGTGTTAGGCAAACACTCCACCATTGACTTATACCACAGACCCCTTTTAAAAACACATTGTTTATTTATTTATTTGCTTGTTTATTTATTTAGTGTGTGTGTGTGTGTGTGTGTGTGTGTGTGTGTGTGTGTGTGTTGTATCTGGATGTATCTGGGCATCTATATGATGTGTGGTGATGGGTGTCACTCCACCATTGACTTACATCCCAGGTCCCTTTTGAAAACACATTGTTTGCTTGTTTGTTTGTTTGTTTATTGTGTGTGTGTCTTGTATGTGAATGTATGTAATAGGATGATGGTGGGTGTGCCATGGTACATGTATGAAGGCCATAGAATAACTTTGTAGAACCAATTCTCTTTCTACCTTTAGAAGGGTTCTGGGCATTGAATGTAGCTAATTGGACTTGTATAGTAAGTGTTTTTACTCTCTTCCAACCCTTCTTCCACTTTATTATTGATTAGTATTCTTGGTATAAAACACTATGATCAAGGCGACTTGTGAAAGAGCGTTTGGTTGGCTTTCTGGTTCCTGAGGGTTAGAGTCCACAGTGGCTGAGCAAAAGAACAGCAGCAGGAGCAGCTGAGGTCCACGGGCAGGAGGCAGAGAGCATTAGCTGAGACTGATGTGGCCTTTTGAAACCATAACTGGGTCCCCAGCAACCCTCCTCCAACAAGGCCACTCTTCCTAACCCTTTCCAAACAGTCACCAACTAGGGACTAAGTTTTCCATGTCTAAGCCTGGGGGAAGGGGACATTTTATTCAAGCTGCCACTGGTCCCACCACCACTACCGCCATCATCATCACCACCATCACCATCAGTGATGGTAGTGTTTGGGACTGAGACAAGGCCTTTCGAAGCTAGACAGTCGCTTTACTACCAACTATATCCATGGCCCTCTGTAGTTTGGGGCAGGGTTTTGAACCTACATATCTCAGGCAGCCTTGAAATCATGATCCTTAGTGCTGGGAGTGCAGACCCAGGCTGTGATGTCCACTTAGTATTGTTCTAAGCTGGTTTGAAGGCGTGATCTTGACACAGCCACTGAACCCCATGTGTTAAAAAGCTGCTCTTTTGACTTAAACTTTGGCAAGTCCCTGCTGGCTGGAGCCTGGCAGCTGAGTGTTTTATCTGTATCTGAGGGATGTGTGGGCAAAGATTGTTCCCATGGTGCTTGTGTTAATGAGACTTTCCTGACCAATTCCACTGTTCTTTCTTCTCCTTCTGTACTGAGCATTCACTGTCAGACAGTCTGTGCTGGGATGCTGTGTCATCTAAGACTGAGCTCTGGTGGTGTGTGCTTTCCTCCTGCCATCCCGCAGGCCTCTGAGCTCTGTCCCCACACTGCTCATTCTCCATCTTACACATGACAGCATGTCTGCCTTCCTCTGCTTCACTGGAGCTCACTGACTCAGGAATACCGCTAGTTTGTGTATGCTTGGCCCAGGGACTGGCACTACTAGGAGGTGTGGCTTTGTTGGAGTAGGTGTGGCCTTGTTAGAATTGGTGTGTTACTGTGGGGGTGGGATTTAAGACCCTAGTCCTAGCTGTCTGGAAAGGAGTCTTCTAGCAGCCTCTAGATGAAGATGTAGAACTCTCAGCTCCTTTTGCACCACGCATGCCTGGATGCTGCCATGCTCCCACCTTGATGATAATGGACTGAATCTCTGACCTGTAAGCCAGTCCTAATTAAATGTTGTCTTTATAAGAGTTGCTTTGGTCATGGTGTCTGTTAACAGCAGTGAAAATGAAGACAGAGCAGTATTTCATTATTCCAACACTCCCTCCTTGGATTCCCTTGAAAACATCCTGAGGTGTGAGGCAGAAACTTTTTATTACATCAACGGTTACCAACCATCATGCAACATTCTGGGAGACCTTACTAGTGACTTTGTTGTGCGAACATTATAGAGTGTATTTACACAATCTAGGATTGCTATAATGTCACTCGGCAATACAATTGTGTGGGAATAGCCCTACCTCCTGTCTGTATGGGGTCTGTCATTGATTGCCAAGTTGTCGTGTCGTGCCTGTCTGTAACAGAAACCAACATGAGGGCTGTGGATGCAACTCAGTTTGAAGAGTGCTTGCCTAGCATTCAGGAAGCTCTATGTTCAATTGCCAACACTAGACTCCTATGCAAACGATCCTAGATACACATACAAATGGCATAGCAGTGCATCCCTGCCATCCCAACACTGGGGAGGTGAAGACGGGAGTTATCAAAAGGTTGAAGCTACCTCTGGCGACAAAGCAAGTTCCAATTCACTGAATTCAGCCTCAAAACCAAAATTGTTCGAAGGTGCATTTCCCAGAAAGAAGCATTTCATCTTGAGTAATAGGGTCTCAAGACTAGGAAGGTGCAGGAAAGAACTCAGAAATCACACACTTAGTCAAACCGTTGTTTATTACTCCTTTCTGCCTTGTTTTTTCTGCTTTCTTTCCCTTCCTGTGACCATGACAGAAATGCACCTCTATGACAGAGACCAAGTACAGACCTGACTAAATTGGGTCCAATCTCCGGCTGGGTCTGTGGCATGCTAGAAACCAGATTGAATTCCCATGTCTGTGACCCAGTCGGTCCTGCCGTGGACCTGACGTACTGCAGGACGCCGTCTGCGTGGAAGCAGGTGAAGGAAGTCTTGTGAGGATCTTCCAGCTCAGCCCCTCTTCTCCTCATAGCTACTGTGCAGGGTGGGTTAGAGTTCAGGTGGAGCCCAGTTGGTCCTGAGCTGAGAATGTGAAGCTGAGAGTCCAGGGAAGCCAGGGGCGGTGTCAGAACATGGTTCTGGAGAGGAGAGAATTGGGTGACTGGACAGGTAACCTGCAGTTTAGCTTCGAAGGTCACAAGAATCTTCAGCCTAGAGCCAGCTCCAGACAGACAACACGGAGTGAGGAACCACACTCAGACCACCCACCACCAGGAACAGCAGTGAGCCAGCGGTGATCCAGGGACACAGGACTGGAACAGCAGTGAACCAGTGGTGAGCCAGCAGTGAGCCAGCGGTGATCCAGCAGTGATCCAGGGACACAAGACTGACAACAAGATGGCAAGAGGAAAGGGAAAAAATGTAACCCAGGGAAACCAAGACCACCTGGCAACACCAGTACCCATCTCTCCCATCACAGCAAACAGCAGAATGCCAAACACACCAGAAAAAGAAGACACAGACCTAAAATCATACCTCAAGACGATAATAGAGATCCTTAAACAAGAACGGGAGGAAAAGCATAAAGAATTACAAGCTTTTAAAGAGAAAACAAGAAAAACACTCAAAGAACTCAAAGAACTAGGGGAAAACAGAACCAAAGAGATGAAGGAATGGAAGAAGTAATTTAAAACGGAAATTGAAACAATAAAGAAAACACTGAAAGAGATAACCCTAGAGGTAGAAAACCTAAAAAAGAAATTAGGAGTCACAGATGCAAGCATTTCCAATAGACTACAAGAGATGGAAGAGACAATCTCGGGGACCGAAGACACATTGTAAACATAGACAAAACAGTCAGAGAAGATGCAAAAACAAAAAAGCTCCTAACACAAAATGTCCAGGAGATCCAGGACACAATGAGAAAACCAAACCTAAAGATAATAGGAATAGAATAGGGCAAAGAATATCAACTAAGAGGCACAGTAAATATCTTCAACAAAATCATAGAAGAAAACTTCCCTACCCTTAAGAATGAGATGACCATGAGCATAAAACAAGCCTACAGAACTCCAAGTAGATTGGATCAGAAAAGAAACTCCTCCTGACACAAAATAGTCAAAACGCCAAGTGCCCAAAGTAAAAAAAAAAAAAATACTAAAAGCAGAAAGGGAAAAAGACCATGTAACATATAAAGGAAGACCAATCAGAATCACACCCGATTTCTCAACAGAGACTATGAAAGCTAGAAGAGCCTGGTCAGACATGATGCACTCCCTAAGAGAGCACAAGTGCCAGCCAAAGCTGCTATACCCAGCAAAACTCTCAATCACCATAGATGGAGAGATTAAGAAATTCCAAGAAAAAACTAAATTTACACAATATCTGACAACAAACCCAACACTACAACGAATTATAGGTGGAAAACCGATTATAACGAGGGGAACTACATTCTAATAAAAACAAGAAAACTCCTAAGCAAGAAAACCAAAAGAAGAAAGACATACAGGCACAATCCAACCTCCAAACAAAATAGCAGGAAACAGCAACCACTATTCTTTGATATCTATTAACATAAATGGACTCAATTCCCCAATAAAAAGACATAGGCTATCAGACTGGATACATAAATAAAACCCAGCAATTTGTTGCATACAAGAAACTCATCTCAGAGACAAAGACGATACTATCTCAGAGTAAAAGGGTGGGGAAAAAAAACTTCCAAGCAAATGGCCCCAAGAAGTAAGGTGGAGTGGCCATTCTAATATCGAATAAAGTAGATTTTCAACCAAAATTTATCAAAAAAGATAAGGAAGGACACTTTTTACTTATTACAGGGAAAATTTGTCAGGAGGAGCTCTCAATCTTTAACATATATGTTCCAAATACAAAAGCACCCACAGTCGTAAAAGAAACCCTACTAAAGCTCAAAAAATACATTGCACCCTACACAACAATAGTGGAAGACCTCAATAGCTCACTCTCACCAATGGACAAATCAGGGAAACAAAAACTGAACAAGGACACTGTAAAACAAGCAGAGGTTATAAACCAACTGGAATTAATAGATATCTACAGAACATATCATCCTAAAAAAAAAGAATACACCTTTTTCTTAGCACCTCATGGCACCTTCTCAAAAATTGACCACATAATTGGTCACAAAACGAGCCTCAATAGATATAAGAAGATTGAAATACTCCCAGGCATCCTCTCAGATCACCATGGTCTAAGGTTGGTCTTTAACAACAACAAAGACAACAAAAAGCCCACATACACATGGAAACTACACAATGTTCTGTTAAACGATAGCAGGGTCAGAGAAGAAATAAAGAAAGAAATCAAAGATTTTGTAGAATTCAATGAAAACGAAAACACAACATACCCAAACCTATGGGATGCAATGAAAGCAGTACTGAGAGGAAAACTCATAGCTCTGAATGCTTCCAAAAAGAAACTGGAGAGAGCATACATCAGCAACTTGACAGCACAACTGAAAGCTCTAGAACAAAAGAAAGCAGATACACACAAGATGGGTAGAAGGCAAGAAATAATCAAACTTAGGGCAGAAATAGACCAAATAGAAACAAAAAGAACCACTGAAAGAATCAACAAAACCAAGAGCTATTTCTTTGAGAAAATCAACAAGATTGATAAACCCTTAGGCTGACTAAATAGAGGGCAAAGAGAGAGTATCCAAATTATCAAAATCAGAAAGGAAAGTGGAGAAATAACAACTGAAATTGAGGAAATTCAAGAAATCATCAGATCCTACTACAAAAGCCTATACTCAACAAAGCTGGAAAATCTGGGAGAAATGGATAAATTCCTAGACAGATACAAGATACTAAAGTTAAGCCAGGACCACATAAACCATCTAAATATTCCATAACACCTAAAGAAATAGAGGCAGTCATCAAAAGCCTCCCAACCAAAAAGAGCCCAGGACCAGATGGCTTCAGTGCAGAATTCTATCAGACCTTCATAGAATACCTAATACCAATATTCTCCAAACTATTCCACAAAATAGAATCACATGGAACACTACCTAAATCATTTCTTTGAGGCTACAGTAACCCTCATTCCTAAACCACACAGAGACCCTACAATGAAAGAGAACCTCCAACCAATCTCACTTATGAACATTGATGCAAAAATACTCAACAAAATCCTTGCAAACCGAATCCAAGAACACATCAAAACAATCATTCACCATGATCAAGTAGGCTTCATCCCTGGGATGCAGGGATGGTTTAACATACAGAAATCTATCAATGTAATCCACCATATAAACAAACTCAAAGAACAAAACCACACGGTCATCTCACTAGATGCTGAGAAAGCATTTGACAAAATTCAACATGCCTCTATGTTAAAAGTCTTGGAAAGAACAGGAATCCAAGGCCCATACCTAAACATAATAAAAGCAATATACAGCAAACCAACAGCCAACATCAAACTTAATGGCGAGAAACTTTAAGCAATTCCACTAAAATCAGGGACTTGACAAGGCTGCCCACTCTCCCCCTACCTATTCAACATAGTACTGTGTCACCCGCCCACGCTTCCCGCCGGTAGGAACAGGCGTGCAACAAACAAACAGATTCTTCTGCGGACAACCTTTATTGTACAGCACTCTGAGCAGGGGACTTCTTGAGCAGGAAACTTCTCTCTGAGCCGGGGACTCCCTACCGGGGTCTACTGTCTAGGCGACCTCTCACCTGCAGTCTCCCACGTGCGATCTCTCTGTCCAGTCTCTGTCCACGTGGGATCTCCCGCAACCTCTCCTATCGGGTCTCTCTCCACGTGGTATCTCTCTGCCATCCCTCCACGTGGGGTCTCCCGCAATCTCTCCACTATCTTCCTCTCTCCTCACATGGGGGAGAAATGCACTGCTATATATGCCTAGGAGACTCGTGTCACTACGTGATTGGTGCGCCCTCCAGTAACTCAATAGTATGCCCCGAGAGCGGGCTATGACGTATGTGGCGCATGCGCATTAAGTCTCTTGGCTGGGCAACAGCTCTGATTGCTGAGTTCTCGGCGGGAAGCCGGCGCCATGTTTGGGTGTGGCACAAACGGCTCCCTACAGTACTGGAAGTCCTGGCTGGAGCAATTAAACACCAAAAGAAGATCAAAGGGATACAAATTGGAAATGAAGAAGTAAAAACATCACTATTTGCAGATGACATGATAGTGTACTTAAGCAAACCCACAAATTCCACCTGAGAACACCTACAGCTGATAAACAAGTTGAGCAAAGTGGCTGGATACAAAATCAACTCAAACAAATCAGTAGCCTTCCTATACTCAAAGGACAAACATGTGGAGAAAGAAATCAGGGAAAAGATACCCTTCACAATGGTCACAAACAATATGAAATACCTTGGTGTGACTCTAACTAAGCCAATGAAGGACCTGTATGACAAGAACTTCAAACCTCTAAAGAAGGAAATCGAGGAAGATCTCAGAAAATGGAAAGATCTCCCATGTTCACGGATTGGAAGGATAAACATTGTAAAAATGACCATCGTACCAAAAGCAATATACATATTCCATGCAATCCCCATCAAAATTCCAACCCAGTTCTTCACTGAGTTGGAAAGAGCAATGTGCAATTTCATCTGGAATAACAAAAGACCTAGAATAGTAAAATCCATCCTCAACAACAAGAAAACATCTGCGGGAATCACTATCCCTGACCTCAAGCCATATTACAAGGCAATTGTGCTAAAAACTGCATGGTACTGGTACTGAAATAGGGACGTGGATCAATGGAATAGAATAGAAGATCCAGAAATGAGTCCTCACATATATGATCACCTGATTTTTGACAAAGCAGCTGTAAACATTCAATGGATACAGAACAGCCTATTCAACAAATGGTGCTGGTCCAACTGGCACTCAGCATGCAGAAGAATGAAAATAGAACCTTTCTTACCTCCTTGTACAAAGCTCAAGTGTAGGTGGATCAAATATCTCCACATTAAACCAGGTACACTGAAACTATTAGATGAGAAAGTAGTGAAAACCTTAGAACTCATAGGCACAGGAGAAAATTTTCTAAACAGAACACCAATAGCTCGAGCTCTATGGTCAAAGATTAACAAATGGGACTTAATGAGGTTGCAAAGTTTCTGTAAGGCTAAAGACACTATCATGAAAACAAAATGGCAGCCAACCTAGTGGGAAAAGATATTTACCAACCCCACATCAGATAGAGGCCTAATATACAAGGTATACAAAGAACTCAAAAAGCGAGATACCAGAGAATCATACAACCCTATTTAAAAATGGGGTACAGACTTAAACAAAAATTTCTCAATTGAGGAATATCGAATGGCTGAGAAACTTCTAAGGAAGTGCTCAACATCCTTAGCCATCAGGGAAATTCGAATCAAAACAACCCTGAGATTCTACCTCACACCAGTCAGATTGGCCAAGATCCAAAACTCAGATGTCAATAGATGCTGGTGAGGATGTGGAGAAAGAGGAACACTTCTCCACTGCTGGTGGGGTTGTAAACTGATACAACCACTCTGGAAATCAGTCTGTCGGTTCCTCAGAAAAATGGACACAATACTACCTGAAGACCCAGTTATTCTACTTCTGGGCATTTATCCCAGAGACACTTCAACATACAACAAAGATACATGTACCACAATGTTCATTGCAGCTCTATTTATAATAGCCAGAAGCTGGAAAGAACCCAGATGTCCTTCAGTAGATGAATGGATACAAAAATTGTGGTATATTTACACAATGGAGTACTACTCAGCTATCAGAAACAATGGCCTAACGAAATTTTCAAGAAAATGGATGCATCTAGAGAATATCATCCTGAGTGAGATAACCCAGTCACAAAAGAACAGACATAATATGTAGTCACTGGTAATGGGATACTGTCCCCAGAAAGCTCTGAACGCCCCAGAAACAACCCACAGACTGTGTGAAGATCAAGACAAAAAGAAAAAAAAAGAATATATTTTAATTAAAATAGAACTATATCACATCCCCCTTTCCGTCCTACAGCCCCTCCCAGTTTCTCTCCTATCTACTCAAATTAATAACCTCTTTTCCCATATTATTGTTACATATATACATATGTGTATGTATATGTACCCACAAATACTTAATTACAACCTTATAAAAATGTATTTGTATACTTTAATGCAAAAATGCTTAAAAATATGTACATTTATCTTTGTTTTGTAAAATAAAGTTTAAAAAAAAAAGAATCTTCAGCCTAGTACAGACTCGTCTGCATACATCGGGGAGGAAGCTGTCTGAGGCTGGGAAAAGAAATACTGAAAGCAGCGGAAAGAAGAATCCTTAAAGTTCCTGCAGGGCTGGAGATGCTGGGGGCGCCCCCACTGGTAAGCTTTGTGGAGTAGAATGTTCACAAAGCATTGGTCTCCGCGAGAAAAAAATTTAGTCCATGCTGGTCCTGGTCAACAAGGCTTAAAAACAAATTGGTACGACTCAAGCTGTCTCCAAGTAACTGCGTTCCAGAGCATAGCTCAGGAATATTTATAAGAATATAAAAATATCCAGCACACAAGTTCATGACGTCTGCCTTCCAATCAAGCCTCTGGCCAAAGGAAGGAAGCGGAACTTGACAAGGAACAGTGCTCTGCCCTGGAAATTCTGCAGGCGCAAGTTGCTAGTTTCGAGTCAAAGCTATTGTTATTTTTTGTTCGTGTACCCCTCAGTATTGTTTGACTTGCTACAAGCACACGTGACTACTATTTCAAAAGACTGGACAAAATCACTTAGGAAAATGAGAATCAAATGGTGAAGTGGTTTCTGCACTTCAGAAGTGATTGAAAATTCTTCCCATTCTGCTTCACTTTCTAGAAGATACTCATTTTCTTTTCCACCACCTCTTGCCTTTTCTCTCTTTTCCACATAGTGTAGGTGAACATGGGGGTGCTGTTGTATGTTTTAAAAAATACCCACAGTGAGTTGTTATTCGATTGTCAATACCTTGTGTTCTCAAGAAGGTTGATCCAAAGCCCTTTTACTAGCCTGCTCCCCAACCTGGATCATAGGTCCACCCAGGTAAAGCCTCTGCGAGCTAGACTCTATTTGCCGGGTCACTGGGCAAACAAAGGTGATACTGGCTGAACCTACACCCATTTCAGATGTGGAGTGAAGACAGGTTGTGAATGAAGTGAATGAAAGTGGAAAGGAGACCGCAGAGAGCAAGGAAAACAGTCGGAGCTGGAGAAGGACAAGAGGCAGAGGGCTGGGCCACCAGAGAAAGGGACCACTCAGAGAGGAGACCTAGTGGTGAGCAGAACTCCAGCACCGCGTGGACAGCGGGAGGTAGAGCCCAGAGGGCTGAGAGGCTGAGTTCCCAGCACTCGGACCCCAGATCGCAGGAGGCGCCCAGAGTCGCCGGAGCTTGAGACCAGCACAGTCCTATCCTAGGGCACGTCGCACTCACTTCGGGGTCCTGCACGACCGCCCGCGATGAGCGAGAGCAGCCGCCTGTGCTCCGGCTACTACAGCCTCAACCGCAGCTTCGTGGAGCCCTTCCAGTGCCCGCGGCGCGGCGACGGGGCCGCGCTGCTCTACTGCTGCGGCTTCGCTGACCTCAAGTACTGCTGCAGCGAGCCGGGCAGCTACTTCCCCTACAAGCACAGCTACATGTGGAGCCTCAGGTGGGCAGGGCAGGGCAGGGCAGGGCAGGGCAGGGCAGGGCAGGGCAGGGCAGGGCAGGGCAGGGCAGGGCAGGGCAGGGCAGGGCAGGGCAGGGCAGGGCAGGGCAGGGCAGGGCAGGGCAGGGCAGGGCAGGGCAGGGCAGGGCAGGGCAGGGCAGGGCAGGGCAGGGCAGGGCAGGGCAGGGCAGGGCAGGGCAGGGCAGGGCAGGGCAGGGCAGGGCAGGGCAGGGCAGGGCAGGATAGAAAAGCAGACATAAAGTTATTTCTGGGGCAAGAAGGAGTCTGAGTCACCCACATGGCACATTAGTGGTAAAAAAAAAAAAAAAAGAAAAGAAAAAGAAAAGAAAGGAAAAAGAAAAAAAGAAACAAATCTGAGAAAGTAGAGTCACACTGACTAATTGGCGTGGCTTACAGGTGCTGAGGTTTAGTCCATTGTCATCGTGGTTGGAAGCATGGCAGCATGCGGGCAGACGTGCTGCTGGAAGAGCCAAGAGTTCTGTCTTGTTCCAGAAGCAGTAGCAGCAGGAGACTTTCTTGGGTACTGGGTGGTGCTTCCCATAGGGTCTCAAAGTCCACCCCTAGAGTGACACACTTCCTCTAACAATCCATTCCCTCAAGACCACATCTCCCATGGCCCAAGCATATTCGAACCGCCACAGGACACATTAAAGGTGCTGGGCAAAGTGCTCATGAGTCCTCCACTCTTTCTACAGCCAAGGTGGCTTCAGTAAACCCTTGACTCCTTCGGCCTACTAGCCAGCACTAGTCTCCTCAGCTGGTTTATCACGGACATCTCAGGGAAACCTTGTTAGCAGCCAGGAGCAGCCCTCACTGCTACAGCACACTACTCCCTGCTGTCCTCATGAGGAATTACACCAGTAGCCCTCAATGCTGCCAGACTCAATGTCTTTCACTTGTAATAACGTTTCCAACGTCTTCCTTTGCTGTCTTAGAACAAAAGCCATATGTAGTAATGCTGTATCTTCCTAAAACTGTTGCAGATCGACTTGTGTGCCCTCTCAACACCCTAAAAATGCATATGCTAAAGGCCTAACTGTTACTTCCTCAGAGCATTTCTGGAGATGGACCCCTAAGGAGGTCATTTAGCTAAAACGAGGCCATTTAGATGGACCATAAGCCAATGAAAGAGATGTTGTTTAAACTGGGACTGTAGACACAGATGTGCACGGTAGGAGATACAGTAGGTCATTCATACATGATGAAGGATCATCTACAAGCAGAGGAATGAGGCCTGGGACAGATCTTCCATCAAACCCCACTAACACCTTAACCTTCTCCAATCATAACAAAACAATCATTTTCTCAAAATACTAGGTGTACTTTCTTAAAGCAAATCTAGCAAATGAGTACACTAACTATATACAGCATTATCTTACTGTAATATAGAGATGAAATAAATCTCATTTAGAATAAAATACTCATTTGCATATAAAAATGTGAGAGTACAGCCATACTGAAAGCTGTACTGCTTATCCACACTCTCTGTGTGCAACAGCTATAACTCATGGTGATGTAAACAGAAAACCTTGAGCACTCTTACTTCTGGTATATGATTTTCCTGAAAAAGAAAACAACTCTTGGCTAAGTCCCAACTAAAACAAAGAACCATCTTCCCTCAATTTACAAAGCAGTTGCGTTCCTAGAAAATTCAAATGTGTGTTGTGTCCTGGGCACAGATTACTATAAATGATGTTTTATAGAACACATGGAGGTCACAGACAGGCCGTGTCTTCCTGCTGTTCTGCACCGTGTGAGACAGTTCCGCATCTTTCTTGCTGCGCCCTTAGGCTTCCTGTCACTATACCACCCCAAACATCTCCAAACACTCCCCAGTGGGGAAGCTCCCCTCTTACTGAGACCTACTGAGATTCAAGGAGAAAAATTATGTGGTCAGCCACATTGCACTCCCTGTCAGAACTTCTGCAAGGAAAACCTCAAGTCTGAGACCACAAAGCAATGTCCAAACCAAAGATTTGATGCTCTGTTGGTGTTTTTAGTGGGAATAGAAACTGAACCTAGACCACTACATTGTGTTAGGCAAACACTCCACCATTGACTTATACCACAGACCCCTTTTAAAAACACATTGTTTATTTATTTATTTGCTTGTTTATTTATTTAGTGTGTGTGTGTGTGTGTGTGTGTGTGTGTGTGTGTGTGTGTGTTGTATCTGGATGTATCTGGGCATCTATATGATGTGTGGTGATGGGTGTCACTCCACCATTGACTTACATCCCAGGTCCCTTTTGAAAACACATTGTTTGCTTGTTTGTTTGTTTGTTTATTGTGTGTGTGTCTTGTATGTGAATGTATGTAATAGGATGATGGTGGGTGTGCCATGGTACATGTATGAAGGCCATAGAATAACTTTGTAGAACCAATTCTCTTTCTACCTTTAGAAGGGTTCTGGGCATTGAATGTAGCTAATTGGACTTGTATAGTAAGTGTTTTTACTCTCTTCCAACCCTTCTTCCACTTTATTATTGATTAGTATTCTTGGTATAAAACACTATGATCAAGGCGACTTGTGAAAGAGCGTTTGGTTGGCTTTCTGGTTCCTGAGGGTTAGAGTCCACAGTGGCTGAGCAAAAGAACAGCAGCAGGAGCAGCTGAGGTCCACGGGCAGGAGGCAGAGAGCATTAGCTGAGACTGATGTGGCCTTTTGAAACCATAACTGGGTCCCCAGCAACCCTCCTCCAACAAGGCCACTCTTCCTAACCCTTTCCAAACAGTCACCAACTAGGGACTAAGTTTTCCATGTCTAAGCCTGGGGGAAGGGGACATTTTATTCAAGCTGCCACTGGTCCCACCACCACTACCGCCATCATCATCACCACCATCACCATCAGTGATGGTAGTGTTTGGGACTGAGACAAGGCCTTTCGAAGCTAGACAGTCGCTTTACTACCAACTATATCCATGGCCCTCTGTAGTTTGGGGCAGGGTTTTGAACCTACATATCTCAGGCAGCCTTGAAATCATGATCCTTAGTGCTGGGAGTGCAGACCCAGGCTGTGATGTCCACTTAGTATTGTTCTAAGCTGGTTTGAAGGCGTGATCTTGACACAGCCACTGAACCCCATGTGTTAAAAAGCTGCTCTTTTGACTTAAACTTTGGCAAGTCCCTGCTGGCTGGAGCCTGGCAGCTGAGTGTTTTATCTGTATCTGAGGGATGTGTGGGCAAAGATTGTTCCCATGGTGCTTGTGTTAATGAGACTTTCCTGACCAATTCCACTGTTCTTTCTTCTCCTTCTGTACTGAGCATTCACTGTCAGACAGTCTGTGCTGGGATGCTGTGTCATCTAAGACTGAGCTCTGGTGGTGTGTGCTTTCCTCCTGCCATCCCGCAGGCCTCTGAGCTCTGTCCCCACACTGCTCATTCTCCATCTTACACATGACAGCATGTCTGCCTTCCTCTGCTTCACTGGAGCTCACTGACTCAGGAATACCGCTAGTTTGTGTATGCTTGGCCCAGGGACTGGCACTACTAGGAGGTGTGGCTTTGTTGGAGTAGGTGTGGCCTTGTTAGAATTGGTGTGTTACTGTGGGGGTGGGATTTAAGACCCTAGTCCTAGCTGTCTGGAAAGGAGTCTTCTAGCAGCCTCTAGATGAAGATGTAGAACTCTCAGCTCCTTTTGCACCACGCATGCCTGGATGCTGCCATGCTCCCACCTTGATGATAATGGACTGAATCTCTGACCTGTAAGCCAGTCCTAATTAAATGTTGTCTTTATAAGAGTTGCTTTGGTCATGGTGTCTGTTAACAGCAGTGAAAATGAAGACAGAGCAGTATTTCATTATTCCAACACTCCCTCCTTGGATTCCCTTGAAAACATCCTGAGGTGTGAGGCAGAAACTTTTTATTACATCAACGGTTACCAACCATCATGCAACATTCTGGGAGACCTTACTAGTGACTTTGTTGTGCGAACATTATAGAGTGTATTTACACAATCTAGGATTGCTATAATGTCACTCGGCAATACAATTGTGTGGGAATAGCCCTACCTCCTGTCTGTATGGGGTCTGTCATTGATTGCCAAGTTGTCGTGTCGTGCCTGTCTGTAACAGAAACCAACATGAGGGCTGTGGATGCAACTCAGTTTGAAGAGTGCTTGCCTAGCATTCAGGAAGCTCTATGTTCAATTGCCAACACTAGACTCCTATGCAAACGATCCTAGATACACATACAAATGGCATAGCAGTGCATCCCTGCCATCCCAACACTGGGGAGGTGAAGACGGGAGTTATCAAAAGGTTGAAGCTACCTCTGGCGACAAAGCAAGTTCCAATTCACTGAATTCAGCCTCAAAACCAAAATTGTTCGAAGGTGCATTTCCCAGAAAGAAGCATTTCATCTTGAGTAATAGGGTCTCAAGACTAGGAAGGTGCAGGAAAGAACTCAGAAATCACACACTTAGTCAAACCGTTGTTTATTACTCCTTTCTGCCTTGTTTTTTCTGCTTTCTTTCCCTTCCTGTGACCATGACAGAAATGCACCTCTATGACAGAGACCAAGTACAGACCTGACTAAATTGGGTCCAATCTCCGGCTGGGTCTGTGGCATGCTAGAAACCAGATTGAATTCCCATGTCTGTGACCCAGTCGGTCCTGCCGTGGACCTGACGTACTGCAGGACGCCGTCTGCGTGGAAGCAGGTGAAGGAAGTCTTGTGAGGATCTTCCAGCTCAGCCCCTCTTCTCCTCATAGCTACTGTGCAGGGTGGGTTAGAGTTCAGGTGGAGCCCAGTTGGTCCTGAGCTGAGAATGTGAAGCTGAGAGTCCAGGGAAGCCAGGGGCGGTGTCAGAACATGGTTCTGGAGAGGAGAGAATTGGGTGACTGGACAGGTAACCTGCAGTTTAGCTTCGAAGGTCACAAGAATCTTCAGCCTAGAGCCAGCTCCAGACAGACAACACGGAGTGAGGAACCACACTCAGACCACCCACCACCAGGAACAGCAGTGAGCCAGCGGTGATCCAGGGACACAGGACTGGAACAGCAGTGAACCAGTGGTGAGCCAGCAGTGAGCCAGCGGTGATCCAGCAGTGATCCAGGGACACAAGACTGACAACAAGATGGCAAGAGGAAAGGGAAAAAATGTAACCCAGGGAAACCAAGACCACCTGGCAACACCAGTACCCATCTCTCCCATCACAGCAAACAGCAGAATGCCAAACACACCAGAAAAAGAAGACACAGACCTAAAATCATACCTCAAGACGATAATAGAGATCCTTAAACAAGAACGGGAGGAAAAGCATAAAGAATTACAAGCTTTTAAAGAGAAAACAAGAAAAACACTCAAAGAACTCAAAGAACTAGGGGAAAACAGAACCAAAGAGATGAAGGAATGGAAGAAGTAATTTAAAACGGAAATTGAAACAATAAAGAAAACACTGAAAGAGATAACCCTAGAGGTAGAAAACCTAAAAAAGAAATTAGGAGTCACAGATGCAAGCATTTCCAATAGACTACAAGAGATGGAAGAGACAATCTCGGGGACCGAAGACACATTGTAAACATAGACAAAACAGTCAGAGAAGATGCAAAAACAAAAAAGCTCCTAACACAAAATGTCCAGGAGATCCAGGACACAATGAGAAAACCAAACCTAAAGATAATAGGAATAGAATAGGGCAAAGAATATCAACTAAGAGGCACAGTAAATATCTTCAACAAAATCATAGAAGAAAACTTCCCTACCCTTAAGAATGAGATGACCATGAGCATAAAACAAGCCTACAGAACTCCAAGTAGATTGGATCAGAAAAGAAACTCCTCCTGACACAAAATAGTCAAAACGCCAAGTGCCCAAAGTAAAAAAAAAAAAAATACTAAAAGCAGAAAGGGAAAAAGACCATGTAACATATAAAGGAAGACCAATCAGAATCACACCCGATTTCTCAACAGAGACTATGAAAGCTAGAAGAGCCTGGTCAGACATGATGCACTCCCTAAGAGAGCACAAGTGCCAGCCAAAGCTGCTATACCCAGCAAAACTCTCAATCACCATAGATGGAGAGATTAAGAAATTCCAAGAAAAAACTAAATTTACACAATATCTGACAACAAACCCAACACTACAACGAATTATAGGTGGAAAACCGATTATAACGAGGGGAACTACATTCTAATAAAAACAAGAAAACTCCTAAGCAAGAAAACCAAAAGAAGAAAGACATACAGGCACAATCCAACCTCCAAACAAAATAGCAGGAAACAGCAACCACTATTCTTTGATATCTATTAACATAAATGGACTCAATTCCCCAATAAAAAGACATAGGCTATCAGACTGGATACATAAATAAAACCCAGCAATTTGTTGCATACAAGAAACTCATCTCAGAGACAAAGACGATACTATCTCAGAGTAAAAGGGTGGGGAAAAAAAACTTCCAAGCAAATGGCCCCAAGAAGTAAGGTGGAGTGGCCATTCTAATATCGAATAAAGTAGATTTTCAACCAAAATTTATCAAAAAAGATAAGGAAGGACACTTTTTACTTATTACAGGGAAAATTTGTCAGGAGGAGCTCTCAATCTTTAACATATATGTTCCAAATACAAAAGCACCCACAGTCGTAAAAGAAACCCTACTAAAGCTCAAAAAATACATTGCACCCTACACAACAATAGTGGAAGACCTCAATAGCTCACTCTCACCAATGGACAAATCAGGGAAACAAAAACTGAACAAGGACACTGTAAAACAAGCAGAGGTTATAAACCAACTGGAATTAATAGATATCTACAGAACATATCATCCTAAAAAAAAAGAATACACCTTTTTCTTAGCACCTCATGGCACCTTCTCAAAAATTGACCACATAATTGGTCACAAAACGAGCCTCAATAGATATAAGAAGATTGAAATACTCCCAGGCATCCTCTCAGATCACCATGGTCTAAGGTTGGTCTTTAACAACAACAAAGACAACAAAAAGCCCACATACACATGGAAACTACACAATGTTCTGTTAAACGATAGCAGGGTCAGAGAAGAAATAAAGAAAGAAATCAAAGATTTTGTAGAATTCAATGAAAACGAAAACACAACATACCCAAACCTATGGGATGCAATGAAAGCAGTACTGAGAGGAAAACTCATAGCTCTGAATGCTTCCAAAAAGAAACTGGAGAGAGCATACATCAGCAACTTGACAGCACAACTGAAAGCTCTAGAACAAAAGAAAGCAGATACACACAAGATGGGTAGAAGGCAAGAAATAATCAAACTTAGGGCAGAAATAGACCAAATAGAAACAAAAAGAACCACTGAAAGAATCAACAAAACCAAGAGCTATTTCTTTGAGAAAATCAACAAGATTGATAAACCCTTAGGCTGACTAAATAGAGGGCAAAGAGAGAGTATCCAAATTATCAAAATCAGAAAGGAAAGTGGAGAAATAACAACTGAAATTGAGGAAATTCAAGAAATCATCAGATCCTACTACAAAAGCCTATACTCAACAAAGCTGGAAAATCTGGGAGAAATGGATAAATTCCTAGACAGATACAAGATACTAAAGTTAAGCCAGGACCACATAAACCATCTAAATATTCCATAACACCTAAAGAAATAGAGGCAGTCATCAAAAGCCTCCCAACCAAAAAGAGCCCAGGACCAGATGGCTTCAGTGCAGAATTCTATCAGACCTTCATAGAATACCTAATACCAATATTCTCCAAACTATTCCACAAAATAGAATCACATGGAACACTACCTAAATCATTTCTTTGAGGCTACAGTAACCCTCATTCCTAAACCACACAGAGACCCTACAATGAAAGAGAACCTCCAACCAATCTCACTTATGAACATTGATGCAAAAATACTCAACAAAATCCTTGCAAACCGAATCCAAGAACACATCAAAACAATCATTCACCATGATCAAGTAGGCTTCATCCCTGGGATGCAGGGATGGTTTAACATACAGAAATCTATCAATGTAATCCACCATATAAACAAACTCAAAGAACAAAACCACACGGTCATCTCACTAGATGCTGAGAAAGCATTTGACAAAATTCAACATGCCTCTATGTTAAAAGTCTTGGAAAGAACAGGAATCCAAGGCCCATACCTAAACATAATAAAAGCAATATACAGCAAACCAACAGCCAACATCAAACTTAATGGCGAGAAACTTTAAGCAATTCCACTAAAATCAGGGACTTGACAAGGCTGCCCACTCTCCCCCTACCTATTCAACATAGTACTGTGTCACCCGCCCACGCTTCCCGCCGGTAGGAACAGGCGTGCAACAAACAAACAGATTCTTCTGCGGACAACCTTTATTGTACAGCACTCTGAGCAGGGGACTTCTTGAGCAGGAAACTTCTCTCTGAGCCGGGGACTCCCTACCGGGGTCTACTGTCTAGGCGACCTCTCACCTGCAGTCTCCCACGTGCGATCTCTCTGTCCAGTCTCTGTCCACGTGGGATCTCCCGCAACCTCTCCTATCGGGTCTCTCTCCACGTGGTATCTCTCTGCCATCCCTCCACGTGGGGTCTCCCGCAATCTCTCCACTATCTTCCTCTCTCCTCACATGGGGGAGAAATGCACTGCTATATATGCCTAGGAGACTCGTGTCACTACGTGATTGGTGCGCCCTCCAGTAACTCAATAGTATGCCCCGAGAGCGGGCTATGACGTATGTGGCGCATGCGCATTAAGTCTCTTGGCTGGGCAACAGCTCTGATTGCTGAGTTCTCGGCGGGAAGCCGGCGCCATGTTTGGGTGTGGCACAAACGGCTCCCTACAGTACTGGAAGTCCTGGCTGGAGCAATTAAACACCAAAAGAAGATCAAAGGGATACAAATTGGAAATGAAGAAGTAAAAACATCACTATTTGCAGATGACATGATAGTGTACTTAAGCAAACCCACAAATTCCACCTGAGAACACCTACAGCTGATAAACAAGTTGAGCAAAGTGGCTGGATACAAAATCAACTCAAACAAATCAGTAGCCTTCCTATACTCAAAGGACAAACATGTGGAGAAAGAAATCAGGGAAAAGATACCCTTCACAATGGTCACAAACAATATGAAATACCTTGGTGTGACTCTAACTAAGCCAATGAAGGACCTGTATGACAAGAACTTCAAACCTCTAAAGAAGGAAATCGAGGAAGATCTCAGAAAATGGAAAGATCTCCCATGTTCACGGATTGGAAGGATAAACATTGTAAAAATGACCATCGTACCAAAAGCAATATACATATTCCATGCAATCCCCATCAAAATTCCAACCCAGTTCTTCACTGAGTTGGAAAGAGCAATGTGCAATTTCATCTGGAATAACAAAAGACCTAGAATAGTAAAATCCATCCTCAACAACAAGAAAACATCTGCGGGAATCACTATCCCTGACCTCAAGCCATATTACAAGGCAATTGTGCTAAAAACTGCATGGTACTGGTACTGAAATAGGGACGTGGATCAATGGAATAGAATAGAAGATCCAGAAATGAGTCCTCACATATATGATCACCTGATTTTTGACAAAGCAGCTGTAAACATTCAATGGATACAGAACAGCCTATTCAACAAATGGTGCTGGTCCAACTGGCACTCAGCATGCAGAAGAATGAAAATAGAACCTTTCTTACCTCCTTGTACAAAGCTCAAGTGTAGGTGGATCAAATATCTCCACATTAAACCAGGTACACTGAAACTATTAGATGAGAAAGTAGTGAAAACCTTAGAACTCATAGGCACAGGAGAAAATTTTCTAAACAGAACACCAATAGCTCGAGCTCTATGGTCAAAGATTAACAAATGGGACTTAATGAGGTTGCAAAGTTTCTGTAAGGCTAAAGACACTATCATGAAAACAAAATGGCAGCCAACCTAGTGGGAAAAGATATTTACCAACCCCACATCAGATAGAGGCCTAATATACAAGGTATACAAAGAACTCAAAAAGCGAGATACCAGAGAATCATACAACCCTATTTAAAAATGGGGTACAGACTTAAACAAAAATTTCTCAATTGAGGAATATCGAATGGCTGAGAAACTTCTAAGGAAGTGCTCAACATCCTTAGCCATCAGGGAAATTCGAATCAAAACAACCCTGAGATTCTACCTCACACCAGTCAGATTGGCCAAGATCCAAAACTCAGATGTCAATAGATGCTGGTGAGGATGTGGAGAAAGAGGAACACTTCTCCACTGCTGGTGGGGTTGTAAACTGATACAACCACTCTGGAAATCAGTCTGTCGGTTCCTCAGAAAAATGGACACAATACTACCTGAAGACCCAGTTATTCTACTTCTGGGCATTTATCCCAGAGACACTTCAACATACAACAAAGATACATGTACCACAATGTTCATTGCAGCTCTATTTATAATAGCCAGAAGCTGGAAAGAACCCAGATGTCCTTCAGTAGATGAATGGATACAAAAATTGTGGTATATTTACACAATGGAGTACTACTCAGCTATCAGAAACAATGGCCTAACGAAATTTTCAAGAAAATGGATGCATCTAGAGAATATCATCCTGAGTGAGATAACCCAGTCACAAAAGAACAGACATAATATGTAGTCACTGGTAATGGGATACTGTCCCCAGAAAGCTCTGAACGCCCCAGAAACAACCCACAGACTGTGTGAAGATCAAGACAAAAAGAAAAAAAAAGAATATATTTTAATTAAAATAGAACTATATCACATCCCCCTTTCCGTCCTACAGCCCCTCCCAGTTTCTCTCCTATCTACTCAAATTAATAACCTCTTTTCCCATATTATTGTTACATATATACATATGTGTATGTATATGTACCCACAAATACTTAATTACAACCTTATAAAAATGTATTTGTATACTTTAATGCAAAAATGCTTAAAAATATGTACATTTATCTTTGTTTTGTAAAATAAAGTTTAAAAAAAAAAGAATCTTCAGCCTAGTACAGACTCGTCTGCATACATCGGGGAGGAAGCTGTCTGAGGCTGGGAAAAGAAATACTGAAAGCAGCGGAAAGAAGAATCCTTAAAGTTCCTGCAGGGCTGGAGATGCTGGGGGCGCCCCCACTGGTAAGCTTTGTGGAGTAGAATGTTCACAAAGCATTGGTCTCCGCGAGAAAAAAATTTAGTCCATGCTGGTCCTGGTCAACAAGGCTTAAAAACAAATTGGTACGACTCAAGCTGTCTCCAAGTAACTGCGTTCCAGAGCATAGCTCAGGAATATTTATAAGAATATAAAAATATCCAGCACACAAGTTCATGACGTCTGCCTTCCAATCAAGCCTCTGGCCAAAGGAAGGAAGCGGAACTTGACAAGGAACAGTGCTCTGCCCTGGAAATTCTGCAGGCGCAAGTTGCTAGTTTCGAGTCAAAGCTATTGTTATTTTTTGTTCGTGTACCCCTCAGTATTGTTTGACTTGCTACAAGCACACGTGACTACTATTTCAAAAGACTGGACAAAATCACTTAGGAAAATGAGAATCAAATGGTGAAGTGGTTTCTGCACTTCAGAAGTGATTGAAAATTCTTCGATTGAAAATTCTTCCCATTCTGCTTCACTTTCTAGAAGATACTCATTTTCTTTTCCACCACCTCTTGCCTTTTCTCTCTTTTCCACATAGTGTAGGTGAACATGGGGGTGCTGTTGTATGTTTTAAAAAATACCCACAGTGAGTTGTTATTCGATTGTCAATACCTTGTGTTCTCAAGAAGGTTGATCCAAAGCCCTTTTACTAGCCTGCTCCCCAACCTGGATCATAGGTCCACCCAGGTAAAGCCTCTGCGAGCTAGACTCTATTTGCCGGGTCACTGGGCAAACAAAGGTGATACTGGCTGAACCTACACCCATTTCAGATGTGGAGTGAAGACAGGTTGTGAATGAAGTGAATGAAAGTGGAAAGGAGACCGCAGAGAGCAAGGAAAACAGTCGGAGCTGGAGAAGGACAAGAGGCAGAGGGCTGGGCCACCAGAGAAAGGGACCACTCAGAGAGGAGACCTAGTGGTGAGCAGAACTCCAGCACCGCGTGGACAGCGGGAGGTAGAGCCCAGAGGGCTGAGAGGCTGAGTTCCCAGCACTCGGACCCCAGATCGCAGGAGGCGCCCAGAGTCGCCGGAGCTTGAGACCAGCACAGTCCTATCCTAGGGCACGTCGCACTCACTTCGGGGTCCTGCACGACCGCCCGCGATGAGCGAGAGCAGCCGCCTGTGCTCCGGCTACTACAGCCTCAACCGCAGCTTCGTGGAGCCCTTCCAGTGCCCGCGGCGCGGCGACGGGGCCGCGCTGCTCTACTGCTGCGGCTTCGCTGACCTCAAGTACTGCTGCAGCGAGCCGGGCAGCTACTTCCCCTACAAGCACAGCTACATGTGGAGCCTCAGGTGGGCAGGGCAGGGCAGGGCAGGGCAGGGCAGGGCAGGGCAGGGCAGGGCAGGGCAGGGCAGGGCAGGGCAGGGCAGGGCAGGGCAGGGCAGGGCAGGGCAGGGCAGGGCAGGGCAGGGCAGGGCAGGGCAGGGCAGGGCAGGGCAGGGCAGGGCAGGGCAGGGCAGGGCAGGGCAGGGCAGGGCAGGGCAGGGCAGGGCAGGGCAGGGCAGGGCAGGGCAGGGCAGGGCAGGGCAGGGCAGGGCAGGGCAGGGCAGGGCAGGGCAGGGCAGGGCAGGGCAGGGCAGGGCAGGGCAGGGCAGGGCAGGGCAGGGCAGGGCAGGGCAGGGCAGGGCAGGGCAGGGCAGGGCAGGGCAGGGCAGGGCAGGGCAGGGCAGGGCAGGGCAGGGCAGGGCAGGGCAGGGCAGGGCAGGGCAGGGCAGGGCAGGGCAGGGCAGGGCAGGGCAGGGCAGGGCAGGGCAGGGCAGGGCAGGGCAGGGCAGGGCAGGGCAGGGCAGGGCAGGGCAGGGCAGGGCAGGGCAGGGCAGGGCAGGGCAGGGCAGGGCAGGGCAGGGCAGGGCAGGGCAGGGCAGGGCAGGGCAGGGCAGGGCAGGGCAGGGCAGGGCAGGGCAGGGCAGGGCAGGGCAGGGCAGGGCAGGGCAGGGCAGGGCAGGGCAGGGCAGGGCAGGGCAGGGCAGGGCAGGGCAGGGCAGGGCAGGGCAGGGCAGGGCAGGGCAGGGCAGGGCAGGGCAGGGCAGGGCAGGGCAGGGCAGGGCAGGGCAGGGCAGGGCAGGGCAGGGCAGGGCAGGGCAGGGCAGGGCAGGGCAGGGCAGGGCAGGGCAGGGCAGGGCAGGGCAGGGCAGGGCAGGGCAGGGCAGGGCAGGGCAGGGCAGGGCAGGGCAGGGCAGGGCAGGGCAGGGCAGGGCAGGGCAGGGCAGGGCAGGGCAGGGCAGGGCAGGGCAGGGCAGGGCAGGGCAGGGCAGGGCAGGGCAGGGCAGGGCAGGGCAGGGCAGGGCAGGGCAGGGCAGGGCAGGGCAGGGCAGGGCAGGGCAGGGCAGGGCAGGGCAGGGCAGGGCAGGGCAGGGCAGGATAGAAAAGCAGACATAAAGTTATTTCTGGGGCAAGAAGGAGTCTGAGTCACCCACATGGCACATTAGTGGTAAAAAAAAAAAAAAAAGAAAAGAAAAAGAAAAGAAAGGAAAAAGAAAAAAAGAAACAAATCTGAGAAAGTAGAGTCACACTGACTAATTGGCGTGGCTTACAGGTGCTGAGGTTTAGTCCATTGTCATCGTGGTTGGAAGCATGGCAGCATGCGGGCAGACGTGCTGCTGGAAGAGCCAAGAGTTCTGTCTTGTTCCAGAAGCAGTAGCAGCAGGAGACTTTCTTGGGTACTGGGTGGTGCTTCCCATAGGGTCTCAAAGTCCACCCCTAGAGTGACACACTTCCTCTAACAATCCATTCCCTCAAGACCACATCTCCCATGGCCCAAGCATATTCGAACCGCCACAGGACACATTAAAGGTGCTGGGCAAAGTGCTCATGAGTCCTCCACTCTTTCTACAGCCAAGGTGGCTTCAGTAAACCCTTGACTCCTTCGGCCTACTAGCCAGCACTAGTCTCCTCAGCTGGTTTATCACGGACATCTCAGGGAAACCTTGTTAGCAGCCAGGAGCAGCCCTCACTGCTACAGCACACTACTCCCTGCTGTCCTCATGAGGAATTACACCAGTAGCCCTCAATGCTGCCAGACTCAATGTCTTTCACTTGTAATAACGTTTCCAACGTCTTCCTTTGCTGTCTTAGAACAAAAGCCATATGTAGTAATGCTGTATCTTCCTAAAACTGTTGCAGATCGACTTGTGTGCCCTCTCAACACCCTAAAAATGCATATGCTAAAGGCCTAACTGTTACTTCCTCAGAGCATTTCTGGAGATGGACCCCTAAGGAGGTCATTTAGCTAAAACGAGGCCATTTAGATGGACCATAAGCCAATGAAAGAGATGTTGTTTAAACTGGGACTGTAGACACAGATGTGCACGGTAGGAGATACAGTAGGTCATTCATACATGATGAAGGATCATCTACAAGCAGAGGAATGAGGCCTGGGACAGATCTTCCATCAAACCCCACTAACACCTTAACCTTCTCCAATCATAACAAAACAATCATTTTCTCAAAATACTAGGTGTACTTTCTTAAAGCAAATCTAGCAAATGAGTACACTAACTATATACAGCATTATCTTACTGTAATATAGAGATGAAATAAATCTCATTTAGAATAAAATACTCATTTGCATATAAAAATGTGAGAGTACAGCCATACTGAAAGCTGTACTGCTTATCCACACTCTCTGTGTGCAACAGCTATAACTCATGGTGATGTAAACAGAAAACCTTGAGCACTCTTACTTCTGGTATATGATTTTCCTGAAAAAGAAAACAACTCTTGGCTAAGTCCCAACTAAAACAAAGAACCATCTTCCCTCAATTTACAAAGCAGTTGCGTTCCTAGAAAATTCAAATGTGTGTTGTGTCCTGGGCACAGATTACTATAAATGATGTTTTATAGAACACATGGAGGTCACAGACAGGCCGTGTCTTCCTGCTGTTCTGCACCGTGTGAGACAGTTCCGCATCTTTCTTGCTGCGCCCTTAGGCTTCCTGTCACTATACCACCCCAAACATCTCCAAACACTCCCCAGTGGGGAAGCTCCCCTCTTACTGAGACCTACTGAGATTCAAGGAGAAAAATTATGTGGTCAGCCACATTGCACTCCCTGTCAGAACTTCTGCAAGGAAAACCTCAAGTCTGAGACCACAAAGCAATGTCCAAACCAAAGATTTGATGCTCTGTTGGTGTTTTTAGTGGGAATAGAAACTGAACCTAGACCACTACATTGTGTTAGGCAAACACTCCACCATTGACTTATACCACAGACCCCTTTTAAAAACACATTGTTTATTTATTTATTTGCTTGTTTATTTATTTAGTGTGTGTGTGTGTGTGTGTGTGTGTGTGTGTGTGTGTGTGTGTTGTATCTGGATGTATCTGGGCATCTATATGATGTGTGGTGATGGGTGTCACTCCACCATTGACTTACATCCCAGGTCCCTTTTGAAAACACATTGTTTGCTTGTTTGTTTGTTTGTTTATTGTGTGTGTGTCTTGTATGTGAATGTATGTAATAGGATGATGGTGGGTGTGCCATGGTACATGTATGAAGGCCATAGAATAACTTTGTAGAACCAATTCTCTTTCTACCTTTAGAAGGGTTCTGGGCATTGAATGTAGCTAATTGGACTTGTATAGTAAGTGTTTTTACTCTCTTCCAACCCTTCTTCCACTTTATTATTGATTAGTATTCTTGGTATAAAACACTATGATCAAGGCGACTTGTGAAAGAGCGTTTGGTTGGCTTTCTGGTTCCTGAGGGTTAGAGTCCACAGTGGCTGAGCAAAAGAACAGCAGCAGGAGCAG
This sequence comes from Micromys minutus, assembly GCF_963924665.1. Taxonomy (NCBI): domain Eukaryota; kingdom Metazoa; phylum Chordata; class Mammalia; order Rodentia; family Muridae; genus Micromys; species Micromys minutus. The sequence goes on along the minus strand of NC_137955.1, from coordinate 6,287,243 downwards.
CTGAGGTCCACGGGCAGGAGGCAGAGAGCATTAGCTGAGACTGATGTGGCCTTTTGAAACCATAACTGGGTCCCCAGCAACCCTCCTCCAACAAGGCCACTCTTCCTAACCCTTTCCAAACAGTCACCAACTAGGGACTAAGTTTTCCATGTCTAAGCCTGGGGGAAGGGGACATTTTATTCAAGCTGCCACTGGTCCCACCACCACTACCGCCATCATCATCACCACCATCACCATCAGTGATGGTAGTGTTTGGGACTGAGACAAGGCCTTTCGAAGCTAGACAGTCGCTTTACTACCAACTATATCCATGGCCCTCTGTAGTTTGGGGCAGGGTTTTGAACCTACATATCTCAGGCAGCCTTGAAATCATGATCCTTAGTGCTGGGAGTGCAGACCCAGGCTGTGATGTCCACTTAGTATTGTTCTAAGCTGGTTTGAAGGCGTGATCTTGACACAGCCACTGAACCCCATGTGTTAAAAAGCTGCTCTTTTGACTTAAACTTTGGCAAGTCCCTGCTGGCTGGAGCCTGGCAGCTGAGTGTTTTATCTGTATCTGAGGGATGTGTGGGCAAAGATTGTTCCCATGGTGCTTGTGTTAATGAGACTTTCCTGACCAATTCCACTGTTCTTTCTTCTCCTTCTGTACTGAGCATTCACTGTCAGACAGTCTGTGCTGGGATGCTGTGTCATCTAAGACTGAGCTCTGGTGGTGTGTGCTTTCCTCCTGCCATCCCGCAGGCCTCTGAGCTCTGTCCCCACACTGCTCATTCTCCATCTTACACATGACAGCATGTCTGCCTTCCTCTGCTTCACTGGAGCTCACTGACTCAGGAATACCGCTAGTTTGTGTATGCTTGGCCCAGGGACTGGCACTACTAGGAGGTGTGGCTTTGTTGGAGTAGGTGTGGCCTTGTTAGAATTGGTGTGTTACTGTGGGGGTGGGATTTAAGACCCTAGTCCTAGCTGTCTGGAAAGGAGTCTTCTAGCAGCCTCTAGATGAAGATGTAGAACTCTCAGCTCCTTTTGCACCACGCATGCCTGGATGCTGCCATGCTCCCACCTTGATGATAATGGACTGAATCTCTGACCTGTAAGCCAGTCCTAATTAAATGTTGTCTTTATAAGAGTTGCTTTGGTCATGGTGTCTGTTAACAGCAGTGAAAATGAAGACAGAGCAGTATTTCATTATTCCAACACTCCCTCCTTGGATTCCCTTGAAAACATCCTGAGGTGTGAGGCAGAAACTTTTTATTACATCAACGGTTACCAACCATCATGCAACATTCTGGGAGACCTTACTAGTGACTTTGTTGTGCGAACATTATAGAGTGTATTTACACAATCTAGGATTGCTATAATGTCACTCGGCAATACAATTGTGTGGGAATAGCCCTACCTCCTGTCTGTATGGGGTCTGTCATTGATTGCCAAGTTGTCGTGTCGTGCCTGTCTGTAACAGAAACCAACATGAGGGCTGTGGATGCAACTCAGTTTGAAGAGTGCTTGCCTAGCATTCAGGAAGCTCTATGTTCAATTGCCAACACTAGACTCCTATGCAAACGATCCTAGATACACATACAAATGGCATAGCAGTGCATCCCTGCCATCCCAACACTGGGGAGGTGAAGACGGGAGTTATCAAAAGGTTGAAGCTACCTCTGGCGACAAAGCAAGTTCCAATTCACTGAATTCAGCCTCAAAACCAAAATTGTTCGAAGGTGCATTTCCCAGAAAGAAGCATTTCATCTTGAGTAATAGGGTCTCAAGACTAGGAAGGTGCAGGAAAGAACTCAGAAATCACACACTTAGTCAAACCGTTGTTTATTACTCCTTTCTGCCTTGTTTTTTCTGCTTTCTTTCCCTTCCTGTGACCATGACAGAAATGCACCTCTATGACAGAGACCAAGTACAGACCTGACTAAATTGGGTCCAATCTCCGGCTGGGTCTGTGGCATGCTAGAAACCAGATTGAATTCCCATGTCTGTGACCCAGTCGGTCCTGCCGTGGACCTGACGTACTGCAGGACGCCGTCTGCGTGGAAGCAGGTGAAGGAAGTCTTGTGAGGATCTTCCAGCTCAGCCCCTCTTCTCCTCATAGCTACTGTGCAGGGTGGGTTAGAGTTCAGGTGGAGCCCAGTTGGTCCTGAGCTGAGAATGTGAAGCTGAGAGTCCAGGGAAGCCAGGGGCGGTGTCAGAACATGGTTCTGGAGAGGAGAGAATTGGGTGACTGGACAGGTAACCTGCAGTTTAGCTTCGAAGGTCACAAGAATCTTCAGCCTAGAGCCAGCTCCAGACAGACAACACGGAGTGAGGAACCACACTCAGACCACCCACCACCAGGAACAGCAGTGAGCCAGCGGTGATCCAGGGACACAGGACTGGAACAGCAGTGAACCAGTGGTGAGCCAGCAGTGAGCCAGCGGTGATCCAGCAGTGATCCAGGGACACAAGACTGACAACAAGATGGCAAGAGGAAAGGGAAAAAATGTAACCCAGGGAAACCAAGACCACCTGGCAACACCAGTACCCATCTCTCCCATCACAGCAAACAGCAGAATGCCAAACACACCAGAAAAAGAAGACACAGACCTAAAATCATACCTCAAGACGATAATAGAGATCCTTAAACAAGAACGGGAGGAAAAGCATAAAGAATTACAAGCTTTTAAAGAGAAAACAAGAAAAACACTCAAAGAACTCAAAGAACTAGGGGAAAACAGAACCAAAGAGATGAAGGAATGGAAGAAGTAATTTAAAACGGAAATTGAAACAATAAAGAAAACACTGAAAGAGATAACCCTAGAGGTAGAAAACCTAAAAAAGAAATTAGGAGTCACAGATGCAAGCATTTCCAATAGACTACAAGAGATGGAAGAGACAATCTCGGGGACCGAAGACACATTGTAAACATAGACAAAACAGTCAGAGAAGATGCAAAAACAAAAAAGCTCCTAACACAAAATGTCCAGGAGATCCAGGACACAATGAGAAAACCAAACCTAAAGATAATAGGAATAGAATAGGGCAAAGAATATCAACTAAGAGGCACAGTAAATATCTTCAACAAAATCATAGAAGAAAACTTCCCTACCCTTAAGAATGAGATGACCATGAGCATAAAACAAGCCTACAGAACTCCAAGTAGATTGGATCAGAAAAGAAACTCCTCCTGACACAAAATAGTCAAAACGCCAAGTGCCCAAAGTAAAAAAAAAAAAAATACTAAAAGCAGAAAGGGAAAAAGACCATGTAACATATAAAGGAAGACCAATCAGAATCACACCCGATTTCTCAACAGAGACTATGAAAGCTAGAAGAGCCTGGTCAGACATGATGCACTCCCTAAGAGAGCACAAGTGCCAGCCAAAGCTGCTATACCCAGCAAAACTCTCAATCACCATAGATGGAGAGATTAAGAAATTCCAAGAAAAAACTAAATTTACACAATATCTGACAACAAACCCAACACTACAACGAATTATAGGTGGAAAACCGATTATAACGAGGGGAACTACATTCTAATAAAAACAAGAAAACTCCTAAGCAAGAAAACCAAAAGAAGAAAGACATACAGGCACAATCCAACCTCCAAACAAAATAGCAGGAAACAGCAACCACTATTCTTTGATATCTATTAACATAAATGGACTCAATTCCCCAATAAAAAGACATAGGCTATCAGACTGGATACATAAATAAAACCCAGCAATTTGTTGCATACAAGAAACTCATCTCAGAGACAAAGACGATACTATCTCAGAGTAAAAGGGTGGGGAAAAAAAACTTCCAAGCAAATGGCCCCAAGAAGTAAGGTGGAGTGGCCATTCTAATATCGAATAAAGTAGATTTTCAACCAAAATTTATCAAAAAAGATAAGGAAGGACACTTTTTACTTATTACAGGGAAAATTTGTCAGGAGGAGCTCTCAATCTTTAACATATATGTTCCAAATACAAAAGCACCCACAGTCGTAAAAGAAACCCTACTAAAGCTCAAAAAATACATTGCACCCTACACAACAATAGTGGAAGACCTCAATAGCTCACTCTCACCAATGGACAAATCAGGGAAACAAAAACTGAACAAGGACACTGTAAAACAAGCAGAGGTTATAAACCAACTGGAATTAATAGATATCTACAGAACATATCATCCTAAAAAAAAAGAATACACCTTTTTCTTAGCACCTCATGGCACCTTCTCAAAAATTGACCACATAATTGGTCACAAAACGAGCCTCAATAGATATAAGAAGATTGAAATACTCCCAGGCATCCTCTCAGATCACCATGGTCTAAGGTTGGTCTTTAACAACAACAAAGACAACAAAAAGCCCACATACACATGGAAACTACACAATGTTCTGTTAAACGATAGCAGGGTCAGAGAAGAAATAAAGAAAGAAATCAAAGATTTTGTAGAATTCAATGAAAACGAAAACACAACATACCCAAACCTATGGGATGCAATGAAAGCAGTACTGAGAGGAAAACTCATAGCTCTGAATGCTTCCAAAAAGAAACTGGAGAGAGCATACATCAGCAACTTGACAGCACAACTGAAAGCTCTAGAACAAAAGAAAGCAGATACACACAAGATGGGTAGAAGGCAAGAAATAATCAAACTTAGGGCAGAAATAGACCAAATAGAAACAAAAAGAACCACTGAAAGAATCAACAAAACCAAGAGCTATTTCTTTGAGAAAATCAACAAGATTGATAAACCCTTAGGCTGACTAAATAGAGGGCAAAGAGAGAGTATCCAAATTATCAAAATCAGAAAGGAAAGTGGAGAAATAACAACTGAAATTGAGGAAATTCAAGAAATCATCAGATCCTACTACAAAAGCCTATACTCAACAAAGCTGGAAAATCTGGGAGAAATGGATAAATTCCTAGACAGATACAAGATACTAAAGTTAAGCCAGGACCACATAAACCATCTAAATATTCCATAACACCTAAAGAAATAGAGGCAGTCATCAAAAGCCTCCCAACCAAAAAGAGCCCAGGACCAGATGGCTTCAGTGCAGAATTCTATCAGACCTTCATAGAATACCTAATACCAATATTCTCCAAACTATTCCACAAAATAGAATCACATGGAACACTACCTAAATCATTTCTTTGAGGCTACAGTAACCCTCATTCCTAAACCACACAGAGACCCTACAATGAAAGAGAACCTCCAACCAATCTCACTTATGAACATTGATGCAAAAATACTCAACAAAATCCTTGCAAACCGAATCCAAGAACACATCAAAACAATCATTCACCATGATCAAGTAGGCTTCATCCCTGGGATGCAGGGATGGTTTAACATACAGAAATCTATCAATGTAATCCACCATATAAACAAACTCAAAGAACAAAACCACACGGTCATCTCACTAGATGCTGAGAAAGCATTTGACAAAATTCAACATGCCTCTATGTTAAAAGTCTTGGAAAGAACAGGAATCCAAGGCCCATACCTAAACATAATAAAAGCAATATACAGCAAACCAACAGCCAACATCAAACTTAATGGCGAGAAACTTTAAGCAATTCCACTAAAATCAGGGACTTGACAAGGCTGCCCACTCTCCCCCTACCTATTCAACATAGTACTGTGTCACCCGCCCACGCTTCCCGCCGGTAGGAACAGGCGTGCAACAAACAAACAGATTCTTCTGCGGACAACCTTTATTGTACAGCACTCTGAGCAGGGGACTTCTTGAGCAGGAAACTTCTCTCTGAGCCGGGGACTCCCTACCGGGGTCTACTGTCTAGGCGACCTCTCACCTGCAGTCTCCCACGTGCGATCTCTCTGTCCAGTCTCTGTCCACGTGGGATCTCCCGCAACCTCTCCTATCGGGTCTCTCTCCACGTGGTATCTCTCTGCCATCCCTCCACGTGGGGTCTCCCGCAATCTCTCCACTATCTTCCTCTCTCCTCACATGGGGGAGAAATGCACTGCTATATATGCCTAGGAGACTCGTGTCACTACGTGATTGGTGCGCCCTCCAGTAACTCAATAGTATGCCCCGAGAGCGGGCTATGACGTATGTGGCGCATGCGCATTAAGTCTCTTGGCTGGGCAACAGCTCTGATTGCTGAGTTCTCGGCGGGAAGCCGGCGCCATGTTTGGGTGTGGCACAAACGGCTCCCTACAGTACTGGAAGTCCTGGCTGGAGCAATTAAACACCAAAAGAAGATCAAAGGGATACAAATTGGAAATGAAGAAGTAAAAACATCACTATTTGCAGATGACATGATAGTGTACTTAAGCAAACCCACAAATTCCACCTGAGAACACCTACAGCTGATAAACAAGTTGAGCAAAGTGGCTGGATACAAAATCAACTCAAACAAATCAGTAGCCTTCCTATACTCAAAGGACAAACATGTGGAGAAAGAAATCAGGGAAAAGATACCCTTCACAATGGTCACAAACAATATGAAATACCTTGGTGTGACTCTAACTAAGCCAATGAAGGACCTGTATGACAAGAACTTCAAACCTCTAAAGAAGGAAATCGAGGAAGATCTCAGAAAATGGAAAGATCTCCCATGTTCACGGATTGGAAGGATAAACATTGTAAAAATGACCATCGTACCAAAAGCAATATACATATTCCATGCAATCCCCATCAAAATTCCAACCCAGTTCTTCACTGAGTTGGAAAGAGCAATGTGCAATTTCATCTGGAATAACAAAAGACCTAGAATAGTAAAATCCATCCTCAACAACAAGAAAACATCTGCGGGAATCACTATCCCTGACCTCAAGCCATATTACAAGGCAATTGTGCTAAAAACTGCATGGTACTGGTACTGAAATAGGGACGTGGATCAATGGAATAGAATAGAAGATCCAGAAATGAGTCCTCACATATATGATCACCTGATTTTTGACAAAGCAGCTGTAAACATTCAATGGATACAGAACAGCCTATTCAACAAATGGTGCTGGTCCAACTGGCACTCAGCATGCAGAAGAATGAAAATAGAACCTTTCTTACCTCCTTGTACAAAGCTCAAGTGTAGGTGGATCAAATATCTCCACATTAAACCAGGTACACTGAAACTATTAGATGAGAAAGTAGTGAAAACCTTAGAACTCATAGGCACAGGAGAAAATTTTCTAAACAGAACACCAATAGCTCGAGCTCTATGGTCAAAGATTAACAAATGGGACTTAATGAGGTTGCAAAGTTTCTGTAAGGCTAAAGACACTATCATGAAAACAAAATGGCAGCCAACCTAGTGGGAAAAGATATTTACCAACCCCACATCAGATAGAGGCCTAATATACAAGGTATACAAAGAACTCAAAAAGCGAGATACCAGAGAATCATACAACCCTATTTAAAAATGGGGTACAGACTTAAACAAAAATTTCTCAATTGAGGAATATCGAATGGCTGAGAAACTTCTAAGGAAGTGCTCAACATCCTTAGCCATCAGGGAAATTCGAATCAAAACAACCCTGAGATTCTACCTCACACCAGTCAGATTGGCCAAGATCCAAAACTCAGATGTCAATAGATGCTGGTGAGGATGTGGAGAAAGAGGAACACTTCTCCACTGCTGGTGGGGTTGTAAACTGATACAACCACTCTGGAAATCAGTCTGTCGGTTCCTCAGAAAAATGGACACAATACTACCTGAAGACCCAGTTATTCTACTTCTGGGCATTTATCCCAGAGACACTTCAACATACAACAAAGATACATGTACCACAATGTTCATTGCAGCTCTATTTATAATAGCCAGAAGCTGGAAAGAACCCAGATGTCCTTCAGTAGATGAATGGATACAAAAATTGTGGTATATTTACACAATGGAGTACTACTCAGCTATCAGAAACAATGGCCTAACGAAATTTTCAAGAAAATGGATGCATCTAGAGAATATCATCCTGAGTGAGATAACCCAGTCACAAAAGAACAGACATAATATGTAGTCACTGGTAATGGGATACTGTCCCCAGAAAGCTCTGAACGCCCCAGAAACAACCCACAGACTGTGTGAAGATCAAGACAAAAAGAAAAAAAAAGAATATATTTTAATTAAAATAGAACTATATCACATCCCCCTTTCCGTCCTACAGCCCCATTGTTACATATATACATATGTGTATGTATATGTACCCACAAATACTTAATTACAACCTTATAAAAATGTATTTGTATACTTTAATGCAAAAATGCTTAAAAATATGTACATTTATCTTTGTTTTGTAAAATAAAGTTTAAAAAAAAAAGAATCTTCAGCCTAGTACAGACTCGTCTGCATACATCGGGGAGGAAGCTGTCTGAGGCTGGGAAAAGAAATACTGAAAGCAGCGGAAAGAAGAATCCTTAAAGTTCCTGCAGGGCTGGAGATGCTGGGGGCGCCCCCACTGGTAAGCTTTGTGGAGTAGAATGTTCACAAAGCATTGGTCTCCGCGAGAAAAAAATTTAGTCCATGCTGGTCCTGGTCAACAAGGCTTAAAAACAAATTGGTACGACTCAAGCTGTCTCCAAGTAACTGCGTTCCAGAGCATAGCTCAGGAATATTTATAAGAATATAAAAATATCCAGCACACAAGTTCATGACGTCTGCCTTCCAATCAAGCCTCTGGCCAAAGGAAGGAAGCGGAACTTGACAAGGAACAGTGCTCTGCCCTGGAAATTCTGCAGGCGCAAGTTGCTAGTTTCGAGTCAAAGCTATTGTTATTTTTTGTTCGTGTACCCCTCAGTATTGTTTGACTTGCTACAAGCACACGTGACTACTATTTCAAAAGACTGGACAAAATCACTTAGGAAAATGAGAATCAAATGGTGAAGTGGTTTCTGCACTTCAGAAGTGATTGAAAATTCTTCCCATTCTGCTTCACTTTCTAGAAGATACTCATTTTCTTTTCCACCACCTCTTGCCTTTTCTCTCTTTTCCACATAGTGTAGGTGAACATGGGGGTGCTGTTGTATGTTTTAAAAAATACCCACAGTGAGTTGTTATTCGATTGTCAATACCTTGTGTTCTCAAGAAGGTTGATCCAAAGCCCTTTTACTAGCCTGCTCCCCAACCTGGATCATAGGTCCACCCAGGTAAAGCCTCTGCGAGCTAGACTCTATTTGCCGGGTCACTGGGCAAACAAAGGTGATACTGGCTGAACCTACACCCATTTCAGATGTGGAGTGAAGACAGGTTGTGAATGAAGTGAATGAAAGTGGAAAGGAGACCGCAGAGAGCAAGGAAAACAGTCGGAGCTGGAGAAGGACAAGAGGCAGAGGGCTGGGCCACCAGAGAAAGGGACCACTCAGAGAGGAGACCTAGTGGTGAGCAGAACTCCAGCACCGCGTGGACAGCGGGAGGTAGAGCCCAGAGGGCTGAGAGGCTGAGTTCCCAGCACTCGGACCCCAGATCGCAGGAGGCGCCCAGAGTCGCCGGAGCTTGAGACCAGCACAGTCCTATCCTAGGGCACGTCGCACTCACTTCGGGGTCCTGCACGACCGCCCGCGATGAGCGAGAGCAGCCGCCTGTGCTCCGGCTACTACAGCCTCAACCGCAGCTTCGTGGAGCCCTTCCAGTGCCCGCGGCGCGGCGACGGGGCCGCGCTGCTCTACTGCTGCGGCTTCGCTGACCTCAAGTACTGCTGCAGCGAGCCGGGCAGCTACTTCCCCTACAAGCACAGCTACATGTGGAGCCTCAGGTGGGCAGGGCAGGGCAGGGCAGGGCAGGGCAGGGCAGGGCAGGGCAGGGCAGGGCAGGGCAGGGCAGGGCAGGGCAGGGCAGGGCAGGGCAGGGCAGGGCAGGGCAGGGCAGGGCAGGGCAGGGCAGGGCAGGGCAGGGCAGGGCAGGGCAGGGCAGGGCAGGGCAGGGCAGGGCAGGGCAGGGCAGGGCAGGGCAGGGCAGGGCAGGGCAGGGCAGGGCAGGGCAGGGCAGGGCAGGGCAGGGCAGGGCAGGGCAGGGCAGGGCAGGGCAGGGCAGGGCAGGGCAGGGCAGGGCAGGGCAGGGCAGGGCAGGGCAGGGCAGGGCAGGGCAGGGCAGGGCAGGGCAGGGCAGGGCAGGGCAGGGCAGGGCAGGGCAGGGCAGGGCAGGGCAGGGCAGGGCAGGGCAGGGCAGGGCAGGGCAGGGCAGGGCAGGGCAGGGCAGGGCAGGGCAGGGCAGGGCAGGGCAGGGCAGGGCAGGGCAGGGCAGGGCAGGGCAGGGCAGGGCAGGGCAGGGCAGGGCAGGGCAGGGCAGGGCAGGGCAGGGCAGGGCAGGGCAGGGCAGGGCAGGGCAGGGCAGGGCAGGGCAGGGCAGGGCAGGGCAGGGCAGGGCAGGGCAGGGCAGGGCAGGGCAGGGCAGGGCAGGGCAGGGCAGGGCAGGGCAGGGCAGGGCAGGGCAGGGCAGGGCAGGGCAGGGCAGGGCAGGGCAGGGCAGGGCAGGGCAGGGCAGGGCAGGGCAGGGCAGGGCAGGGCAGGGCAGGGCAGGGCAGGGCAGGGCAGGGCAGGGCAGGGCAGGGCAGGGCAGGGCAGGGCAGGGCAGGGCAGGGCAGGGCAGGGCAGGGCAGGGCAGGGCAGGGCAGGGCAGGGCAGGGCAGGGCAGGGCAGGGCAGGGCAGGGCAGGGCAGGGCAGGGCAGGGCAGGGCAGGGCAGGGCAGGGCAGGGCAGGGCAGGGCAGGGCAGGGCAGGGCAGGGCAGGGCAGGGCAGGGCAGGGCAGGGCAGGGCAGGGCAGGGCAGGGCAGGGCAGGGCAGGGCAGGGCAGGGCAGGGCAGGGCAGGGCAGGGCAGGGCAGGGCAGGGCAGGGCAGGGCAGGGCAGGGCAGGGCAGGGCAGGGCAGGGCAGGGCAGGGCAGGGCAGGGCAGGGCAGGGCAGGGCAGGGCAGGGCAGGGCAGGGCAGGGCAGGGCAGGGCAGGGCAGGGCAGGGCAGGGCAGGGCAGGGCAGGGCAGGGCAGGGCAGGGCAGGGCAGGGCAGGGCAGGGCAGGGCAGGGCAGGGCAGGGCAGGGCAGGGCAGGGCAGGGCAGGGCAGGGCAGGGCAGGGCAGGGCAGGGCAGGGCAGGGCAGGGCAGGGCAGGGCAGGGCAGGGCAGGGCAGGGCAGGGCAGGGCAGGGCAGGGCAGGGCAGGGCAGGGCAGGGCAGGGCAGGGCAGGGCAGGGCAGGGCAGGGCAGGGCAGGGCAGGGCAGGGCAGGGCAGGGCAGGGCAGGGCAGGGCAGGGCAGGGCAGGGCAGGGCAGGGCAGGGCAGGGCAGGGCAGGGCAGGGCAGGGCAGGGCAGGGCAGGGCAGGGCAGGGCAGGGCAGGGCAGGGCAGGGCAGGGCAGGGCAGGGCAGGGCAGGGCAGGGCAGGGCAGGGCAGGGCAGGGCAGGGCAGGGCAGGGCAGGGCAGGGCAGGGCAGGGCAGGGCAGGGCAGGGCAGGGCAGGGCAGGGCAGGGCAGGGCAGGGCAGGGCAGGGCAGGGCAGGGCAGGGCAGGGCAGGGCAGGGCAGGGCAGGGCAGGGCAGGGCAGGGCAGGGCAGGGCAGGGCAGGGCAGGGCAGGGCAGGGCAGGGCAGGGCAGGGCAGGGCAGGGCAGGGCAGGGCAGGGCAGGGCAGGGCAGGGCAGGGCAGGGCAGGGCAGGGCAGGGCAGGGCAGGGCAGGGCAGGGCAGGGCAGGGCAGGGCAGGGCAGGGCAGGGCAGGGCAGGGCAGGGCAGGGCAGGGCAGGGCAGGGCAGGGCAGGGCAGGGCAGGGCAGGGCAGGGCAGGGCAGGGCAGGGCAGGGCAGGGCAGGGCAGGGCAGGGCAGGGCAGGGCAGGGCAGGGCAGGGCAGGGCAGGGCAGGGCAGGGCAGGGCAGGGCAGGGCAGGGCAGGGCAGGGCAGGGCAGGGCAGGGCAGGGCAGGGCAGGGCAGGGCAGGGCAGGGCAGGGCAGGGCAGGGCAGGGCAGGGCAGGGCAGGGCAGGGCAGGGCAGGGCAGGGCAGGGCAGGGCAGGGCAGGGCAGGGCAGGGCAGGGCAGGGCAGGGCAGGGCAGGGCAGGGCAGGGCAGGGCAGGGCAGGGCAGGGCAGGGCAGGGCAGGGCAGGGCAGGGCAGGGCAGGGCAGGGCAGGGCAGGGCAGGGCAGGGCAGGGCAGGGCAGGGCAGGGCAGGGCAGGGCAGGGCAGGGCAGGGCAGGGCAGGGCAGGGCAGGGCAGGGCAGGGCAGGGCAGGGCAGGGCAGGGCAGGGCAGGGCAGGGCAGGGCAGGGCAGGGCAGGGCAGGGCAGGGCAGGGCAGGGCAGGGCAGGGCAGGGCAGGGCAGGGCAGGGCAGGGCAGGGCAGGGCAGGGCAGGGCAGGGCAGGGCAGGGCAGGGCAGGGCAGGGCAGGGCAGGGCAGGGCAGGGCAGGGCAGGGCAGGGCAGGGCAGGGCAGGGCAGGGCAGGGCAGGGCAGGGCAGGGCAGGGCAGGGCAGGGCAGGGCAGGGCAGGGCAGGGCAGGGCAGGGCAGGGCAGGGCAGGGCAGGGCAGGGCAGGGCAGGGCAGGGCAGGGCAGGGCAGGGCAGGGCAGGGCAGGGCAGGGCAGGGCAGGGCAGGGCAGGGCAGGGCAGGGCAGGGCAGGGCAGGGCAGGGCAGGGCAGGGCAGGGCAGGGCAGGGCAGGGCAGGGCAGGGCAGGGCAGGGCAGGGCAGGGCAGGGCAGGGCAGGGCAGGGCAGGGCAGGGCAGGGCAGGGCAGGGCAGGGCAGGGCAGGGCAGGGCAGGGCAGGGCAGGGCAGGGCAGGGCAGGGCAGGGCAGGGCAGGGCAGGGCAGGGCAGGGCAGGGCAGGGCAGGGCAGGGCAGGGCAGGGCAGGGCAGGGCAGGGCAGGGCAGGGCAGGGCAGGGCAGGGCAGGGCAGGGCAGGGCAGGGCAGGGCAGGGCAGGGCAGGGCAGGGCAGGGCAGGGCAGGGCAGGGCAGGGCAGGGCAGGGCAGGGCAGGGCAGGGCAGGGCAGGGCAGGGCAGGGCAGGGCAGGGCAGGGCAGGGCAGGGCAGGGCAGGGCAGGGCAGGGCAGGGCAGGGCAGGGCAGGGCAGGGCAGGGCAGGGCAGGGCAGGGCAGGGCAGGGCAGGGCAGGGCAGGGCAGGGCAGGGCAGGGCAGGGCAGGGCAGGGCAGGGCAGGGCAGGGCAGGGCAGGGCAGGGCAGGGCAGGGCAGGGCAGGGCAGGGCAGGGCAGGGCAGGGCAGGGCAGGGCAGGGCAGGGCAGGGCAGGGCAGGGCAGGGCAGGGCAGGGCAGGGCAGGGCAGGGCAGGGCAGGGCAGGGCAGGGCAGGGCAGGGCAGGGCAGGGCAGGGCAGGGCAGGGCAGGGCAGGGCAGGGCAGGGCAGGGCAGGGCAGGGCAGGGCAGGGCAGGGCAGGGCAGGGCAGGGCAGGGCAGGGCAGGGCAGGGCAGGGCAGGGCAGGGCAGGGCAGGGCAGGGCAGGGCAGGGCAGGGCAGGGCAGGGCAGGGCAGGGCAGGGCAGGGCAGGGCAGGGCAGGGCAGGGCAGGGCAGGGCAGGGCAGGGCAGGGCAGGGCAGGGCAGGGCAGGGCAGGGCAGGGCAGGGCAGGGCAGGGCAGGGCAGGGCAGGGCAGGGCAGGGCAGGGCAGGGCAGGGCAGGGCAGGGCAGGGCAGGGCAGGGCAGGGCAGGGCAGGGCAGGGCAGGGCAGGGCAGGGCAGGGCAGGGCAGGGCAGGGCAGGGCAGGGCAGGGCAGGGCAGGGCAGGGCAGGGCAGGGCAGGGCAGGGCAGGGCAGGGCAGGGCAGGGCAGGGCAGGGCAGGGCAGGGCAGGGCAGGGCAGGGCAGGGCAGGGCAGGGCAGGGCAGGGCAGGGCAGGGCAGGGCAGGGCAGGGCAGGGCAGGGCAGGGCAGGGCAGGGCAGGGCAGGGCAGGGCAGGGCAGGGCAGGGCAGGGCAGGGCAGGGCAGGGCAGGGCAGGGCAGGGCAGGGCAGGGCAGGGCAGGGCAGGGCAGGGCAGGGCAGGGCAGGGCAGGGCAGGGCAGGGCAGGGCAGGGCAGGGCAGGGCAGGGCAGGGCAGGGCAGGGCAGGGCAGGGCAGGGCAGGGCAGGGCAGGGCAGGGCAGGGCAGGGCAGGGCAGGGCAGGGCAGGGCAGGGCAGGGCAGGGCAGGGCAGGGCAGGGCAGGGCAGGGCAGGGCAGGGCAGGGCAGGGCAGGGCAGGGCAGGGCAGGGCAGGGCAGGGCAGGGCAGGGCAGGGCAGGGCAGGGCAGGGCAGGGCAGGGCAGGGCAGGGCAGGGCAGGGCAGGGCAGGGCAGGGCAGGGCAGGGCAGGGCAGGGCAGGGCAGGGCAGGGCAGGGCAGGGCAGGGCAGGGCAGGGCAGGGCAGGGCAGGGCAGGGCAGGGCAGGGCAGGGCAGGGCAGGGCAGGGCAGGGCAGGGCAGGGCAGGGCAGGGCAGGGCAGGGCAGGGCAGGGCAGGGCAGGGCAGGGCAGGGCAGGGCAGGGCAGGGCAGGGCAGGGCAGGGCAGGGCAGGGCAGGGCAGGGCAGGGCAGGGCAGGGCAGGGCAGGGCAGGGCAGGGCAGGGCAGGGCAGGGCAGGGCAGGGCAGGGCAGGGCAGGGCAGGGCAGGGCAGGGCAGGGCAGGGCAGGGCAGGGCAGGGCAGGGCAGGGCAGGGCAGGGCAGGGCAGGGCAGGGCAGGGCAGGGCAGGGCAGGGCAGGGCAGGGCAGGGCAGGGCAGGGCAGGGCAGGGCAGGGCAGGGCAGGGCAGGGCAGGGCAGGGCAGGGCAGGGCAGGGCAGGGCAGGGCAGGGCAGGGCAGGGCAGGGCAGGGCAGGGCAGGGCAGGGCAGGGCAGGGCAGGGCAGGGCAGGGCAGGGCAGGGCAGGGCAGGGCAGGGCAGGGCAGGGCAGGGCAGGGCAGGGCAGGGCAGGGCAGGGCAGGGCAGGGCAGGGCAGGGCAGGGCAGGGCAGGGCAGGGCAGGGCAGGGCAGGGCAGGGCAGGGCAGGGCAGGGCAGGGCAGGGCAGGGCAGGGCAGGGCAGGGCAGGGCAGGGCAGGGCAGGGCAGGGCAGGGCAGGGCAGGGCAGGGCAGGGCAGGGCAGGGCAGGGCAGGGCAGGGCAGGGCAGGGCAGGGCAGGGCAGGGCAGGGCAGGGCAGGGCAGGGCAGGGCAGGGCAGGGCAGGGCAGGGCAGGGCAGGGCAGGGCAGGGCAGGGCAGGGCAGGGCAGGGCAGGGCAGGGCAGGGCAGGGCAGGGCAGGGCAGGGCAGGGCAGGGCAGGGCAGGGCAGGGCAGGGCAGGGCAGGGCAGGGCAGGGCAGGGCAGGGCAGGGCAGGGCAGGGCAGGGCAGGGCAGGGCAGGGCAGGGCAGGGCAGGGCAGGGCAGGGCAGGGCAGGGCAGGGCAGGGCAGGGCAGGGCAGGGCAGGGCAGGGCAGGGCAGGGCAGGGCAGGGCAGGGCAGGGCAGGGCAGGGCAGGGCAGGGCAGGGCAGGGCAGGGCAGGGCAGGGCAGGGCAGGGCAGGGCAGGGCAGGGCAGGGCAGGGCAGGGCAGGGCAGGGCAGGGCAGGGCAGGGCAGGGCAGGGCAGGGCAGGGCAGGGCAGGGCAGGGCAGGGCAGGGCAGGGCAGGGCAGGGCAGGGCAGGGCAGGGCAGGGCAGGGCAGGGCAGGGCAGGGCAGGGCAGGGCAGGGCAGGGCAGGGCAGGGCAGGGCAGGGCAGGGCAGGGCAGGGCAGGGCAGGGCAGGGCAGGGCAGGGCAGGGCAGGGCAGGGCAGGGCAGGGCAGGGCAGGGCAGGGCAGGGCAGGGCAGGGCAGGGCAGGGCAGGGCAGGGCAGGGCAGGGCAGGGCAGGGCAGGGCAGGGCAGGGCAGGGCAGGGCAGGGCAGGGCAGGGCAGGGCAGGGCAGGGCAGGGCAGGGCAGGGCAGGGCAGGGCAGGGCAGGGCAGGGCAGGGCAGGGCAGGGCAGGGCAGGGCAGGGCAGGGCAGGGCAGGGCAGGGCAGGGCAGGGCAGGGCAGGGCAGGGCAGGGCAGGGCAGGGCAGGGCAGGGCAGGGCAGGGCAGGGCAGGGCAGGGCAGGGCAGGGCAGGGCAGGGCAGGGCAGGGCAGGGCAGGGCAGGGCAGGGCAGGGCAGGGCAGGGCAGGGCAGGGCAGGGCAGGGCAGGGCAGGGCAGGGCAGGGCAGGGCAGGGCAGGGCAGGGCAGGGCAGGGCAGGGCAGGGCAGGGCAGGGCAGGGCAGGGCAGGGCAGGGCAGGGCAGGGCAGGGCAGGGCAGGGCAGGGCAGGGCAGGGCAGGGCAGGGCAGGGCAGGGCAGGGCAGGGCAGGGCAGGGCAGGGCAGGGCAGGGCAGGGCAGGGCAGGGCAGGGCAGGGCAGGGCAGGGCAGGGCAGGGCAGGGCAGGGCAGGGCAGGGCAGGGCAGGGCAGGGCAGGGCAGGGCAGGGCAGGGCAGGGCAGGGCAGGGCAGGGCAGGGCAGGGCAGGGCAGGGCAGGGCAGGGCAGGGCAGGGCAGGGCAGGGCAGGGCAGGGCAGGGCAGGGCAGGGCAGGGCAGGGCAGGGCAGGGCAGGGCAGGGCAGGGCAGGGCAGGGCAGGGCAGGGCAGGGCAGGGCAGGGCAGGGCAGGGCAGGGCAGGGCAGGGCAGGGCAGGGCAGGGCAGGGCAGGGCAGGGCAGGGCAGGGCAGGGCAGGGCAGGGCAGGGCAGGGCAGGGCAGGGCAGGGCAGGGCAGGGCAGGGCAGGGCAGGGCAGGGCAGGGCAGGGCAGGGCAGGGCAGGGCAGGGCAGGGCAGGGCAGGGCAGGGCAGGGCAGGGCAGGGCAGGGCAGGGCAGGGCAGGGCAGGGCAGGGCAGGGCAGGGCAGGGCAGGGCAGGGCAGGGCAGGGCAGGGCAGGGCAGGGCAGGGCAGGGCAGGGCAGGGCAGGGCAGGGCAGGGCAGGGCAGGGCAGGGCAGGGCAGGGCAGGGCAGGGCAGGGCAGGGCAGGGCAGGGCAGGGCAGGGCAGGGCAGGGCAGGGCAGGGCAGGGCAGGGCAGGGCAGGGCAGGGCAGGGCAGGGCAGGGCAGGGCAGGGCAGGGCAGGGCAGGGCAGGGCAGGGCAGGGCAGGGCAGGGCAGGGCAGGGCAGGGCAGGGCAGGGCAGGGCAGGGCAGGGCAGGGCAGGGCAGGGCAGGGCAGGGCAGGGCAGGGCAGGGCAGGGCAGGGCAGGGCAGGGCAGGGCAGGGCAGGGCAGGGCAGGGCAGGGCAGGGCAGGGCAGGGCAGGGCAGGGCAGGGCAGGGCAGGGCAGGGCAGGGCAGGGCAGGGCAGGGCAGGGCAGGGCAGGGCAGGGCAGGGCAGGGCAGGGCAGGGCAGGGCAGGGCAGGGCAGGGCAGGGCAGGGCAGGGCAGGGCAGGGCAGGGCAGGGCAGGGCAGGGCAGGGCAGGGCAGGGCAGGGCAGGGCAGGGCAGGGCAGGGCAGGGCAGGGCAGGGCAGGGCAGGGCAGGGCAGGGCAGGGCAGGGCAGGGCAGGGCAGGGCAGGGCAGGGCAGGGCAGGGCAGGGCAGGGCAGGGCAGGGCAGGGCAGGGCAGGGCAGGGCAGGGCAGGGCAGGGCAGGGCAGGGCAGGGCAGGGCAGGGCAGGGCAGGGCAGGGCAGGGCAGGGCAGGGCAGGGCAGGGCAGGGCAGGGCAGGGCAGGGCAGGGCAGGGCAGGGCAGGGCAGGGCAGGGCAGGGCAGGGCAGGGCAGGGCAGGGCAGGGCAGGGCAGGGCAGGGCAGGGCAGGGCAGGGCAGGGCAGGGCAGGGCAGGGCAGGGCAGGGCAGGGCAGGGCAGGGCAGGGCAGGGCAGGGCAGGGCAGGGCAGGGCAGGGCAGGGCAGGGCAGGGCAGGGCAGGGCAGGGCAGGGCAGGGCAGGGCAGGGCAGGGCAGGGCAGGGCAGGGCAGGGCAGGGCAGGGCAGGGCAGGGCAGGGCAGGGCAGGGCAGGGCAGGGCAGGGCAGGGCAGGGCAGGGCAGGGCAGGGCAGGGCAGGGCAGGGCAGGGCAGGGCAGGGCAGGGCAGGGCAGGGCAGGGCAGGGCAGGGCAGGGCAGGGCAGGGCAGGGCAGGGCAGGGCAGGGCAGGGCAGGGCAGGGCAGGGCAGGGCAGGGCAGGGCAGGGCAGGGCAGGGCAGGGCAGGGCAGGGCAGGGCAGGGCAGGGCAGGGCAGGGCAGGGCAGGGCAGGGCAGGGCAGGGCAGGGCAGGGCAGGGCAGGGCAGGGCAGGGCAGGGCAGGGCAGGGCAGGGCAGGGCAGGGCAGGGCAGGGCAGGGCAGGGCAGGGCAGGGCAGGGCAGGGCAGGGCAGGGCAGGGCAGGGCAGGGCAGGGCAGGGCAGGGCAGGGCAGGGCAGGGCAGGGCAGGGCAGGGCAGGGCAGGGCAGGGCAGGGCAGGGCAGGGCAGGGCAGGGCAGGGCAGGGCAGGGCAGGGCAGGGCAGGGCAGGGCAGGGCAGGGCAGGGCAGGGCAGGGCAGGGCAGGGCAGGGCAGGGCAGGGCAGGGCAGGGCAGGGCAGGGCAGGGCAGGGCAGGGCAGGGCAGGGCAGGGCAGGGCAGGGCAGGGCAGGGCAGGGCAGGGCAGGGCAGGGCAGGGCAGGGCAGGGCAGGGCAGGGCAGGGCAGGGCAGGGCAGGGCAGGGCAGGGCAGGGCAGGGCAGGGCAGGGCAGGGCAGGGCAGGGCAGGGCAGGGCAGGGCAGGGCAGGGCAGGGCAGGGCAGGGCAGGGCAGGGCAGGGCAGGGCAGGGCAGGGCAGGGCAGGGCAGGGCAGGGCAGGGCAGGGCAGGGCAGGGCAGGGCAGGGCAGGGCAGGGCAGGGCAGGGCAGGGCAGGGCAGGGCAGGGCAGGGCAGGGCAGGGCAGGGCAGGGCAGGGCAGGGCAGGGCAGGGCAGGGCAGGGCAGGGCAGGGCAGGGCAGGGCAGGGCAGGGCAGGGCAGGGCAGGGCAGGGCAGGGCAGGGCAGGGCAGGGCAGGGCAGGGCAGGGCAGGGCAGGGCAGGGCAGGGCAGGGCAGGGCAGGGCAGGGCAGGGCAGGGCAGGGCAGGGCAGGGCAGGGCAGGGCAGGGCAGGGCAGGGCAGGGCAGGGCAGGGCAGGGCAGGGCAGGGCAGGGCAGGGCAGGGCAGGGCAGGGCAGGGCAGGGCAGGGCAGGGCAGGGCAGGGCAGGGCAGGGCAGGGCAGGGCAGGGCAGGGCAGGGCAGGGCAGGGCAGGGCAGGGCAGGGCAGGGCAGGGCAGGGCAGGGCAGGGCAGGGCAGGGCAGGGCAGGGCAGGGCAGGGCAGGGCAGGGCAGGGCAGGGCAGGGCAGGGCAGGGCAACCTCCTCCTAGACCCGGGCAAGTGACCAAAGGAAGACACAAAGCTGGAATGAGGGAGGTCACCCAGCACCCGCTGGGTTTAGGTCCTTATGCCTAAAGGCTCCAGGCTTCTGAATGGTAACTGCAGGGAACGCTGGAGACAAGTGGGCATCCTGTATACAACCTGTATACAGCCTACTCCAGGACTACTGCTTGTATGATGAGCTGGGGGGCTCTACTGACGAGACTGGAGGTTTTGATTTCTCTTTAGGTGTTTGTTCATTTGGTACATTTGAATGGAAAGGAGGCTTCTTTGGAACCTGGGTTAAGGTATTAAGGACCAAAGCAGGGGTTAGTGTCACTGGGCAGCTGGTCTCTCTCTCTCTCTCTCTCTCTCTCTCTCTCTCTCTGTGTGTGTGTGTGTGTGTGTGTGTGTGTGTGTGTGTGTGCATTGGCTTGTGTAGGTGCCTACATACAACCGGGCTTTACCACTCGCTCTTCTCAGAGCTTCGGGTACTGACACTGCCCAGCCGGACTGAAGGGTCAGGCGTGGCAGGAAGAGCTCGAGTTGCTCTGATAACACGCACAGCGCGGCCTTTCTGGAGATCCACCTCCGCACCTGCACCGTCTGACCAGGACTTGATGTCTGGAGGCTTTACTTTCAAAGACAAGCCTTTCTTGCTTCTTTTTCCTACAGTGGTTCCCCTCCCCTCCCCATTTCTGTTTGTCTTTATGCATGTTTTCATGATGAAATGCTGCCCCTCAAAGACAGCAAACTTTGAAACTTTAAACTTGACTCTTTTCCTTTATCTACAGAATAAACGGAATCTTAATGTTATAGGAGAGAACTTCTACTCCAACCATAAAGTGTGTGTGTGTCTGTGTGTCTGTGTGTTTATGTGTGTGAGTGTGTGACTGTGTGTGTGAGAGAGTGTGTGTGTAAGAGAGAGAGGGAAGCAGACAGAAGAGGGAGAACTAACTAGCAAGAGTACAGTACTATCACTCCACTCTCATTATACCCCAGAACTTGGCACCCATGTCAGATCAATAGCAAACTCATTTCTTGAGGTAATGAAACATGTACTATTTTTCTGTATTGCGAACTACAAATGAAGTCTCAAAACCCTTGCCTTCCTTCTAGGAAGTCACTGACCAAGTTATCTCAAGTAAGACAAACTTGGCAGAAATTTATGCCAACTTATCTTATACTCCATAGATTATTCGGGGGAAGAAAGTGATGGGCTGCCCTGTTATTCGGGCTTTTCCAGACAAGCTCAGTCACCTACCTGTAAGTGTCTGAAGGCACTGCTGGGGGTAGAATTAATGCCAACAGAGCCTGTCAATGCCCAAATCAAACTCTACTGGAAATGGTGTCCAACATCTTCAGATCTCTAAATACCACAGTGACAAGCAGAAGGGGCCATAAAACCTTCCTGAAGCCTGTGCGAACACAAAGGAGGGATCAGCCTGCTGAGGTCTACCTTCATCAGACAAAATTGACAGTTAGCTTAGCATCAGGGGAAATAGGAAAATCAATTTAACTGGGGGCATCAGTTGGCAACATCGAACCAGGGGTTCCTGTGAATTGCTGAGCTCTAAAAACACCACAGGAGGGTAAATTTCTGAGAGTTTCATTTCTCTTCTATTCTTTGCTCTTCGGTCCTAATTTAAAATACTCCAACTGCGAAGCATATTGCAGAAGTCACTAGCTTTGGAAGTGAAATTCCACAGCTGCTAGGGACAAGCAGACAGAGCTACCTTGAGGAAAGTGTTAAGTAGGAGAATGGTTGCGTTGTAGTGCTGGCAGCTTCAGACAGTTTCTAACGGCTGGAAAAGCATCCACTGTGGAATGCTAGGAAAAAGGACAATTCTCCCTTTCTGGTGTCTGCCTTTTTCTTTTCTTCCCTCCTTTTCTAAGCCCCTAAACTCAAGGGGTGTACTTCAGTAACCTTTTCTAGGTCTTAAGAAAATGAGGCGTATTTGGCAGGGCCACTCATGGATGGATGCTGACACGGCCATCTTAAGAGTCCTGGATCTCCATCTTTACATGGACAAAGCAATGCTTCTGTAACATGAAGCCATGGCACTGTAGCAGAGTGAACATGCCTTTTGGGTTTCCCTCCAACATTGTAAAACTGTGTGTATTAAACATTCATGATGCATATGTTCGGTTTCATTAGGGTAACACATTTTAATTTCCTAAGTCACTTTTTTAAAAATTAGTTTTTCAGCAACTGGGTTTCTCATTTCAGGAATCTGTCCAGGTTCCTTATCCATCTGCTTTGTGCACAAAATAATACTAAATAGATTAGATTCTTACATGTCTGTATAGGAAAGTGAACCCAACTCTCCCTGACAGTCTGCAGACAACAAGACGCAAGAATTTCTTCCTCTAATTCTGTTACAGCAAAGGGCAACCAGCATGCCAACCTCCAGGTTCAAGTACAAAATTCTGTTTGGACTCTGCCATACAATTCCCCAGTCTTCTCTATATGCAAGGCTGTTTGGGTCAGTAAATAAAGCAAGTGTGAGAATTTGGAACTTGGTTTCCATGTTGTCTGCAGCTTGGGAGACAAGCTCTTGTGTGCAAATGTGTTTTATCTCATCGGGTCAACTGAGAGTGAAGTAAACAGCCTGTCGCCTTCAATGCCATTTCTTCTCTCAAAGTGATGCTCCTAGTGTCCCCAATCAAATTGCCCCTTTCCTTCTTTTTGCTAAAAGTCAAGCTTGCCAGGGGCCTAATCCCTGAGAGAAAGCAGAAGCCTGAAGACAAGCCAGGAAGATAATGAAGACTGAGATCATTATTTCTCAGTGATGTGCATTCCAAATTGCTACAGCCAGATCAATCATAAGTTAACTCGTATTTACTTTCATTTGTTGAATATTTTCTACCAGCTAAACACATGTAAATACTTAAAGTGTTCACAACTGGCTGAAGTCTATCTTGAATAGCCTAGTGTCTAATTAGGGCTGTTTACACATGACTCAGGAGACACAAGTCTGATGCATTTCAGCCTTTCAAACTCCCTCTCTCATGTGACGTCATGAAGAACTGCTACTTTAGTGTTTAGCCACGTGTAACCACATACTGAATTATCACACAGGCAATGATGCAAAGAAAATGACAGTTGAGTGCACATTTGACTTTTGGAGGAAGGAACATGGATTTCTTTCCTGGTGCTAGACAGGAAAATTTCAGACTTGAATTTCAGATACATTATGAAACCAGTTTTCTTTTAACTAAACTCTCTTTTCAATGGTTGTGGCTTTTCAATGTATATAGCCGAGTCCTGAATGCCCATAGAAGGGACAGTGTGACATACTTCTCATCCCTAGAGCAGAGCCAGCAGGGCATGGCCCTCCACAAGTGTTGATGACTGCTAGGTGTGAGGCCTGTTTGTATAGTAATGAACATAATTTAATTTATGTTCCTCCTTCTGGAACTGTTCTTCCTATGAAGGTTACTGAGCAATGTTCTCCCTGCCAAAATTAATGACTCCATTCTAATCAGAGACAGCATAAGTCTAAGAGGCAATGGTGTGTCTAATGTCCTCAACAAAAATGGTAAATGCTGAGTCCTTCAGGATGACTCTTAAGGCTATAGGAAAGAACTCTGAAAACATGTGTTCAAAAATATATAAACAGGATTTCTCAAATATGCAAAATATAAGGATGCAATATGAATTATATGAGGGGCTTCATGGATCTAAATGAACAGAAACAGCTGTACTATAAGCCAGTTTGTCAGAAAAATATTAAGAAGGGATTTGTGGAGTAGTGATCATGGGGCAAGATTACCCAGCTAAGTTTATTGTTTGTGCTTACAAAGGCCAGCAGATTCCTGAGTTCAAGGTCAGACTGGGACAGAGCTAGTTTAGGCCCAGGATGGTGGGAATGATGATCTCAGAGCCAGATCCCACCCGACTACCTTATTGTCTGTGTTTACAAAGTTAGGCAGATCTCTGAATTTATTGCTATGTTTTTTTTTTTTTAAATGTACTTGCTGTCTTTTTCTAAGAATCAAGGGGGGAGGACATAAAGTACTGATAATAAAAAAGGAAATTGAGGTGGATGATCGGATTGATATGAAAATAAAAGATGGAGCTTTGATCTTTGATGAGCTGTCTGGAGAGCCCGCAGGAGCAGAATACAAGGCTGTCAGCTTGTCCCCACAACCGACTTTGAGTTGTTCTTTTTATGACTCACAAACACCCTTTCTTTAGAACCGCCCCCTCCAAGCGAAGGTTGGTCCTTGGCAGTATATTAATAAATGGTGTCGTTCATATATCTCTAAGAAAAAAGTTTTATATCTCTGATATATGTTTTCTGACTCTTACAGAAAAGAAGTATTTTCTTGTTTATCTTTTGCAAAATTGATCTTTCTAAGGTGTGGTATTTATTTGGTTAACTTGATTTATTGGACTGACATATTTATGAAGTTCTTAGAGACTCATGTGATCTTTGACCTATTTCATAGATGTTACACTGACTTTAACATACACATTTTAAAAATACTTAAATACAATAGACAAAATGTGACAAGAATTCAAGATGAAACTTTCAATCGTTTATAGTTTATGGTAAGTCAGAATTTGGTTGTGAATTAATGAGAGCCAGGACGAACGGTGAATTCTTTGGTGCACAGCAGTTTGGATGACATGACTTTTGTTTTCCCAGCATTGGTGCTCTGATTGGATTGGGAATCGCTGCCCTTGTCTTGCTTGCCTTTGTCATCAGTGTCTGTGTCCTCTGCTATTTATTTCTGTACACAAAACCGCAAAGATTAGACAATGGCCTTAAACTTCAGCACCTCGAGGCATCTTCTGCCCTAGAAGGTAAGCTGAATCTGTTATTTGTAGTTAACTACCTGTAAATAGCCGGAGGAGTAATTCTTAGCTGGGCAACGGAGCACTCAGTTAAAAATGAATGCTGTTTAAAGGTTCACCGTACAGTGTATCCTTGGAAGAGTTCACATCAAATCAGCTGAAAGTAAAGGGTATTTTAGGGAAATGTTGTTCAGTGGAAACTAGCAGACTATAAATGACTTCATGGAAAAGTGAGTCAGTGGGCCAGAAAATTCACTTTGATGTATTTAATTCCTGTCAACATGTCATCAACATTTAACCCTCTTGTAACAGTTAAAGTTTGGTGGAGCTAAGGAAGTTAAATACACAAAACAGCAAAATGCCCAGTAGGATGCTTTTGGTATTGTATTCTGGACTGGTTAGTCAGTTGTCCAACTGGCACCTAGTATGAAGAATCAAGGGAAATCTAAAAGAATTCAGAGGTGCTCAAAGAAACCTGAAAAGCAGATAGAATGTTCTGTGCTGGTTAGTAAGGCTACTCAATTAATTAGTTCTATTGGTATATGTATATGTGCACAGTGTAACTATAAAGTAGAAAGAAACTTTTAGGCATAATTTATACAGTCCTCTGTGTCTCCTTATTGTCTCATTTATAAAGTAATATACAGATACTAGTTCTTATTATTATAAACTATCAAAATTTTGTGAAAACTAACTGTGATTAGGGTATTAGGAAACATTAATCATAAATGTTGCCATGTGTGTTCAGAATATATATTAAAGAACATGTAAAACAAAGAACCTGTAGGTGACAATATATAAATTTAGGATCCATGTTGCCATACTTAGAATGGCATACAGTATGTTGCTTCCATCTAAAAATGAAAGGAAAATCCTTTTTATGAAGAAGTTCTCTGCTCATAGGCTGTATTTTAGCTGCATAGACCCTGTTATCTTTATGATGTGACCATCACTGTATGCCTGCATTAGACCTAGTCTCCCCTGCGGAGAAAGAGAAGAACATCCCCTGCCTCAGTATCCTCTTGTACAGCAAGATGGATCTGTCTGGACCTCTCTTCCCAAAGCACTAGGCCAAGGGGCCAAACTGACAGGCTCAGAGCTGAATTTAGCCTAAGGGACTTTGACCCAGTTTCTCCATAAGCACAACTACGCAACTGATTG
Source organism: Micromys minutus (assembly GCF_963924665.1). Taxonomy (NCBI): domain Eukaryota; kingdom Metazoa; phylum Chordata; class Mammalia; order Rodentia; family Muridae; genus Micromys; species Micromys minutus. The sequence goes on along the minus strand of NC_137955.1, from coordinate 6,262,136 downwards.
GTGGTGATCATATAATCAAACTGTAGAGCTAATTACTGTCCCATTTACTTACATGATTTTAAGCCATGGTTCCATTTTTTTTTCCTGTGCCCAAGAATCAAGTAGGGACCGTATTACCAACATAGCTTCTCAACCCCTCAATCCTCCTCACCCTCTGCTCCTGCGTACGGTCCACAGAGCAGTTATAATGTGCCTGTCAAAATCTAAGTCATCGTTCAAACTCAAATGTTTGCCCAGACTTCTCAATGGATACAACAATGCACCGTGACATTTTGTGGCCGGACCTCTAGGTCTTTCTTTTTCTAATCTCCTTTGCCATTCTTTGAGATTTTCAGTCAGGGCCCAGGTACAAATTACCACCATTTACTCAGACTGCATCTGACTTACAGTGTCTTTAACCCTTTCCTGAGACGTTCTCCTCCCCGGTGCAGTTCTTCCTTTCCTGCATTCTTAAGTCTACTTTCATTCTTTCTAGTCAGCTCCCCCCAAGCATTTACCACTAACATGTAATACAGTGGACTTAGCTAGGATCTATTTACTTATCTATTTGTTATCTATAAATTCTCTAGACTCTGACTAAAACCTGAGTTGCAGCAAAGTAGCATTTTTTGTCGCATTTATTCACTGCAATGCTCACAATGCTCAAACATTTCTGGAACTAATTGATTTGACCAGCCCTATATGTTTACTGACCTCAGGAGTGTATTTTGTGAAACACAAAACAAATCTAGTCATTGCTGCCGTCATCAAGCCTGCACTGAGTGTGTCTTCTACAAACTACTCTGTAACAAGTAAAACTGGTTACTTTTCCTAGGTTAGCTCAAGAACGATTGTGAAACTGTATCATGTTTGCTCAGTGAACATCCCTACCTCACTGTTTATAAAGTTCATTTAGTAGACCTTTCCTGAGTCTGGCTATTATATATATTATATGTTGTTACATGTACTATATGTTATATAGTAGAAAACAGTATATAGAATTTAAACTAACCAGTTCCTTACCATTGCTTTCAAGAGGTAATTTTGGTCTGGTGGGTTGATATTTATTTATTTATTTTTTGGTAAATCACACTACAGAGCACAAAACAAAATAGGTAATCCTTATGCTGTTGGAATAGAAAAATGGGCTCCTCCTGAACCCTTTGAAGTGAAAATTAAACACTGTTTACTTTATTAAATATTACTGTCCATTTCAGTGTGTTCAAAACCTAGCAAGTGATACCATTGTTCAAGTTATGGGGAAGACAAGCTAGGAGTATTATTGCATTTGGAAAAGTGTTACAGGTTGTTAATACAGGAATTGTTTGCATAGGTGTGTAAATAGTACATCTGAGGAATGTTGACTTCACTCATTAGAATCCCTCTCTTTCAACATCATCTCTGAAAAATTTATCTCACATTATTTTACTTTCTTAAAATTATTTCTTTTATTTTCCGAGATTAAAATAAAATTACATACCTTCCCCTCCCCTTTCCTCTCACATACTCCTCTTGCTACCTCTCAACTGATGTTTGTTATCATTCATTGTTCTTATAATGTTATACATACACACATGTGCACAGCACACACACTCCTAAATATGTGAGTACAACCTGCCCAGTCTGTATAATGTTACATGTATGTATGTTTTCAGGACTGACCACTTGGCATCAGAAAACCAATTGGTGTGTTCTTTCCTGGAGAAGACTATTTAGATTAATTTTCATAATGGAGACTGTGTTCACAACAGGCTGTGTGAATGGCTAGGTGGAAGTGTGTTCTTACACACAGGACAATGAATATAGAGTTCTGAATCTTTTCCTATAGATGACATCAGTGTAGGTCTAAAATAGGCGAATCATAGATTACTGCCAGGACTTTTCCTCTAGCTATTTTTATTCCACTGTATTTCAGTTTTAAATGTATACAGCTTAGGGCTTCATAGCCTTTGAACTGATCTTGAAAAGGCAGGTGGGTCTCTTTTGGCCATGGCTGCAGATGTTACTGGCATAAACTTTGCTGCCCGCACTGTACAGAGCGCCTCTCCCTGGTGGGTTTTCAAGTTGTGTCTTGTAACTGTTCTCTTAACACTTTTATGTTTTGGGGCTCTGCACATTTCAAATGCCGATATTCAGAAGAGTACTGTGGCTTGTATTGTGTTTGCCAGACACAAAGTTCCCAAGCATGAGATGGGTGTGTGCAGACAGTCCTAAGGGTGAGGCCCTCATCCGAGGCTGTGGGAGAATAATTGTGGTTAATGGCGGTGCAGTCAGAGGCAATGTTGTAGGTCTCCATGTTTCAAGTGTGGGGGTCTTACAGGCATATCAGAGATGAAGTCAGGGTCCCAGGGTTCTCAGCGCTAGAGTGGGAAAGGTCTGCTGTAAGTCTCCTGAGCTTCTGCATGGAACTGTTTCTCACTTTGCTTTTAAATGTGATGGGAATTAGCACCTGACTACATAGTTTGATGCTTATTCTGCTCTGATAATGACATTTGTGACCCACATCCAAGTAAGACTGCTGCTTCAGGAAGATAAAGCGAAACACCCCGAGGCTTTGAGTGGGTCCCGTGAGGTGGGGGGTGATCAGTGTGGAGGATTCAAGAGAAGTGGGTGTTTCTGGTGAAACTTAGAAAGGCACCGTTAGGAAAACGGCTAGGAGGAAAAAATATAATTGTGTAGAAACAACAAGCACCCTCAAGCTGGAATTTGGCGGTTGCCTTGGAAAGGTGGAAAATAGAAATGAAAAGTAATCAGTAAATTAGAAGTAAAACACAGCCACATAGGTGAAAACAAAACTGCATACACAATACTGAGAAAGTAAATTGGAAACAAAATCACAGAATCATTTACTGTGCCCATGTGCAAATTGAGTCTTAGACAGATCTGAAATGGTCTTGTGTTTCTTCTTAGAAGACGCTCTTGGTTCCTCAGAAGGAAAAGTTTTTTTCCTTCTCTCTCTCTCTCTGCTCATGTTCATTATAGAAACATTGGAAATACTGAGAAACAAATGCTCTCAGCACAAAGGTGGAAGATGTCAGGACTGCAGTCAGTATCCTTCAGGAAGATTTTTCTACAAATCCATATATCACATAAACTAAAGTGAAAATCAAAGTAGGGGGCATGGCAGTCTGTGTCTGTGGTCTCAGAAGGGTAAGGCAGGATGGGTACAAGTGTGAGGCAAGCCTCAGTTATATAGTGAGACTATCTATTCATCCATCCATCCATCCACCCACCCATCCATCCATCCACCCATCCATGCATCCATCATCCACCCATCCATCCATTCATCATCCATCCACCCATCCATCACCCACCAATCCATCCATCCATCCATCATCCATCCACCCACCCATCCATCCAGCCATCATCCATCCATCCACCCACCCATCCATTATCCATCCATCCATCCATCCATCCATCCATCCATCCATCCATCATCCATCCATCCAACCATCTATTTAACTTATCTATCTAATCTATCTGTCTGTCTGTACTGGCTAGTTTTAAGTCACCATGACACAAGCTGGAGTTAATCACAAAGAAAGGAGCCTCAGTTGAGGAAATGCATCCATGAGATCCAGCTGTAAGGCATTTTCTCAATCAAGGAGGAAGGGCCCAGCCCATTGTGGGTGGTGCCATCCCTGGGCTGGTAGTCCTGGGTTCTATAAGAAAGCAAGTTGAGCAAGCCAGGGGAAGCAAGCCAGTAAGTAACATCCCTCCATGGCCTCTGCATCAGCTCCTGCCTCCTGACCTGCTTGGGTTCCAGTCCTGACTTCCTTTGGTGATGAACAGCAATGTGGAAGTGTAAGCTGAATAAACCCTTTCCTCTCCAACTTACTTCTTGGTTATGATGTTTGTGCAGGGATAGAAACCCTGACTGAGACACTACCTATCAATCTATCGATCAATCTGTCTGTCTGTCTGTCTGCCTATCTCTGTCCTTCCTGCTCCCTCATCCCTCTCCATTAAAGAAAACGAAACAGCTGCATCTTTCTTTGCCAATGAGCACTGTCATCATTTAGCCCATTTAGTACTCCACACAGTGCTGCGACTTTTGCTGTTGGTGTCATTCCACTCTTAGAGAGAAGAGTCCCAAGGAGATTACGTAGCGTTTGTGTATCTCTCGGCAGATTAACCGATGGCTACTCTTTGGCTTCCTTGGTTCTACTGTTGGTACTTTCTGCATGTTTTCCAAACCGCATGACTTTTAAACTATAAAATCCGTAGCATTTCCTAAGAACAAAGATCCTTCTTCTATGTGAATATTTAAACCAGTCAAAAAAAAAAAAAAAAAAAAAAACCATTCATGCAGCAACATACACTCAGGGGTGTACATTAATATTTTCCAACCTCAGTAGCTAATTTTTTCTAATCTTGGATCTGGCCTAGAGTTACATTTGTACAGTTTTATTTTTTTTTCCTTAATCGTTAATCCACAGACATACTTTTCCTTTATGCCCCTGGAAGTTTTGAAGAGAAAAAAGCCAGATCTTTTGTCCCTCAAATTCTGATGTTTTTTCTTTTCTAGGAACACACAAAATGCCCCAGGCAGCGCATGGTTTTGGTTGGCCTGGTCATTAGTGACACGAACTTGACTGCAGTGAGGACTCTGAAACCATGAGCCTGTCCCGCTCCTCTGTAAACTGTCGCTCAGTCACTCGTTCCCTTGGCAACCGCTAATTATATTTGCAAATGACCATGTTCTAGCCTGTCACAGCTCTACATTTTCCCTCACTACTCTGCTGTTTCTCTCAGTCCTCAGTGCCACCGAAACAGTAGTTTAGACTGCGAAACTGGAAAAGAAGTTCCTTCACCATCCCAGAGCCTGGGAAGTCTGAGATTAAGATGGCAGTGGCTTCGGCACTGAGTAAAAGCTGCTGTCTACTTCTGAGATAGGACATACCATGATGCCCAGTCTCCTCGTGGAGCAAGGAGAGAGTGGGCAGAGCAATGCTAGCTCCCTCCACCCTGTCTGTAGGAATGCTAACTCTACCCAGAAGCAGAACTCTCACTGTCTAACCACCTCAACTCTACTATAACACGACTTTTAGAGGAACACATAAACTCTAACCATAGCACTGGGACGTCTATTCATTTTATTATCAGTATGGACTCATGGATTTTAAAATATTACTATTATTGTTTATTCTGATTCATGAATGACCTCATATTGGTCAGTGGACACTTATTTTTCACATGTACGTACGTATGTGCATGTGTGTGGAGTGCATGCACACTGCATGCAGAAGCCAGAAGCAGACATCTTCTGTGTCCTGCTGTGCCAGGCTCTGCCTTACTTCCTGGGATAAAGATGTGTCACTGATGCTACAGCTAGGCAGCGTGCAGAGGAGGCAGCTCAAGTGATGCCCCTTTTCCATCCTCCCCAGTGCTGAGAGTACAGGCATAAGCAGGACCTCGGGCTTTGACGTGAACACTGGGATCCAAACTCACACCTCATGGTTGCACAGACAGCACTCCTAGCCACGGAGCCGTCTGTCTTGCCACAACTCTTTCAACTGTAGCCCATGTCCATTGGAATTTTGCCCATTCGTTTGGGAGCACTTATTTTTCCCTCCAGGAAATCTGATACTTTTCCTGTTGTAACTCAGGAACCTACCATTTCTTCAAGAACACACACACACACACACACACACACACACAAATTCACTTGGTAACAATCTTTAGAAATCAAGTATAGATGGTAGTGAAAACATTTTAATCTTATCCCTGACTAACTTACAAGTAAATGAGACTCAGGCTGCTTAAGTGAAAATGTAGAAAACCAAATTACTTAACAGTCAGTACAACACAGCACTGTGAGTGCTAAATGTGTCCTTTAGAGTCCCAGGACAAGCAGCCAAAGCTGAAGCTAGAAACAGGAAGCAAAATAGAAGTTGGTCTTTCACTGTTAGATACTCAAAGATTTAGTAAACACTAGCCAGGCATGGCCGAACATGCCTTTAGTCCCAGGAAACTGAGTTCCAGACCCAAGCTAGCCTAGGTCATAGCAAGGCTGCTTCAAAAAAAAAAAGATCTGAACAAACACCACCACACAACAACAACCTTTAATCCTAGCACTTGGGAGTCAGAGGCAGGCAGATCTCTTGAGTCTGAGGTTAGCCTGGTATACAGAGTGAGTAGAAAAAACAACATGACTTTGGGCATAGATTTGAGATTGTTTCCCAAAGCTATCCATCTACGTCAGCAGCAGGAAGCTCTTAGGGCTCCAGGGTGGCAGGGCAGCAGCTAAATTTAGCAGGATGGATAACAGCAAGAAAGCCCCATCACAGTTCTGCCAGATGGGTGTGGTTAGGAGACAAAAACCTGCAATATTATCTTCCTGTTTTGAGATGGCGATCAAGATCCAAGTTCACAATTACTTCCTGAGCACCCGGTCTGAAGTAAACCCCAGTTTAACTGTTATCAGAACAAGTGGGCTGGCATAGCTGCAAAAACAGCAGGTAGGATAATTTCCTTTGATAAGCTGGATTTAAATTTGGCCAAAGCCAGTCTACAATGTCCAGGCTTGAAGGAAGGCTAAAATTTACACATAATGGCCAGACAAAAATAAAGTAAGGACAGGCACATGGACGCTCAGTACAGGGACTGAAGGGAAGAACTGTGCTGGCGAGAGGCTCAGCAACTTGTACTCAACTAAAGAAACAGGAACTACTAAGAAAAACTGTGCGCAGCAAGTCCTCTGCAGTTCAATGGCATTACAGACTTCTTACTTAAAATCAAATCCGTATTGTAACTTTGTCATAGGTTTTACCCCTACTTGGCTGGATAAGAAACTAGTTTCTATGGTAGGAAAGCTAGGAAAAGCAGGTTGCGGAGGTAGGTCCCCAGGAGAAGTCAGGGGACTCTGCTCTCACTGGGGCTCTGCCCTCCCTCTTCTGTATCTCCAGTTACCTTAAACTGCTGGGGAGTGCCCACTGAAGACTCAGTTTTTCTGCCAGATTCTGAAGCATTCATTAGAGGTGTTTACAACCTATCTTGTCTTATTTAAATAAGAAGTTGCTTTGTTAGGGGTAGCTGCTAACCAACTTAGGAAATAGTCTCAATAAGCTAAAGCCTTTGGAAGGATCTGGAAGCCAAGTAGATGAGCCCGGGCTGGGAAGTCAGGCTTTTACAACTGCTGTGGACAGACACAGAATTTTTAACACTAGAATGTGATTTCATAGTACAAGTTAGAAATCAGTAGGCCGTTTCGATGAATTCCTCTAGTTTTGGTTTCTCATGTGCATACTGGAAATGAAAGCTGCCAGAACAGAAACAACTCCAAGCATCCAAATGGATGGGTTAGCAAATAAACACACTGAGGTTCCCCTTGCTATAAAGAACACAAAAACTGTGTGTGCTGTAGCAGAGAGGTCTTGAAAGTTTAACTCAAATATCATAAATGTTAAGTATGTGAGCATCGCTTAGGAAACACACAGGGAGTCAATAAGTCAACATTAGGTTTGAAGTTTTCACAACACCCCGCCCCCCAACTGAAAGCTTTGCGTTCTAAATAAGATACAAGCACAGTGACGAGCCACAGGACAATCCACTTCTTGGTTAGCCTAAGGGCTAGTGAGTGAAGACACATATTTCCCAGCCCTTACTTAGGATGGATTTATATGCAGTGTGTGAACTGGATTGTGTAATGAATGTGTTCTTAAAACAAAACAAACAAAATCACATCCCAATTGCTTATGATAGCAAAGCCTTAGGAGTCTTGAAATGATCATGATTAGCTTTAATGCAATCTATCTACCATTGATACGCAGGGCGGGGAGTCAGGTTTTGAGTGACCCTGAAATGTGTGCTTTCTCACAGAGGCATGGAGAAAGAACATGCCAATGATACCCTTACCTCTGTGACAGACTATCTCCTCTTTCAGAATAAATGGTTCAGATCATCCTGAATGAACCTGGTTCTCACTCATGTTTATAATATTTTCAGGACTTCCTATTTTCCATACCAGTATAACAATTCAAGCACAAACTTAAAAAAAATAGTATGTTGTAAGTTTGACTAAATATTTCATCTGGTCTTGTGTATTTCCAGGCAATGTAAATAGAAAAGCCAAAGGCCTCATTTCAAATGCAGCGTCAAATTCAACAAATGAGACCTTCTATGAAGCAGATGATGTGACTCACGAAAAAACAATGGATACAACACAAGTCAATATTGCCTGTTAGCTAAAATCCCTGTTTTGAAAGCTTACTCTCGAGAGAGGGAACACTAAGAATAAAGAATGCAAAAAAAAAAAAAAAAAGTTAAATAAAAATAAAGGATGCATTTTATTTGTGGATTTGTTTTTGTGATCTTTCCAAGTCATTTATTATTTATTAGCTTTTTGAAACAGGGTTTCTCTGTGTGTAGCCTTGGCTGCCCTGTAACTAACTGTGTAGACCAGGCTGGCCTCAAACCCATGGAGAACTCCCACCATCTGAGGCTTCTTTTAAATGACTCAGGCTGGGCACAGTGGCACACGCCTTTAATCCCAGCACCCTGGAGGCTGAAGCAGCCAGATCTCTATGAGTTTGAGGCCAGCCTGGTCTACAGATGGAGTTCCGGGACAGGCAGAAAATTTGCTGCTTGACACATAGGAGTCAGTATCTTACTAGATCATCTCGGGTGGGCACAGGGAGAAAATGTTCAGTAGAGGCATGGGTACAGCTCTACTTTCCTAAAAGGCAAGAGAAGGGAGGTGCCATAAAAGACACGAAGAGGAGGAAATTAAAACTGGAGCCCACAGGCTCCTTATCTGTGGGAAAGGCACAGTGAAGTCACACGTGGCTGTAGTTACTCAATCAACAGTGTCCATGGAGACTGGCCACAGACCTCTGCTGCCCTGGAAACTTTCAGAGTCTGAACTGAAGGGAGAGCCATGAGTGAGGTCAAAAGACACACAGTAGCTGGTGTCACTGTCACCTCTGTTCTGAAGGCACAACTGTCTAAAAGGTTTGAAAGCCGGGACTGTGACCAGCTGGCACCTTTAAACCTCACCTGCCGAGGTAGCTCACTTAGGCTACTGGAGGGATGTGTCTCTTGGTAACTTTGAAAAGATGGTACTTCAAAAATCGATCAGAATATTAAATGCAAGAAGGCTTACTTCATTAAAGCACAGTCGATACCCTGAAAAATATATTTGGGTCTCACCAATGCTAACACAAGTGAGAATTTTGAACTTGTTTAGAATAAGATGAAGCAAATCCCATTTTGAAAACAATGTACATGTGTATAAATTCTGAGATATATCTGCTGGTACAGCAGGACATTTTTATTTTTTGTTTTAGGAAATGCAAACTATTGCATAATTTATAAACAGAGAATAGAATGCTATGCAGCATTTTCATCTTTAAAAAACTGTAGAACAGGATTATGAATCAGATGAGACCAAACCCGAGTCAACACCATTTCCTTCCATAAAACGCTGTGGCCTAGAGAGTTAGATGTAAGCTTGCAAACATGGAGCCTCATGGAGCCCAAGGCTTCCTCCCCTTGGCTGCAGGAACCTGAAACTGTCAGTTTTTACACTCTGGATTACACATATGCACTAGCCACAGCAAGCTTCCGTTCTCTCAGACACACTGTTTGCTCCCAGCTCATCGCCCCCTTTCTTCCCAGCACTCACTCAGTCAAGAAGTGCCCAACTCCTGTCATCAACACCGAGAACATGTAATTCAGGGTGTTTGCTCACTCTGTACAGCCTGTAGCTGCTCTGACTAGTCAGGCGGCATCTTCCTGGTCTGCATGGATGTTCCGGTGGTGCTCCCACCAGCCGGAACGTGAGAGCTCCAGGGAAGCAGCCGGGCACGTCTGCCCGTAAGAACTCTGCCACCGGCTTCACGGCTGAGGATAACCTAGAATCTAACTGTAGACAGAGCTGTAAATACAGACACACAGTTGTCCAGGCTGCCGTTAGCAATGCCCTGGCCTGCAAGAACTCAATGCATAAGAAGAGATGTACTTAACTTAATACAAGGCACTAAGGGAAACAAACCCGAGAGCTCGTAGACAACAGATACAAGAAAAAGAATGGGGAACCTGGGGAGCAGGCCTGCCTGTCAGCTTAAAACAGCAGCTTCAAAGTGTTCAGATAACTTTGCTGCAGACAGAAATCTTGTAAATTTACAGAGATGTAAACTCTGTGTGCATCCGGTGAAAATGGCACAGTTGGGCTGTAGCAAAATGAATGGAATAGCATTTACCTACTGAAGTTGACATGTTTACCAGTGAAAATATTAAATACGACCTTTACAGGATGCTACTGAATCTATAGTACCTGATAAAAAAGATAGTATGAATTTCACTTAAATATTATTGAGAGCCAGATACATTAATGACTACAGGTGATCTGAGAACTTGTAGTGTAATACTTCATAGGCAAGAGACACCAAAGCCCTGAGAAGCTAATGCCTTTGCTGGGGTTCCATGAGGGGAGATATAATGTGTCAGGAGTGGTAGGACCAAAGGCCTAGGAAGAGGTGAGAGGAGATGGAATGTAAGCAGGGAGGTCCAGGGTCAGAATGCAGTTACAATACCAGCACTTTGGGACACTTAGTGAAATGACTTTACTTGGATGAGATATTTCCTAAGGTATACTAGCCCATTAAAGTGTTTTATTTTCTGTAGCAGATTACTGAATGAGAAGCTGACTATATATGATACTGCTGGATCATTGGATTCATCACAGCTGGAGGGGGAAATAAACGTATCTGTCAATTTCTATTTTCTTACAATTAACAGAAGAAAAACGTATCAATATGATGAGCAATTCATTCACAACTGCCATTGCTAACCTGCAGCTACACTCACAGGGGGATGAGGCTATTTATATAGTATTTGGGAACTGCACAAGTCAGATGAAGGTATCGGGTCCTTCGGAACTGGAGTAACAGGGTCACAGGTGTTCATGAACCTCCCGGTGAGGATGCTGGGAATTGAACTAAGGTCCACCCTAACAGCAGCAAAAGCATTTAACCGTGGAGCAGTTTTTCCAGCTCCCTGCTATTTTTAAAAAGGTATTTTAAAAATGACATTTATTCTTATTAATCCAAATAGCCTTTTATTAATTCAGATAACCGAACTTTCATAAAATTAGCACAGGCAAAAAAAAAAATCCTTAAAATAATCTCAAGGTTTTACTCTTTAGTTCAAACAACTGACAGAACTCTAAACAAAACTACTTTTGTGTGGGCCAGCAGAGTCGCCAGTTAGTGGAAGAGCTGAAGCTATTGTACGCCATGGGAGCAGCATAGGGAGGGGTGTGGGTGTAGCTTCTGTGCAACCTGAGCAGAGAACAGGGTACGCCAAGGGACATCCCGGGACTGCCCCCGAGTCAACCAGAAAATGTCAGATTGGGTGATGAGTAAGGGAAAAATTGGTGAAGCTCTCCGGCCTGCAAGGCCAAGTGTAGTATCTGATTTTTATGGCCATAAATTTGCCCACAGCCCCATGTGTACTTACCAGTCTGAAGATGTGTTAAGTGCACCATAGCAAGGTGCTCAGAAACTATGGGGCTGTTCTGTGACAACAGGCTGGTTTTCAGGGCTTGTACAGCATGGCAAGTTAGCTTGTTGGAATTAGGGAATACTAGATGTTACACTCGCTACACTGATAACCATAAAACTAAAAAAGTAAGAAACACTTAAATCTACTAACGTGTCATTGAAAATGCTTATTTAATATACAAATTTCATTATTATACAAAGGCTATCATGATGCTACCTCCAAGTCTTCAACTTTAAAAAGTACAGAATGAAAATCTTAATTTAAAAATTTTCACAGTGCTACTAAGATTTGTAACCAAAGTGAAAGAGGAAATATCAACACTGATTATCCATGAAGCCAGTTCAGTGTGAAACTCATTCTAAAACCATTTCACAAAAAATATATAGACAAACATTCATAAAACTGTATAATATGCATATATGCAAGTATCATATACACTAGATATAATAAAAATCAGTTTTAATGAGGATTTTGCTGTTACCACACAAAAGCCCTGTATTTGAGGTATCACCTAAGACATGCCAATATGGCACATTTGTAAATCAACCCAGGATCTACCCTAATAATCTCAACCAGCACAGAATCTCCCTGCCAGACTTTCTAGTAAGCTAAATTATTTTTTTAAAGGATGTTTTAATTGTTATAAAAACATGGGAGGCAAGTGTGAAAAACATGCATTTCATGAAACAATGACAGTTATAAAGACTTTCCTTATTATCTTCCAGTAGATCTCATTCATTTGAAAAACTTACTATTTAAGATCAGTAAAGTGGTTTTATCCTCAGTGATGTTATTTAAAAAGTCTGGAGATTTAAAAACAACAGGGAAGACCTTCACTATCTTTACACATTACAGAGGACATAAAGCTATTCAGTATCAAGAGCAAATCACTACACCAAAGTAGCTTTACCACTGGAAGGCAGACGTGACTCAGGAGCTTCTATGTAGATTATTCCTTGGATTGCAGTAAAGCCACATACTAATTAACTTACCAAGAGACAGCACCGGCCTAGGACACCGAGACACAAATAGCCAATGTGATGTGTGTACACATATCTGTACTTGAGGCACAGCCATCAGAAATGAGATGGATTTAATACAGGTGGGCAGGGAGATAAGGGTCCCGATATGTGAGCAATGTCTTTATGGAGGAGGCTGGGGTTTTCTGCGAAGCGTAATTATATATTAATTCCAAGGAAGATTCAATAGCTAAAAAAAATTGGATTCTTCAATTTCCTGAGTTAGGCCCAAGATTCGATTACTTTTTGGTGAATTCAGAACGGTTAGGGGAAGAATGCTTTTCCTTTTTTCTCTTCTTTTTTTCCTTTTTGTGATGTTTTCCTCTTTTTGATTTGTTCTTCTTTTCTTTTTTCTTTTCTTTTTTCTGATACTTCTGCTTCTTTTGTTTTGAAGAGTCCTCGTCGGTGGTGCTGGAGTAAGACCTGTGGGTAAGAACACCTTATGACTGGCTCTGTAGTTAGGCCTACTGAGGGCAAGAACACCTTATGACTGGCTCTGTAGTCAGGCCTAGAGACTTCAACTGTGTTGGATCTGAGCTGCCTCAAGTCTTGGGAGAGGAGACATAAACACAGATACTAAAAAGTTGCTTTCTATTCTTTTTAAATGCAGCATTCAGCTTTCACTGTTTGCTCACAGAAACTGATAAACCTACAACCGCCATTCTGCTCAAAACTGCAGGACGGAGGTCTTTTTCTGGTCATAGGCTTGCAAACTGTGCTGGCTGCCCTTCAGAATCTTCCGGGGAAACTGAAACAGAGCTCACTGACCTCATGCACACAACCCACTTGTGTATGTAATAACTTGTTAGCATGTTCTCTTAAGTCACAAAAGGATGCAATTATGGCTCAATATGAAAAGAATCCTAATTGTTCTTCAGTGTGAATGGGTAGGAGCTAAAAATTAACAAAATAAAGCACTTCTGTAATTCCTGTGATTTTTCATGATAATGAACTTGATACTCCTGCTTGCAGAGTGATAGAAATGTGCACTTGTATTTCCAAGTGATTTTTATTAGTTACAGAAAGGGAGCTTTTAAAATGAATACTTGCATTTAGGTGAATGAGGATGATTTATCATTAAATTTTTCCAATATTTTAACATGAAATTGAGAGGGAGCTCCTATAGGATTTCCTTCCCTGATCTGGGCATGTGAAGTTGGGAGTGGAAATTAAAAAATAAAAAGTCATCTTGTCAGATCTCATATAAAGTACATTTTACCTATGTCCAAACCAAAAATACCTGTGACAGCACAGAACCTGAGTAAATTTAAAACGCTGCAGGCGTCCTAAACGTTAGTTCATACAAGCGATAGGTGGACTGAGCAGGTTGTATTTATATATTTAGGAGTCTGACATCTATATCTATCATTTACCTATCAATCATCTACCTATGTTTCTATATAAAAATATAAATAATATTTAAAAGTTTTAAAAAAAGGAAGCCATAACTTTGAGAGTAAGTGGAGGAGTATGTGAAAGGATTGGAGGAAAAAGGGAAATTATGGAATTATATTGTGGTGGTTTGGATATGCTTGGCCCAGGGAGGGGGCACTATTTGGAGGTGTGGCCCTGTTGGAGTAGCTGTGTTCTTGTTGGGAGTGTGTCACAGTGGGTATGGGCTTTAGTACCTAACTCCCTGGAAGCCAGTCTTCTGCTAGCTGCCTTTGGAACAAGAGGTGGAACTCTCAGCTCCTCCAGCCCCAAGCCTGCTTGAACACTGCCATGTTCCCACCTTAATGATAATGGGCTGAACCTCTGAACCTATAAGCCAGCCCCAATTAAATGTTCTTTATAAGACTTGTTTTGGTCATGGTGTCTGTTCACAGTAATGAAACCCTAACTAAGACATATGTCTTAATTAAAAGACTTTTTAAAAGTTAGCTCCACAATCTAAATATTAGGACTATAACCCAAGCTAAGAAACTTGAGAACAAATATAGGGGCAAAAGTGAATTCATAATCCTGCAGGGTTCAGGGATCCTTGTCCCTGACCACAAGCTTCCCCTCACTTCCTTCTTTTTATCTTGCTGGTCCACTTAGTTGCACACACACATGCTTCTTTTATGCCTGTGCATTTTTTGGTCCTGGATTCTCAGGCTTAAGGCAAACCTAGCATTTGCGCATAGCATACTATTAGGTGGTTATCTCTACATGCATGAAGAAGTATGAATTTCAGGGCCTAAGGTCTTTTAGGGTTTGCATAGACAGGTCTGAATGAACACACACACACACACACACACACACACAAAACACATGCACGTATACATACATATATACATACATACACATTATAATTTATGTTTACAAATAATATATAGACACACAAATATATTAGAACCTGGACATAGCCTCATGTTTCCCGTAAGAAATTCAGTATTTTGTGTTAGCACAAATAATAATACACTAGTCAGAAATCTGAGCACTATGCTCCTAGTATGGATTATTTAAGTCCCAACACTTGAAAGTGAGCTTTTTTTTTTTACAATTCACAAGTTTTCTGATGTATTAAAATATACATAGTCAAGTACATTATAAAATTATAAAGCAGCAATACCTGATTTAAAAAAATTCTGAGAAAATAAAGTCCAAACCAACCCTTACTATGATCAAATGCTCAAAAACATGTCTACTTATTTTAGTATGACTAAGACTTAATAACCAAGGAAGGATCTGACCAATTCCTTTAATCAGCCATTAAAAGTCTTACCAGTAAAATATTCAAAAATGGCTAGTGAGGGTTGTGAAAGATTGAAGAAAGTCTGGGCTTATAAAATTCTATTAGTAAATTAGTTACTTTATTGGTCATGGTAATGGTGGGAGGATATTGGTATTTAGAATCCAATTTCAAAATAAGCACAAACGATATGTGAAAAATTTAGATGTGTGCCCAGTTAAGACCAGCTCTTGCTATACAGGTAACACCCAGAATACAAACGTCGAAGGGGAAGGGATATAGCCACTACTCAGGGCCTTGATTTGCTCCAGGGAACAAGTGGCCGAGCAATGATTAGATTTTACTAAAAAACCAAAAAAACAAAACCTACTGATAGCAAACACTGATAAACTGAACTCCATGAAAAATAAAATTTGTAATCCTTGCTGGACTAAAAGCTTCTCATTTTCTTTTCAACAAGTAAATAATCCATTAAAATGTACCTTTTCTTCTTTTTTTTCAATTTAATTTTCTCCCTGCTTTTTTCCTTTTTCTTCTCCTCTTCTTCATTTATTCCTGTAAGGAAGAAGGGGGGAGGGAGGAGGGACCAGGTCACTATGAGTTTATGTCCTAGAATACTGTGTGTGTGCACAAAGGGATCTTAGTTTACAGTTAGGACAAAGACAAAAAATCAGGAGTAAGACGTAAAAAGCCACAGAAGTCCTCTAAGACGACTTTTTTCATGGATGGCAAAGATAACGTAATGGTGATATCTCCGATGGGGAAACCCCAGAAGATCCCGCTAGCGTATAACCTATGTTTTAAGAAATCTAAGGATGAGATCCTATTGAGCATTTTGCTGACTGCAATGATATGAAACTAGAAATTAGTACCAAGAGGAAAACCGGAACACTTACAAAAATCAAACAACATACCCATGACCCATTTTTGTGTTAAGAGGAGGAGGAGCCAAAGAAATGTGGACATGAAAAGCACACACACAATGGCCTCAGCAAGGCAGCTAAGGAGGGATGTTCATGGCACTAAGCATCCGAGATAGCCCAAAAAGTAAGGATTTGAGACGGCCCAGCTGGCCTCCTCACAGTGAGCTGCTTCTCTTACCCTAAAAAGGAACAATGCTAAACACTGTTCAGAGCTCTTTAAAGCGTATGTAAGCTTACACCTTCGTGTTTATCCCATTCCAGGAACGAGCGCTATGGGAGACGGGGTGGGGGACGTGATGCCCCGGAGCTGAACTTAGACAGCTGTGAGCTTCCTGAGGTGGGAGCTCAGCTCAGTTCCCTGGAGCCATCTGTCCAACCCCACTTAGGTAAATCTTGGTGAGAGTATGTCCAAAAGCAGAAACAATATTGCTGGGGCTTAGATATTGGCAGTGTTAGAATTTCTGCTTGCCTATCACTAGGATTCCTTGTGTTTTTAACATTGCTAGTAAGTTTCTGATTGTCTAAAATCTCTGACATTTGTCAGTGGGACCTGAAAATCCCATGTTTGTGTTATATACCAGTGGAAAAAGCAACAGACGAGGAAGGAGAAAATGCTAACTATGGACTGAGAGGCTGACTTACCTCCTGGTCTCATAACTGATGACTGCTCTATGCCAGTGATCAAAGCCGATTCTCACCTATGCTGTAGCCCTTGAGTGATGTAGGAAAGACACCTCTGTGATGAGCACAGTTACATAAGTGTGCTGTGACTCAGAAGAGGACAATGGAGAGAAACCACGGCTTACTTTTCTCCTGCAGAGCCTGCAGCTTGTTCAGCTCCTCGTTTTCTTCGTCACTGTCCTCACTGCTTGTGCTGCTGACGTCCAACACAATGTCCCTTTTGGGGTCTACCCGGAGAAAATTGCGGCACTCGAAAGTCAGATGACCAGCTAAACAAAAGAGACAAGAAACAAGAAGGAAAAACCACATCTGTATCTGTGTTGTTTTGGTACTCCACAGTGGGCAACCAGGTATGAGCTCAGTAACACCAAAGCTTAAATGATATGCTGTTGCAGTGGTTTAGTACTATCCCTACATTTGTGTGTGTGAATACACCCTTCCAGCATCATCTTCTTCACTGAATTTTTTTTTGATATTTTATTTATTTACATTTCAAATGTCATCCCCTTTCTGGGTTTCGCCTCCAGAAGCCCCCTATCCTAGCCCCCTGCTTCTATGAGGGTGCTCCCCCCCCACCCACTCACTACTGCTCCCTACCCTGGGGTGATTAAGAACATACTCTTATACCTGGAACTTTATATTTTACTTCCTCCCTGCAACTTTTCCTCCTTGGCGTGACTAACTCATGTGGTTACATCTATCACCTAAGTAAAGTGGCCATAACGTGTAAGCATCAACAAAACTAAAAATACCCCTTTAAATGATTCAAAAATTAGTATTTAAATTCTGATATCAGTTTGCCTAAGCTATAGTTTAGTAAGAAAGCTGCAGTAATTGTTCACCGTGATGGTTACCTCGATTTGATCTTGGGAGGATCGAGGCTCACCTGAAGACAAGTCTCTTGTGTGCTCTGAGGGTTTAGGCTGGTGGGAGTGGGAAGACTCACCCCGTATGTGGGCAGCATCCCTTGGGCTGGGTCCTGGACTGAACAAAGGGACACATAGGGGCAACAAGATGGTTCAGTGGGTAAAGCCATTTGCTACGACTGAGCCTGAGGACCATCCTGGGACCCGCAGGGTGTAAGAAGAGAACAAACTCCTCAAGTTTTCCTCTGCTGTTCACATGTTGCCATGAGTAACCACACACACACTTAAAGCAAACACGAAATATAAGACCCCAAACCACCAAGCTTTCAGAATAAAGTACAAGGGTAACTCTTTACTGTTTTGGATTTGTATATAGACTCTTAAATATGATGCCAAAAGCATAAAGCACCAAAAGAGAGGGAAAAAGCCCTTAATTTTATCAAACTTAATTTTGTTTTGCAAAGAACATTACCAGGAAAGGAAAAAAATACGTATAAATCAGATATCTGATAGTGTTATATCTGCTAACTGTCTACAAGGAACAACTAAAATTCAATGAAAATATGACGTAGTCTGAAAATTGGTAAGACAAATATCTTCAGAAAAGAAATACAAATGGCTAAAAACTATATAAGTAGTTTTTCGAAATTATTACAGAAAAGCAAACCAATAACAATCAAGTACAACTTCATATCTCTCAGTATGGCTCATATTCAATTTGTAGCACTTTGCACAGCAAAGTGTGTGGAACTTTCACTCCACACCGGCAACTAGTTCTTTACTCTCTGGACACTGAGTATCATAAAATTAAATTCATTCCTGAACTTTAGTTATTCTTGCTGTGGTCAAATATCCTCACCAACACCCGTCCATAAACTTCATCAAATTGGAAAAGTAATAAATGGTATTAAGGATGTGGGAACATGGGAAGCCTCACTTATTACTAGTGAGAATATAAAGTATAGCCAGTGTGGAAAAGTTAGATGGCTTCTCAAAAAAGAAAAAATAAATAAATAAAAAATAAAAATTCAACAATTCTACTCCTAAGCATAGTTCTAGAGAAATGAAATATATGCAGAGAATGGTTACGATTTTACATTTGATATATGTGGTGGTTATGGCCTCACTAGACTCAGGTGTTTGAATTTGAGGCCCATAGAAAGTGCCAATATGGGCCGGAGAGATGGCTCAGCGGTTATGAGCACTGGCTATTCTTCCAGAGGTCCTGAGTTCGATTCCCAGCAACCACATGGTGGCTTACAACCATCTGTAACGGGATCCTACTTCTGGTGTGTTGTTAGACAGCTACAGTGTACTCAGATACATAAAATAAAAAGTAAAAGTAAAAAATAAATAAAATAAAAGTCTAAATTTAAAAAAAAGTGCCAATGTTAGGAGGTGTGGCCTTGTCGGAGTAAGTGTGGGGGAAGGGTGTCTTTGTTAGAGAGGGATTTGAGGTCTTAGAATCTCAAGTCAGTTCTCTTCTGCTGCTGCTTCGGATCAAGAGGTGGAACTCTTGGTCTTCCTCCAGCACCAGCTCAGCATGTACACTGACGTGCTTTTCATGGTTAGGATAATGGGCTAAACCTCTGAACCTCTAAGCCAGCCTCAGTGAAATATTTTATGTATGAGAGTTGGCCTTGGTCATGATGCCCCAATTAAATGCTTTCCTTTATAAGAGTTGCTGTGGTCTATGTAGCAGATGAGCAGTTGGTCTCATGGAGTTTTCCTAACAACTGGAGCAGAGGCTGTCTTGAGCTTGTGGCCTGCCTGTCTGTGAATCTCCCACCCAAATGGACTGCCTGCCTTGGCCGGCCTCTGTATGAGCCAAACAGAAGGAGGTGAAATGGAGGAGAACTTGTGTGAGAGGCACTGGGAGGAGAGGAAGGGCTGATACTGGGTTACTAAGTAAGTAAATAAATAAATTTAATAATAATAAAAAGAGTTGCTTTGGTCATGGTGTCTTTTCACAGCAATAGAAACCCTCACTAAGGCAATATATTTTGCCACTATGGCAAGTAAGAAAACAGAGCACCACACAGCATGAAATCTGGTAGCCAGAGTTCAAATTCCACTTTCCTACTCTGTAGTGGAAAACCTCATGCCTTAGTTTTCTAACATGCAACAATCACAGGCCACAAACATTGAGGACCTACTATGGCGGGCCAATGACCTAATGTCATTACTTAACACAAGTACACTAAGTAATCACCTTTATGAGGTTAGGTTCTTCTGGTGGTTTGAACAGGCCTGGCTCCCATGGTTTTGAATGCTTGGCCTTGGGGAGTGACACTATGAGGAGGTGTTGCCTTGGTGAAGGAAGTATGTCACTGTGAGGGTGGGCTTTGAAGTCCCTCCATCTCCTTCCAGTACAGAAGCTGGCCTCCTCCTGGACACCTGCAGTAGACAGCCTCCTTCTGGCTGCCTTTGGATTAAGACACAGAACTCTCGGCTCTTCCACCACCACACCTGCCTGCATGCTGCCACGCTTCCTGACATGAGGATAGTGGACTGAACTTCTGAAACTGTAAGCCAGCCCCAATTAAATACCTTACATATAAAAGTTGTTGCGCATGTGTCTCTTCACCGCAATAAAACTCTAATCAGACAGCACCAGAATTGTCATTTTGCAGGAAAAAAAACCAAAGTACAGAATGGGTAAGCCATGTGCCAACTACTGTACATCTAGTAGGTGCTGAGGTACTCGAATCACCTGTTGCCAGAACCATCAGAGTGAATATTCATAAAAATAAAGTACAAATGCCTTTGTAGACTTTAATTGTGGTCTATGGTATTTATTAGTAAGCTTTTTTCTAATAACCAATCATAAATCAATTTCTTGGTATTCTCTGTTAAATCACTTGTATTGTTAAAAAATAATTCTTCAATGAACTGGAATATCCTAACAGTTCAGTGTAGTTGGCACAGATGTTAAACAACTTTACAGACAGCAGGACTGTAGAGCTGCTGGCCTTGTCCAGGAATACTGTTCAGGAATAAAATCGCATTTGTGATACAGTATGTACTTACACTGGCTTGGGTGTACCTTCTAGTTCTATTAATCATACTGGGCATATCATTGAACTCGACGGTATTTTGCCCATGAGCGGAATTCTGGGACAAATCAAAACCTTATACAAAGGGATACATTCAGAAAACATTAAAAATCATTTCAATGCCTTTACCTCTTCACTTCATCCAGTATCCAGACAGAGAGAAAATCTATCTATCTATCTATCTATCTATCTATCTATCTATCTATCTATCATCTATCTATCTATCTATCTATCATCTATCTATCTATCTATGTATCTATGTATCTATCATCTATCTATCTATCTATCATATACAAACATTATACACGTTTATATTTTTTAAAAGATTTACCTATTTTATTTTTGGGGTAGTATTTGGCCTGCTTGTATGTATGTATGAATGTATGTATGTATGTATGTATGTATGTATGTATGTATGTATGTATGTGTACCATGTGCCTATGCATGGAGGCCAGAAAAGGATGCTTTATCTCTGAAACTAGAGTTTTAGATGGTTATGTTTTACCTCATGGGTGCTAGGAATCAAACTCCTGTCCTCTAAAGACAAGTGCTCTAAAGTATCTAGCCATCTCTCCAATACCACCTATTCTTCTTTATACCTAGTCTTCTCCTTTTGTATTATCAATTCTTTTTTACTTTTGTTCTATTTCCTCCAGTCTACAGCCAACCCTTAATATTTCACAGCATCTTAGCTAGTTACCACATATTGAGTCCAATACAAACCCTGGGAAGGGCTCAGGGCCACCCTCAGAGCTGCTGAGGTCAGGAGTCATCCAGCCCCCTGGAAGCAATGGCAGAAGAAACAATCAGAGTAGAGAGAATGTTGCTTTTCAGCACACTTACGGTAGCCACATTTTCTGCAGCCTGCTCGGACATTGTCCTTGTTGCAACCTGAAATACAATTGGAGAACATTTGGGGAGATACAGTTAAGCGAGAATAAGTACTTTATCGTATGATAAAAACCTAAGATAACATTTGTACTAAAATTCCTGGGGGGGTCTTTAATCTTAGCAACACCACTACTCTATTAGTTTGATAAACAGTCAACTCACTGAAAGTGAATTTACCCAAATCATTTGACCAATATTTTAAGAGCATATATATTTTTTTCTAATTCAATAGGAACACAGCATTATAATTGAGAACTTAAACATTTTAGGAATCCCATAACATGGGGGAAGAGATTATAGGATACTATTGTTTAATGTTGAGATGTAATTAATGTGTGTGTGTGTGTGTGTGTGTGTGTGTGTGTGTTTGTGTTTGTGTGTGTGTTTAATGGGTACTTTTTGTTTGTTTTTTAGAAAAAAATAATTCCACCTTTCTCAACGAAATTGGTGAAATTCCATCTTTAAAATTCACTATAATTTTAAGGAATCATTACAAAAAAAATAACCCACTTAAATTTAGCACTTGAACTTTGAGACATGAAAACAAAGTAGTCACATATTCCAAGTTGATAAAAGTTTAGAAATATTCTCGATATTTCTGTGCGGTAAGTGCGTGCAGGTGTTGAAAATGTGAGTACTGGGAATGAGCAAAAGCTGATCTTTAAAACTGTGATAAAATATACACCACAGAAGAGAATTTTAATCACTTCAAATGTACAATTCAGCAGCGCGGAGTGACGGCTAGAATCTTTCTGGTGTCATTCTATCACCCCGTGACATCTTCTTAAGAACTCACTAGTTGCAGTTCTTCTGAAGGCTGCTTTCTCCTCAAATTCTATTGTCATTTTCAAGTATTTACACAATTAAATCAGAAAAGGCATCCCTGCTGAAGTTTGTAAGCATGTGTACTGGCCCCCCTCTCTTTGGACTCTGTGTCTCTACCTTGCCCTGTGAGAACCGACAAACCACAAATAGCAGGATTCATGGTGGGATAAAACTGTATTAATCTAAAGCTTCTCCATTATGAAAATAACTGTACATTGACAAAAAAAAAAAAAAAAAAAAAAAGCCTCAGAGAATATGGGTCAGTGTTAAGTTTGTTTCCATAGAAACCACAGATGTTGAATAAACTGCTTCATGCACCATTGTTACTTCTGTAACTGACTAACAGTAATGGACAAGTGTAAAACTACTTCACCTCAGCCTGTGCTAGAACTGAACTCATTTCTAAAGAGAGACTGATGCGAACTCATTCTTCATGTGCTTCAGACTTTTAGGTTATCTTAACAGAGACAAACTTTTTATGACAAAAGAACTAACCAGATCTCTCTACAAGCTACTTCCTCACTGGCCTTTGGCTAAATTAAGATTCCCAACTTTGTCTGTAGTTATTTGCAAGATGGCCAATAAGAAGTTTCTACATGGGCCTTTGAGACCAAGACAAAAAAGGCCTGAAAAAAGGTGATGTAATCACAGCTTATACCTAGCATCTGTAACCTCAACATTTGGGAGCCTGAGGCAGGAGGATCAGGAGTTCAAGTCTAGTCTGGCCTGCATACATTGAAGCCAGTTTGGGCTACGTGATACCCTAACTGTGGGAGGGACAGGTGTCCATTTTCCGAGGCACTGATGGCAATGGTGGGATGCTCGGTTTGGTTTGCTTCACCTCTTCGGAGCATCGCTAGTGAGCATTTTCTTAGATTCTCTTTGCTATCTTTCCTTTGCAGCTTAATCATTAATTTCTATTGTTCAAACAAGAACTCTGGCTGGGGCAGGGGTACTGAAAAATCCTTGCGAATCTGATTAGCAAAGCTGCACACAGCACTGTGAGGCCTTTGCCCAAGCAGAGAGGCCTCTCCCTCCATGTGCAGCTGCGTATGTTCCCGCTTTACTTACCACTAGGCTTGCTTGGGATGGCCCCTTCGAGTTCTCCTTTATAATCAGGACCTATGAGCTGAAGGTCACTATCACTACAGAAGCGTAAAATAGGGCCAGGCTGTGTTTGTGCTGGGGGAGGGGGAAAAGATAGCAGACAAATTCAAGAACTTGAAAGTTTGTGAAACAATATTTGTAACTTGCAGGAAGGACAAAGGGAATACTCCCCAACACATTCTGAGAGAACGACCAACGGCTACTGGGGAAAAGGCAGGGAAGGGGACAAACAGTGGGCCAGACAGTATATGGAAAAAGAAATAGAATGACTCCAAAACATGTAGAAGATGCCCACTTTTCTTTATATGTGAAATGCCCATTAAAACAGTACCAGGATTCTACTTTCACTTATCCGAGGAACAGAGGTTGAAAAACTTTTAAGAGGCCTTTGAAAGGACATGCTCTGAAAGGGTCAGTGGGGTGCAAATTAGCTTCACACCAAGTCAACCACAAAGCCTTAATCCAGCAACACCATGCCTGGAACTCATACAGTTAGTTCACTTGCACAAATGCAAACCAACTGTATATAAAATTAATCACAGCAACAGTTTGCAAATTTTAAGAATAGAAAGAATTTAAATATAAGTAGAACACTATATAAATGATGGTCTGAATGAAATGCTGCCAGTGTTTAATGAAAGGTAACAATCTCTAACAAACAGAAAGAGGAAACAATAGCAGAACCATCTGTGATGTTGCATTTATACTGAAGGAAATTCAATGTTACCTATCTTTCTATTTCTTCTATAGTCTTATCATACACACACATAAATTCTTTAAAGTAAACATTTTTTGCAGGCCTTTTAGTATATGTAGATTATATTTTAGTAAAGCAGTTGGCAAGATAAAAGGCAATAGCAGGAAGAAAAGGATTAGGGAAGAATGAAGCTGAGGCAGGAGGACCACAAGCGGTGGGTGACACATAATGGAAACATTGTTTCAAAAACTGGAACAGAAGGGCAGAAAGAAAGGGAAGGAGGAAAAGTGAAGAGATTCTCTCAGCTGCTCTCTCAAAATAAGGAGACAACATTAGATTTGACATAAATGCTTAGTGCATTGCCAATTATTTCCAAGACAAAAATGAATTAACTTTGAGAGAGAATGTATAGGGCTGTAGGCCAGTCTGACTTCCAATGTATAGCACTGTTCATGCCTCTAGCTCTCCAGTGTTGAGATTCTAGGCATGTACCCCACACTAGGCTCAAAGTTGACAGTCAGCCATGGAAAACTGTCAGGTCCCAACTCCACAAGACCTAAGCCCTGGCTCAGCACAGGCTGGACATTCAAAATTTCCTCAGAAATCTTGTTTCTCCTTGTCAGGAAAAGCCATTACTCTCTTCTCCACCCCTATAGGATGTCGTTTCTCTCTTCCACCCTCCTCCCTGGCAATCACCAGGAATGTCATCTGCTTCTCTATTAACTCCAGCAAGCCTCCCTTCAACAGATCAGGCCCCACACTAGTTCCCAGGCTGGTTCAGGTAACTTGTCCACCTCCCCCTGCCACATAACCTTAGAACTGGCAGGATTCTCCAACCATTTTTGCTCCTTTCTCTGCTCCCACATCCTTGGCAATGGCAGAGAAACTCCCCACCGTTTCTCTCTGTCCCGGAGAGGTAGCCCTGGTAGATTCTCCCAGATACCTCTGGCTACTGTCCCTCTCCTATCTGTAAAAACCTTTCCCCTTAATCACAGACCCATTTAGGGGTTTCTTTATTGCTCCCCTCAAATACTGTATCAGCAATGAGTAGAACTGAGTTTCCTATTTTTATTGTCTGCCTTATACTTTAATAATTTAATTTCAAAAGTAAGCAGTTAAAGCAACTAAGCTTTCGGTGTCTTTCCACAACTGAATCAGTTCTGCCCCAGGGCGGTGGGCCTTTTCACTTTGAATTTGAAATAGTCAGGAAGAGTGGGTTGGATTTCTTTTGTCACAAGGTTTCCATTCGGTAATCTTACTATCACTAAAGTTAACATACTTTGGGGTTCCTGGAGTAGAATAGTAGCTTACTGAGGTTTCTTTTCTTTTTTCTTTTTTTAAATATAGGAGTGTGGATGCCTGTCTAAAACATAATTCTGTCCCGTGAAAGTTAAAAGCAAAAATAAAACTGCCAAGTGTTTAAACCCTTCTACTGGTTTAAACTAATAGTTGTGATGTACTCTCCTTTAGGATCTTACATGGAATAATGAAATTAAAATAGGAAAAAACAAAACAGAACCAGAAATTAGGAATTTCTCACAAATTAAAAAGTAGGCTAACTGAATTTCTTGATAGAGATCCTGTTGTTTAGTTTAAAATGTTTTCTTAATTATTTGAACCCAAAGAAAGAGTCAAAACTAATTTAGTGAGAACCTCTTAAACTACTGATATGACATAGCTAATTTAGGCAAACACATAGAACTCTTCCATTTGCCTCACAAAATAATCTGAGAAAAAGCCAAGCTGGGCATGCAACACCCACCAGTCAGAGACTGTAGCTGGGCTTGAGCCTTGAGCCAGCCTGCTGCATCGTGAGTTTCAGGCAGATCTGAACTACACTGAGCAAGTTAGAAAGATCTCAAAGTCTCCTTCAAAAACATGTGCCAACTGTCTCCAAGTAAGATAAGAACAGCAGCCTGTAGTCTTTCCTAAACCTAAGGCCCTCCCTCTTTGATCTGCCCCAAATCAATGAGACATTTTTATTTGTTTTTCTGTTTGTTTTTTTATCTTTGTTTTCATCATTGGAGAATACATAAGGATAGGAAAAGTCAGACAAGAATTGGTCATGCTTGGAGCTACACACATCATTCTTGCTGAGAAAGGGAACTTTAATATTTTAGAAGCCTGAAGAAATTCAAGATACTGTAGCCTTAGTTATAGGTTCAAGGAAAGAGCGATGAAAGGTTAAGTGGCTTAAAAGAGAATTACAAAATCCACAGATTGCTGTCTGTCCCTCAGGAATGATCAGAATCAGACATGATTCATAAACATTATGCCAGCAGCCATGTGAGAGAAAAGAAGTTACCTATAGTATGGCTGAGGAATGAGGCAAACTGGCTACGGTGTGACTTCCGACTTCTGTTATTCTGTAGATGCTTCAGCAAGGTGCTGAAGGCCTGTGAGACTGGAGAAGGTCAGCACCATCCTGCTCACCAACACATGTGGCCACCTGGGCCAGATGAACTCTTGATGGAGAACGGTGACACATGACCGATGTGAGCTGAACTGCACAACTGTGAGTGGGCAAAGACATGTTCCAAAGAAAGTAAACCACTGAATCCTACGCTCAGTGCCATGTGTCAAATAACTAAGTGTCTGAGATTTTCTAAGGTGCTCGGTATCTCATTGTTACCTACATAATGGTTTAAGCTGGCACACAATGCTTCGGAACAGCCGTGGAAGCACGTGACCACTGAAGCAGACAAGGCTGGTGGTTTGTGAAAAGCAGCCTCATTACCCTGTAGTTATACCTTATAATAAGCAGGAGCAGAATCACCCCAAGCTGAATCCATCACACCTAAAATAAAAGAGCATGACACAATACTTGTCCTTCTTGATGCTCACCTCAATGAAGCCCCATTTTCCTTCCATGCAGCGTCTGGATCGATCATCCAAGAAATTATCTTAACACCTTCTGTGTCTGCATTTTCTAAAGCAGTTGCATTGTGCGTCTGAGCCACCTGGCAAGGCTATTATCTTGATTTTTGGTGGGTTTAAGCAGTTTATGTAAGTCGTTTCATCTAGCTAAATGACACAATTTATTATTATGCTTTGAGACATTATTTCGAATTGAAAGGTTAACATATTTTTTTTTTAAACACTGGTTTCAAGTTTAAGAATGTCTCAAACAAAGCTAGAAGAAAAGTCGCTTTTGTCCCTTAAGGAGCGCATTCTCATTCCTAAAGTTTTACGGTGTGTCTCCTGGTGTGCTCACACCACACGAGTGCTCAGAGTGCATGCTGGAATAATGACAGCTGGCCAACTCTGGGTTCAACTGTGTGATCCAGAGGTCACCAGAGCCTAGGCAAGCATTGTGCAGGCTCATCTTTCTCCGATATCCCCTTAAATGCTATTATTCCTAGGCTCCAGTGAGGTTCCCCCTTTACACATCACCCACTGTGTCCACACAGTCCCTCATGCGTTACCCCTTTATCCCTGTAGTAAGTGTCTCACTCTGACTTCCTGCCTACGAGCTGTTTATTCCCATGCTGTCTACTGGCCATTTCCATTCCTGGGCCAGACCTACCTCAACACAAGCACCGGACTGAACTCATTAACTCTGATCTTGAGGGATGTCTTCCCAGTATGAGGCCTTCTCAATGAGCTAAGGTCAAGAACCAGGTTAATCTCATTTCCCACCCACATCAAAGCAATCAATGTTTAGTGATTCTACCATAGCCAACACACCTCAGACTCAGATGCTTCTCCTAAGGAGACCACATCTTCAATGGTAACATAACTCACCAGAATCACAGTACTCTAAGGTAACCAATTCTCCTCTAGGTTACTGTATCCTAAAATGTGATTTTTCTTAAATCTGTTAAGTAGTTTCCTACTGACTATTAACATCCTAACACGTTGGTTTTGCTTCTAAGGTCCGTCAGTAGCAGGAAATCTATTGTTGCCATAGACATGTTTGAGAACACATTTGCACGCATGGTGAGGAAGAGCTGGGATAACCTACATTAGCCCTTGTAGTAGGCAAGTTACTTGATTTCTCTGTGAACTGAGAATTGCAACAGCTATCTCACAGCAGTGCTTATTAAAGGAAGAAAAAAAAGCAGTGTTTGACACAGTATCAGCTACATGTGTTACATAGTAAAAGTTGGATACTTTGATTTCTTTAGTTCATTTCTTGTTTCTCTCAGATTAGCCCGCTAGCCAGAGCAGGTACCTTTTGTTTCTTCTACTTCCTTTTCCTCCCCCACGCCCCCTCGCAGGTTCTCTGCCCCCTCACATTGCTTCAGCTCTCATCTGGGACATCCGTTTTGCGTTAGTTCCACTTTCTGCCAACTCTCCCCTTTCCCTGTTGAGCCCTAAGAGAGCAAGGGTGTCTATGCTCACTGTAACACACTCAATAAAGAACGGACAGTCATGTCTCTTCTCGTAGCTCCAGCTGTTTCTCTGCAAACTGCACAAGTCAGGACAGCAGCCCTACCCCCTCTAGAATAAAGTTCAGAAAAGGCTGCCACAGAACAAAGACAGAGGTCAAGCAGTAGCAGGAAGGGGTAATTTTAAGCAAAGTTGAAGCTTTATAAATATTTTCAGTCTTTCCTACAGTACTATGCATTGTGAAACTCTGACATGTGAGGCGGGTTTATTTCTTTAAAACACCTGCCTGATAACAGGGTTTTGCAGAAACACATTCTGACAACGCCGCGCAGCTCCCCAGTAAACTGGAGGGCAAACGAAAATATCCCCGGGGCTCAGTTTGCCGTTAGAAACCTCAGAACACAAAAGTGGAACCTACAAAGAATCTTTGATATAATTCAAGAAAACACCTTCTTGAAACTGATAGGGAAACTGAGGCCCAGAAGGGCACAGCAACAAGCGTACAAAGCCACACTGTAACTACAGGCTGGAAAAGCTAAAACAAGCCCCAGGCACTCGTCTTGACTTGGTGACTTTCAGTGCAATGTGTATAGCAACCTGGATTCGGCAAACGTTCACATTTCGAATTTTATTTTGAAATCCTCTGAAAGCTACAGTCTTCTGGGCAACTTGTTCTCTTAGGCCTACAGCTATTGTCACCAAGTGCCTGTCCCTCTTACAATACACTTTCCCTGCAATCCTGAGTGCAGTTTGAGCTTATCCAAAAATGGCAGAGATGATCTTTCCCACCCCTCTTTGAACTTGTAGTGCAAACTTTTTCATGTAAACCAACCAATTCTAAATTTTTAGGCCTTCGCCTAAATTCCCAGGCGCTCCCTGCCACCTCCGTGTCCTGGACTCCCCTGCCCGCCTCATTTCTCTGGAAAGAGAGAGCCCTGCGCTTGATCTTCACCTGGGACTGCCATGATGCAGGTGAGTGGGGGGTCACCGAAGTCCTGAGCTTTCCAGATCGCGTTAGGTTCAGGTCCGTTGCGAGGACAACGCACTAGCAGAGGGATCTCTCCCACCCGCCACTACAACTTCACAGGGCAGAGGAAGGCCGGATGCACATCCAGGGTTGGCGGAACTAAGAGGCTGCGGCTGCAGTTTCCAGGGGTGTCCTACTGCAGAGCACACGTGGTCCGAACCATTTTGGCAGCTTCGGGAGGTGGGTGCTATCTGCAAACACCTGACCTGGGCGCACCACCGGGATTTACGGATTGGCCGTTTAGCTAGTATTATAAATGGCACGACAAATTCTCTAAAGTTGCAGAGGTCTTATAGTTTGTCTAGTCCCCTGAAGAACAGGGAAGTCCCCCCTCCCGGAGTTAGCGGTGCTCCGATCCAGGAGCAATATGGCGGCATCCATGAGGGGCTAGTTTGGGGAGTAACTAGTGCTTGGTACGGTTGTCTTGTCCAACTCTGACCGAGTGAAATTTTCCCCAAGTACCCAGGTAAAGAATTGTGTACTAACAGGTGGGCATCGTCGGGGACCCGTCATTCGTTCGCGGCCACACTAAGGAACGGAGTCTTGATCACCGAGCAAGATGAGTAACATCTACATCCAGGAGCCGCCCACGAATGGGAAGGTGAGGATCACCATCTGGACATCCTAATTGAGAACATCCTGATTGGGGGTGGGAAGGGAGTTGGAAAGACCAAAAGAACTGTCCTCCACACCCTGCGTATGGCCAGTGTTGCATTTATATTATTTACGGTGACATGTCTCAGCATATTTTTTGAAAGTTTTTGAGCAACTTCTCTATTTGCTAGGCTTCTGACCCCTTAACTTCGTTGATCCAACTCACGTGAGCGCCGTCTAGTGTCTGTTGTATTAAAGACTTACGTTAAGATTGTGATGGCCTTCATCTTCCACTTAATTTAAGGCAGTGTCTTTTTGTTGTGTGATGCTGCCTGTGCCAGCCTAGCTGACCTGTGAGTTTCTGGAGATCCTCCTGTCTCCTTGGCTTACTTTAGAGCACTGGGATTAAAGACACATGTTACAGAACCCACATTAAAAAGACAGACAGACAGAAATCACACATACAGAGTCCAGGTACTTGTCAGTCATTTAAAAACATTATGATCTAAGTTTTAATGATTAGTTACACGAGCCTATGGTACCTAGATTAACTAAGCTAGTTTTCACAATTGCCATTTTAAAGATAACAATAATGTAGAAATTTGGCCAGGAGTAGTGGTGCTTATATTAATCACAGCACTTGGCAGGCAGAGACAAGCAGGTATCCGAGTACAAGGCCACCTGGTCTACTAAGCAAGTTCCAGGGCTGCCAGGATTACGTAAAGAATCCCTGTTTTGAAAACAAACAAACAAATGTAACAACTTGCTAGGTGTGGTGGTACTCGGGAGGCAGAGGTAAATGGGTTCAAGGTCAGGCTGGTCTGCAAAGCCCGGGTGAGACCATCTCCAACAACAACAACAAAATACAATGGAAAAATATAAGAAAAAGGTAGCATTGAAGCACAGAAAACGTGGGAAATCTGCCAAGTAATTTGAAGTTATTAAGGTTGGTAGGAATACGTGTTTTCATTTATTATTGTTACAAATGGGCTTTGTATTAGATATTTTTATGTCTTGAAATATTTGTCACGAAGATTATAAAGCCATTGTTTATGCTCTGCTGAGGTTTTAAAAAATTTTAAACCTAAATATGTAGAACTGGAAGACAGTTTGATTTCAGTGCAACTTATTTAGTGAAAGAAATCTGATACAAAAGGGCACACTTTGTATGATTTCATTCATATGAAATGCTCAGATGGCAGTGTCCATACAGACAGACAATAAATTAGTGGTTGCCAAAGGTGAGGATAGCAGGGATAGAGAGGGACAGAAAATGGGTCAAGGCTTTATTCCAGGGAGATGAGATGGTTTGGAAATAGTGACAATGACTGCCAAATTCCAGAACCCAGGACTCTTTAGTGCGGTGACATAATTAATATGTAGTTTATGTTTCAATGAATATCACACTTTATGTTTCAATAAATATTACACTCACCGTTTGCTATGTTTTTACAAAATTAAAATCAGAACTACTTTAAAATATGGTCTTTGTAACATCACACAAATTCTTTAACAGGTTACTAAGAAGAAAAGCCTAGGTCCCCTAAACAATGCTTTGTCTCAAGCACATAAGGGACAATGAAGTGGATCAGGACTTGGAAAGTCAGGAAATACTACTTAGAGTCATTTCAGGTTAGTTCTGAGATAGAGGGAGTTATCCAGCTTCAGTCTGTAGTCTTTTTCACACACAAAAATAAGCAAATGAAAACAAATAAAAAATGTAATAAAGGAAAAAAATAGAGAAAGGATCTACTATGTAGTCTTAGCTGATCTGGGGCTTGCCACGAAGGCCAGGTGGGCCTAGAACACAGAGATCTGCCTGCCTCTGCCTCCTGAATGTTAGCATTAAAGGCACGTACCACTGTGCTTGGCTTTTTCATATTTCTTTATAGGTTAATGAAACTGTTAAAAATCTATCATAATGTAGATATTTTCACTTTTCTCATTTTCATAATTCTAGAAGAGTAGTTGTAAAAGAGCTGCATGTTGCCAGAAAAGAGGTAAATGCATTCATTCTTCAGTGTTACATAATTTATAATAGCCTTTTCTAGGCTCCTGAAACAAACTTTCAAAAATGTCCAAGCTGGCGGGGGAGGCTAGCTCTTGAAAAGCATTCTCACTGGGTGATGGTGGCACACCCCTTTAAGCGCAGAGCTCAGGAGGCTGAGGCAGACCTATCTCTGAGTTCAAGGCTTATTCTACAGAGTAAGTTCCAGGACAGCCAGGGCTACACAGAGAAATGCTGTCTCAAAAACGGAAACAAAACGAATCGAAAAGCATCTTCATTTAATCTACACCTTCTAGGGCATCCTTAAAAGGCAGGGCTTTCCTGAGTGATTTTTAAGTTTTCTCCATTTCCAAAACTGTTTGTGACAAGGCAAAGGAGTTTGGTTTTTAAAGTGTGACTTACATACAGACTCCTCGTGAGGATCAATTTGATTTTATTCTGCTGTCTTTTCTTTGCAAGAGCATTCTGTGTGGTGGCCACGGATACGAGTTAACTTTCCTACAGTAGGAGTTGGAAAGAAATGTTGGTACTGGAGACTCCGGCTGTAGCATCATATTCAAATTTGGGGTCCAACATTTGATCTTTTTGGTTTTTGTTTTGTTATTTGTAGTTATTGAGCCAGTTGTTGTATAAGTTATTAACCTCTGGTCTTAGTGGAGGTTCTGGTTGTTGTAAAGCATCTGGTTCTACCAGGGAGTAACTGCTGTCATGAACCAGTTAAAAAAAAGGAGACTAACTATTAAATGATCCTACCTATCATAGAGATGACTTTTAAAACATAACTATTTTAGCAAGTCACAAGCAGATTTAGATAAGAATACTCCTATGGCTATGACTTTGGCTAAGTGGACAGAGTACTTGCCTAGCATACACAAAGCACTGGGTTCAGTCTCCAGCACTGCATGAACAAGTCATCCAAGTACTTTGGGAGATTGAAACAAGAAGATCAGGAGTCAGGGTGAGCTTGAGGCCAGGCTGGACTCTAAGGCTATCAGACTTTAACTGAAAAGCCAGAGACAAAACATCAAGGAGCTGGAGGGATATCTCAGTAGATAAAGTGTTTGATGTGTAAACATAAAGACCTGAGTCTGAATTCTCAGTATCTTCATGAAAAGTCAGGCATGGTTGCATGAATCTGACATCCCAGACTGGAAGCCATAGAATGGCAGATGCAGGTAGATGGACCACTAAACTCGATCACCAGCCAGTCTAGTTGAATTGGTGATCTCCAGGTTGAAAAGGACTGTATAAAAAAGTGAGGTGAAGAACTATGGAGAAAGACACAGGCCTCTGTATGCACCTGTACACATGCGTAAAGAGAATGAGTATTTTTTCCAAAGTAGGGATGGCATGATTTTAATGTGAAAGTAGAGTTCAACGATAATATTAGCTTAATGATTATAAAATTGTCTAATAATGTCAGAATTCAGTGGGTTTATTAACTCAATTTCATAATTTGCTAACCTGTTTTATTGGAAATAATGCAATTAAGTTTGCATTCTTGGTTTTTAAATGAATGGAGTTTGTTTTCTGTGATTAGAAGAGGTAGGTGCTTCTTTGAAAGTAATGTGTTGAGTTGTCTGATGATGATTGGGCTGTAATGAGTATTTGACATTTGTTCAGTATAACAACCATCCAAGTTGAGTTTTCAATATTTCTTCTAAAATTGAAAATGCTATGTATTAGTGTTGCAAGTTGAATAACCGATGAAGCAAAATAAATACTTAAAATGATGTCATGTTCTTTCTATAGGTTTTATTGAAAACTACGGCTGGAGATATTGACATAGAGTTATGGTCAAAAGAAGCCCCTAAAGCATGCAGAAATTTCATTCAGCTTTGTTTGGAGGGTCAGTATTACCTTCATTAACATTCTGGGAAGAAACTTGCCTTAGTTGGGCATTGTTGTGTGTGTGTGTGTTGGACATTCTGGGCTGCTCCTGCAATTCCAGCACTTGGAAGTTTGATGTAGAAACGTGTTTCAGACTAGCCTGAGCAACACAGTGAGACTCTAAATAAAACCCTGGAGCTTTTTAAAGACTGTTTGCATTGTGCTCAGATATTACCCAGAAGTAACAAGTAATCAGATGGCGTTAGCCACCTGGCATTGAGCAGTGTATAAGGAAATAGACTGTAGAGTAACACCTTCCCTCCAGATAAACTGTAAATTGTTACACTTTTACAGAGACGAGTTATACCTGATGCTGATCTCCTGTAATTGCTGCTCACTCCATGCTCCTTCCCTAGGTATACCTCTCATTTTGTGACGCCATTTCCACTCTCATGCTGTCTCTAGCCAAGTGATTATTATTTCAGAACTATATTTATTTCTTCCCTTCTTGGATTCAATTGATCTAATGGTGTAATGGTTGTTTCTACTGGAAACTTCTGTTTGCTAAACCAGTAAACCAAATTTCAGCTTCTTTCCTAGATAGCCTGGACTCTCATCTCCATGAGTATAGTTGCCTCCTGTCTGGTTGTCTGTTATTTCTTTGCCTTCTTTTCCATGCACATGATATGTGATCTTTAAGGACCTGGCTTCCTAGCTTTTCATTCTTTTCCATTGCACTTTTCAGTCAGCCATTCTATTTCCTGAACATTCCTTCTCCACACACCCTCATATTAGCTTTCTGTGTTCCTTTTTCCTTTTTTGGGGGGGGGGGTATGTTTCTCGCCTTCTTTTTATTAGAGTAGAGCCAATTTTATCACTTTGTTTAAAGTCTGTTTTTCCATAAAGCTTACCACCTGGCATTATTAGTTATCATTTTGAATCATAACATGATTTTTCTTTATAAGAAGCTTCGCAAAATTTTATACTCACTTAGTGTTTTTGGTTTTATTTTATTTTATTTTTTTTTTTGTTCTTGAATATTTGTTTCTGCAGCTTTAGATCTTGTAAAGTTCTCATAGTTTTTTGTTGGCTTTTAAAATGTACTACATACAACTTTAAATGTCTCTGGTGGTGTCAAATCATTGTCTTCCAGTTAGATCTGATCTTTAGAGACTGTTCTTTGTGGTGTCAGAAACAAGATGTTTAAGAATCTGGAGTGTCCTGTCGTTTGATATGGACAAAGCTTTCCAAATAGAAATTAGATAAATATATCACGGCAGGGCAAAGTGTAAGGAAATAATGATAAAAGAATCCAGTCCCTCAGATGAGACAAAGAAAATAGGTCTGCAAAGACAATTATTAATAATTGTCATGGCAGGCAGGAAGGAAATAAAGTCAGACAGGTAGTTCAGTTAGAGAAGCTTCAAATAACTGTCAACAAAGCTAAGAAACACATGAGACAAAGAAAAGCCTGACTTCTGGTAATAAGTTTAAAAAAGCTCAAATTTTACAGGAGAGTGAAATTACAGAAACACTAGAAAGGATGAATGGTAAATTGCAATCCATGGACCAGGCGAATAAAGAAACAAAGACTCTGGACAGAACACAGCAATGAAATAAGCATGAGGTTCAGTTGGGTGGGTGCTGACAAAGCTTACCTGCATCAAAAAAAATTCTCATTTTTATAAGAAAACAATAGATAGAAGAACGGAAATTTTATAGAAATGGAAAGAACCACAACGATTTTCTTAATGAGGCAGGCAAGAACTTAATGACATTATTGTTAACTAACTAAAAACCGAATAACACTGATGGAGAGACGGCTCAGCACTTAAGCTCTTAAGTCCGCTCTGTCACAGATCCGGGGTTCTATTCCAGGCACCTGCACGGCAGTTTACAGTTATCGGTAACTCCTCTGGAATATCCAGTGCCTTTTACTGACCTTTGTGGCCACCAGGCATGAATGTGGTATGCAGACATACATGCAGGCAAAGCATGCACACACTTATAGAAGATAGGCATTTCTTAGATGAGTAAGATAATGCAGAGAGCTTCATTTACTCCTTTGAGTGTATGATTTGAAGAATCACAGTATTTCTGAGTCTTGAAGTGCACCTTTCCGATACCAACACCACCAACAATGTGTACTGTTCAGGATTCAAAGCAAAGGATCGAAAGCAGGAAAGCCTTCAGTGACACAGGCTTTCTTGTTGAAAGAGAATCATAGCCTTTGGAAAACCCAAAAAAATCTGTAATTACAGATTTAATCTTGGACTTAAAGGTCTTTGCTATATAGATAGGTAAACATTTTAAATAAATATAATTTTTGCAGTTGTTAGTCCAAGACATAGTATAAAACTATTACACAGGAAGGGAAAGAAACAAAAGGTAACTGATTTTCAATCTCCTTAGGGGATGTCCTACAACTCAGTGGGTCCCTGTGCGTCTCTTATACCTGATTAACGTTTTTCTTCTCAATGATCTGGTCTCAGAGAAGACATTCTAGGGGAGACCGTATATCATTTATGCTGCATATTTGTGACTAGGAATTATATTTTAATGTATAAATAATTTCTGAAAATCACTTAGGCAGTGAATGAATATTTAATTGGACAAAGATATGTTATTTCACTCAGTGAACTTTTTTTTTTAAAAGAATACTGCACAGACAGTGTTAGAATTTTAATCAGTTAATCACTTTCCTATCTGTCAGTTTGTGTTTGTGTGTGTTCATTAGCAAGTTAGTTTTCTATCAGGAGAAATGGAAAAGGCAAGAAATGAGCTAACGTCTCTGTTCAGGCTTCTCAGCCTTGGCAGTGTTGGCCTTTGGGGTTGGTTCTTCTTAGTTACAGAGACAACCCTTTGGACTTTAGGATAACCAGCAATGTCTCAAGATGTTCATAAATACCTCTGGTATGCAGAATTTCTGCTCCTCTCTTTCCCCCAGTTAAGAGACATTGGTACATATTAAACTTCTCGTTTTTAAATTTAATAAATAAATATCTATTTCATAATGTGAGAATTCTGGAAATTAAAAACAATTAGACAAGCAAACCCCCAAAAAACTAAACGACGTTGTTTCTGTAGAAACAGAGTATTTGAAAATTAAATGTTTTATAAGAAGTGGAGAGGAAAGGTTTTGGTATTGAAAGCCAACCTAGCATTCTGGAAATGGAATCTTGTGGCTTTGTTTGTGTATTAACAATGATACTTAAAGTGATACTAAATTTTAGAACTTGATATATTGTTTTTCAGCCTACTATGACAACACCATTTTTCATAGAGTTGTACCTGGCTTCATAGTCCAAGGTGGAGATCCCACAGGCACTGGGACTGGTGGAGAATCTATCTACGGAGCCCCATTCAAGGTCAGATTAATTTACTGTACTTTTGGTCAGCTTGGAATGCTTTTTCAAAAGTGTTAGTTTTGCACAAAAATGTCTCATGTAGTATGCAAAATCAGTGAAGTTAAAATTATTCAGAGATAAGAGCAAATACTACCTACCTAGCAGTCTTTCTGATTTATTTTATGGCAAGCCTTTGTGCTAGATTAAATTAAGGTAGAAGTAGAGGTTGTAATGAGTGAGTGAGAGGGAGGGGGAGAAGCAGGATTCAGAAAGAAGGTTCATACAGCATGTTTTCCTATACTTGTCTGTGTCTGCTCTCAGCAGCCAATTTTGAGAATGTCGCATGTGCTATTTTAGATTGAAACAATCTGATTTAAATGCTATATGGGATTTTTGGTAGTTTGCTTGAGCTGCTTCCACAGACTAGGAGTTAAATAAGAATTATTTCTTGTGGACTTGAGGCTTTGAAGTCCCAGTCACAGTGAGCAGAATGAAGGCCAAAAACAAGGAAAAGATACATTGGTCAAGAATGGGCCTATGGTTTCTTACTTAACATTTTTATTAGATTTATTAATTTTATTTTATGTATGAATATTTTGCCTGGATGTTGTGTGTGTACCATGTGCTGCTTGCTGACTGCAGGGATCAGAAATGGGCACTGGATTCTCTGGAACTAGACTTATAATTGGCTGTGAATCACTAGGTGGGTGCTGAGAATTGAACCCAGGTCCTCTGCAAGAGCGACAAGTGCTCTTAAGTGTTGAGTCCTGGCTTGTGATTTTTTGACTGCCAGCATAAACTTAAGGCGGGAAAGAGTTAACATACTTAAGAAATGAGGAACAAGAATGGGCTCAAGGACAGCAGACTTGCATGTGCTGTCAGTCTAATTGTGATGACGCTTCTTTGAGTAAAGTAGTGTCAGCGGTTCTTAAAACCAGGAAGTGTTTGAGAGCCTCACATTGACCCTAGTGGGAAAGAGTGTCTGTAATTTCCTCTCTTCCTTCCTGGGTCAGTGGCATTTTTAATTGTTTTACAACTTCCAAGGAGGGTCCTGCCTTGTTGCCCTAGCTGGAACTGTAATATAGTACAGACTGGCCTTGGATTCGTGACTGCCTTCCAGCCTGAGCCTCCCGAGTGCTCAGACTGCTGCCAGACACTGCTGTGCCTCACGCAGTGTGACTGAGATTATTCAAAAGAACACTGGAAATTGTTTGGGTTTTTTTTTTTTTTTCCAATGTTCTATTTCAGATGACAGTGGCCCTAGATAGTAGGACATGGTATTTAAAAAATCTCAGCTGTCACTGTTAATTAGATCTCATAATTTTAGGTCCTCCACTGTGTAGGAAGTATTCCTTATCCTGTTATTTATCCTAACTTCTCTTTTTGGCATTTTTCTAAGCTATTTGCTTTGCTATTTTAAATTACTACAGTTATATTAACTCCTTTCATAGATCATTTTAAACATGGTATCTAAGTTAGGGTTACTATTGCTGTGATCAAACACCTTAACCAAAAGCTACTTGGGGAGGAAAGAGTTTATTTCACTCAGAGTTTCATATAGCAGTTCGTCATTGAAAGCAGTGAGCACAGGAACACATACAAGACAGGAACCTGGAGGCAGGAGCTGATGCAGAAGCCACGGTGGAGCACTGCTCACTGGTTTGCTCCCCATGGCTTGCTCAGCCTGCTTTCTTGTAGAACCCAGGACCACCAGCCCAGGGATGGCCCCACCCACAATGGGCTGGGCCCTCTCCCATCAAATACCAACCAAGAGAAAGCCTTGTAGCCTGATCTTAGGGAGACATTTTCTCAATTGAGGTTCCCTCCTCTCAGATGATGTTAGTGTCAGCACACATGGTATAGAAACACCACAGATTAGGAGGATTTAAACATCTTGAATGTTTTACAGTTCTTTTGAAGGCCCAGAAGGCAAAAGTCAAGGTCTTTGCCTATCTGGTTCCTGGTGAGATATACTGAGTTCAGATCTTGTGACTAATATATTAAAGAAAAACAGCCTCTGATGCACTGAGTGTTAGATGGGTGTGTTATAGAAGATTGCAGTGTCCAGTCTGAGGGGATTCTAAGTAGCTCTCAGAACATAGAAACCACCCAAGAAACAGTGGGCCCTGCACTGTTACACTCTGCCAAGTCACTCAGCCATCTCTGAGAAGTGTAACTTAAAAACAGTGAAATCACATTGATACACGTACAGCGATTCTCTGAATTGAAAAGCTTCATGACACATGGAATAAGATGGGAAGCAGCATGGCTGGCAGCTTCACAGTGGTGTGTGAGTGGGTTTCTTGGAAAAGCAACAGATGATTTTAAGAGTTTGGAGGACTCTGAAGGAGTAGGGAAAGGAGACTTAGACTCCGAGCCCCTTTGAGTACCTTCCTCTATGTAAGTAGACCTCCATAAGACAGTTATGGGGCGGAATATAGAAGATACAAGCTGCTGAATTCAGGTGTATGAGTGTTGAACACATAGTAAATTTGGATCTGATTGTACTTCAAAATCAGTTAAATAAAGCTTCAGTGTTTCTGATTAGAAATTGTCTGAACCTTGCCAGTCTGCTGTGTAGCTGATTGAATATGAAGGGTCTTATGACTGAGAACAGTCACTAAATCTCATTCTTTCTTGCAGGATGAGTTTCACTCACGGTTGCGGTTTAATAGGAGAGGACTGGTTGCCATGGCAAATGCCGGTCCACATGATAATGGCAGCCAGTTTTTCTTTACTCTGGGTCGAGCAGATGAACTTAACAATAAGCACACCATCTTTGGAAAGGTTAGTGTCACTATCTTAAGTATATGGTTTGGTTTTGATTTTATGTTATTCTCTAAGCTTCTATGATACAAAAAATTAACTTATATAACAGTTGCCTTTAAAATGTTATACTTATTTACTTACTATTTTCAAAAATGATGGATTATGTCCTTAGATAAGACTGTGTGTCCTTCAATCAGTTATTTGTCCTGGTCTCAGTGTCTTCAAGTCATAGTAGTGATATTAGCTACTTATGGCCATGGAGCCAGTGTTGTTTTACACATTTTCTTTCTTTCCTTTTTGGGGGGAGGGGACGGGGGGCAGGACAGGATATCTCTGTTAGCCCTGACTGTCCTGGAACTTGTTTTGTGGACAAGGCTGGTCTTGAACTCAGAGATCCTTCTGCCTCTGCCTCCCGAGTGGTAGGAATGCACCACCATGCCTGGCTGTTTAACACTTTTAAAACTACACTTAGCCAAGAATATTTTCTAGTTCAAAGTTTACCGATGATAAGTTTTCTTTTTTTTTTTTTCCCCGATAAGTTTTCTTAAATTTAAAATGGAAGTTTTATTGTTCTTTATAACTTTACCAGAAGTATTACTTTGGATAGTGTCCATTTAATCCTGCTCACACTTAACAGCAAACGAGGGAGGCCACCTTCCCATAGTTTTCAGCAGTTCTCTCTAAAGAGGGATCTTGAATGAATCGTCCTTTCATCCTCTTTGCTTCTCATTTCAGGACCCCTGTATTTAATTCTTAGACATAGTAGACACCAATAGCTTTTTAGCCCCCTCTGCTGGTTCAGTAAGAATTGCTTCCCTACATCCTATGCAAAAGAGGGTTTTGATGGGAAACAATTTAGTATAGTTGGACAGCTGAACCTCTGAATTTGCATCATCCTAAACTGTAGAGCTGTAACCTTGTTTATTTCTTAAAAGCAGGCATTAGGAAATAGACATGGTCCTGTCCTTGCTGTGGTCCTAACCCAGGGCCTCTAGTAATCACAGACTTTCCCATTTCTTCCTTCCTTCCTTCCTTCCTTCCTTCCTTCCTTCCTTCCTTCCTTCCTTCCTTCCTTCTTTCCTTTCTCTTTCTTCCTTCTTTTTGTTTTGAAGCCAGGTGAGATTGGAGTTTCGATCACGCACTGTTTGTCTGTAGCACATTCCAGGCGTGAGAGACAGTGTACAGCATAGTGGTCGTAAGTGGAGATGTTCCCACTGTCCTCTATCCTCATATTTGTACAAGAAGGGCAGTGTGATTCTTGCTTCTAGGATATTTGTGTAAATTAAATTAGGCAATAATTTATCATACTGTTAATACTTAAGCTGCTTTAAGTTCAAGTTTGTTTGTGATATTTGAACGAACTGTCACTCAGTAAGAAAGTTGACACTGTATGTTTAGTTTTAGTAACTGACATTATCTACACTGGAAACATCAAAAAAGGTTTACTAAGAGGTGGAAACTAAAAATAAGAATTGAGCACAGCTGTGTTTTCCAGCCTTGAGTTAAGTATGCTGTACCATCATCGTTAACTGTACTTATTCTTACTTAAATATACAGTAAGAATAAGTATTAATTTTTTAATTTGAACACAGTTTTTCAGAAGTATACCATTTATTTAAAATATTTTCAGAATTCCTCTGTGTATTTAAAAGGGGAGCACATGTTTGCGATCACAGTTTGACGTCTGTGTGGCAGGTCACAGGGGACACAGTGTACAACATGCTGCGCCTGACAGAAGTAGACATCGATGATGAAGAAAGACCCCGAAATCCACATAGAATCAAGAGCTGTGAGGTAGGAGCGTGGCACTGAAAACCATTAGATGAAGACTCTGTGCTAAACACCGGGGCTCATTTCTGTCCACTCAATAAAACACAATTTCTGATGCAGATTTTTTTTTTTTAACTAAAGACTTTGGGTTCCAGTATGAAACTTTAGATGATAATCTAAAGAAGGAAAAGCTCAAG
The DNA here is from genome assembly GCF_963924665.1 of Micromys minutus. Taxonomy (NCBI): domain Eukaryota; kingdom Metazoa; phylum Chordata; class Mammalia; order Rodentia; family Muridae; genus Micromys; species Micromys minutus. The sequence continues at coordinate 6,220,039 of NC_137955.1, read as the reverse complement.
TCATAATGAATTCGGTTGTGCATGAAAGGAATTAAATTTCTTTGCCCAAAGAACAGGATTTTAGGTAAATTAAGAATTATCCTTTATTGAGGAAGTGGAGTAATCCTTGAGAGCATTTGATACAGAGTCCAAATGTCTGGGTTGGGCCCTTCTGTTCTTCCTTCTGTAAAATAGGTATCAGGTAGGGTGTCTTGTACTTGAAAAAAACATAATGTTTTGGGGCAGTCAGTGAAGCAGTTAGAAGTGTGCTGCCGACCAGTGCAGCACTGTGGGTGACGGTCATGTAGGGAAGAGCGGACACATCTGTCAGAACACTTCACTATCGCTTTTCACTTTTTGTAAAATAAAAATATCCTCAAATAATAGCTTTAAAATACTTCTCTTTATAGGTTTTGTTTAATCCTTTTGATGACATCATCCCAAGGGAAATTAAAAAGCCCAAGAAAGAGAAGCCAGAGGAAGAAGTCAAGAAATTGAAACCCAAAGGCACAAAGTAATCATAATCAGATTTTTCTTCAACTTTAATAGTGACAATAACTTATTTAGTCACTTTGTTCTTGTAATGATTGTTTACTAAAGAGGAAAATATTATTTTGAACCTGAGCAATTATAGAATTATAAGCATGTTTGTTTTAAAGTGAACAACTTTTTACATTTAATGACATTATATAACTTAAGCTAAAAAATACCATCTTATAAGGCCATATAACATGTATGTACTTAATAATAAATAAATACTTAGTATTCACTATAGCTTATCACTCCTCTGGGTTATTGAGAAGTAACTATTTATAAGTTAATGTATTCATGATATAAAGAATTTCGGGAGGCAAGAACACTGTAAATGATACTTTTAATGTGTGTTATAGAATTGCATACTTTAATCTACTTTGGTGCTATTCAATATAATCTTTTTCTAAATATTTTTAAATAAAACAATTTTCATGATTTTTTCTTAAAGGTATTGTCTTAAAATAGTAATTTATTTTTAATAAAGTTAGTATTTATATCAATATTGTTTACATTAAATTTTTTTCTGTCTTACTAAAAATAATAGAGTTAAATTTCAACTTACCATATTGCTGAATTGTACCTTCTTATTTCAGTATTAGATTCAGACAATTCTATGTATGGGCCTTCCACACCCAGTTCTTAAGCAAAGTGTATCAGTCTCTCTGAGCTTTGTTTGCGTCATGGCAAATACAGGGGCAGTTGTAATAAGTACAATACCAGGTTGTCAGGAAGATTAACTGAGGAGGGGTCCGTATAACACCCAGAAGTACAGTGATTAGTACATACTGGGCTCCCACGAGGTCAGTACATGAAGAAGCTGCATTAATAAATGGATAAGAGCCAGGCACTTCAACAAACAGTACCTGTCCTGTGGTGAAATTACTTTTTGTATCAGTATGGTCTTCTCTGATTCCATGATTGCTTTCTTATTCCAATTCATTGTTGCTGAAAGGTCATTGTCACCTTGTTGGGATACAGTGTTTTCATGTTACCCTATGGCCTGAAGTTCTTTTGTTTCCTATTGTTTTTACTCAGAGCAGCTGTTAGAGATACTATGTGCTCATTGCTTGCAGGTGGATTTTTTTAATTACTCAGTTGTTGTCAGATGTTTTGCTTTTTCGAAAACCCAACACTGTAATAACTTACAGTTTATCTTACCTGAGTTTCTATTTAGTTTGAAAGATCTGGGACATTTTAAAAATTATTTACTTATTTAACATATGTGAGTGCACTGTCGCTGTCTTCAGACACACCAGAAGAGGGCATCGGATCCCATTACTGATGGTTGTGAGCCACCATGTGGTTGCTGGGATTTGTACTCAGGACCTCTGGACGATCAGCCAGTGCTCTTAACGCTGAGCCATCTCTCCAGTCCCTCAAGGTTCTGTATCTATTAATTTTTATTTTCCTCCCAGCTTTGATAACTATTAAAAGCTTATTTTTGTTATGTGTCAGTGAGTTCAATTGTGGTAATACCCGGAGTAAATCGGTCTAAGGCCAAGCCTTTTGCTCCAAGATCCTGAAACCCTCCTACTAAAGACTAATACTGTGTAAATAAAATGTATTTTCTCTTAGAAACCTATACTGTTGCTTGAAAGGGAGATATTTATGAATTTTGTCTAACTTTTCTCTTGAATTTTCTTTCTTTTTTTGATAGAAATTTCAGTTTACTTTCTTTTGGAGAAGAAGCTGAGGAGGAGGAGGAGGAAGTGAACCGAGTCAGTCAGGTAGCTTCTCATTTGCCCTTTGCACTGTGTCTCTGGCTCTCCTGGAGCAGCGCGCTTGCCTTTTCACCGGCACAGAGACTGCGTCACACGGCTCTGTAGTCACTGCTGCGGATTCTGAGATTTCCTCTCCGAGAAGCATCGTTTATACTTACTTATTTTTAATCTTCACATATGTGCGTTTTTGTCAGTTGAAACCAGTCTTAAAGTATTTTGAATGGGGCTCAAATTTATAAGTTCAGAGTTTAGTTACTACTTGCCTTTTATTTTGCTATATGAGAGTGTTTATCATTATTATAATAATAGTCAATGACTCAGTTACTTAATATTCATTTTATTTCCATATATTGTATTGAGTTCATTAATTCTCTATTTCTGTTACAGCCCTTATAGGTAGGTTTTGTTAATCTTATTTGTACAAATACTTAGATTTACTCATAAGGAAAGCAAGGTCACAATAATGCCGGAGTGTCATAACTAGAGTTGTTCAAAGTCACATTCCTAGGAAGAAGCTACAGTTGGGATTAGCCATGTGTCTGACTGTAGAATCTTGGTATTGTATATTGCCCATAACCTTTTATTTCACCAGTCCCTTCCACAGAGTGCTGGGTCTCATCTGGTCTCTACAGGAACATTTTACCTACATTTGGAGCAGCTTGTGGTATTTGTACCCAAAGAAAATCAGCTGTAGCGTGTTTTGGCTCCAGCAGTGTGAGCTGCGTCTTCCCTGGCGGTGAAGGAGCACTGTCAGCACTGAGTTCTCCTGGAGTTCCAGGTTGAGAACTAGCAGGGTTGTTACAGTGGGGCCCGTGTGGATGGGTCACTGTGAGCAGGTCTTCTGCAGTGTTTGTAGGTCTATTCTGAGTGCAATCTAATGTCTATTGCTCACATTACCCTGCAGTTCTTTTAAAAACAGGTATTTTTTGCTTTGTTACAAAGGCAGGATGTGACTCCTCTCATTTCATATCCCTCCAGCTATTCTTCTGGGCTGTGAGCTCATTGAGAGTAGATTCTGTTCATCTCCAAGTTGACCTTAGTGTAGCCGGAGTGTCATTACGATCATACAAACCCACCACTTGCCCACTTCTCACTGACACTGTGGTCTTCCATGATGGCCTTCACTCTCGGGCTTTCCTTGTGAGACAGAAAAGTAGTATGTCCCTGCTAGGGTTGTGAATAGAGATACTTTGATACCTTATTTGATCCTGAAAGAAGCCATTAAAGGTTTTGTCTTAAAATAAAGCAGTATTTTATCTGCTAAAATTGCTATTTTATTCTTGAGCTTAAAACTTGAATGATTTGTAATGTGATCACAGTTACTAGATAGAGGCTGCCACCTTCTTGTCCAAGCAGCAGGGAGAGCTGCTGAGAAACCTTGTCTGTGTCCTTCCTAAGAGCAAGCTTGGAGAACATGTGTTGCCTCGACCTGGTGACTTGGAGCTCATTCCGGTCCCTTTATCTGTCTGTCTACTGTATAATAGACAAATGGTGCTTAAGTTTGAGACAACAAAACAAAAAACAATTTACTGGCTTAGAGGGCAGAAATTGCTCGAAAGTCTCGAGAAAAGCCAAATTTAATTTTATCTATGTTTGTTTTGTTCATGAACAGTTATTTTCAGACCACAATCTTGCCTCTAATGCATTTTCCTTCTGTTTTGGTAAAATGATACCTTGATAAGAAAAAAGAATGGGCTAAATATTAGAAGTGGTTTTAGAATTTACTCTTATTTCTAAGTGTTGAAATAACTAGAAGCAAAGCCAAGTGAGTCCCTCTTTAGTGACAGAACAATTTGAAGTTTCAGTACTTGCATGAAATTAAATCTTTCCAAAAGGCTTAAAAATAATTGTTTCAATATTCACTGGCTTATCAGGTTTCTTTCTCAGGGGCTCCACAGTGGTAAGTGTTATTCCAGAACTAGATTGCACGTTAGTAATTGTAAGGTATGAACTGAGGCTTTACTTTATGTGGGAGAGGAAACCCGAAGCCCCTCTGGTGTGTGGATTATCAGTGTGAGGTTACACACACTCTTTCACCTCACTCCTGTATGCCTGACAAGGTGTCTCTCCCATGTGGATTAGCTTTTCTTCATTGTTTCAGTATCTGTGCACTACCTGATGAAAACCTCTTTGAAATCATAGAATTTCATAGCTCCAAGGGATCTAGTCCAACTTCTTTTCTTTATAGCTACGGAAACTGAGACCAGGGTTAAGTGACTTGCCAGACTGACCTGTTTCCTTTCAGATTGGATTGCATGATAGAAGGATGCTGTAATAGCTATATCTCAGGCTCAAAAAAGCCCTCTGTTGACTTTCTCATGATATTCCTATGCTGTGTGAAGAAATGCAATCTGGGAGATAACACTGTCAGGTGGATTCATAGTTAATGGAGTACTTTTGCCCAAAGGGTGCTTTCTGGTCAGTCTGTAGCTGATTTTTATTTTATTTAACTCCAAGTTGAAACATAATAGGAATACTTGCAAATTCTGTATGTTAGTCCCACAAGTCCAAAATAATGTAGGACAAGACAAAATAGTTTGAATATCTTAAACTGCACTCTGGACACCCAGGCGTGATTTTTATGTTGCTTCTCATTCTTGGATTTTTTTACACACATTTGCTCTTAAGGCCTTCACCTTCTTAGATGATGGAAGATGATCACAAAGACTACTACTAATCTAAGTTAATCATCTACACAATATACCCCATCTAGACCACTGTTGCCTAAAATACTGGGCAACACGGCCTGGAGAGGTCGCCACAGGAATGAACTGTCATGCGGTTAGAGGAGTCCAGCCATCATGGCTGTGGATCAGTGTTGTCCCCCTGTCAGCATGCCGCTCAGCTCTTCCTGTCTTCTTCCTTTCCTCCTGCACCATCTGGCTTCTTCTATGTACTGCCTCTATTAGTGTGAAGCTCCAGACCCATGCTAGTTAGTGTTCATAAGCATTCTCGTGGTTAGTTCTGACTTTCTTGCAAAGCTCCTTATGTAGAACTAAGAATATTTAGTCTTGTTCTCAGCATCTAAATAATCCCTTTTGCCAATTGATGACCTTAAAATAGGACATTCAGGAAAAATTAGCATTAAAGAGAGTCAGACTTTTATGTTCCAGTGTCTTAGACTCTTCTGATTTTTCCATTATTCCCAGTTACTTTCTCGGCTTCGGTAGTTTACTGTAATGGGAAGGGGTGTGTGCTTAGAATCTGCTGTTGATTTTCTATCTCCATGCTAACTTAATTCAGAAAGTTAAGGAAAATCTAGAGTGGGGATGATTATTCAGCTTAATTTACAAGTTCTTCCTGTTTTCAAGTCTTACTTTAAATCACTGTGAAACATTTCATTTAGCTGTCCAAAGTGAGTTTTCGTTTGAGAGCTCAACAAGAGCTTCTCGTCCTTTTTTTTTTTTTAAACCCTTTTTAAATTTTAACTTTTAAGACACAGGGCATTGCTAAATACCTCCAGCTAGCCTCAAATACACAATCTTCCTGTTTTAGGTCTTGAAGGTATTACAGCATGCAACACTGCATCTGGGAATAACTCTCTTTTTTTAAAAAAGTAATATATTTAAATTGGCATATAAAATTGTATATATATATATAGTATACATATGTGTATATACAGTAGATTGTCTCAGTTAAGCTAATTAACATATACCCACTTCACATACCACATACATGTTGTTGTAAGAACGTTTAAGAATCTTTCTGTAGTGCTAGAGAGATGGCCAAATTGTTAAGAGCACTTGTCTAGAAGACCTAGCTTTGGCTCCCAGCAGCCACGTGGCAATTTACAATTGTCTGTAACTCTAGTTTTAGGTGATCTTTTCTGATTTGAGGGATCCAGAAATGAATGTGGTACACAAACATTCAAACAGGCAAAACATCAATACACATAAAATAAATAATTAAAAACATGAATAAAAATTAAATCTCTGATTTTTCAGGAGTACAAGAACTCACTTATAAATTAACATTACTAATAAATAACATGCAACTGCAGTGGACCTTAATTACAGTCTTATTTCTACTATTTGTCAGTGTAATTTTCATTGTCTGTCTTGTCAAGAAAGACGCTGAGGCAGGCTCAGAGGCCAGCTCTTGATGTGGTGTATTGCTGTGTACTAAAGGTAGTGTGCACTTGTCTCAATGATTCTTGTACCTCTCCGTGGGTTGAGGAAGTTAATCAGTTGTATGTGAACCATAGGCACTCTTAACAAGGTCACTTTTTCTTAGGAAAGGTGATCCTGAAAAAGTGTTTTTGAGCCATGAGTGGTGCTGGATGCCTAAAATCCCAGCACGAGAGATGCTAACATAGAAAGATCATGGACAGTTTTGGGTCAGTCTGGGCTACAGAGAGAACTCAAGGCCGTCTTAGGCTAGAGCTAGATGGAGAGACTGTGTCTTACAAAATAAATGAGCAAATAAAACTTAATTAAAATAAATAAGTAAAACTTCTATTTTCGGTTAATAGAGGGATTTCTATCTCCAAAGCTTTGGCTATATTCAGAAACTTGTCTTTACCTAATGTCATGTAAATTTGTTAACTTACCTTTTTCTTCATTTCCTACTCACAGCTTTATTGTTTGTTCCTTCCCAGAGCATGAAGGGGAGAAGTAAAAGCAGCCATGACCTGCTGAAGGACGATCCCCATCTAAGCTCTGTCCCAGCTGTGGAGAGGTTAGTGCTGCTCTGCCCCAGCTCCTGCTTTCAGGCCTCTTCTCAGTCGCTTGATTTGTTAACAGTCAGCTCATAAATTACATTTCTTAAGCTCAGCCAAAGCATGGATACATTTTGATAAGTGATTAATCACAGGCTAGTCTGATTTTAGAAACTGTTTATTGTAATAATTTCATATTTCATTGCTAAGTGTCTTTGGAGTTGTTTTGTCTGGTATCACAACTAAACCATGAGAGTATAACGTTACTGGAAGAAGTTACCACATTCTGGGCTCATCTGCTATTTACAAATTCTCATCAACGTTCAGACTTGACAGATACTATTGTACTGAGGTTAATTCGTTTTTAAAAATCTTATTTCAAAATACTGTGCTCTTAGTTCCCTTTAATTTGCAGGACTGGTCTTTTTAGCCAGCTACTTTCAAGCTATGGAAAAATTGTTTTCTGTAGATTGAACAGCCTTGATACTGGTTGTTTGAATTAAAAAAAAAAATAAAGTTCAAGGAATTGTTGTATCTGCAGATAGAGAGCATCGTATTCCTTCTGTTTATAAAAGGTGACTCCATTTGAGCATGTTCCTGTCTGTTGTACAGTGCTATTCTGAGAACACTGTAGTAAAAAAAAAAAAAAAAAAACATTAATTCCAGAAAAGTAGTTTACATTTTAGATGATTAAATCCTTTTATTAGTTTCACTTTGAAGCTAAAATGTATTTGTTTTACTTATTTTTGTAGTGAAAAAGATGATGCAGCAGGAGATTTAGAAGATGTGAGTATTCATTTTAGTATAAATACAGCATGATCAATTGATAAATAGGTCCAAGTTTTACAAACAACTTTTTAAAATAAAACATAGAAGTATAATTGCAATTTTAAAATGAAAATAATTTCTTTTACTATTAGAAAATCTATTGCTTCCAAATAGATTTGTATATTTCCTTACAGAATTGCAATCTTATATGTGAATTTCTGCTCTGCTTTTTCTCTCTGTCACATAACATTAATAACTTTATTGTGTTAAAGTTTAAATGTGATGAGTGTGCATCCTGCATGCTACATGGGAAGTGCGTAGAGGAGTTATTCATAATAGTACATTCCTTTCTTACATATATTTTAGAAGATCCTCTTTTAAGGTTGTACCTTTATTACTAGCTAGCAATGGTAAGAACAGAAGGAAAGGCCAGGGAGATAGCTCAGTAGTAAAGGTGCGTACTCTGGAGCCTAAGGACAGGAGCTCAATTTCCCTCCCCACAGAGAAGGAGATAACAGATTTCTCCACATTCAAGCTGTGGCAAGTATGCATTTACAAATACACACACACACACACACACACACACACACACACACACAAAGATATATGTGGACATAATGTTTTGTAGGCTGTGTAAAGTTTGCCCTTGAGTTATTTAAATGCTGATTTCTCTGCCCTCTGATCTTGTTTCAATCGGGACACAGTATTGTGATGCTTATACCAAGAAGCTCCTGTCTCAAGTTTGTGTAAACAGTTCTTACCATTTATTTTGTGAGTAAATGCTGATCACCCAATGGTTGGGCAGCAATAGAGAACAGGGTGGATATCCACGAGTTGTCTACTAGAGGGAGATTCAGATGTGTCTGCAGTATAGAGGACTGGGAGCTGTGCAGAAGGAGCCCTAAGACTTAGATCAGTGAGTATGTACAAGCATCATGGGCTGGGCTCCAGATTAGCATAGAAGTTTGAGGCATATCGTTGAACTACTCAGCTATTGAGGTGCAGTTTTAAATAAATCTTGGTTTCTCTGTGAAGTTATTGGGGATTAGCATAAGGTAAATATAGCTGCTGGATTAATTCACTGTTTATATTAAGAATAACTCATTTACCAATATGTAGTAAAAATTTTAAAAACTTAAAGGAAGATTTTCTGTATTATGTGAATGATAATTTTTTTCAAATTTTATAAATACTATGTTAGGATAAGACCTACTAAGCATAAATTGCATAATTTAAAAGAAAGTATATAATTTAGTATGTACAGAGAAGATTTACCTATTTTTGTATCAAAGAGTGGGTTCTCTGATTAGCTGTAGCAGAGAGAATGAATATTTGATTTTGTGAGAAAAACATTCTGAAAGAGAAGAAACTGTTCTATTGTATAGGAGACTATACATTAACTCGGTCCCTGAAGAGGAGATGGCAAATGTGGAGAGTACAGCATACTTTCTCTAAAGCTAACCATAGATTAGATTCTGTTTAGGAAATGTAACTTGAGCTTTAAAATCTGAAGAAACTTGCTGTGGAGCAGTGGGATCAGTGGATGTAAAGAAGCTACCAGTGCCAGTGTGTCCTAGTGGGACAGCTGGGCATGCAGTTCCAGGAGCTGACAGCAGGTGACTGGAGCAATGACAGGGAGGGTGAGATTGTTAAGACCCAAACTGAGTCTTAGCTATTTGAGGCTCCCATGAATGAGACGAGAGATCAGGGATTGATGCAAAATCAAGAGGTTTATGAATCCATTGCACTGGGGTGGCCTGGAGATGCAACTCTGAGCCCTCCATCAGTATAGTTTTTAGACACTTAGTAACGGGTGGGCTACAGCGATGGTGACCAGGCATGTAAGCATTGGTGGGTTTAGTTGACTTTTAAATCAGTTGGCTGATGCCCTGTGGGTTGCATCTCAGGACCTGTGCCCTACATTCCAGGGCTTCCCAGATAAGACAATTCTCCCTGGGAAGGAGTACTGCTTGGTGTCTGCCTGGGTCATATGTTAAGGTTCTTCCCCTACATTCCAGGGGCTGCCCAGATAAGGTTGAAGCACTCCTTCCTGGAGCATGTGGGAATACAAAAGTCCTTAGTGGGAGAGGAGAGCTGTAAGACCCTCAGTGGGAGGGGGAAGCTGTAAGGAGGGTGTGGGACTGTACAAGCCCTTAGGGTCCTTCAACATGGGAAAATAGGGGTGGAGAAGTCATCAGGCTTACACAGTGCCATAGCCATGGTCAGGAGTTGGTCTCATCTTAAATGTAATGAATAACAGTTGGAGGGTATTGATTAGGAAGAAAGGTACTGTGGTCAACTTTGCATTTTAGAAATATTATTATTGGCAACATTACAGGTGACAGATGAGACAGAGCTTACCCTGGTCTGCTTATGTTGAGGTTGCTGAAGGAGGAATGATTTGAGGAGGAAGATGAGGAAGGAGTCTAAGATAACCATGTTTCTGGCTTAGTGGCCTTGTTAGCAAGGTATAAGAGAGAACAAGCTTGAGGTTGGGTGGTAGATGAAAATTAATTAATAATTTGTATATTTTTGAGATGAGTTATCTGGAAGCATCTGTTACAATAATATGGGCTAGAATATGGGTTTGTTTTTAAGTTTATGGGTAGAGTGGGGTCACTTAAGGATAGTGTTTGGTCTCTAACCACTTTTATCTCAAAGTTTAGGCATGATCTAATCTATGGGTCCTTTCCCCAGATAGTATCCTACACTCACAAACAGAATCTTATTACTTTGGAAAAGATTTATTTTATATCTGTTCAGGCCCTAACATGACAGGTCTCTGTTTAAGAATAACTTAAATATCTCACCAAGGTGTGCAATTTTATCCATAGAGATTATTGGTTTATTAAGTTTGCAACAAGACTCGTACTTATAAGTAATCAAGTAATTATCCAATTGATTCTATACTGATACTTTATATATAAAAATCAATATATAAACATATTTATATGTAGGGTTTTTGTTGGTTTGGTTCTGTTTTGCTTTGCTTTGTTTTGAGACAGGGTCTCAGCTGTATAGCTCTAGCTGACCTGGGACTTGCTCTGTAGATCAGGCTGGCCTACAACTCTTAGAGAAAGGACCGCCTCTGCCTCTGCTTCCCAACCGCTAGGGTTAAAGGCGGACTCCATTATGCCTGGATGGGTTTTATGTTTTTAACAAATAACTATACAAGGAATCTGAGAACCAGTCTTTGAAAATCACTGCTGTCAGGTTCCCAATACTCAACTCAGGACTGTCTCCCTGTGGCTCAGCAGTTCAGAGAAGCATAGGAAGAAAAGTACACCTTTGGCGTAGTTTTTCTTTCTCCTGATTCTCTCTCCTTCAGCATTGCTGGAAACTCTTCTAAAAATAAATAAAAATAGTAAGCCAGCAGGCCAGACCTTTAGCTGTCATGGCTTATTCTTCTTAATTGTCTAAGAAACAGAAATCATGTAAATAGTAAGTGCTGTGGAAATAGGAGGGAAGGGAATCCGAGGTGGGAAGGTTTTATCTATTAGTATTTATAAAAATTCTATGTTAATACAGTCAAGAAATATGTCACTAAGGGGGGTAGGACAAAAAAAAAAACCCAAATATTTGGATATCTAGAATAAGAAAGAGTGTTTCGGGTTAAAGAAAATGCCTCATAGGAGATTATGTCAGGGAGAAGGTAGACAGCTGGGACTCTGCAAAGCTTTCAGAAGAGTAGTGATTAGTGTCTTAGATTATAAGAGCCTAAGAGTTTGTTTGGTTTGGTTTTGCTGATGTGTAGAGCACTCTGGTGTGTGTTGTCCCAAGGTGCTTAAGTCTCAGCTTCTTCAGTGCACCCCTGTCCCCTTCTTCTTGAATCAATTTGGTTGATGTTGTGCTGGTCAGCTGCCTCCAGAACTTCATTTCTGCTGTGTCTAGTCCTGGGGGATACGAAGGGAGTGTTACACAGACGAGCTGGGAGTGAAGGGAGCTAATTCTCCTTGGGGCCCCATCTTACTTGCCTAGAGCACAATTCAGGGGTTATCCCAAAAGAGAAGAGTGTATAACACCTTACTGGTTCAAAATAAATAAACCTGGCCTAGAACTCAGCAAGCATTTGAGATGAGTCTCTGCACACAGTGCCGGATACTTTTCACTTTGACCTTTTTCAGGATGCTGAAGAAGACAGTGCAGAGCGTGACGAATACATGGAGGATGATGAAAAGAACCTGATGAGAGAAAGAATTGCAAAACGGTTAAAGAAAGATGCAAGTGCCAGTGTGAAGTCAGCCGGAGAAGGGGAGAAGAAGCCTGCGAGCCGAAGGTGAGTCAGTCATGATGCTCTGGGCTCTGGGCATCTGTGCTCTCCACTTCTATGCCTCTCTGCTGCTGGGTCCGAGCAGAGTCCAGAATCAAAGTAAATTTAATGTACAGTATTAGATGCATCTACAAAATTGTGTTTATTAATACCAATGAAACCATTCAGTGATTTATCTAGAGAGACATCCTCAAAAATTTAGGTGAGTAAAATTTGTCCAAATGATGAATGAAGTTCTTAGACATCTTTTCAAGTCTGATTTACTAAACACCACACGCCTGCCTGATCATTGGCATTATGAACTAAGTCTCAGTAAATGCAGGAAGTTCTCTCTGCTATTAAGTTTGTTGGATTTTGTGACTTAACATTTTGCTCTTTTGAAATTTGACTCAGTTTAAAACCTCCCTCCCTTCTTATATGACTTTGACAGATCTAGGGTATACATCTTAAATATCACTGCCTTACAGAGTCATGGGATGTCTTTTCTTCAGTTGATCTATGCAATACAGTAGAAGTAAATAAATAACTTTGTGTGTGTGTTTCCCAGCCTTGTGTGGGACGCTTAAGCGAGGCATTTGCTTTGCAGAGGCCCTCAATATTTGCTTTCTTTAGCCAAAATTAAAATGAGCCCCAGAAAGTTCTAATGATGACATAATTTTTGTGGTCAGAAATAGAATTTTGAAGTTACTTTATTTCTCTTCTATGCAGCAGATTTTCCTGAAATTCAAATAATCACTGTTTAATAGTTTTTAATATTCCCCCTGTTCTTTAACCATATACTTTAAAAACTTTTTACCAATTAAAAAAGTTTTTGTCATTATTTTCTTTTCGATTAAGCTTATAAAACAACTTTTTTTTTCTTTTAAAAAAGTTTAATGGGCAAAGCTAACACTAATATGCGGGATTTTAATTGTGTGTATATCTAAGTATGTATGTATGGGTATTTCTTAAATTCTGAGCTCTATCTTGTTGGCTTCAATACAATTTAAAATACTTATATACCATGTAAATAACATGTTATAATTTAATACAATTGAATTTTCTATTAGAAATATTTAAGGCTTATTTTTAATGTACTTCTCATAAGTGATTAGAAATGGTTTGCCTCATATGAAAATACCAAGTACTGCAGTTTTCAATATTGTGTTCAACCTTACCATAAAGGGTTGTCTTTCAAAAACTGTCATTTGTGGTGTGGTCATGATGCGCAAACATGACTGAATGGCTAATGCAGGAATATGATCTTGCTCAAAAGGATGCTGCGAGCCACTGAAACTTTAATAGGTGAATAATGAATCGAGATTACAGTTAATGAAGAGACTGACAGATGGTAGTCTGTGGCAGCTAAAAAAACACTGATGAAAGTTTTGGCTCAAAAACAAAATTCCTACTGTTCATGGTGTGTAGAAGCTATAGTCAAAGAGCAGAGTGGTAACCAATTGGATTTGTGCAGATTTCATCATAGACTGTATATTCCCTCCTCAAAGCTTAGTCACCACACAGCATCATACAGCATCAGACATGGAGAGACACTGGTATTTGGTAAGAAGAGAGGAGACTGACAGACATCTGTCAGTGTCTCAGCGTGAGAGGTGGTGGCTACCTAAACGGGTTCTGTCACTCTTAAGGGGCTTACTGAAGTGTGAACAGAAGCATGTCTGTCCTGTCATCAGAAGCCTAGTTCTTACATAGGCGCATCCTAGAAAATATCTAGTTAAAAGCTTAATTTTGACATACTGTTAGCATACTTTAAATTCTAAACTATTACTTTTATGAGTACTTTGTACATTCACAATATTAGGGAAGAAAACCTTTATTAAAGCCTGGAAGCCTACTAAGAAAGTACATTTAGGAAAATTAATTCTCTAAAAGTGGTTTTAAATTTTTGGTAAGGACTTCACATGGTGTTAGGAGAAAACTGATGCCTGTAAGTTGTTCTCTGACTTCTGTATTTGTAGAGGTCATTTAAAATAAATATATAGGTATTTTTAACTTTTGAGTAAATATAAACAAACATTATGAATATTCATTTTTTTTTATCTTTTAAGTAATTGGTAAATGTTCTTAGAAATGGGAAGCAAACATTTCTCAGTACTCTAGTCACTCAAAGACTTACTGTCCATGTCCTGTCTCAGAGGCTCTATAACTAAATAAGCTAATCAGAATTATTATTATAGGTCCATAAAAACTCAAATTCCCACTTCTTCTCATATGTACCCCAGCTGGATAAAAGTTTGAAATGTCCACTCTCACCTGTCAACCCATGTAATGACTTGTGTTTGCCTGTAGGTGGCACTCAGTGGCTACAAATGTAAAGGCCAATTGAGTTTCCTGCCCTGCCTTTTATTTCTATCATTTGTGTACTGACTCAAAATAAATAGTTGAACATTAACATCAGATGGAACAAGTAGACTACTGAAGTAGCCTCTGTTGTCATGATTGCAGTCACTATAAATGATTGCCTTTTATTGTGTAAGTTCTGTTATGCAATAAGTACCACGTACTAAGACACAAATTCAAGTCGCGGATGAAGACCTTTTGAATTGGCTAAGCTTTAAATTATAAAACACATTAAGATAAAGTCAAAAGTGATATATTCATAATTCTTGAGGGCTGGATGAAAAATAAGCTGTCACTAAATTTAGTCGCTTTCATATTCCTCTGTTGCGATTGCAGTGTTTGACCAGGATGTTTCATAGAAATTTGAATTATTTCCCCTGTAGAAATTCTAGACCTCTCACAAAAACATTTCTCAGAAGTTAAGTTTTCCATGGTACATAAATTTTGTTTTCTTTCCTTAGCAAATTACAAAAAGTAGCCTGGTAATTACATTAAAAAAATAAAGGTAACATGTTTAAAATGACAGTGCAATATTTAAAGCATAGGAACATTTCAAAGCTCAAGTCACATGTGCATTCTAGCAAGTAAACTTAGAGCCCCAAAAGCATGGCCTCCAGGAGTCCCCACCATCTTCTCAAGACCTTACAGGCCAGGGTGGAACTGAGCAGTCAGAGGTGCTATGGACTGAAGCAAGTAGCGCAAAGAGACAGAGAAACAAAAATATACGGCTTAAATTCTGGATAGCTAGTCTACATATAAGGCTTGCAATTATTTTTTTAGTATGAAGTAATCGTGGTTTAGGTGTGTTTTCAGTGAACGTTTTGGTTGGACAGCAGATATTAAGGTCTAACTCAGTTCTGCTTTTAATAATATCTGCATGCATTTACTTGAACTCAGTGCCAACTTTTTATGTGTATCTCATAACTAGCCGTTCTGTTCTTAACTTTAATCTCAAATATTTGTTCCTCTTACTGCTAGCCACCACGTAAGAGCTATTATGAGACATAAAGATGAT
Organism: Micromys minutus; assembly: GCF_963924665.1. NCBI lineage: Eukaryota > Metazoa > Chordata > Mammalia > Rodentia > Muridae > Micromys > Micromys minutus. The sequence goes on along the minus strand of NC_137955.1, from coordinate 6,204,755 downwards.
ACAGGAGAAATTCTTCTGTCTGCAGGCGCTCATTGTCTAACTGGGGCTGTTTGGATGCATATCCAGTGTTCAGGTGCAGCAGTACTGAGAGATGGGCTCTTATAGGAGTGATTGTGCGAGCCCGAGGACAGTCACACTGATTAGTGTGATGCTCAGGGCTGGGTTAGTTTTCTTGGCAGTGGATGCTGATAAGAGTTTAACTACTCGATCCTGTCTCTCACGCTCATGCACACACACCAGATACACAGGAAAGGCCATCACCAGCAGATGCTGCTTCACCTTGGACTTCCCACACTTAAGAACTGTCTAGCTTCAAATATTCTGTTCTCAGCAGACACAAATCACAAAAGATTAAGAATCGTAGAAGGTACGTGTGTGTGAAGTGTCATAGGCAGTGAGTAATATATGTATTTCACAAAAAACAACAAATACCAACTTACAAAAAACAAAAAAGGGCCAGAAGTGTGGTCCATACCTGCAGCCCTGCGTTCCAGAGGTTGAGGTTGGAAACTCATGAGTTTGAGGTAGCCTGGGCTACATAGTGACAAATACTGCAGGCTTCATAGTGCCAACCTAGTTCTAGTAAGAGGAGACATCTTTTGGAGCCACTATTCAAATACTAACACTTGTGCATCAAGCTCAGCTCTTTAGATTAATGCTGCTGGTCTCCCCAAGCTGGCTAGATGGTTTATTTTACTGTCTTTACCTGTTATGATTAAAATTCTGGAATAGTATTGGTTGTAATATAAACCATATCACACTTTAATATTTCTGGCAGGTTTCCTTTTTCATTCTGCTTGGATCTTTTTTGCAGGAATTTCGGATATTCTCAACAAAAGTGTTCCTTGAGCTGTTTGAAATAATAAACTCCTTTAAAAAGTGCCAGGTCAGTTCCCTGAGAACTGGTTAATCCATATACAAGGGGTCACCTTCAAACCACACCCGCCCACCCCTTATACTTGAACCCAAGCAAATGCTGCAGAAATGTTTTTTACAGTTACTCACCATATGACAGACAGGACGCTGTGAAATGCACATTGGGGGAGAGCATCCGTCAAAACAGAAAAGAGGCATTTGCATGTCTTTAGAATATATTTAGTTGTATTACTCATGAGAGTTGCAATCTATTGATCTTTCACCATCTGTTGTTTATGGGGAATAGACTAGTACATCTGAAATGTATTATTGAAATTTTACAGGAAAACATTCTTTTAAGTCATTCAGCATTTGAAGTATTCTCTACCCTGGAATATGTATTTCCACTGAAGAAGTTTCAAACACTGGTTGCTTTGTCATCCCCAGCTCATTGTGAATCCACCTGTTGATTAAACATGCAGGTACATTTGGAGTAAGGAGGATGAGAAAGGCCACCAGAGAGCCAAATGTCTATGTTTTGCACAAAGCACATAACATTGTACAAGGGCCTGAGGGTAATTCTGTCTAGGCCTGTCTTCTCTCCCTCAACACCTAACTCTGCAGATTTTTACCACTCTTCAGGTATCTCTTGGATTTTGCATGTTCATTAAGTATATTTATAATTTCTGTAGCCAAGGAGTTGTTCTGCTTTCCCATAAACCAGAAACCAAATACTTACTGTACCTTTCCAGTATGACTAGGCACTTTGCCAATATTTTTTCTCCACAACAAAGTTACAAGGTATACTTTGTGGTATTATCCTTGTTTGTACAAATGAAACAAAATATCCCAAAACACTTGATCTCTGAAAGGCAAAGAGCCTTGGCTTTTGTCCATGGCTATCTGGCAGCAAAGCCAGGGCACAGGCTGTGATTATGTGTTCCACGTCTCCAGAGAGACATTGGGACATTCACCTCTGGCCATTCACACAGGCCAACACACTCATGTGCTGTCCTAGTCGGGGTTTTTTTTCCTGCACAAACATGACCAAGAAGCAAGCTGGGGAGGAAAGGGTTTATTCAGCTTACACTTCCATATCTGTTTATCACCAGAGGAAGTCAGGACTGGAACTCAAGCAGGACAGGAAGCAGGAGCTGATGCAGAGGCCATGGAGGGATGTTACTGGCTTGCTTCCCCTGGCTTGCTCAGCTGGCCTTCTTACAGAACCCAGGTCTACCAGCCCAGGGATGGCAGCACCCACAATGGGCTGGGCCCTCCCTCCTTGATCACTAGTTGAGAAAATGCCTTGGCTGCATCTCATGGAGGCATTTCCTCAGCTGAGGCTCCTTCCTCTGTGATGACTCCAGCTTGTATCAAGTGGACACAGAACCAGCCAGTGCACTGATTATGTAATAAGTGTGATCATCGTCTTTCTGCCACCTTTGTCTTGCTCTAGTCAGAGAAGCATAACAAAGACTGTGTAGCCATCATTACCAAATTGGAAAAGGGATATCAATTTCCAGTTATTGAAGACTTTCCAAAGCCACTGTCTTCTCAGTCTTTATGTAGGAGGTAGGTAAGGTGACACTGGATGTCTTTCAGAAATGCTGGAGAAAACACAGAACATAAAATTATAACTTCCTCATGAGATACCTTCAAGACCATTTTCTTGTAAGGAATGAACTCTAACAAAGGAGTTCTGTGTGAAGGAAGAAGGACTGTTACACAAAGTCCTGATGAAAATATTGCTTTGGCTCTTCATGAGAAGCAGGGTCAGAAAGTCTATCTTCTCTTCCTCTGCAGCTCCAGACCCTGCTGTTCTCTGTTATTTTTATCCTCTTCTGTAAACCTGTTTCTCCATAGGACAGTAGTTGGGTCCCCTATTGTACATCAGCTCTTCAGAGAAAAACTGTCTTGATTTTTGTCTCAAATATGATCACCTAGGTGACACAGTGTCATTGGCCAGTTGTCACTCATGATGGCACTGATACGAAAGGAGGTAGGTCCCATGAGATTTGTAGGTACGTTCAAGTCAGCTAGCCTATTATCTATCCTCCCTTTTATTTAGTATAAGGATTCCATTGTTCAGCTGAACTCATATAAAAAACAGTTAGCATTCTCCTTTGTAGCTATGAGTGGCCATAGCTGACTAATGAGGTAAGGGAGAAGTATGTCAGACTGTGGAATAGCTTAACAATAAATTTTATTAGGCCTGAAGTAGCCTAATATTTAGTAGTGGTGGTGGCGGTGGTGGTGGTGGTGGCGGTGGTGGCGGTGGTGGCGGTGGTGGGGGTGGTGGGGGTGGTGGCGGCGGTGGTGGTGGTGGCGGTGGTGGTGGTGGTGGCCGTTATGTTTTATAAGGTCAGTGGTTTAGAGTGCTTGCTATTCTTGCAGAGGACCTGTGCTTTGTTCCCAGTATCCACGTGGCAGCTCACATCCATCTGTGACCCCAGTTCTAGTGAATCTAATGCCCTCTTCTGATTTCTGCAAATACTGGTCATTCACATGGTGCACATGTATACATAGATACAAACACTTAAATACATAAAAATAATTCCTTTTTAAAATTATTTTTATCAATTCTTTGCAAATCTCATATATTTATGTATACAGTGTGTTTTGATCATATACAGCCCCCATGTCTATACTCAAGTGTGCCCTCTGGACTCCACCTTACATACTCATCCTTCATCCCCTCATCTCTGTCAACATAACAGCTTCCAAGGTCACGTTTTTTCACTTTTTTTTTTACATCCATCCCACTGAGTTCAGTTAGTGCTGCACATGTATACATTGGTGTGAGCCTGTCTATTCGAGTATGAGCAACTTATGGGTGGCCACATCCCCAAAGAAAAATTGTTTTTTTCCTCTCAGCAGCCATCAACTGCAAATAGCTCCTAAGCTAGGGGCAGGGCCTTGTGAACTCCTTATTCATACTGGAATTTTGGCTGGCTCTATCTTATGCAGGTAAATACAGCTGGTGTGAACTTAGGAGTCTTGTAGACAGCCTTGCCATGTCTAGGAGACAGTATCTCATAGCACTCTTACATTCTTTTTTGGTTCATGGTACAACTGATAAATTATATTTGTACAGTAAATAAGTATCAACAGTCAACACAAATCTAAAACCAACCACTAACCTTGGCACTGAGGAACATCTTGACAACTCCCTTCAAAATGTTCATCAAGGACAACATGGTGTTATCTATGGATGGCCTGTGGAAGGAGTGAGCCCAGCGGCTATTGTGGTGAGGCCTCAGAAGAACTCTTGTCTTCCACAGCAGAATCACTGGCATGACTCTTGCATTCTTTCTGCTTCCTCTTCCACGGTGTTTCTTGAGCCTTGGGGAGTGGGTTGACATGAGTATTCCATATGGCTTGAGTATTCAGTGTCTTATTCTTAATGATTTTGACCAGTTGCAATTTTCTGTGTTAACCTCTGCTGACTTGCATAAAGACCTGTATCTAGATCAAGGTTCGGAGCAGCATATATCTACACGCATATAAACATAACAATTTTAGCAAAAATAACAATAGATTCCTTTGCAGTTTCTATGACTTCCCCAGCCATGGACTTTTGACCATGATTATAATACCAGTTAGAAATTTCCTCCTTTGTAACAGTCTTTAACTCCTACCAAAATCCTCAGTTACCCCTAAAACAGTCATGTCAGTGTTGCATCGGCAGGCACATATAGATCACTGCTATAGCATGTAGGATCCAGACCATTGATACCTTTTCTCCCTGAGGGCCTGCATAGTACTTTCTGGCACTATGAAAGCCAGCCAGTAAGGAGAACGTTTCTCAGTTCAAGAGTAATTGCTTTATATTGTGCTACCAACATGTATAGTGTCTTCAGCTCTTAGCATGTTGTGATGATAGGCAACCAAAACCAATGATAGTGGTTGATGTCTTAGAGACCTGCAGGACCTTTTTGACTAAGAACTTGTGGGAAGCCAATCCATGCCTGGCACTGAGGGTTTCCGCTTACTAACCCTTGTCTTCTAGGAGCACCACTGTCACCCGTGCAGCTTACCTCCATTCAAGCTCCTTTTTACCTTTTAATTAGATTTTGCCATTAGTTTTCAAAGTAGTGGGACTTCCTAAGAATTATTAATATATTCTTAGTTTTGGCCACACCCTATCTCAGCCCTTCCCAGCCCCTACCCCATCATCATGAAAACCTTTAGTCTGCCACACTTGCTTTATGTCCCATGTGTTCTGCGGTTCCTTCTGATTACATTTTTTATTGGATTGCAGTGTTTCTATGTGGCCTTTTCATGGACCTTGAGACCAATTTTTATGTTTCATTTTGTTTTTAAATGAGAAAAAAAGGGGCTATTTCCTTTTTTCCCCTTCTTCCTGCTAACCCGATTTGTTGGCTGAAGAAAGGACCTGGGCCCTTAATATTTTAATAACTATAGTTCTACTTGAATGTCCAACCTATGAACTTTTTTGACATGAACTAAAATATTGGATTATGTCAGTCATATTACTTGGGGTTTCTCTTCCATGAAGCAGAAACTCAAAACGTGATACAGTAAGACTGCTTTTAGGACTGTGGTAAGGAAGATCCTCTAGGGTGGGACTGGGGCAAGGAGGAGATGGTACTTGCTTCTTGCTGGTGAATAACTGCTACATTGTTTCTGATAGCCACCTTATCTTTCCTGTAAGATAATCATGCTATGTTTGCAACATTTAACATATCTTTTTGACTTACTTTTAAATGATGATGTTATTTCATTAAGAAAACAGAAGTTGGGAGGGAAGATTTGTTTACCTACTATCAGCTCTATCAGTCTACATCTGAATCCATAATTGTCCAGGAAAGGTTTGCTCATGCTTGGGTCCATGGCGCCTTTCATTGCTCCATGAGCCCCTGCAGACTGTTAGCCACCTTTTCTTTGCTTTTGTACCAGGTATGTTGGCTTCTTTGAATTGCCCCAGATTCACTGTGGTACAATGGGATGCATTCCTCTTCTGGGCCTTACTTAGTACTTGGCTTCTTTTCACCCAGTGCCTTACTCAAATGACTAGGGATAAGCCTTTTCTCAGGCTGTACTTTTAAAATGAGTGCCTCATCCCTGTGAGGAGTATACTTTGATGGCCTTAGGAAAAATGTATCAAGTATGTTTCACTTTCATCAGATATGTATGTTAAGACCCACTCTCCTTAGAACAGACAATCCCCACTCAGTAGTTGTGCGTATAGTGTAGGAATCTGCTACCAAAACACAGCACATATACATTTTCTATCAATCTGAATATGAGTCTTTTAAAAAGACAAGAAGTATTCCAACATACATAATGTTTAATGCATTCAGTAAATTTTCTATTGTCTAATTATGTCACACTTTTGAAAAGAAGTGCTTTGTAGATATTTGTTGGTGTACCTGTAGGATAACTGCCATCACTTAGAAGCTATGTCAGTGTTACCTTGTTTCTATCATATTAACATGATTAACATATAAATACATCAAAGAATCTTAAATTTTAAACAAAGCATTTATTTTTCTAATTACTGGCTTTTACATATCATAAATAAACATGAAATTTCTTTGTATTTTGGCCTTAAAAATTTTTAGCCTTGATGAGCTAGCCTATAAGAAAGCTCAGCAGTAATGATTTTGCTGCCAAGCCTGAAAACCTGAATTTGATTCCCATAATCCAGATTTGGAAGAGAGAATAAACTTCCTGAAGTTGTCCGACAACCTTCCAAATGCCCCACACCCAAGAAATTTGTATAGTAAAGATCTTATTTGCATGTACATTCTTGTTTTGGAAATTGTTTCTTAGGAGTGTCCACCCTAATTTTCAAAGGAGAGTTTCTCACTAACCTGGAGAGTACCAATGTAATAGACTGGCAGATCTGTATACCTCAGAGCTTTGCATGTTTATGACCAACTTTTTAACATGGCTTCCTTTTTCTGCATGAGTTCTGGGGAACCAGCCTGCATAGGAAACACTTAACCCACTCCCCAGTCAAGTTGCTTTCTTTCTTTTTTAAAGATTATTTTTTTAATTGAACAACTTTATTTTTAAAAACAAAACAAAACAAAACAAAACAAAAAAACCATTATGCTTAATCCTTACACACTAAGAAAACTTTGACTGATTCCAGGTTACATCCTGTTTTAAATGTACTTTATGCTCTTTGTAACTAGTAAGATCTTAATGTACACTATCAAACCTTAAAAAACAAACAAACAAAAAAAAAGCCAAGCACTGACAAAAATGTATTTGTATACTTTTCTGCAAAAATGCTTAAAATTTGTACATTTATCTTTGTTTTTTAAAATAAAGTTGTTCAATAAAAAAAAAAAAAAACATTAACTGAAGTTCATGAAGAAGGAATTAAAGATAAACACCATAGGTGCAAGGACAGGAGATAAAATGTTGACTTGGTTTATCTATATAACTCTTCAAGGACAACTTTGTTATGGTTTTAACTCTCCATGAATCTGTAAGCTTGTAACAAGTGATGAATATTTAGCCAGATAATTACTCCTAGTAGATATGTATGTAGACATTTTGTTATAAACCTCTTACTCAATTTTTGTCCTGAATTTATGTGCAAACTCGTAGTGAATTTCTTACCATGTGATCACACACTCTGAAAGTTGTATAAGTGCCGAGAGAGCAAATATCAGAGACAGGCCTCCCTTCCCTTCCCTAGACTTCAACTTAGAGCCATGTGAAGGCCACAAAGACTACTTTGCCTAGTCTCCTGCTCTTACTATGAGGTGCTAAAACTGGAGCAAATCAGCGTTTCTTAGATTATGTCCTTATCTTTAGGTAAGATTAGTTTCTTCTCTTCCTGCCTCAATAGGGATTTAGTGAGGGCTTATTTTGAAAACATGATGCCACTGATTACTTATATTTATAAACTATAGATGGCCTTTTATTCCCTACAGTCCAGTTTTCTCAGTTATAATTACATGGCAGATCACTTTTCAGTACGTTTTTCCAACTATGACATACTGAAAGTAAATTGAAAAATTGATTTGTCAAGTAGTTGCTAATATTTACTGAGCATATATAGTAAACTAAGTAGTATTGAAGGGTCTATATATACAAAAAGCATAGAATTCCTAATACCAGTGACATGGAAGAGATGAACCCAGTTCCTAGAGTGAAGAGACAAGTTGAGCCTGTGTACTGGATTAATGGCTATTGTTCCTCATAACCATCCTGTTGTCTCACCTCACACGGTCTCTCTTGGCTCCAGAGAGCATAGTTGTGTCAGTTGCATTTATAGTTTAAATCATACACATGAATATGATAAAAAGTATCAGGTGGTATAGACTCAATATTCTAAATACATAGGGAATCTCAAGGGAGTTTCAGGCTAGGTCATTTCCTGAAGGTACATTTAAAAGGGGACATGTCAGCAGTCAGAACCCAGACTGGGGTAAGTAGAGAGTGAGTAGATAATTTTGTTCAGAAAAAGAAGAAAAGCCTTTTATTTGAAAATGGGTTTGTTAACATATGACATTTTGCTTGAATTAGTATTTACTTTTTTTTATTTCACTTGTTTAATTTTGAATTCATATAAAATAAAAGTATTATTCTTGAGGACATCTTATTTATAATAAGAATTTTATTACAACTTTATGAAACAAAAATAGCTCATGTTCTATGGACATGTTCACTCAAGGAAACAAATTTATAAGATAATATTCTAGCTTTAACTAGTTAGTATATGCAATTTGAGAGAAATGACTTTTCTTGTTTAGAATTGAGTGATATTCATTGCTTTGGAAAACCCTTTGCTTTTTAAAAGATCAATGTGTTTTTTTAAACATAGCACTGGCAGACATATTTCAAGTCTTTCTAAGGAAATAAATATAAAATTTTGCTTTTAAAAAAATGCAATTTTAGAGATACAGTTGCCCTATTCTACTCTTGTGAGTTTGCTAGAATAGTTACACATTTTTGAAGTTTGTGAAGAAAGTCGTTTAAAGTCTTTCTCTATATGATTATTTTTATGAACAATATTACCTGATATTTGGCCTTGACCAAATGATGAGTGATTAATAAAGAGAATCCTGGGATGGTAGTGGATTGGTAATTGGGATTTTAACTTCCTATGTGATAGCTGAAGTGGAACTGGGATTTGCCCTTCAGGCCTTCTGCTCTGGGAGAGCCATGAATTATGGATGTCTCATTTCTTATCGTTAACCTACTGAAGGAAGTTGGCTTTGTTTGTTAGTTGGCTTTGTTCTGTTTCGGTTTATTTTTATTTTTATTTGGTGTTTCAGTGGAGGTGGGAGTTCTGATTGACAAAGGGGTCATTATATATGTTACTCACTAACATAAAATAAATGAATATTTCTAAAAAATATTAAACGTAAAATTTATGTTTTGACATCATAAAATTGAAACACACATTTCCATAGAGAAAGAAAGGAATGGAGCAGATAGGCATGATGACATTCTACATGTGACTACAGACTAGTGGCCCAAGTTTACAGACTTCCTAACACTATGCAAGGCAGCCAGGGCACAGAATGTTGCCATAGGATCTCTAGAGGGCAGTTTAGGAACCCAGATTCTAGGCGTTGCACATGTATGTTTCTTCCTCACCTCTGCTTACTTGAATTGGAATATTTTCTTGAAAATGAAGGAAGTGGGGCCTGTCGGGTCATACAGAATGTGCTTACCATACAAATAGGAGGACTTGAGCTTAGGTCCCCAGTCCCCACATAAAAAGCCAGACATGACCTTGTGTACCAGTAATGTCAGCGCTGGGAATATGGAAACAGGAAGAGCTCTCTACTGGTTGGTAGAGCCAAATCAGGGACTGCCATTTTTAGGGAGAGATCCCATCTCAAAATAAATAAATGAATGAATAAATAAGGTGGCAAAGAGATTGAGAGAGACTTCCTGACATCACCTCTTGGCCTCCACACACATATACACACACACATATACTCCCAAACCCCTCAGGAAAGATTTTTAACTACTATTTAGGGCACACATAACTCTTGCTTCTGTGAAAATTCTGTCTGGACCCATGTAAGCAGGGAGAGGCAACAGCTAGATTGTTGTAATTGGCAAGTTTTATACATTATTACAAGTCTTTGGAGCTGGCAGGTGTGTAACCCCATGAAACGGATTCAGGTGTATTACAAACTCAAGATCTGCATGGGCAACTTACTGGGATCCTGTCTTAAGAGTACAAAGAAAGCTGATTATGCCACTCTGTGGAGAACAGCTGTATGGCGTGTGAAGCCTCTAGGTTCAGCCCACTATTAAAGAAACAAGTACCATCTGTAGTAGTCTGTCTGAAGTCGCTTCCTCCTTCCCTGTGGTTAAGTTGCTCCTTTTCTTGCTCCTTTTCTTCTGTATTGTTTATTTTTTCAAATTTCTGAGAGTTTTTTTTCTTCCTGATGCAAACATTTAAAATACCAAGTATCCCATCATCACAGCTTTCTCTGTATCTCACTAACTTAGTTCTTCTGATGACCCACTTTTATATGCCAACCTGGCTAGGCTGCAGATGGCAGTTATTCAAACACGTGTGAGTAAAGTCTATCATATGGTTGGTGAATATGCTGGGTAAAGCAGGTAATTCTAGATGTCTGATGGTCTAATTCAGTTATTTGAAATCCTGAAAGGAATGTTGGGGTGTCTCTGAAGAAACTCCCCCTGGATAGTAGTGTCAGTCCATGACCCCAAAGCTCCAGGCTACCTGATGGCCTGCTTGCTATGAGTCTCACACTTACCCAATGGCACCCACAATCAAATGAACCGATTCTGGGTAATACATCTATCTTCTCCCTCCTCTGTAGGTGATCTTTTTTGATTGAAGAGGAACTGAGAAATTACACCTTCATTTTCCTTTAGCTCAAAATGTGTCTCCAAGTGCCTGTTGCTTTTTTCCTTGATATGATGCAGAGTGTGCTGTTTAATCTCCAAATATTTGGGAATTTTCCAGCTATTTTTCTTTTGCTAGTGTCTAAATTTCATTATAGTCAGGCCATGCTCTGCATGATTCTGTACAAGACTTTGATTTTTGGCTCAGTGTATAATATATCTTGTTAAATATCTTACATGTACTTAAAAATGTGTGAATTCTGCTGTGGTTGTTTAGAATGTTCTATAAGTGACCCCCATTGTTTTAGATGGTACCTTAAGCTTGGATTGTTGTTTAAATTATACCAAGAAATTTGAAAATTCCTTGATCAATCAGAATTTTTGGAGGGCACGCATTCCTGAAAAGTAATGACCACATAGCAAGTTGTTACTGTATAGTGCACGTTAGTCCATGTAATCTTAGTCATGACCTAATAGGTTTCACTGTACAGTGTAATGTAACTGTTAGTTTCCTGTCTTCTGTGTTAGGTTTGCCTTGTGTAATAATTAGAAAATGGTTTCCTTTTGACTGTTCAAACATTTTAGTGGTAAATATTCTTGGACTTATGAATTTTCTTTTCAATATTTGTGTGTGTGTGTGTGTGTGTGTGTGTGTGTTGGGAAGTTTTATTGTTTTATCTCAAGAATAGACAAAGTGATAGAAATAAAAAATGAAATCAGCATATTCTTTTGCTGCTCAACTACCCTTTCTTAAGAAAACGGTAGTATCTAGCTTGGGTACTTGTACTATGTGTGGGTCTCTGGATTCTTCCTTAGATTTCCTGTATTCCTTTTAAACAATGTACTTGCTGTTTATAGCTAATTTATAACTTATGTAGCATAAAGTTATTAATTTCTGCTGTGTCTGGGAAAGTGGATTAGCTAATCTGCTTAAGTTTTAGTGAATTTATTGTATCCATTTAAGTTTAATATTTGGAAGGTGCCCTAGAAACTGTCTGGTCTAGTGTTTCATCCTCCCTCAGAACTCATTTTATTAGATTTATCCAGATTCTCAGTTATTAAGACCATGTTTGAGAAAGATTTATTGAAAGATTTACACTTTTACTTTTTCTGTTGTCATAGTTATTAAAACTTGACTCTGATAAAGGAGCTATTCTATAGGAATCAGAAATACTGTAGTGAAGAGAATTTAGAGTGTCAGATATACAAATATATAACTTCATTTTTATATGAATTGTTTAATCTCTTTTGACCTCAGTTTCTTAGATTAAAGGAGAGAAAGCAGTATCTATCTTGTTAGATTGCTGTAATAACAATATGCATTTGATAAATTGTAGCTGTTTAGTCAGTTATATTTTATTTGTTTTCTAGGGACTGTATACAGAGATATTCTCTAACATATATCCTGTAAATTTCAAGTGATTCTGGATCTTGTTTATTTATTTCATTGTATGACATTTTAAACTTAACAATAATATACATTGTGTTTCTTTTAAATAGGTAGGATAAATCATCAGTACCACTGGTGTTTTCATTAAATAGTATTTAATATTCTGTCCCCACTAAATCATCAGTCTATACCAAATGTTCACTACATTGGTAAAATTAAAGAAGTATAAAGTTGGATGGTTCGTCTTAATTTTCTCCTAACATCCTAGTTCATTTGGGCTCTATAGCAAAATATCATTGACAAGATGGCTTATAAACAACTGAAATTTTCTTTTCCTCACAGTTATGGAACCTGAGGAGTCTTAGAACTAGGGGTTGTAGAGTCTGTGCTAAGTGCTCACTTTCTTGTTCAGTCATTTTTATGTAATATCTCCATAGGACATGAGAATCAAGAGACCTATATACGGCTTGCTAGTTGTAGAGGGACTGGTCCTATTTGGGAGGGTTCCGTTTGTGAGGATGTAAGCTTGTGGAACACAGCACTAGGTTTGCAGACAGTCTTAGAGGGCTAACTCATTTATTGAAGATCATTTTGTGACTGATTTTGTAGATCCTTTACTTAGTTACTTTTTCCTATAGTGTCTTTTGAAATCTCCCACTGAGCAGTCTATTAGCTTTGACACAGCTACGAAACTCACAGTATTTCCCTGGTTCACCTAGTAGTTATGGGTTGCATGTAAAACAACTGGCCAAGAAGTGGCCTTAAGAAAACTCATCGCAACAGTGTTCTGTAGTGTATTAAATGTCCATCTGCCCTGTACAGGAATGAGTAATGTTCTGATCATATAAATCAAAATGCCAATAATTGCATGAAATAAAAGATTTTTATAGTTTTTGTATTTATGTAAGACTATTCTGTTGCAACAAATAAAGCTGCTATTTTTTTTTTTTTTTCCTAGAAAATTGTTTCCTAGCTTTAGGTTTTCTGTAAGCAATACTTACCTGAACTCTTTGTGACTCATTGTTTTAATCTTTTACTTATACATTTACTTGTCAAGTCCTGGAGATTCCATTTCCAGTTTTAGAATTAGTGGCTCAGTAACAAGATACTTACTGACTCAATTCATGAGTGGTTCATGACTATAATTTTATTTGTATGTTATTTAGAATTTAGGCTTTTTTTTTTTTCATCTAGAAGCAGCCAGTATAGTCAAAAATTGCTTTTCCTCAATTTGAAATTTTTAATTTGGAACTGTGAAAGAAAAAACACTGGTGCTGAGAATTAAACATGCGATCTGTATCTGTTCACCGTACATGGTGTGCGTTGTCTGTGAAGTATCATTAGGACTGTGTAGGAGGACAGACATTTTGGAGGGCTGCAAACAATTATGATAGTGACTTCAGAGCAATCCTAAGGAAGACATGACTGAACAGCTGATATGTGACTAGAACAAGGTGTTTATGTTCCAGCTGTGCCCTGAGTAGTTTGACTAGGTGACCATTACATCAAACAGGGCAATGTCAGAACTGAATTCTCATTAGAAATACAATTCTGTATTTCTACAAACATCAGATGTCTTGTCCTTCTGCACAGGATTGTTCAACTGGGTTTTCTGGCCTTTTGATCCCTTTTGCTTCCCAATTATGTATTGTTGTTTGCAGATTAGTAAAGACTACACTTGTAAACCTACTAATCCTTTCTTGAAGTGTAGAATTATAGGTGCTAAGATCATTTTCATGTTTGTTAGTTACCTTGTTCTTAGTGAAGAATAGTATATGTATGTGGATATGGGTGTCCTACTTTAAAAGTCAGACACAAGACTCCAGAATATAGCGGAAAGCACATGTAAATGATGAAGGAAGGAGATAAGAGCTGTATCCAGGCTATGTGAATACATGGCTTGGGCTGAGCCCAGGGTATTTTTTCCTCTGTTCTAATGTCCCTAGGCATGGGCAGGGCATGGGCATGAAAGCTTCTAGCCTCTGTACAATCTAATCTTTCTAGTTCATTGATTAAATCTGGCTTCTCTCCACGTTGGCCTGAATTACTCTGCTCAACCTCTTAACTTTGGCAACATGTTCTAATCTTCTGGCTCCTTCTCATTCTCTGGCCTGTTCTGTCTTCACTTGTGTCTAGTCTTTGTAGTACTAACAGATACCACCACATCATTTTTCTCTTTCACACCCTGCCCCTCTCTGCTCTTAAGTAGCCTTTCTTTCTTGTGCTGTTCTCCTGTGAATTGGGCATATCCTGTCTGAGTAATTCTGTAAAATCTTCCTCTGATTCATCACTTTGTCTGCCTCTCAATTAGATTTCCACTTTCAGACATGGCTGTTTCCTTTTACAAATTAACCTTACCTTTATTCTTAGGGTTTAAAGGTATGTACTAAGGGCAGGTCCCTATTCCTTTGAGACATATAAATTTTAGAGATCACTGGATATGATCCCTTGTCAGAGCAGCCATGTTGCTAGATTAAAATCTTTTATGGTCAGACTCTCTATAGCTGTCTCCTGTCCCTAATGTCAACTGTGTGTATGTGTGTATTATCTTGTGCAGAAGAAAGACTGTGTAGTTTTGGTTTAACAACCTCTAACTTTTTGTTTTGGGACTCTTTAGAATCCTAGATTATAAAAGACTCCAGAGAGCTTTGATTATTTGGGTTATGCTGTCAATAATTTCTTTATTATGAATTAAAGAAGAAAAGTTAAAACATATAAAGTACTTTTGAAATGACAAGAATAAAACTTCATTATAGATCTTTATCTAAATAGCATTCATTTCAGACCCAAAAAAGAGGGAAAAAAAATTTCCAAACAGAAAACATTTAGAAGAGTCGTAGTATTTTTACATTTTTGCCAGACTCCTTAATTACTAGCTTAAAAGAAGACAGATGGAATCCCAAATGTGCTTTTTCATTCAATCTATTATATGTGCTGAGTTGTTTTTAACTTGTAGGAAGAAAATCTGGCTTCAAAAAAATATCTAGTTTGAGGAAGGAGGGGCATTTAGCATTTTTTTTTTTCAGATAATTCTGGTAATTATCCTTTGATGCTGTACCAAAATCCAACAGGTAATAATTTTTGTGCTATGGCTAATGTGAAATCTAAAACCAAATCAACAAACTTTTCATAATGTGTTTTCCATTAAACCCCATTGTTTATTTTACACTTTGAATGAATCATTTGCCCATTTGTGGCTTCGTAACATTCTGCACTGGTCATTTGGAAAGTATTGATTCATCAAGTTACATTTATCTTCCAAGCATTGATGCATTTTTGTCATACAAAAATCATATTTACACAAAATAACCGCTCATCTCCAGAGAAGTCTTCCAGTGTCTGGTCAGTTTCACAGCAGGGTTTCTATTTTAACACTAATTTTCTATCAAGAACTCATATTATCATTGTTAACAAAAGTTGTCTAGTCTTCCTTGAGTTGAGAAAGGGACTTTGTTGCCTAGTCAGAAAAATCAAAACTTCAGAACTTGTGTGAGTCTTTCTTTCAAATGTTGGGTATATACACGTAAAGAATCTTACCATTTTAGCTCACAATTGAAATAATTTCAGAAGTGTTTTTCTTCAAAACAACCATCGTGCTCTTGTGGCTCAGGATGAGTGGGGTCTCCCTAAGAATTTTAAGGTAAAAGGTTTTTGAAAGTTAAAATAATTTTACTGTTTTCATCAAGATAAGATAGAACCATCAACATATTTCTTAGCTGAAACAAGCCTTAGTTGTAATCACTGCTTAGTGCCTGATAAGATGCAGTGGCCAGAGGCCTTTTCTATACAGTTGACTGAGTGTGTGGGACAGTGTAGAGGCTACTGTTGGTTTTATACCAGCATTGCAAATGCCACAATAGTGAGAAGGCAACTCACAGCAGAGCGTTATCACCATAATCATTTGATCTTGTGATTCTTTTGAAATAGTTTTGAGCTTTAACAAAGTCGATGAACTGTACTTCTTAACTGCTTCTGTGCTGATTGATAAATATAGAATACAGATTCTAGCTCAAAGGAATCTGGCTTTACCTAGCTCTGAATCTTGGAGATTTAGAAGTAGATCTCTGAAAGATTTAGAAGTAGGTCTCTATAAAGGGTTTCTCATTTTTAAAGTGACTTACAATAGAATTAAATAATAAGATTGGGCTGCAACAACAAGATACCATGGTCCATACCTATGGTTTCATCTATTCTAAAATCTGAGACAGGAGGAAAATTTTAGACTGGGAGTTTGTTGCATAGTAAGACCCTTTCTTTTTAAGTTAAAGCAGGAGAGTGGCCATTGAAGAGGGAGACAAAGGAAATTGTGATGTCAATTTGATTATGTTGACAAATCTTTGGGTATTAGTAGATAAGTACCTCAGGAGGTGCATTGTCCAAGACACTTACCTAGTGAATGGTTTTAATTTTGTTTCTTTTTGGAGACATGTTCTCATCTGTCCCGTGCTCCTCAAGTTCACTCTGTAGCATGAGACACCTTGAACCCATAATTGTTGTTACCTCCTAAATGCTAGAATTATAGTGTGGCTCATCATGGGCAGCCCTGGATTCAAACTTCTCATAGAATGTAGGAGGTACTGGGACTATGGAGAGTAGTCCGTTTGGACAAAGTAGCTCACAGAAAGCATGTCCTTGGGAGCTGTGTCTTTCTCTAGCTCCTTCCAAATTCTTGTCATTGTAGCATTCCTGCCATAATGGACTGAAGTCACTGAGATCCTAGTAAAATATCTCTTCTTTCTTAGGTCTTATCTACCAGGCGCATGTTCACAGCAAAGATAAAGTTAATCAACATAGAAACTCAGCAAGCAAGTGCAGTGGGGAAACCTAATTAAGCTTGGAGTCAAGGCAGGGAAAAAGTTGTAAAGGGATTGTTATAGAGGTAAATGAGTTAATGTATAAAAAGCTCCTACCCACAGTTTTTATGTACATTTTATAATAAACGATTAATACTTTTGGTCACACACATAACAAGTTATTTGTGTAATCTTCTAATTTTGAATATTAAAAAACTCAAGCTTTCAAGTCAGATCATACTTAACCAGAGGAGGTGCTGAGATCTCCTTATGTCTTGCATAGACTACTTCAGGTAGCAGGTGGTACACTGGGGTTGCTTTGATAGAGGAGTCAGAAACATCACCTCCTCTATAACTGGACCTTTGTGGTCATTCTTTCTACAGTTTCAAAGGCTGTAAAAGCCAAGTGTAGTGCGATGTGGGAAGAGAAGGTTTGTTTTGTACTTCAGTGTTCCTCTGAGTTCCCTATTTATGTTGTTTGCTGTAGACAGTACTTTTAGTTCTTGGTGTTCTTACAACCTACATGCCTTTGTAAGCTGATTCCCCATAGCATGCTCAAATTGAATTCTCATTTTCCTGTGGCTTTCATTCAGAGCTTTCTGCTCTGAGTAGTTCCAGCTTAGCCATAAAATACAGGTGGAGAATGCTGAGCTTCTGAATGTAATGGAAATGAGTATGTCCTAAGGTTAAATTAAGTTAAATTCAGTGTTTGCTCAGGACATACGGCTATCCATTACTTATACCTTTTTCTCAGGAGTTCTGATTGAAGCTGAAAGTAACTTTGGGACCCTAGATGAGCTTTTGTGCTTTTGGCTCGTCACACTGCGTAGAATCACTCTGTCAGGATAATAAGTGACACTTGCTTGAATACATACAACACTAAACCAAATGGAGAGGAAACCAGCTGTGAATTTCAAACACATATGACCAGAATTAGTGCTTGGTTTTTATGAAATATTCTATCTTCAGTATCCAAACTTAGTATTTTGAAACTTGTGTGCACTTATTGACATCTATTTGGACAGCTGTGTGATGAGTACAACTTTGCTTTCCATCCTCTTTAGCTGCACGTTCTGATTCCAACTTTAAGCGAGCCCCTTTTACAGTGCTCTGACCCTGTCTCCTGCTGGACCACTCTTTGTCATAAATATGATTCTTTCCTAAACCAAGAGTACTTTGATGTGATGCATTGTTTAGGTCCATGTAAGAGACCTGGAGTCATTTTCTCTTTGACTTGACCTTGTGTTTATTACAGTTTGGCACTTTGGCAATTGTTGGTGCAGTGGTACCTTCAGAGAGGACCCTGAGATTCTTCCAAGCACTCATTCATTTCTATTTGTACTAAAGTCTGATCTTCCTTGTATTTTTTTTTTAACTAAAACTAAATTGTAGACCAAGGGCACATGTGTATTCTATACATAGGGGCCAAGGGTCTCCTTTTAACATGCTTAGCCCATGTAGTTTCTTCAAGCTTGTACACACCTAAGCTCTTAATCCTTTCTCCTGAGCCATCTCCAAAGGTAAGGTTCACATTTGGTGAGGCAGGAATCCTTTCTAAAGATCCAGTTATAGAACAGGAAGACAGTTTGCAGTTCTGGGGAATTCCTAGGTTCCCAGCACCAAAGCTGGTAGTTTCTAGAGCCTGCGTAGGTCTTTTCTTAACAGCGTAGAGACACATCTATCTTGATCCAGATCAACAATGTGGAAATGGAGAGCACTGTTAAAAACATAGGGGTTTTATGTATAAGTGTTAGATTTATTTGTATAGTTTTATTTATCTTGCTATATATAAAACACACAATGGTGAACTAAAAAAACTACCAACAACAGAATATTTCTCCCCAATTTTTCGTTATTTTTTCATATACGATCTTTATAAAGTACTATTTCAATATTCTAGTTGCAAATTTTAGTTTCCAAAAAATTCCTGAACAAAGTACCATTTTTTTCTATTTAAAATAAAAGCCTAAGCCACACTTATACAGAATTATAGACTAGGTCAGAGTTCTCCCTTCTTAAATAATGTCCCTAAAACAGATGTAGTCCTGGCTACTTACGATGTCTCAGGCACTCAAACTCTGTAGATTGCTGAGCACTTGGCGAAGATAATTATATACCTTGGCTCCGGGTGTGGAAACAGCAAACGTTTCGACTTTTCATTATGTAAATTAACAGTGGAAATAGCTGTATATTGTTCTATGATGTTATCTTACTAAATATAGATAATGTGCATTCATTTCTGTGAGAGGAAATAGTTTGCTACAGCTAATGGTCAGATATTTGTTATAACAAACTATTCATTATTGGAATATTCCATATCTTGCAGTAGTTTCTTTTTTTCTTCTAAACTTCTTTAGGGTTATAAATTGATCAAGTTCTATGGCTTTATTTTATAAGTCATTTTTCTTATTTTTATGAAATAAAACTTTTCTCTTTTCTTCTTTCTTCCTTCTTCCTCCTCCTTCTTGTGTTCATATTTGTGTGTGTGCCTGTGGAGGTCAGAGACTTCATATCCCCTAGAGGAAGAGTTATAAGAAGCTGTAAAGTACTTGATCTAGGGAATGGGAGTTTACCTCTGATGCCCTACAAAAACACAGTAATAGTACAGGGCTCTTAACCCCTGAGCCATCCTTCTAATCCCTATTTTATTCTTCACTAAAGAAAAAAGATGTGGATTTTTAGGTACTACTTATGCAATTTTTGTTCTCATGTGTCTTTTCGGCTTGTTTCTTGACACTACTGATTGTGTGTAATAAGAACCAAATAAGATTTAAAGCTTATTTGGTTAAATTTGGTGATAAAATACACATTAATTTATATAGCACAGGAAAGATATTCAGAGGTGGGTGAACGGTCTTTTCAGGAAAGCTTGATAGAGCTTCCTATGTTCTAGCCCAGGCTGCCCTTTTACTCTTGACATTACTCCTGCCTGAGTTTCTAATATTCTGATATTACAGGCATGAGCCACCACACCTGGCTAAGGAAAAATCAGAAGAAGCTACAAGCTACCATATAAATTACATAACACACCCAGTTCTACAAATATGTGAATTTTGTATTCAAATAAGCAGATAGTTCAGTAAAGCCACAATACTACACTGTATTCTTCTTACAGTTATAAGGAGCAGGCTTTGTATCACTCAGTGAACTTCAGTTATCTGCTTACAGGTAAATTTATAACTGAGGATACTTTTTTCTCAAGTTTCTTGATGCAACCTGATGTTCTTTAGTGGCTCCAGGAACAGTGGAGAGGAAGAGGGAGAGGTGACTCTCAAGGCACTCAGTACAAACAGCACTGCCTGCCTGTGGTTCTGCCCAGATCTGTATCCTATTTTTAGGCTCTACTTTACAGTTATGTTTTTACTTTCATCCAATTGCTAATCAACAGTTTCCTCTGTGAAGATGTTTTTGCCATTTTTGGAACCAAGCAGAATTTCCCTTTAATAATACTGCTGTTTGTAGAGGTCCCAGGCGTATGACCTTTCACAAAAGAGAAAAGAAGCCAATCGTGTCCTAATCTAGTATGTGGTTAGAGTATGTTGGCCCATTCACATCTAGTTAGTTAGTAAACCTTTGACAAAAGTCTGTGGTTCACGACTCTGTCAGGAGGTATTGTATTGTGTAGGTCACCCAATGGAGGAACAGTATTGTCAGGAACATCTCTTTAGTCTTCATTCCTAAGTCTGGTGATACAAAGACTGCCTTTAAATTTGTCTGACAAAGGTAGAGCCCAGAATATATGCCAATCATTGAGAGCAACACTAAGTTTAGTAAGGCTGCTGTAATATTTCTATTTAGTTACAGGACCAGTCTATATAAATGAGAAAGTAGGATTTTCCATATACTGGAGGCCTTTGAAAAGACGCTCTTTGTGCTCGCCACTTCATCCCCACCCATTATCACAGACAGACATCTATGTTTGCAGTAGGCCGTTTGTGGGTGTGTCTGTAGCTGGGCTTCAAGACATTCAGTCTCAGACCTTTTCCAGTCTCATGAGGATGGTTCAAAAATGAGTGCTTTCTCCGTAGCTAGTGAGTTCAGCTTTTAAGGCTTATGAGTGTATTTTTCATAATGTTAAATATATCAGAGGGTAGGCACTTTGTATAAAATGGCCATACTGTGACCACCATTAAATGTAATTGCAGTTTTGTTTCTTGAGATTAGGATTTAGAAATGATACATTCTTAAATAGCCTACTTAATTACTCTTGTTTCTAACATCCATGTGTGGATGCAAGTGCGCGCGCACACACACACACACACACACACACACACACACACACACACAGAGGCCAGACTCAGTTCTCCTTGTATTATGTGGGCTCCAGGGATTGAACTCAGGTTGTCAGGCTTGGTAAGTGCCTTTACCTGCTGCTGAGCCATCTCTTCAGCCTTACTTTTTAAATAGAGTCTTTGTCTAGTGATATATTTTAAAATGTGACTTCAGTGCTTACTTTGGCTACCAATGTGTCAAATTTGATCATAAAACTAATTAAGATTTAAATTCTTTTTAATGGATAACACAGAAATTATTAATGATGTTACTGTATTTAATAATTAGCATTGCAGCAAGAGAGCAGGCTCAGTAAGTAAAAGCACTTGGCAAATACATGTGAATCCCAGAACTTGAGTAGTCAGAACCCATGCAAGTGCCTGGTGGGTGTAATGACTTTCCTGCAGCCTCAGTACTTGGGAAGCAGAAATGGGATCCCCAGAAGTTGGCTAGTGAGATACTGGGTTGATTCAAGAGCCCTGCCTCAATATGTAAATTGGAGAGCAATCAAGGAAGACAGTAGATGTCAACCTCCAGTCTCCACACAAAATTAATGCTTAGTATTAATTTTACTATTAGTACCAGAATGGTTTGTCATTATAGGCAAGTAGTTCAAGCTTAAAGAAATATATTTCACTGCTGTAGTTTCCATCTGAAAAAGAGAACAGTTGAAGGGTGGACTGGGAAAAGAATAAAATTTAGAGTGTAAAAAAAAAAGAAATAAAAGAGAGAGAACAGAAACCTCACCTGATACCAGTCTTCCTTATGTAGAGTTTTTGTGTTAAAATTCTTCCAGCATATGAGAGCTGGAGTAGTCGTTAGTTTACAAGCTATTTTCCTGTAGATTTTTTTTTTCTTTTCATTCAGGTTTATATATCTATATCTAACTCTCAATCCACAAACCCTCTATACAACAAGATTGTATCAAATAGACAAAGATACAAACTGCCCTTCTATATAAGATATTAGACCTATAAAATCCTTAATGTCCTTAGCTTTTAAATGCCAGTCAATCCTACCTGGGTCTAGCTGGTCCTTGGGAACCTCCATATTGCCTCTGTCAGAATTTTTTTTAAGATTAAAATTTTAATAATATTTTGGTGAGAAGACAGTATATTCTTTCCAATGTTTGGGGTATCATTTCTTTAAAAAAATTGAACTATCTTTTAAAAACAAAACAAAACAATAACAAAATTACTTTACTGATACAATAGTCTTCATAGAGGTTTCTGGATACATTTATGTAGTTAAGCAAGAGTGTCTGGGCATTTAGTATTGTTTTGTGCTTGACTCATTACTCATGACTATTCAATAAAAGTGATTAGATTGGTTTTACTATCTTGTTTTAACATAGTATAATGCTTTGGGTAGGTTATGTATAAATAAGAGAACACATTTTTGTATGCCTTTTCTTTATTTTCAATTTAATTAATCAACATCCAGTGTTTTCTTGTTACTAACATTGGAGAGAAAGATGCAGTGTATCTCAGCATAGTTTCTTTCAGCTTCAATTACCTTGATATATACACTTAATATAGTCAAGTAGAGTTCATTTCCTCTCTCACTGCCTTTTATATTCATGGTTCTAAGAGTTAACAATTTGTAGGTTCTTCTCTTTCCTCACAATTCCAGAAGAGCTTGAACTAACAACCTGTGGATATCCTTTTAAGGGAATGTTTATAATTGTCAGGCTTTCTTAGCTCATGAACTAAACTCAGCCTCAGCAAGAACACTTTCTTATGCAGAGGGAGAAAGCAAAATTAATACTCAGGTGTCTTCTCCCTGTAACAGGTAATGATTTGGAAAGCTCATTTTCTAGAAGTATTAAGGGTGACCTATATAACTCTGAGCTTTAGAATAAGCAATGAGATATTATGTTTTTGCATCAAAAGGAAAAAGGGAAACAAGATAATCTAAGTAGACTGGATTAATAAAAATCAATTCTGTTTGAGCTGAGGATGATTTTTTTTACTCCAGTTTAAATGTGATCATATTTTCCTAGGGAACTTGGAAAAATAACAAGTTACACTGTGAAAACCTGACCCCAGAGAAGCCAAGAAGTCTCTGCTCTGTCTCTTTTCTGATAGGAAAAATATATATTACAAAACAATGGAAGATTGCATCGTTTCTCAATTTTTAAATTGGTCACCTTTGTGAATTTCTAGCTTGTGTCTGTCATACAGTAGGTACTCAGGAAATGTTCATTAATGAGAGAATAAGGAAGTCCTTGTGGCTTTACAGTAGATTCACAAGGCCCTTAAGTGTACTAGTCATATAGATATAAAGATGAGAAATTATTGTTCCTTAAGTATTAGGGAGAAAGAAGGTATAAAAGGTATATCCTAAGAATGTAGTGGGCTAGGCCCAGAAGTTCATGGGTAGGCATATAGATATAAACAGTAACCAAAGAATTGAAGGCACGGATACTTGACATCTGTCAACACAAAAAGCTTAATGGAAAAGGTTAAATTTGGATATGGATGAATACAAGGAACTCATTTCTTTTACAGGGGACTTGAGAAAGTATCAAAGCAAGAGAGCTAAGAGACAGGCAGCAGAAGGAACAAGAACCATCCAATTGTCTTACTAGGCAAACACTGGGAATAGGCGTCTGATCTTGAGGCAGATGATTTCAAATATCTTTGCGAGTTTATTTGAGATTACTGAATACCATTTTGATAAAATAGATTTATTAAGGGAGGGAGTAGAAACAGGATCAGTTAGCAATCTTTAGTGATTGTATGAGAAAGGTTAAAGCACTTGCAGAAACACAAGATTTGGCTGGGAAAAAAGACATGGCAACTGACTGATTCAAAGAGAAAGAAATAAAGATGGTGACCCGTGCTTCTAATAATGGCATCATAACTGTGTGGGCAGAGTCATCTGTGCACGAAATACTTCAAATTAGGAATTGCCTTAGATCTTGTCCTTCATAGTTCCTTTTGGAAAAACCTACTGCAGATGACCTTTCAAACAACTATAGATGGCTGCTCAGCCAAGGGTCATATTCCCCAGGCTTGTCCTCACCCGAGTCAAATCTCTGACCTGTGGCTTACAAATTAGAAATCCAAGTGTCAGAATATCAGGAAACAGTAGTTGATTGCCAAGTATAGAACATATTTGCAAACGTGCCGTGATGCTAAGGAGGGCTGGCAACAGAACCCAGGTATGGGAGGAACAGCTGCTTCATCCAACAGTCTTCTTGTGATAACGGAGTGAGTAAGACCCTTTTAAAGTCCTGGACAGTGGACAGAAAAGGGAGCTAATTATTATTGATCTTTGTGGGTTTCTTTTCTTTTCTTTTTTTAACATTTTCTTCTTTACTCAGAAGATGGTACATGGTCAAGTAGAAAATGAGTTTTTATGGGTGGTTCATAAGCCTTTTCATTATCTGCACAGAACTGTTAGGATTTTAATAGAATAGCTACAAGTCTTTATGAAGTGGGGTTTTCAAGTAAAGTAACAAAATGTATCCTCACCAGCATATTTGCCAAGTCCGGGTATTTATTTTTGATCTAAATTGTACAAATACAATCTAAATTGCCCTGTTAAGAAGTTTAATAGAAAAAAGCTACTTTACTTAGACTATATCTGATCTGCTGCTGCTTTTGTACTGTCATGGCAGATCTGTGCAGTTGTGATCCAAGCGTGGCCCCCACAGAAAGCTTGCTGGTCACTGGCTTCACTCGTGTACCACCTCTGAGGTTCCTGCTTCATCTCCCAGCTGCCTTTACTCTGTTGGCATCTGATCCCCTAGAACTGTGCTGTGGTCATGCCACATGCCCGTCAGTGGGTCTCATCAAGACACTCTACAGTTTTTGAGCACAGCAGGTAAAGCGGTCGAATACAGCTTTCATACTCTTACATTTCTCCAAAATTTATTTACCACTAAAGCTTTGATAGAAGTCTTCAAGTCCCACTAAAAGAGTCATTGACACAGAATGGCTCATCCCCTTAATGCTTTGAGGTTTAATGTTTCCAGGACCAAGACAGTGCTTTATAGAGAGACTTTTTGAGGACTGCCAGCAGTATAAATAATGACACAGAGGCTACTAATTAAAGATTAGGCCTTTTGCTCGGTCAGTCTTCAGGTAGCTCATCTAACCCAATATCTAGCCTACAACCTGACCGGTCACATGGCTAGCTCGAGACCTCCCCACCCCTGCAGTCCCTGTCCGTTTCTTCTGTGTCTATTCTGATTCTGATTCTCCCCTTCTCTCTGCGTTACTCTCCTCCCAGAAGTTCTGCCTTCCTCCTTTCTGCCTTAGCTGTTGGCTGTCAGCTCTTTATTACAACCAATCGGTAGTAAGACAACCTGATTCACTTCTAGATTGCCTTTAGGCAGGTGAGGATGGACAGATATTTACAAAACAGAAAACCTATTGAGGGGCCATAAAAATGATAGTACCAGAATCCTGCCAACACTTAGTTCTCTACTGGTACAGAATTAGCCAATGAAAATGCAGAGACACACCTTCACACAGGTGAAGAAAGGTTACCCTTTATTTACTGGTTTTGTTTAATTTTAATAAAGTGATATTTTTTGAAAAACTCTAGCTACTAAACAGTCTCATGTCAATAAGAAGGAAGGTAGTAATCATTTGCCCAATATTACCTTTACTTGTTTAATAAGAAACTTGAAGTTTTGCTCTTTGTATTTACTTTGAGATTTTGAAAACACCACTGTGATACTTTAATCAGGAAAATCAGACAATTTTTCTCTGGCATCTAAATTCAACATAGAAAAGCTAAAGAGCATAGCAGTTTCCATATTTTAAAAAATATGCTCAAGGATTTGATGCATACATACACATACACACACACACACACACACACACACACACACACACACACACATAATATATATTAATTTTAAAACCTAAATTTTTATTGTCATTATTTTTACAGACATTGTCACCTCAATCTTGCTGTGTAGTTAAGGCTATCTTGAACTTCTGATTTTACTGCCTCAACCTCTCAAACATTAGGATTATGAGTGTTCTTTACCATGCCTGACTTAGTAAGTCAGTGCTAATTAAATAATGTTTAGAGTATATTTAAAACATTAAAATATTTTATATTGAGTTTAATAATTAACTCTATCGGTGGCTTAATTCACAAAAATGTTGGTAGTCCCTTTAATTTCAACCCCAGTAGGACTTAAAACTATGTACGATTTTTCATGTATCTGCATCTATTGGAAAGAATCGTAATGGCAGGAAAATCCTTATGTTTTACAAAGAAAAACTTTCTAAAAAGGACTGATAGGTTCTGTTTTGTTTAATTTGAGGAAGATGTTGTATAAAATTCTTCCTAAGGAGATGTTAACCTTTACCAAATAAGGAACAAACAACAAACCAAAATACAGATACCACTATAGTCCAGCTTAGTGAGCCAATGAGTTTTACTGGGGTTACTTACATGCATATGGTGAGATGTTACAAGAGCAGAAAAGACTCAACAACACCCGTTTCACCAAATCTCACCCAGCATGGATACACCTCATGTAAGCTGGAAATTTGGAGTACACTGTACACCCACCAGGCAACTTATCAAATCTCAAAGTATTCTTTTTATGTGGCACAAGTTGCTCTTAGTTTATTCTAGACAGCTTGGCTAGTCTCTGCTTCTTCCTGGAAGCTCAGCTTGTCCTTAGAGCATCTAGTTGTTTTTTCTTTGTTTGTTTTGTTTTTGTAAACTCTTTTATTGGATATTCTCTGCATTTACATTTCAGATGTTATCCCTTCCCCCAATCCCATCCCCGGCTCCCTCCCATTGCCTCCATGAAGGTGCTCTCTCTCCCAGCCACCCTCTCCCACCTTAGCACACTGGCGTTCCCCTATACTGGGAAAATGAGCCTTCACTGGCTCTTCTCCTATTGATGACAGAGAATGCTATCCTCTGCTGCGTATGTACCTGGGGCCATGGTTCTCTCCATGTGAACTCATTGGTTGGTGATTTAGTCCCTGAGAGCTGTGGTGGGTTTGGTTAGTTGGTCATTTTGTTCTTCCCATGGGGTTTCAAACCCTTTCAGCTCCTTCAGTCCTTTCTCTATTTTCTTCATTGGGGTCCTCGTGTTCAGTCTGATGGTTAGCTGCAAGCATCCTCCTCTGTATCTATATGGCTCTGGCAGAGCCTCTGAGGAGGCATCCATATCATGTTCCTGCCAGTAAGTACTACTTGGCATCAGCAATAGTGCTTGGGTTTAGTGGCTGCATATGGGGTGGATCCCCTAGTAAGGCAGTTTCTGGATGATCTTTTCTTCAATCTCTGCTCCTATATTTGTCCCTCTATTTCTTCCCTTGAGCTTTTTGTTCTCCCTTCTAAGAAGGACTGAGGCATCCAACTTCTGGCCTTCCTTCTCTTTGAGCCTCATAAGTTGTGTGAATTGTTTCTTGGGTATTTCAACTTTTTGGGTTAGTGTCCACTTATAAATGAGTATATACCATGAGTGTTCTTTTGTGACCGGGTTACCTCACTCAGGATGATAGCTTCAAGTTCTATCCATTTGCTTAGGAATTTCATAAAGACATTGTTTATAATAGGTGAGTAGTACTCCGTTGTGTACATGTACCACAATTTATGTATCCATTCCTTTGTTGAAAGACATCAGGGTTCTTGCCAGCTTCTGGCTGTTATAAATAAGGCTGCTATGAACATAGTGGAGGATGTGTCCTTAAAGAATGAGGGAAAGAGCTAAACAAAGAATTCTAAACTAAGGAATACCAAATGGCTGAGAAGCACCTAAAGAAGTGCTCAACATCCCTAATCATCAGGGAAATGCAAATTAAAACAACCCTGAGATTCCACCTCATACCAGTCAGAATGGCTAAGATCAAAAACCCAGGTGAAAGTAGATGCTGGAGAGGATGTGGAGAGAGAGGAACACTCATCCATTGTTGGTGGGCTTGTAAGCTGGTACAACCACACTGAAAATTAGTCTGGTGGTTCCTCAGAAAATTTGACATAGTACTACCGGAGGACCCAGCTATACCACTCCTGGGGATACACCCCAAAGATGTGTCAACATATAACAAGAGCATCCAGTTTCTTAAGGAGTTTCCTTCCATCATGGAAGGTTTAATATTGCAGGAAATAACTATGTAACAGAATGACAAAGGCACTTCAAGGAATCCTGCCCTCTCCTGAACAGAAGTCGACTGTTTGTTTTTTGAGTCAGGGTTTTGATATGGAATCATGGCTGGCCTTGAACTCATCGCATTACCCCATCCTGCCTGTGCTGGAATCATAGGCATGTGTCACCATATCCAGACATAGTTTTTTAGTACTGAAAAAATCCAAGTAGAGATGTAGTTGTAGTCACTTAATCACTAAGATGGGCATTAAAATTCAAATGGATCACAGATTTGACTCATGTGGTTTACCTTAACTGATAAGTAAAAGAAACAAAGAGAAACTTTTGCTTATTTCAGATGAAGATTTATTATTAGTTAAATACCAATTATAAAGAAGTTCATGGGATGTTCATTCATTCAGTACTATGTTGAAAATTTAATGAACTTTAATTTATTTGTCTAATTTTTTTTCTCTTTTTAAGCGAATTCTAATCTATTTAAATGCTAATAAAGCTTCTAAGAAATGCTTAAAACCAGACTTTCAGAAACATTAGAAGAATTTCAGTACATAATATAGCCTATCAGTGTCATTCTGAAAGCACAGTGTTTCTACCTGAACTGCTTTCTTCATTTCCTGAAGTAGAGGTTTAGTGCTAAGACAACAGGAGATTTTCATAGGGATGAAATGTAAGTAATTGATCAGAGTGCTTCATTAATTTAGTGCTTGATGCTAGTTAGTGCCTAGTATTAGTTCATGTTTATGTGTGTGCAAATTATCCCAGAGACCACGGTGACTGAACACATTCTAATCACTTCAGGCTGCTTAAGTGCTCAATAGATGAAATCTCTAACATACATAAAAATGAAGTTGATGGTCAATCAGAACATGTCATGTATCTGTTCTAATCTTTATTCCAAAGTATTTTGTTAAACATTTAGATTTATGAGGGTTATTCCAGGAAGTACAAGAGAGCCGGACAGTGTTTCCAGGTCTGACCCCAGGTGACTGATGAGGTAGGGACATTGTAAACGAGGCTAAGGAGAGAGCAGGTTCCATGGTGTTATGGCCTGTGGGGCGCAACAAGAACAACAAAACGACGTCCAGAGATGCTGCGGGGAGACTTGTTGATGTGTTAATTAAAACAGAAATTAATTTACTCTAGAACCTTTCATTCTTGTACTTTCTGGTAGAAAGTCTAGAATTATAAGTAATGTGGCATGCCTTTGCATCTACTCATATCATATTAAGCCATGAGGGATTTTGGGGTGTTTTTATTTATTTATTTATTTATTTATTTTATTTTTTTTGCTCCCATGGGGATTGTGCTAAGTACTTCTAGCAGGTCCTTGCTATGGCAGTCCTCCTGCCTCAGCCTTTAAACTCTGTTATAAGAGAAAACAATTTAACATGCTATTATCCTATTGCTTATTTTAAGCATTAGCTTAATGGACTTAGAAACGAGAGACTTCAAAATTACTGCATTTTTTTGTGTGATAACTTTTACAATAAAAACCTTTACATGCAAAGAACTAGGTTATCTCTGTCCTCTATGATGCTCATAGGACAGACCCAGGAGGGCCAGTGAAAGAAACTAAGTGGGGATTTGGACTCAGCAGTAGGGAAACTGTCATAGGCAGACAAGGCCCAGAGTGGGGCAGGGCTGCCATATCACAGATGTGCCTGTGTTTCTGTGGGAGTCACTGTGCTACAGGTGCGGAAGGAAAAATTCTTGTTGTACTTATAAAAATGGGCTTTACAGCTCTTTTGGTCTTGAGACCTTAGCTTCCATATCTTACTTCTGTATGTCTTCAAACTCAGTTTGCCTAACCACTGAGGAAGAAGGTATCAACATAATCCGTTTCTCCTTCCACCCAGTGTTCACCTTAAGAGACTTATTTAACTGTAGGCAAAGTACAAGTCATGTGCCGTTAACCCGTGTAACCATTTATGTGTGGAGACTGATACTGCTGAACATGCTCACATTGCTGCACACCTGTGCCTCCACCTTGCAGGCCCTGGAGACTGGTCTCTTTCTGTGGTTTCACTTTCTCCATACAGCCACATCTTTTCTGTAGACTCCACAGTCTTGTGACTGGCTCACTTCACTTAGCAAGCATTCTTCAAGACTTATCCATGGTGTGTAATAAGAATTTCCTTTCCTTTTAAGTGTGGATATTATTTTATTGTATACACATGCCATATTTTCTTTGTCTGTAAGTATATCTAGGTTGCTTTCACTCTTGCCTGCTGTGAACATTATCACAAACACAAACATGTAAATATCTCCATGTGAGGCTGTATTCAGTGGGATTGCTGGTTCATATGGTACATCTATTTTTATTTTTTGAGAACATGCTGTGCCATTTGCCATTACAACTGTTGCATTGTACATTCCAATGGGCTGTAAAGCCTACAGGTTCTCCAGAAGGGAATGTTCATTGTTTTCTCCTTTGGCTGTGTTTGGTTTGTTCCTTGCTTTATTTGTTTCAGTAACACATGTATCCTAATGGTGTAAGAGGTGCTGACCTAACTTTGACTTCAGGGTCTTGGGCATTTTCCTACACATAAGTGTAGATGAGAAGTGCTAGCGCTGCTCTAGCACTGCTTTATTTTCATAGTGTGGTGCTTATACAGTTTGTCAGAGATTAATACAGTCAATGTTCTGTACACTTCTTAGAAACACTGCTTAGAAATAGCCATGTCTGCAACTATTTATTTCAGCTTTACAACTGAGGTTTATTTATAGGTGTTCTTCTAATAGATATCCATCACAGCCCTTGCTTAGGCTCATAAGCTATTTTTGACTTTAGTCGTCTGCTCTCATGATTCTAGAAGTTTATTATAGCACCTATAAAGGATAGGCATGCTAATTCCTCTATAAGAAATCCACTTACACCTACAAGTCAAGGTTTTGTTCAGAATGATTCTTGCCAACAGAAAGTTATATTGCTTAATACATTCATTACTATGTTGTTTAGCTAGCTTGATTTCTCCTTTCTTTCTTTCTTTCTTTCTTTCTTTCTTTCTTTTCTTTCTTTTCTTTTCTTTCCCTTTTTTCCCCACTCATGTAGTGCCTACACACTGGTGTGAGATCATTAATGTTATGAGCCAAGTTTATAGTTAGTATGGTCATGTTTAAACTTTTGCTATCTGGAGTGAAACTTGGTAACCTCAACATTAATGTTCTAACAATGACCAATTCTAAGCATTTTGAAAAAGATTTATTGCTGTCATATTTGGGAAATGGTTTTGAGGTAAATAAAAGAGGAGTAAGTCTTCATTCCGAGTAACTATTGCACAAGAATGTGTAGGCAGCAGTGAGCGACGTCACCATTCTCACAGACTGTTGTGTTGGCAGCTAGGACATGTGTGTTCAGGATCCGAATTCCCTGGCATATTATGCTCCAGAGCTGTGTCACCTTGTACAGATAGTACCGACACAAAGGGGATTGGTTAGTATTCTGTTAAAAGTTGAAGCATTTTAATTAATTTGGAAGTTTTGGGGTGTTTGTTTTCTTTTAGAGTAATATAAGAGCTATCTAAGGTGCAGATGTACTCGTGAATCAAAACCAAATGCTAGGAGATTCAGTGGAGGAAGAAAATCTTTTCATCTTTTCAGATTCATATTTATTGAATAGTGGCCAAAGCATACCTATCTCCACTGTGAGCAATTAGGTGTAACATGGTAATACCACATATACTTAAATGATATTGCCTCGTTACCATTTCATAAACTGTATTCCCTTGATGGCCAGAAATTTTCCAGAAAGATTTTTCTTTTTATGTGAGAAGATAAGGCAGAAGAGGTTGTAGGAATCTTTGTAACTACAAATATCAGAACAGGAGAAAGTTCTTCCCTGTTGGCTCTGTTGTGTCATCTTGGGGCAAGAGGAAGAAGCAATGGGAAAAAAAACAAAAAACAAAACCTAGCCCCTCCTAAGACATTCATGGTAAGACAGGGGAATGGCTCATGAGTTGTCAAGGAATGATGGCTTGTTTCTGACATCTTTCTGATGTGTTTCTGACATGACCATCTCTTTTAAGTCAGAAAGTTATACATTGTTTGAACTTCTAGGCATCAGGGGCTTTAGATAACTATATACTAATCACAATGTTTGACTATTTTGTTGTTGGTGGTGGTAGTTTTCTATGGTAGGCACTTCACATTTTCTTTTAGTTCCTTTAGGCTTCTGTGATAATCCAGTTTTACCTTGGACCTCCACCATACATTATCATTAGCATGAAAAGAATTGATTTCATAGTTGTTTCAGTATTTGAGATTGGTTATATACTTATGTTGTAATAAAACACTTGTAGCCTATATTGTTAAAAGTAAATCTGAATACTTTCCCAGTTAAAGGACATATTCTAAAGCACTTAATGCTTAGGTTTTTATTTTGTTCATATCTGTAGCGTATTTGATCATATCCTCTCTCATTCTCCTCTTACCCCTTTCCCACTCCATCTTTCACATCCTTTTCCCAAGTCATGTGTTCTTCTACTTTAATGTCTGTTTTAGAAATAACGCACTGAGTTTAGTTGGAATTGCTTATGTGAGCACGGGTGTGGTGTTATTAACTGGATTGTAGACAATTTACCAGTCGCTACACCCTTGAAGAAAATTAACTCTCCTCCCTCAGTAGTCATGACCTGCCCAGTTTATAAGGTTTACTTAAAACAGCTTTCTATACATACATTCCGAGAACTATGAAGCCATTCTGAAATACTTTAAGAGATTTGTTTCTTGGGGCTGGAGAAATGGTTCAGCAGTTAAGAGCACTGACTGCTCTTCCAGAGATCCTGAGTTCAATTCCCAGCAATCACGTGGTGGCTCACAACCATCTGTAATGAAATCTGATGCTCTCTTCTGGTGTGTCTGAAGACAGCTACAGTGTACTCATATACATAAAATAAATAAATCTTTTTTTTTAAGAAACTTGTTTCTTAAATGTCACAGGTTTTTAGATTATAATACAAATTCTGTGTAGTCCTTAAGCAAGGATTATTGCTGTTCTTTTCATTATCTTTTTATTATTGTAAACTAGCTATTTGAAGTAGGATCTCACATAATCCATAATGGCCTTTCAAGTGCTGTAGCTAGAGGCCTGCACCACATGCCAGTCCATGATGGTGTTCGATGTGCCATGTTGTGATGTGGTACTGTGATTACAGACCGGTGCACATGCCCATCTGTGCTATTGTGGGGTAGTGTTACGATATTGTTATGGTCTCAACATGGTATTGTTGTGTTATGGCATGATAAGTTGTGATTGCAGGCCACACTGTTAGGTTATGGTTACACTGTGTTGTGGTTCCAGGCCTACACCATCTCTGTTGCTGTGCCGTGCTGTGCTGTGCTCTCCTGTGGTATGATTTTAGACCTGCACCACTGACTGTGCCATTACACCCCACTGTGGACTTGGGGGTTGAGAACTTGATGGTTTGTTGCAAAAAGTAACTCCAGAAAGAACTTAGAGATTTAGATCATTTGGGGATGATGTGTTTATTATAAGAAAAAGTCATTTAATGGATGGTAGTTCTAAGTGGTAGAAATTGAGTTAAATAATGGCAAACATTTTGAGAAATATTCAGAAGCACTAGAAATTAACTTATTCTTAGCTGTCTTTTCATAGCCTTTCCAAATAAGGAAGCCTATTAGAGCAATGAACGTCAGATCTGCTTTCAATTTGATTATTTCTGAAAATAATCTTCATACAATGGTACCTTGTGATATACCAGATGTTCTAGCTAATGTGATTAGCTCAAGTTAAAAGTGTAATATTGGTGATTAATGTTTGTAAGATAGTAAAGCCAGCAAAGAATAGCAATAGTTTGACAATGCGTTTTCCAGCCTGTTCCTCAAAAGGGTCCAGACGGGAGACGTGTAAGCTTGTGCGTGATTTAAGGGTTGAGTGAGTTAGCAGCTGGGCAGTATATTGTTTTGAAGAATAAAGTCTAGGCCTCACTATTTATTACCAGGTTAAATTTCAGTATCCAGTCCATTCATCACTGCCTAATAAAGACTGCACTTCCTTTTCACCACAGTTGCTCACTGACTGGTATTCAACACTGTCCAAACACAACAAAGACAGATGTCTTTGTATGGGTAGAATAGTAGTCAGGATGTCTACGTGCTGTCTACCAGGTTTTACAAATCTAACAGTACATGTACTACATTTAAGAATAATGGCTAAAAAGGACATGTTAGTCACTATTGACAACCTGGGGTATATATTCTGCCCCTGCCATATAATACCGAGTTTAATGACTTTAAGAATCAGGAGTTGAGAGATTATTCAGTATATGTACATAAATATAGTAGTTACACTAGATGCCAGGTACAGTGCAGGGTAGGGGTAGGAAGTTCTAAAACCAGAAATCAATTTTATCAGGTCAGATGATCAAAGGAACAAAGCACATGCTGGAGTAGGCCAGTGACCAGTCTGTTCATCAAAGCTTGCCGTTTCTTCTGGATTTACTAACTGAGCGGGATTCTGATTACACTGTTTATCATTCCAACACCACTTAGGCTGTAAGAAACAGAAGACTTCAGCACAATTGAGAAAACAACTAGCTGTATATGAGGAGGAGCTATCTGCAAAATGTGTTTGATAACAGACTTGGTCCAGAAATTTACTGTCCAAAATTAGATTATTTTAAGATTTGGTTAAAACTTGAACATTTACAGGAAGAAAACAAGTGCCTGATAATCCAATAAAACAAGATTCAGCCACTGTGATGCTTGCTGTCCTGGATACTTTTATGTCAACTAGATGCAAGCTAGAGCCATTTGAGAAGCAAGCTATCGGTTAAGAAAGTAGTTTTTCCATAAGATTTTCCAGTAAGCAGGTCTGTAGGGGATTTTCTTAGTGATTAGTGGGTCACAGGGACCAGCCCATTGTGGGTGGTTCTACTTCAGGGCTGATGGATGCTATAAGAAAGCAGGCTAAGCAAGCCATGGGAGAAAGCCAGTAAGAAGCACTTTCCATGGTCTCTATTCCATTCCTGCTGATGTGGAGGTGAAAACAAAATACCACCCTTTCCTCCTCAAATTACCTATGGTCGTGCTGTTTCATCACAGCACTAGAAACCCTAACTGAGACACATACCCAATAGATTAGCTTTTAAACAAGGAAGAAAAGAAGGAGGGTGAGGAAAGGGGTTGAAAGACAATGTAAGTAAAATGTGGAAAACCAGAATTGTTAAGTACACATTTCCAGTGACTGTAACCTGTGATAAAGAGTAGGATAGGTTTGTATGAAGTTAAGCATACATATATCCTGTGACCCATTGTGTATACATATATCCTTGCTGCACTTATACCCTAAGAGCTCTTAGTGACCAAGTGATAGAAGCCACCTAAATCAACAGTTGGGTGGGTAACAAAATGTGTGGAGAATAAAGATAAAGAATACTAGTTACCAACCAAAAAAGCAGAATAGTAATAGATACTATAACAATTTCTGGGCTCTCCAAGATACTTTGTGTTGAATGATGAACTCTAGTTAAGAACATATTGTATGACTCCATGCATATCTATATCTATATCTATCTATCTATCTATCTATCTATCTATCTATCTATCTATCTATCTATCTATCTATCTATCTATATATAGATTGTTAGGACAAACAAACCCAGGATATGCTGATAGCAGAGGCAGGCTAGGGCATTGGCAAGGAGGTATGATACTGGTCATATTGACATGGAGCTTTTCAGGGTTATGTTGCAGGTATATATATATATATGTGTGTGTGTGTGTGTGTGTGTGTGTGTGTCTGTCACAAGTCTTTGAACTATATACATTTATGATATCCCTCATTGTACAATAGCTAAAGTATACCAAAAAAAGACAGTTTAATTAGTTGTTTAAGAGTAAAGCCTGATTAGAATCAAGAATAGAATGACAAATTAACTGAAGTCATAGACTTAGACATTATCAAGAATGGTGAAGTTATTACACTCAAGCAGACCATGTGTAAAAAAAAAGTCTAGACACACCAGTAATTCCAGCACTTGGAAGGCAGAAGTTGGAGGGTCATCACAAGTTTTGGTGGAGCCAGTTATAGTGAGTGCCTGGGTAACTTGCACTATAAAGGAATACCTTGTTTACATACACACACACATACACACACACACATGATATCTTCAGATCTGTTTCCATTAGAATTTTGTTGGTATGATGGGTGTTACTATGTTTTTCAGGCTATATGAGGTTCCTTATGTTCATATTCTCATTTCTAGGTCTTTTCTAGAACATGTGAAAGTTTATACAATATTATTTCTCTTTTGAGCCTGTATTATTGTTTTATCATTGTTGAATAACAAGATTTCACTTGGCTTGTCTTTATGCTCTCCTTCATGTGAACTCATTAAACTTTGATCAGCTCTGAATACAGTTACTATTACTAGACTCCATTTTGAAGTCAGAAGCAAAGTAATAATAAAACAGTAACAACAGTGAGAGCCACCATTCCATTCTGTAATCGTATTTCACAGTGCGGTGCTGTGCCACACTGAGCCCACCAGCACATTCTTTTTTTTTTTTTTTTTTTTTTAAGATTTATTTATTTATTATATATGAGTACATGGTTGCTATCTTCAGACACACCAGAAGAGGGCATCGATCTCATTACAGATGGTTGTGAGCCACCATGTGGTTGCTGTGATTTGAACTCAGGATCTCTGGAAGAGCAGTGGTCGGTGCTCTTAACCACTGAGCCATCTCTCCAGCCCCCACTGTACATTCTTAACACAATAAGTCATTGCAATCAAATCACTTTCTTCATGTATTTATACTAGATGAGTTATTATTACTGAAAAACTGTATTTAACACAACAGTACTAAAATGTTAAATATCTAAAAATTTACTATAAGTAAAATACAAATGTCAGTAACATTTATTATAGTAAACCAGTCACCAGAAATCTTCATCTGTCTAAAGAATGTTTCTGCTTTTCTGTGCGGTTGAGGCTGAATCTGCATCATGCCTGGAGCTCTTGCAGCTTTGGTTTCAGAGCAACGCCCACATTGTTTCACAGCTGTCATCGATAAGGTTAAAGTGTCAGCCTCACTACAGGTTTTCACTTTTACCTTTGTTGTTTTGACTGCTTTCACTATGGGCACCAGTTCAACATACGGCTCTCATTTAAGATCAATTGTGCTAGTTCATGTTTATCACAGCGTCGATCTTTGTAGGATAAAACTTTCCATTGATTTTTGAGTAGGAATTTTATATATATAGTAGTATTTTTAACTGTTATAAAATGAACACTAGTATTTTCTTATAATTTCAGATGATTTAGTCTAACTTCTTGTGATTTAAAAATGATAAATAATTAATTTCTTCGGTTATTCATTCATTGACAGCTTCTCGGTGCATATAATTTGTTATCAAAATATAAAGAATTCCACATCATAGTGCATGGCTTTGTTTAAGTTATCTATTCTATAAAACAATCCCTGTGCTCAGTAACTAAAGAAGAGCTTTTAATTCTGTGTGGTAGGAGCTGGTTTAGAATATAAGTAGATGATTGTAAGCTCCTTTACCCACTGAGCTACCTTGCCAGGCCCTGAAAAGGAATAATCATGTCAAGCTTTTTGAAAGCTAAAATCTTTTGAATATGGTGATGTCCGTCTTCCTGTGCACCTTGCTTTAAAGAATTAAGAATCCACGCTAGAATAATTTCCATGTGCAAATGCACTAGATACCAAGTCAGTCTGATCTATTCAAATTCTTGGTATCATTAGCAAAAAGCCACTTGGTTAATCAATCTGTAAACAAATGCGTCAGAGTGATGTGACTGAATTTACAGAATGGGAAGGCTGGAGAGAAGCCTGAGAGAGAATATGCAATCTCTCTGCTTGGGTTCCTCAAGAGGACTGTGCCTTCTGGAGCATCCTGACTGTGGTCTGCCTCCACAGTTGCTGTCATAATAGCCCTTATGGCTGCTCTCTATGGTGTTGAAAGAGACAGAGTTGGGGTCCGTCTAAAGCCAGTGAGAAAATTGCACCAAAAACCTCTTAGCACAAAGACCCTTCCCAGGAAGAAAAATGCTAGTTTAGTTCCTAGAACAGCTACAAGCCAAACTGTCAGACAAAGCTACCTGTAACTCCCAACCGACCCCCCCCTTGGGAAAATTCTATGTGGTATGCTGAGTCAGTCTGAAAGTTGTTTCGCTCCACCAAATGTGTGTAATACCTTCCTAGTTACCATTCCCCAATTTGAATTTTGCCCCAATTGTTTGCAAGGTATATAGTCTCCTGTTAGAATCTTCTCAGAGTAGTCTCCCCCCTTGAAGTGAGACAACTCCAACATGTTGAAACTACCTCTTGTTTTTGCATTGATCACCACTTCTGTGAGTCTCTTTCAAGGGATCCCGGAAGAGGTCCCATTTAATCCTCACAATGTTACTAGATTCCATTTTATTATGGCCAATTCAAACATTCTTTTAAAAACCTTCTATTATTAATAAACGTGGGAGAGTCCTGGAAGGTAAATAAGAATAGTACCAACAGGGAAGGATTTCCTATCAGTTGCCTGGGTCTGACAATGTCCTCTGTCTTTATTAAGTTAGTTCAAATGTTAATAAACAAAAGTCATGATAGGTAACCACAAAGCTGTTCATCTGTTGAAATGGACATTGTATAGGTGTAATAATGTGTGCATTGTATAGGTGTAATAATGTGTGCATTGTATAGGTGTAATAATGTGTGCTTTGGCTGTTGTGTGGACAAGATCTTTCCAGGTCATTGATTCCTAAAACAGAAGCAGGGCTCTACACTCTGCCTATCTTGGAATATTTAAAAAATGCAAGAAGACTGCTGGGTGTTGCCTACCAAGACAATAAGGGAGCATTTAGGAACCCCTCAGGTTTGGGAATTCCTAATGAGTCCCTTGGCTAGTTTAACATACTCTTGGTGCTAATGCATTTTATGGACTCATTAGGACTGTGTGCCTCAGGGGCTAATCGTTGGCTCATAATGCACTTTTTATCATTGATCAATATGTTTCTTATTTGTTATTCACAGTTAATGTCTCTACTATATATATTTATGGAATATGATGTGATGTTTTGATATATATCTTGTAGATGATTAAGTGAAGTAATTAATATATCTGTTTCTCATGTATATACTTTTTGTGCTGAGAAATTTAAAATTTGTTGGTATAAAATGTTTAAAAAATATTAATATATAAGAATATTGTATTTGGTCAAAGAGCCTACACTTAGTCTTTACAGCCGGACAGATGTGCCACTGTTAATATTTAAAGACTGACTTTAAGAGACTGGCATAACTAACACGGTTCACATACGTAGAAAACACAGACAGCCCTGTTGTCCATTATTTTTTCAGAATTGAGTGTTTGGTTGTAGAAGTAGTTGGAAGTGCTACAGTATTGCTGTTATGTAGTTTCTGGTACAAATATGTAAGGAAATAAAAGAGAAAAGAATGTTATGCAGTGTAGCATATACATCATAGCTTTGTCTAATGTATGTGTGTGTGCATACGTGTGTGTGTGTGTGTGTGTGTGTGTGTGAGAGAGAGAGAGAGAGAGAGAGAGAGACAGAGAGAGAGAGAGACAGAGAGACAGAGACAGAGACAGAGACAGACAGGACTTTGAGGAAAGATTTAAATGGAAATGCTATCAAATAGGGGAACATAAATGACTAGGTCAGAGGGTCTGTTTTTGAGGTTACTTTGAGAGAAAACTTGCCTGTTTTGATTAAGAGGAAAACAATTTTATTTAGGAGTGTAACTTTTGTCGTTTTGGTTACCGGCTTGGCCATGCCATCTCTCCAGCCCTAGGATTATACTTTTTATTTAGGCTGCTATTTTTACTTTGTAATACTGAAGTCTTTATTTATGAGACTTTGTCGTTTGCTGAGGGGGCTCAGTTTCTAACAGCTGAAAATAAGTAAGAAACATTGTGATATTGGGTGCAGTTTTCATCCTTTAAGGGCTACACTTATTTTATAGTCTCCCAGCCACATCTGTTTGCTATATGTTGTGCCTATAAGAAAATGGATCCAGATTGAAGATGTTTAGAACTTAGTCTAGACTACCTCACTATAGCCAAAGTACATGAAAAGTCACTGAGAGTGACCACAGTGTACATTACAGATTTTAAGTTATGCAACTTGAGACAGGCACTGTCTGCCAGCTTTCTTAATTTGAGCCTCAGTTTCCTCATCTGTTAAATAGATCATAAGCCCATCTCTGTACACATAGTGAACATCAGAAAGTGTTATGATTCAAAGACCATGTTTAGTAATTCTATCTTTTTGTCATCACATTAATTCAAAGAAGAACTAATCCAAATAACCATTGCCAAGAGAAAGATCACTGGCTAATTTTGTTTTTGTTTTTGTTTTTTCCCTAAATATATTATATACTCCTTAACAGGGAAAAAGTGAGAAGAGTATTAGGCTTAGAGAATCATCACATTGATGGCTTAGAGTTCATCAAAGGTGTACAGGGTACTTTTCAGCTTCCTTGGGTTGAATGTTTTATTGTGGAGACAATTAATGTAGGCACCAACATAAAATTAGGAATTTCTCTCTAAAGTCTTGCTTTAGGTATATTCTATGAAGTTAAATGGGGTTGCTTTCATTTCATTCTGCTCAAAGTATCTTGACTTCCCTGTGACTTCTTTAACCCATTGGTTATTTAGCAATATTATTTATGAATTTCTCCAGTATTTCTTTGTTTTAATTTCAAATCTCGTTCTTGTTGTCAAAAAAATATACTTTTTTAAATTTTTAACTCTTATAAGTATGCTGAAGCTTGTGAGTGGTCTATCATTTGAGATTGTTTTGTATGTATTGAACAAACAGTTTTCACCCTTGAATGAAGTATTTCATAAAGAGCTAATGCCTTTGATTGCTCACTAAATGGTATGTATAGAGAAGAGTAGGGGAAATTGTATAACACTATAGTCAAGATTTGTGTAAAGCCCCTGCACGTGGTTATTCCTCTTCCTTGCATATTAGTGAGTAACCCTGTGGAGTATGTGCAGACTATATGTGTATCACATAGCTAGTTCACTTGTTCAAAACTGTCCCTGGGGTTGCGTCATGCACAGAGCTTACAAATGGGAAAGCGTATATTGTATTTGGTTTTGCTTTTGCTATTGTTACTGTGGTTGTTATAAATACAGCATGCAGCTTTTACTCACAAGCACTTTTGCAATGTGAATTTACACTTTTAAGAGGCCGGCCTTTGCTCAAGAAGCTAGACACCAGAGAACAACCCTATTAAAAAATGGGGTACGGAGCTAAACAAAAATTTCTCAACTGAGGAATATCAAATGGCTGAGAAGCATCTCAGGAAGTGTTCAACATCATTAGCCATCAGGGAAATGCTAATCAAAACAACCCTGAGATTCCACCTCACACCAGTCAGAATGGCTAAGATCAAAAATTCAGATGACAGCAGATACTGGCGAGGATGAGGAGAAAGAGGAACACTTCTCCACTGTTGGTGGAGTTGTAAACTGATACAACCACTCTGGAAATCAGTCTGGTGATTCCTCAGAAAATTGAACATAGTACTACCTGAAGACCCAGTTATTCCACTTCTGGGCATATACCCCAATGATGCTCCAACATACAATAAGGACACATGCTCCACCATGCTCATAGCAGCCTTATTTATAATAGCCAGAAGCTGGAAAGAACCCTGATGTCCTTCAGTAGATGAATGGATACAAAAATTGTGGTGTATTTACACAGTGGAGTACTACTCAGCTATCAGAAGCAATGACTTTATGAAATTCTTAAGAAAATGGATGCATCTAGAGAATATCATCCTGAATGAGGTAACTCAGTCAGAAAAGAACAGACATAATATGCAGTCACTGATAATTGGATACTAACCCCAAAAAGCTCTGAATACTCCAGAAACAACTCACAGACTATATGAAGTTCAAGAAAAAAATAAAGGCCAAAAAAAAAAAGAAAGAAAGAAAGAAAGAAAAAAAGAAAATGAAAAACCATTATGCTTAATCTTTACACACCAAGAAAACTTTGACTAATTCCAGGTTACGTCTTGTTTTACATGTACTTTATATTCATTGTAACTGGTAAAATTTTAATGCATACTATCAAACCTTTAAAAAAAATCAATTACTGACAGAAACGTATTCGTATACTTTTATGCAAAAATGCTTAAAATTTGTACATTTATCTTTGTTTTTTAAAATAGAGTTGTTCAATTAAAAAAAAGAGGCCGGCCTTTCTAAATTGTTAGTATAATTTTTTATAGGGCTGTCAAAACAAGATAAAATCTTTTGATAGAAGTTAGTATTTTATCTTTAATTTGCTCCTAACAACTGAGGAAAATAAAGCCAATCAGAATCTGAACCACATGGAAGACATGGATCTAAGTTTATAGACAAACTCAATGGTCCTAGCAAATAAAGCCTTACTAAGCATTGTGACAGATATCCAGTTGATGGTGAGAAGTTATCCTGCAGGCCAGTGAAACATGAGAATGAATGCAATCTAGCTATAATATTCTAGCCCTTCTTGGTAGGTTTGCCCTCAGGTGTTTGACATGGCGAACTAGCCTCCTGTCAGCAAAACTGGAGCACAGGCTTCATAAAGAAGAGGAGAAGGAAAAGTATTTTCCTAGGCCTCCAGAACCTAGCTGTGTGTTTGTTACATTAGCATGGAGTACTCATTACCAAATTACCAGTTTTGTGCCCTTTTGAACTAACTTGTTATGCCGCATATAAATTCTCAATCCTGAGTAAAACACCACCCCCAAAGCAGCCGCAGTGTATTGAAAATTTATAAAGTTATGGAGACTTTAGAAGGCTGCCCTTGGCACCCAAAGCGTTCTTTCTACTCCCTTTAACTTATGTACTAGAAAAACCATCTGAAAACTCCTTCTGTTTCACGTGCAATGAAGGACCATTTCTCTGAATCCTGGAGAATCAAATTTGTTTAGTAGTGACTTTGTCTGAGAGAAAAGCTTGACTAACCCATTTCTTAATTGTTCCCTAAATTTTTAGTATGTCCAACTATCAATATATTGAATTTAGATCAAGTGTAAAGTAGCTAAATAATTTTGTTAGTGCTTTGAACAAACTTTAACTAGAAGAATATTAATAAAACTATGTATTACATATGTAACATTTCTTTGAACCATTGGTTCTCAAAGTCACCAGACCGTCAGCACCAGTTCTCCAGAGAGTGTGTTAGAAAAGTCTCAGTCCTCATTCTAAAGCTGTGGTGGCATCTGGGGTCAGCATTATGAGCTTTAGCAAGACATCGGGTGATTCTGGTATTTGCCAAAGCACTTAGAAACGCTGTTTAAAGAAAAATCAACCAAAAATGCACCTGTGTCTCTTATTTTCCTGTTATGTAGTCAATACAGCTTGTTTCACTGTTGACAATATAGTATATGTAAAATGCTAGTTTTGTTCTCCCCAGTCTATTCTTTGTGGCTCCAGTTATCCCACTGTTTTCTATCTAATATATTACTTATCAGCTGATTCCTACCAATTTATCTTTCTGTACATTCTTATTTCTACTGATCTACACTATATCTGTAAAATATCTTTCTAGATCATGTGATGTATGTTTTGTATGTATACCTGGATATGCACATATGTGCACTTGTACACGTGCATATCAAGGGCATCATGTGCATTCCTTAATGATAGTTCTCATTATTGTTGTTATTATTATTTTGCTATTGTTACTTTTGAGACAAG
Source organism: Micromys minutus (assembly GCF_963924665.1). Lineage (NCBI taxonomy): Eukaryota > Metazoa > Chordata > Mammalia > Rodentia > Muridae > Micromys > Micromys minutus. The sequence continues at coordinate 6,160,824 of NC_137955.1, read as the reverse complement.
TTCTCTAACTGAACCTGAAGTTCACTGTTGCTGCTAAGACTTGTTGGCCAGTGAACTCCCAGGATCCGCATGTATCTGCCTCCAGTGGTTGGTCTACATGGTCATGGCTGGCTCTTACATGAGTGCTAGAGATTTGAACTCAGGGACTCCTGCTTTTACTCCAAGTGCATTTACCCACTGGGCCATCTCCCAGCCTCATCTTTTTAGATTTTGATATGGCCATCAATACCATAAGTTTCTTTGATTTGCATAACACAGTTCTTAGGAGAAGTTTTAGACATAAGGAATTAAAAAAGCAGACATGAAATTCTAATTATATTACTCTGTTGATTATAATTTTATTGAACTTTTGCTATAAAAGTTTTGTTTGTTCACAAAATTAAAGGCAAATATTGAATATTGCCACATGCCCTACTGATCTATTGAGATTTGTAAGGGCTCATGAATCCCATGTGCAATGTATTTTATAAACTGGTACTTTTAGTCATAAAGCATGAATCAAGCCTAAATTAAGAGCTCATATAAATAAATATAAATAAAGCATGCTTCCCATTTAGACTGCTGGAATTCTCTTTGGATTTCACATTAGTTAAAATATGTTTTATTAGGTGCAAGTAGTTTCCAAAGTGCTTTTCCTGGCCCTTCTTCTCCTCATCCTCTCCAGGGGACCTCATCTAGCAGGTCAGGCAAGGTGTGTATGCTGCCTGTCTGCTAGGTAGTAGAAGAGTAGGAAGGCCAGGGCCAGGTAGTCTATTATGGAAAAGAAGACCCAGAGCCTGAAGCAACCTTGGCATGAGTGCGCCCTTTGTGAGGCCACTGGTGGCTCTGAGGTTACTGCTTGTCTCAGCTAAACCCCTTTAGCTTTTTGGAAACAGTCTGATAAATTCGTTAAGAGCAAAGCTTTAAGTGTAGGTGAGTGGTATAAAAATCAGACAGCTCAAAATGATGGCCTCTGCAGGTGGCCCAAAGGCTGCTCTGTCCACAAACTCTACCACATTATTTACAGTGTGGCTATGTAGGTCTAAAAATGAAGAAAAACAGGTATAATTTATGTCCTCCTCCTCTTCCTTCTCTTCTTCTTCTAGGTTCAGTGCTTTGTTGTTTACTCTTAGAATAAATAATTACATAAATTCCTCTTCTCCTTGTTCTCCCCTCTTATTCTTTTCTCCTCTGTCTCCTCCCCATGGCCATCAGGAAGGGAAAAGTTTAAAAGTAAAGAGAGAGGTACAAATTTATATTAAATCTCCAAAATTACCCTCTTAGTGGCTTACTACATTCTGGCTTTAGTAGACTTATACAGAAGCTAAGGCATCCCAGACATCATGTGTCAGTCATTTCCAAAACACTAAAGTTGGAGCCACCTTTGCCATCGATGTAATCGCCTTCTTTTTCTCCTCCTCCTTTTTCTTCTTTAAATTATATATTATTGGATGTTCTCTGTATTTACATTTCAAATGCTATTTCCTTCCCCCCACTTCCATCCCCCTCCCTCTCCACTTGTTTCCATGAACCTGCACCCTCTCCCAACAACCCTCTTCACCTCAGCGCCTTGGCGTTACCCTCCGCTGGGAAAACACACCTTCACAGGACCAAAGGCCTCTCCTCCCATTGATGCCAGACAATGTTGTCCTCTACAACTTGTGTAAATGGAGCCATGAGTCTCCATTTGTGTTCAATGGTTGGTGTTTTAGTCCATGAGAATTCTGGAGGGTTTGGTTGTTTGATAATGTTGTTTTTCTCCTGAGGTTGTTAACCTTTCATCTCCTTCAGTCCTTTTTCTAACTCCTTTATTGGGGACCCCATGTTCAGTCTGATGATTAGCTGCAAGCACCCTCAAATGTATCTGTATAACTTTGGCAGAGCCTCTAAGTAGGATCAATATCTGGTTCCTGCCATTAAGCTCTTCTTGGCATCAACTATAGTGCTTAGGTTTGGTGGATGCATAGAGGGTGGATCTCCCAGGTGAGACAGTCTCTGAACGATCTTTTCTTCAATCCTTGCTCCTCTATTTGTCCCTGTATTTCCTCCAGTAAGTGCTTTATTCTCGCTTCTAAGAAGGACTAAGGAATCCACATTCTGGCCTTCCTTCTTTTTGAGCTTATTTGGTCTGTGAATTGTTTCTTGGTTATTCAGAGCTTTTTGGGTGAGTATCTGCTTATCAGTGAGACCATACCATGTGTGTTCTTTTGTGACTTTGTTACCTCACTCAGCATGATAGCTTCTAGTTCCATCCATTTGCCCAAAATTTTCATAAAAGCATTGTTTATAATAATTGAGTAGTATTCCATTGTGTAAATGTACCACAATTTTTGTATCCATTCCTTTATTGAAAGACATCTGGGTTCTTTCCAGCCTCTGGCTGTTATAAAAAAGGCTGCTATAAACATGATGAAACGTGTCCTTGTTAGATGTTGGAGCTTCTTTTGGGTATATGCGCAGGAGTGGTATGGTACATCTGAGTCCTGAGGTAGTACTATGTCCAATTTACTGAGGAACAACCAGACTGGTTTTCAGAGTGCTTGTAACAGCTTGCAATCCTCCCAACATGAAGAAATGTTCCTCTTTTTCCACATCCTAATCAGTATCTACTGTCACCTGAAATTTGATCTTAGCCATTCTGACTGGTGTGAAGTGGAATCTCAGATTGATTTGCATTTCCTTAATGAATAGGGATGTTGAACATTTCTTTAGGTGCTTCTAGGCCAGTTGATATTCCTCAGTTGAGAATTCTTTGTTTAGCTCTGTACCCCATTTTTTAAACGGGATTATTTGATTCTCTGGAGTCTAGCTTCCAGAGTTCTTTGTATATATTGGATACTAGCCCTCTATCAGATGTAGGATTGGTAACGATCCTTTTGCAATCTGTTTGTTGCCAGTTTGTCCTTTTGACAGTTGCTTTGCAATTTTATGAGGTTCCATTTGTCAATTCTTGATATTAGAGCATAAGCAATTGGTGTTCTATTTAGGAAAATTTTCCTTCTGCCTATGTATTCTAAGCTCTTCCCTACTTTCTGTTCTATTAATTTCAGTATATCTAGTTTTATGTGGAGGTCTTTGATCCACTTGGACTTGAGCTTTGTACAAGGAGGTAAGAATAGATCTCTTTGCATTCTTCTGAGTGGTGACTGCCAGTTGAGCCAACACCATTTGTTAAAGAGGCTGTCCATTTTTCATTGAATGTTTTTAGCTCCTTTGTCAAGATCAAGTGACTATAGTTCTGGGTTCATTTCTGGGTCTTCAGTCATGTTCCATTGATCTACCTACCTGTCGCTATACCACTAGCATGTGGTTTTTATCACAATTGATCTGTAATACAGTTTGAGGTCTGGGATGGTGATTCCCCCAGAAGGTCTTTTATTTTTGAGAATAGTTTTCACTACTCTGGGTTTTTTTGTTATTCCAAATGAATTTGCAAATTGCTCTTTCTTTTTTTTTTTTAACAACTTTATTTTAAGAAACAAAGATAAATGTACAGATTTTCAGCATTTTTTACATAAAAGTATACAATACATTTTTCTCAGTACTTGGTTTTTTTTTTTTTTTTTTTTTTTTTAAGGTTTGATAGTGTGATCAAGATCCCACTAGTTACAATGAGCATAAAGTACATGTAAAACAAGATGCAACTTGGAAATAGTCAAAGTTTTCTTGGTGTGTAAAGTTTTTTTTTTTTTTTTTTTTTTTTTTTTTACAATGAGCAAACAGTACATGTAATATAGGGTGCAACCCGGAATTTGTCAATGTGTTCTTGGTGGGTAAGGATTGAGCATGACTTTTTTTTGTTTGTTTGTTTTGTTTTCTTTTCTTCTTGGACTTCATACAGTCTGTGAATTGTTTCTAGGGCAGTGCGAGCCTCTGGGCTTAGCATCCCACTATCAGTGACTGCATATTATGTCTGTTCTTTTGTGACTGGGTTATCTCACTCAGGATGATATTCTCTAGATGCAGCCATTTTCTTAAAAATTTAGTTAAGTCATTTTTTCTGGTGGCTGAGTAGTATTCCATTGTGTAAATGTACCACAATTTTTGTATCCATTCATCAACTGAAGGACATCTGGGTTCTTTCCAGCTTCTGGCTATTATGAATAGATCTGCTATGAACATTGTGGTGCATATATCTTTGTTGTGTATTAAAGTGTCTCTGGAGTATATGCCCAGAAGTGGAATAGCTGGGTCTTCAGGTAGTACTATATCCAATTTTCTGAGGTATCGCCAGACTGATTTCCAGAGTGGTTGTATTAGTTTACAACCCCACCAACAGTGGAGAAGTGTTCCTCTTTGTCCCCAACCTCGCCAGCATCTGTTGTCATCTGAGTTTTGGATCTTGGCCAATCTGACTGGTGTGAGGTGGAATCTCAGGGTTGTTTTGATTTGCATTTCCCTGGTGGCTAAGGATGTGGAGCACTTCCTCAGATGTTTCTCAGCCATTCGATATTCCTCAACTGAGAACGTTTTGTTTAGCTCTGTACCCCATTTTTAATAGGGTTGTTTGATTCTCTGGTGTCTAGCTTTTTGAGTTCTTTGTATACCTTGGATATTAGGCCTTTATCTGATGTGGAGTTGGTAAAGATCTTTTCCCATTCTGTTGGCTGCCGTTTTGATTTCTTGACGATGTCTTTAGCCTTACAGAAACTTTGCAATCTCATTAAGTCCCATTTGTTAACCTTTGACCTTAGAGCTTGAGACATTGGTGTTTTGTTCAGAAAATTTTCTCGTGTGCCTATGTGTTCTAAGGGTTTCCCTACTTTCTCATCTAATAGTTTCATTGTATCTGGTTTAATGTGGAGATCTTTGATCCACTTACACTTGAGCTTTGTACAAGGAGATAAGAAAGGGTCTATTTTCATTCTTTTGCATGCTGAGTGCAAGTTGGACCAACACCACTTGTTGAATAGGCTGTCCTTTTTCCATTGAATGTTTACCGCTCCTTTGTCAAAAATCAGGTGAACATATATGTGAGGGCTCATTTCTGGATCTTCTATTCTATTCCATTGATCCACATGCCTATTTCTGTACCAGTACCATGCAGTTTTTAGCACAATTGCCTTGTAATATAGCTTGAGGTCAGGGATAGTGATTCCCGCAGATGTTTTCTTGTTGTTGAGGATGGATTTCACTATTCTTGGTCTTTTGTTGTTTCATATGAAATTGCACATTGATCTTTCCAATTCCATGAAGAACTGTGTTGGAATTTTGATGGGGATTGCGTTGAATCTGTAGATTGCTTTTGGTAGGATGGCCATTTTTAAAATGTTGATCTTTACAATCCATTAGCAAGGGAGATCTTTCCATTTTCTGAGATCCTCCTTGATTTCCTTCTTTAGAGGTTTGAAGTTCTTGTCATACAGGTCCTTCACTTGCTTAGTTAGAGTCACACCAAGGTATTTCATAGTTTTTGTGGCGATTGTGAAGGGTAGCTTTTCCCTAATTTCGTTCTCCACATGTTTGTCCTTTGAGTATAGGAAGGCTACTGATTTGTTTGAGTTAATTTTGTATCCAGCCACTTTGCTGAACTTGTTTAACAGCTGTAGGAATTCTCTGGTGGAATTTTTGGGGTCACTTAAGTACACTATCATGTCATCGGCAAAGAGTGATGTTTTTATCTCTTCCTTTCCGATTTGTATCCCCTTGATCTCCTTTTACTGTCTGATTGCTCCAGCCAGGACTTCCAGTACTATGTTGAATAAGTAGGGGGAGAGTGGGCAGCCTTGTCGAGTCCCTGATTTTAGTGGGATTGCTTGAAGTTTCCCACAGTTAAGTTTGATGTTGGCTGTTGGTTTGCTGTATATTTCTTTTATTATGTTTAGGTATGGACCTTGGATTCCTGTTCTTTCCAGGACTTTTAACATGAAGGGCTGTTGAATTTTTTCAAATGCTTTCTCAGCATCTAGTGAGATGACCATGTGATTTTGTTCTTTGAGTTTGTTTATATGGTGGATTACATTGATGGATTTCCTTATGTTAAACCATCCCTGCATCCCAGGGATGAAGCCTACTTGGTCATGATGAATGATCGTTTTGATGTGTTCTTGGATTCAGTTTGCAAGTATTTTGTTGAGTGTTTTTGCATCAATGTTCATAAGTGAGATTGGTCTGAAGTTCTCTTTCCTTGTAGGGTCTTTGTGTGGTTTAGGTACTAGGGTTATTGTAGCCTCAAAAAATGAGTTAGGTAGTATTCCATCTGATTCTATCTTCTGGAATAGTTTGGAGAGTATTGGTGTTATATCCGCAATAAATGTCTGATAAAATTCTGCATTGAACCCGTCTGGACCTGGGCTTTTTTTGTTTGGGAGGCTTTTGATGACTTCTATTATTTTAGGTGTTATGGGATTATTTAGATGGTTTACTTGGTGCTGGTTTAACTTGAGGATCTTGAATCTGTCTAGGAATTCCTCCATTTCCTCCAGATTTTCCAACTTTGTGGAGTATAAGTTTTTGTAGTAGGATCTGATGATTTCTTGAATTTCCTCAGTTTCAGTTGTTATGTCTCCACTTTCCTTTCTGATTTTGTTAATTTGTATACTCTCTTTTTGCCCTCTAGTTAGTCTGGCTAGGGGATTATTAATCTTGTTGATTTTCTCAAAGAATCAGCTCTTGGTTTTGTTGATTTTTTCAGTGGTTCTTTTTGTTTCTATTTGGTCTATTTCTGCCCTAATTTTGATTATTTCTTGCCGTCTACTCTTCTTGGGTGTATCTGTTTCCTTTTGTTCTAAGGCTTTTAGCTGTGTTGCCAAGTTGCTGATGTATGCTCTCTCCAGTTTCTTTTTGGAAGCACTTAGGGTTATGAGTTTTCCTCTCAGTACTGCTTTCATTGCATCCCATAGGTTTGGGTATGTTGTATTTTCGTTTAATTCTAGAAAATCCTTAATTTTTTTCTTTATTTCTTCTTTGACCCTGCTATCGTTTAACAGAGCGTTGTTTAGTTTCCATGTATATGTGGGCTTTTTGTTGTCTTTGTTGTTGTTAAAGACCAGCCTTAGACCATGGTGATCTGAGAGGATGCATGGGAGTATTTCAATCTTCTTATATCGATTGAGGCTCATTCTGTGTCCGATTATGTGGTCAATTTTCAAGATGGTGCCATGGGGTGATGAGAAGAAGGTGTATTCTTTTACTTTAGGATGATATGTTCTGTAGATATCTATTAATTCCAGTTGGTTCAAACTCTGCTAGTTTTACAGTGTCCTTGTTCAGTTTCCATTTTCATGATCTGTCCATTGGGGAGAGTGGGGTATTAAAGTCTCCCACTATTATTGTGTGGGGTGAAATATATTTTTTGAGCTTTAGTAGGGTCTCTTTTATGAATGTGGGTACTTTTTTATTTGGAGCATATATGTTAAGAATTGAGAGTTCCTCCTGACAGATTTCCCCGGTAATGAGTAAAAAGTGTCCTTCCTTATCTTTTGATAACTTTTCGTTGGAAATTTACTTTATTCGATATTAGAATAGCCACTCCAGCTTGCTTCTTGGAGCTGTTTGCTTGGAAGTTTTTTTCCCACCCTTTTACTCTGAGATAGTGTCTGTCTTTGTCTCTGAGATGAGTTTCCTATATGCAGCAAAATGCTGGATTTTGTTTATGTATCCAGTCTGATAGCCTATGTCTTTTTATTGGGGAATTGAGTCCATTTATGTTAATATATATCAAGGAATAGTTGTTTCTGTTTCCTGCCATTATTGCTTTTGTGGGTTGAGTTGTGTCTGTGTCTTTCTCTTCTTTTGGTTTTCTTGTTTAGGAGTTTTCTTGGTTTTACTAGGATGTAGTTCCCCTCATTGTATTGGGTTTTCCACCTATTGTTCGTTGTAGTGCTGGGTTTGTGGTCAGATATTGTGTAAATTTAGATTTGTCTTGAAATATCTTCATCTCTCCATCTATGGTGATTGATAGTTTTGCTGGGTATAGCAGCTTGGGCTGGCACTTGTGCTCTCTTAGGGTGTGCATGATGTCTGTCCAGGCTCTTCTAGCTTTCATAGTCTCTGTTGAGAAATCGGGTGTGATTCTGATTTGTCTGCCTTTATATGTTACCTGACCTATTTCCCTTACTGCTTTTAGTATTCTTTCTTTGCTTTGGGCACTTGGTGTTTTGACTATTATGTGTCGGGAGGTATTTCTTTTCTGGTCCAACCTATTTGGAGTTCTGAAGCCTTCTTTTATGCTCGTGGTCATCTCATTCTTAAGGGTAGGGAAGTTTTCTTCTACAATTTTGTTGAAGATATTTACTGTGCCTCTTAGTTGATACTCTTCTCTCTCTTCTATTCCTATTATCCTTAGATTCGGTCTTCTCATTGTGTCCTGGATCTCCTGGACATTTTGGGTTAGGATCTTTTTGTTTTTTGCATCTTCTCTGGCTGTTTTGTCTATGTTTACAATATTGTCTTCTGCCCCCGAGATTCTCTCTTCCATCTCTTGTAATCTATTGGAAATGCTTGCTTCTGTGACTCCTGATTTCTTTCTTAGGTGTTCTACCTCTAGGGTTATCTCCCTTAGTGTTTTCTTTATTGTGTCAATTTCAGTTTTAAATTCCCTCTTCCATTCCTTCATCAATTTGGTTTTGTTTTCCTCTAGTTTTTTGAGTTCTTTGAGTGTTTTTCTTGTTTCCTCTTTAAAAGCTTCTGATTCTTTTTGCTTTTCTTCCCGTTCTTGTTTAAGTATCTCTATCAGCGTCTTGATGTATGATTTCAGGTCTGCGTCTTCTTTTTCTGGAGTGTTTGGCATTCCAATGTTTGCTGTTATGGGATAGCTGGGTTCTGGTGTTGCCAGGTTGTCTTGGTTTCCTTGGGATATATTCTTTCGCTTTCCTCTTTTCATCTTGTTGTCAGTGATATGTTCTTGCCTTTCCCTTGTATCTGGTCTGTGTCCCTGGATCTCCACTGGTCCAGGTGGCAGATGGGCCAAGCCCTGTTTTCATCCCAGAATCGCCGGGTGGAAACAGAAGTTCCAAAGTTGTGTTCCTGGTCCCTGGATCGGACAGGGTGGGTGGGGGGTGTGCTTTCAGTGCGCACTCTGCAGAGATATCTCTGCTCCCTGACTTCCTAGAACTGCTACTCACCAGTCTTTAAAACTTTAGGAACTGCTGGTCTGCGTGGCAGATGGGCCGAACTCTGTTCTGCATCCCAGAGTCCAAATTGCTCTTTCTAATTCTATGAAGAATTGAGTTGGAATTTTCATGGGGATTGCTTTTAATCTCTAAATAGCTTTAGGCAAGAGGCCATTTTTACTATGTTAATTCTTGCAGTCCATGACCATGGAAGTTCTTTCAATCTTCTGAGGTCTTCTTCAGTTTCTTTCTTCAGAGACTTGAAGTTCTTATCGTAGACATCTTTCACACTGGTTAGTGTCACACTGAAGTATTTTATATTTTTTGTGACTATTGTGAAGGGTGTCAATTCTCTAATTTCATTCTCAGCATGTTTATTTTTTGAGTAGAAGAAGGCTACTGATTTGTTTTCATTAATCTTATATTCAGCCACTTTGCTGAAGCTGTTTATCAGCAGTAAAAGTTCTCTGGTGAAATTTTTGGGGTCTCTTAAGTATACTATAATATCATCTGCAAATAGTGATATCTTGCCTTCTTCCTTATTAATTTGCATGTCTTTGACTTCCTTTTGCTGTCTAATTGCTCTGTTCAGGACTTCCAGTACTACATTGAATAGATAGGGGGAGAGTGGTCAGCCTTGTCGAATCCCTGATTTTAGTGGGATTGCTTCAAGTTTCTCATCATTTAGTTTGATGTTGGCTACTGGTTTGCTGTATATTGCTTTTAATATGCTTAAGTATGGGCCTTGAATTCCTTATCTATTCACTTTTAACATGAAAGGGTGTTGAATTTTACCAAATGCTTTCTCAGCATCTAATGAGCTGATCATGTAGTTCCCCCCCCCCCCTTTGGATTTGTTCATATAGTGGATTACATTGATGAATTTCCGTATATTGAACCTTCTCTACATTTCTGGGATGAAGCCTACTTGATCATGGTGAATGATCATTTTGATGTGTTCTTGGATTCAATTTGCAAAAATTTCATTTGAGTATTTTTTCATCAATGTTCATGAGGGAAATTGGTCTGAAATTCTCTTTCTCTTTAAGGTCTTTGTGTGGTTTAGGAATGAGCATAATTGTCGCTTCGAAGTAGGAGTTCGGTAGTGTTTCTTCTGTTTTTATTTTGTGAAATAGTTTGGAAAGTATTGGTATTAGGTCTTCTATGAAGGTCTGATAGAATTCTGCACTGAACTCTTTGGAACCTGGGCTTTTTTGGTTGGAAGGCTTTTGGTGACTGCTTCTATTTCTTTAGAGGTTATTTATGGGACTGTTTAAATCATTTATTTGGTCCTGATTTAACTTTGGTACCTGGTATCTGTCTATAAATTTGTCCATTTCTTCTAGATTTTTCAGTTTTGTCGAGTATAGGCTTTTGTAGTAGAATCTGATTATTTCTTGAATTTCCTCAGTTTCTGTTGTTCTGTCTCTTCTTTCATTTCTAATTTTGTTAATTTGGACAATCTCTCTGCACCCTCTAATTAGTCTGGCTAAGAGTTTATCAACTTTATTGATTTTCTCAAAGAATCAGTGCCTAATTTTCTTGATTCTTTGTACAGTTCTTTTTGTTTCTACTTGGTCAATTTCAGCCCTGAGTTTGATTATTTCCTGCCATCTACTCCTCTTGGGTGTATCTGCTTCTTTTTGTTCTAGAACTTTCAGGTGTACTGTCAAGCTGCTAGTTTATGCTCTCTCCTGTTTCTTTTTGGAGGCATTCAGAGGTATGAGTTTTCCTCTCAGTACTGCTTTCAGTGAATCCCATAAGTTTGGGTATGTTATGTTTTCGTTCTTATAAGTTTAGGTATGTTGTGCCTTCATTTACTTTAAATTGTAAAAATATCCCTAATTTCTTTATTTCTTCCTTGACCAAGGTATTATTGAGAAGAGCATTGTTCAGCTTTCATGTGTATGTGGGATTTTTGTTGTTTTTGTTCTTATTGAAGACCAGCCTTAGTCCATGGTGATCTGATTGGATGCATGGAATTATTTCTTGTATCTGTAGAGGCCGTTTTTGTGACTCACTATATGGTCAGTTTTGGAGAAGGTACTGTGAAATGCTGAGAAAAAGGTATATTCTTCTGTTTTAGGATGAAATATTTTATAGATGTCTGTTAAATCTATTTGGTTCATAACTTATGTTAGTTCCACTGTGTCTCTGTTCAGTTTCTGCTTCCATGATCTGTCCATTGGTGAGAAGTGGAGTGTTGAAGTCTCCCACTATTACTGTGTGTGGTGCAATATATTCTTTGAGCTTTAGTAGGGTTTCTTTTATGAATGTGGTTGCTTTTGTATTTGGAGCATACATGTTCAGTGTTGAGAGTTCATCTTAATAGATCCTTTCTTTTGGGGGGTGGAACTTTTGGTTGAAAAATCTATTTTATTCGATATTAGGATGGCTACTCCAGCTTGTTTCTTGGGACCATTTGCTTGGAAAGTAGTTTCCCAGCCTTTTACTCTGAGGTAGTGTTTGTCTTTGTCACTGAGATGAGTTTCCTGTATGCAGCAAAAAGCTGGATCCTGTTTACGTATCCACTCTGATAGCCTATGTCTTTTTATTGGGGAATTGAGTCCATTGATGTTAGGGGATATTAAGGAATAGTGATTGTTATTTCCTGTTATTTTTGTTGTTAGAGGTAGCATTATATTTGTTTGCTTTTCTTCTTTTGAGTTAGTTGCAAGATTATTTTCTTTTCTTATGGTGTAGTTTCCCTCCTGGTATTGCAGTTCTCTATCTGTTATCCTTTTAAGGGCTGGGTTTTTGGACAGACATTGTGTAAATTTGCTTTTGTCCTGGAATATCTTGCTTTCTCCATGTATGGTAATTGAGAATTTTGCTGGATATAGTAACCTGGACTGGTGTTTGTGTTCTGTTAGGTTCTGTAGGTGTCAGTCTATGGTCTTCTAGCTTTCATAGTCTCTGTTGAGAAGTTTGGTGTAATTCTGATCAGTCTGCTTTTATATATTAATTGTCCTTTTTCCCTTACTGCTTTTAGTATTATATCCTTGTTCTGAACACTTGATGTTTTGACTATTATGTGTCAGGAAGAATTTCTTTCTGTTCCAATCTATTTGGAGTTCTGTAGGCTTCTTGTATGTTCATGGTCAACTTTTTCTTTAGGTTGGGGTAGTTTACTTTTATTATTTTGTTAAAGACATTTAGTGGTCCTTTTAGTTGTTAATCTTCGCTCTCTTCTACACCTATTATCCTTATGTTTTGCCTTCTCATTGTGTCCTGGTTTTTCTTCATTTTAGGGATTAGGAGCCTTTTGAGTTTTGCTTTTTCTCTGACTGATGTCTCAATATTTTCTATATTCTGCCCCTGAGATTCTGTCTTCCATCTCTTGTATTCTGTTGGTGATGCTTGCAGCTATGACTCCTGAACTTTTTCTTAGATTTTCTATCTTTAGTGTTATCTCTTTTTTGATTCTTTTATTGTATCTATTTCCGTTTTCAATTCCTTCACCTGTTTGGTTGTGTTTTCCTGTATCTCTTTAAGTGATTTTTGTATTCACTCTTTAAGGGCTTCTACTTGTTTATGTGTGTTCTCCTGGTTCTTTTGTAATTCTTTAAGGGAGTTATTCATGCACTTCTTGAGGACCTCCATCATCATCATGAAGTATGATTCTTAAGTCCAAATCCTGCTTATCTGGTGTGTTTGGATATCCACTATTTGCTGTGGTGGGAGAACTGGGTTCTGGTGTTGCCAGGTTGTCTTGGTTTCTGTTAGGTTCTTACACTTGCCTCTTTCCATCTTGTTGTCTGTGATGTTAGTGGATCTTGCTGCCTCTGTCTGGTGCTTGTTTCTCCTGTGGGTCTGTGGGCCCGTGGGCTTAAGAGGAAGATTGCTCCTGGGTGTTTAGCTCTCTGTGGGTAGGTTGTTAATTCCTGATGGCAGTGGGTCTGCTCTGGCTTTGGGCTGGAACTGTCTGTTTACAGGCTGCACTGTGCTACCTACACCCTTAGAGTTCTTGGAGGCCTCTCCTTATAGTCAGTGGAGAGGAAGTGTGAACTCACTGTGGGCTCAGGAGGGAGAACACTCCTGTGGCTCCTCTGGGTGCTCTGCAATCTGTGGGCAGGCTGCAAGTTCTAGTCATATTGCTGCCAAAATCTTCTTTTCTAAACAAAAGTGAGTTTATATTTGTCACTAGACATGATTTGTAAAAATCATTAAGCCATATGATTCTACATTCTGTAGAGCTAACCACTGTCTTTATTTTGATACCTTTATTTTTGTTTTAGTGTGTAGCCATATACATACAATGTTGAATATATGATTATATAAATGGAATAACACTCTAGTTTTCTTATACTATAACTATGCCTAATTACTGGAAACTTCCCATTGTAAGTAGTACTGTAATATGCACCCAGTGCATCCTAGAGTACACTTGCTTAAACAGTTTAGGATTAGTAGGGCTAATACTTGAAATAATTAACTGTTTAGTCCGTGTGGCATATTCATTGAGTACTCAGTACTGTCTGCTACCTCTGCTAGTTGTTTGAATTGCAGAGTGAAATAGCAGTTCTATTTTGGCATTGGCGAGTCATACCAAAACAGTGAGCTGGTATTGAGGTGTGACACAGCAGGGATAAATGAAGGGGCTTGAATACCATATTAGAGTTGAGGGAAGTTTTGTGCAGTATCTTGGAAGTCAAGATTAAAGAGTGACATATATGAGCTGTGGGCAAAGGGGAAGTGAGGGGAAGGAGGGCCTTAGGCACTATGATTGTAATAGGTCCTAGGCACTAGTGTGATTTTTACACATGTTGGGTAGAAGAGATGGCTCCTGCAAAAGACATGGGTTCAGTTCCCAGCATTCAGATCAGGTGGCTCACAACTGCCACACCTAATACTTTCTCTGGCCTCCCAGGACTTTGTACACATATGTGGCACATACAGACAGACCCATACATACATAAAATAAAATTTTAAATTAAATTCATGGACTACATATAAAGGAGGAAGCAAGAAGTTGAGATCAGAATAAAGGGGAGAACACAAAGAACGATGTAGTTCTCATGAGTTTGGACTTTGAGAATTAAGGGATACTAGAGCAAAGACATGACATTCAGTCTAATAAAGATTTAATTAAAAAGTGACCATGTGCTAATTTGCATACAAAGTCATAGATAGATCTGTGTGGTGACCATTATTCAGATAGGTAGATGAACTGAGACACCAAGCCTTCCAGTTAAGTGTTGTCAATTAGATAGTTGTCAGTGTCAGATGTAGAGGAGCACACAGGACAGTACAGACTGGAAAGCCCCTATGTACCCAAGGTGGAGAATGTGGATTAGAAACACATTCTCCCCATTATCACCATGTAGTTATCAGAAAGGCTTGTATAGAGATGTATCTGATGATGAATGACTTGGGTTTAACCATGTTCCTGGGTGGCTCAGAACAAGCTCATACCTTTCTGCTCATCACACATAAAATTGGCTTTTAGGTAAATGAGAGGCTTAGTGTTAGTTCCTCCACTGAGAGAGAAGCCAAGACAAACATCACCAAACTTAAAATGTGGACTCTTAGTGATTTAAGAGGATTGTCTACACATAAGTAAGTCACTTTGCGAAACAGTAGAGCTTTGTGGTCTTCTATAAGCCATTCTGTATGATTTTAATACATGCTGATAAAAGGCCAGGTGGTCAGCTATATATGTATATTCCACATCATTCTTTTTTTCTTACTTCATACCATGTATCCTGTGTTTAAAATTGTTTGTCTACACATTCATTCTTTTACATAATGTGAAAAGCATTTTAGTGTCAGTAAAGAGCTCTGTGAGAAATGGAAAATCTTCAGTCATTTCTAAATGATATTATTTCCAGTGGATAGAGACCTCACAATATGACCTCATCTTTTTTATGTGTATGTTGTTTTGTCTAATGTTGTGTTCTCAGTGGTTTTATTATATGTGCTAAGTTTGGAATGTATTTTTATTCTCACAAAATCTCCCTGTTCTTAAGCCTCTGCTGTTCCTGGTTTATGCCTGTGTTTAAGCACTAACTACATACTAAGTAACTTCTTCAAGATTCTGTAGTAAATATAGCTGGTTAGATTTTGTCTTTTTAGAAACAACTTCAGCTTTTCTCATAAATTATGACTAGTGGGCTGGAAAGATGGCTCAGTGTATAAAGTATTTGCCATGCAAGGATGATGAACCCCAGAACCCATGTCCAAGGTAGGTAGGTGTGGCAACTGGCTATAATCCCAGCACCCAGGAGGCAGAGGCAGAGTGATTGAGCCACTTGGCTAGGTGGACTAGCCAGAACTGGTAAGCATAAACTCCACAGTGTATGAAAATGAGTCTGCCTAAGTAAATAGAGAGGGGACTGTTGTCATTCTGTGCATGCTCATGGCATTCATAGTCCACACCAGGGCTCAGTACAGTGGGCACTCACACCACACATACAGTGTTGTACCCATACACATGCCAACACTATGCACAAATTCCCACACTGTATGCACATACAAAATGGATTACTAATTTTAATGTTTTGACAAAAATGATGCTTCATCTATTAGTTTTATTGTATCTGGTTTTACGTGGAGGTCTTTGATCCACTTGGACTTTGTACAGGACGATAAGAAAGGATCAATTTGCATTCTTCATGCTGGCTGCCAGTTGAATAAGCACCATTTATTGAAAATGTTATCTTTTTTTCACTGGATGGTTTTAGCTCCTTTGTCAAAAAGTGACCATAGGTGTGTGGATTCATTTCCGGGTGTTCAATTCTATTCCATGATCTACTTTCCTGTCTCTGTACTAGTACCATACAGTTTTTATCACTATTTCTCTGTAATAGAACTTGAAGTCAGAGATGGTGATTCCTCAGAAGTTCTTTTATTGTTATGAATAGTTTATGCTATCTTGGGGGGTTTTTTTGTATTTTTTTGTTTTTGTTTTTCGTTATTCCAAATGAATTTGCAAATTGCTCTTTCTAACTCTATGAAGAATTGATACTATGAGGAATGTAGGTGAACAATTTAAATTAAAAAAAAAAACTCTGTACAATAAGGAAGGAGAGGAAAGAGGGGCTTTTATTCACTGCTAAGAATGATCACAAGATTTCAGATTAGTACACTGTCTTACTAGAAAATAAATCTTATTTGTGTTCTGTATTATGTTAGTGTTTATAAAGTTCAGGTCCTATAAGATACATATTTCTGAAGATAATTTTCAGCCACAAAAAAGTATTTCTGGAATGTCAAATAATTTTTGTTTCTTAAAATACTGTTTGGAACTTAAAGTCAGTACCTAAAGTACTGTTTGGCCAGAATAGCAATATCTACTGTTATATGGGGCAGTTTACCTTTTTGTTGTAGCATTTACCATTGTTCAGTTTGTTTTCAAGAAATGTAAGATTTGAAAGAATTCTCACAAAGACTGGTAACATTTTCTGTAAAAAGTCCAGTTTCTGTTTAAAAGCGAATGTGATCTTTCATATGAAGAAGTATAAGGACCTGCAGGTACATTTAAGTTTCCTCTTGTCTCCTCAACTGTAGTGTGCTTAGGAGAGGAGCAGCCTTCTGTTTCTATGTAAGTGAATGGCAGATTATAGAGAGCACATGGGGCACTGTCTCTCAGATTGAAGAGAGTGCTTCTGAGGAGTGCTTCAGAATGACTTTGCCTAACATTTTCTATTAGATGCTCTCATAAACTGTGTTAGTGTATATGCACTTCTTTGCCTTGTATATCCCTATTTTAATAATGAAAGAAGCAGTTTGGTTCCAAGTGTTTAATGATAAGTGTTAAAATACAGAAGTCTTCTGATGCTTAGCTTTCTGAAATTTATATATTTTATTTTCATAACTAATGATACTTAATTCAAGTAGTGAATCACACAAAAGAAACTTATCGGTAAGATTTTGAAACCAATATGCCCATAAAAATATACAAAGATTTAAGGTTTTTGCTTGTTTGGTTAGTTGGTTGGTTGGCTGCCTAGTTGGTTGGTTGGTTAGACTGTAATCTTTTTGTCAGTAATTGGTTCTAGACTCTCTACATGCTGACAGTAGTAGTGTCTTTGAAGAGATGAAAGCCACCATCACTACAGGAACACAAGTTTTGTGTTTCTTCTGGGCCAAACATCATGTGGTGTCTGCTGATTTCCACTGAGTCTTTGTTTTTCTTCCCAAGATCAGGAGGCAGAGCCTTCACCCAGCCCCTTGGTTACCTGCTGCCTCCTCACCAGCAACACATAAACCCAAGTCTGGAATCACAGTGAGATGGCCTGATTTCCTTTCAAAGTCTGTGCGTAAGCTACAGTATACTAAGGTCTTCATAAGTCATGACAAATCTACGTCTCTGCTCCAGCTCATGGTACCATTAAGTATGAAAACTGTGCCATAGTCTAAATATCTATGAAGGGCTTGTATTGTAGTGATTCTATGATTTTTATCAGCAGCCAAGTTATTATCTCATTATGAAAAAATTGATATTGTTGTGATTAAAGCGGCAAACTGAAAGTCCTAAAGTTGTACTATTTGGCTGTCAGCTATTTACATGTGTTATTAATTCTTATGTTGAGAAATAGCAGGCTTAAGCTAACTTCAAGTGTTAACTCCATGATGCAAGAACAGCATTCTACAGTGAACTTGTGTTTATACATCAACTTCCTTAATAAAGTCTCTAAGCACATTTATTTACTGTCTTATGTAAGAAACACATATATTTCTTTTTTGACTGAAATTCTCTTAAAGGCAAACCAAAGAATCAGGGCCAAATAATGTTTTTACCTTTAAAGATAAATATTAGTGATGGTCACTGAATTCAGGAACTTCTATTATGATAACTATCATTTCACAAGAAATGAAAAAGAACAGATATAAATTTATTCATTCCCACCAAAAACATTCATAGAACCTAAAGAAAATGAGGGAAGTAGCAGGGGGAAATTAAACCTAGGCAACAATTATGCCATTGTAATTTCTCAGCCTCAAATTCAAACGTTGCATGGTTAAAGACAGTGACAAGTCTTTAAGAATCCTTCTCTACTATGATGCGGACGCCCTGGTTGAGCACGCACTTGCTGTAGCCATTTATTCATTGTCTTCCGGTACAAATGCGCAAATCTCCAAAGACTTTTCCTTGTGGGCAGCACACAGTTGAGAGGAGAATGTGTTAAGAACTGGGTGTCTGAGTCAGTGTGTACTTCTGCCCTGACTCATAGTATTCCTAACTCGTGTCTGTCCAAGATGAATATGAAATCATTTGACATCTCACTATATTTTAGATGTGAGAACCAAGACAAAATAATTTAATTCATAATGGGCTTTACTGTCCTAAGGCCAAAAGATTTGAAATAAAATAATCCATATACAAAAATTATTTACACTTAAAATTTTGATAATATAGCTCAGAATTATTAATGTATATCTTACCCAGATATTCATGTGATGATAAAACTTAAATTGAAGCATTAAATGTGTTCTTATGGCCAGACAATAATGTTAAGCCTAGATCTCTGATAAACAACCCTGCCTATATACATTCAAATGTTTTGTCTAAGATTTAAGAAGATAATATTAGGTTTCTTATCTTTCTGTTTGTGTGCCATGAAACCTAATTACAACTGCATATGTGAGCATGGATAGTGGGTTATTTGCTTGAACAGGAGCAGCTTACCAACTGCTAAGCCACTGAAGCATGTCTGTCCCTACTCAGTAACCCTTAGCTGACTGTCTGCTTTTCAGAGGGGTTATGACCTGGCAGATCCCTTCCCTATTCATGATGAATGTTGATGGTCCATCTTTGGGTAGTTAACTATCACTGTTAAACTTGTGGTTGCAACAACCATCTTAGAAGACAGCATTTCAAAGCACTCTACCATCCTCATCTTCTGCAGCCTTCCCTGGGCCGTGGGGGTGAATTACAGATGACTCCACACCTTGGCCAGTTCTGAATCTCTGCTTAATTGCTGCCCACTACAAACAGGTTCCTCTGATCAAAGTTAAGAGTAGCACTCACCTATGAGTATAAATATACATATTTCAAGGAGAGTCAGACAGTGTGACCATGTAGCAAATGAACAGTTCCTCCTCAGGCAGTGCTTCTCAACCTCCCTAATGCTGTGAGGAAAAGAAAAACTCAATTATATGGTTGGGAGTCACCTAAACATGAGGAGCTGTTATGAGTTGTAATGTAAATATCTGTGCTTTCCCATGGTCTTAGGCAACCCCTGTGTCATAGGGCTCACAATGCACAGATCCAGAACTGCTGCCCTAAGGCCTTTCTAGCCATGATGTTTTTTCTTTTCTTTCTTTCTTTCTTTTCTTTTTTTTTTTTTTTTTTGATTGAAATTAGATTCTTCTCTCATACAGTATATCCCAATCATAATTTCCCATCAACCACTCCTCTTTAGTCTACCCCTACCTCAGCTCTCCTCCAGATCCTCTTACCTTCTGTTTCCTCCTCAGAAAAGAGCAAGCCAAACAGGATGACAGCCAAACAGGACAAAAGGCAATTGTAATGAATTGCATATGCTCAGCCAAGGGAGTGGACCTGTTAGAGGTATAACCTTGTTGGAGGAAGTGAGTCACTCTGGAGGTAGGCTTGGAGACCCTCCTCCCAACTGCCTGAGGATGTCCAGTCTGTTCCTGCTTGTACTAGTTTTGAAGAGATAAAGAGGTCATGAAGAACAGCTGAGGCTTGGCACTATGAAAGGCCATGTAAGGCCATTGGTGACAGTGCAGCTTCAGTTGCAGTTGATGGCTCAGGACTGAAGGGGTCATGAAAAGGAGTTGAGGCTTGGCACCATGAAGGGAGCCTAGCTATTGGTGAAGCCTAGTTGCAGTGGAAACCCCAGGGTATTAGAGATGCCAATACCATGAGATGATCACCAAGAACAGCAGTGGCAATAGATCAACCTGAGCTTAGAGTGCTACAGAAGGCAGAGCTGGAGACATGACACCAGCCCTTTGGAGGAACCCAGAAGATCATTTCTATTTAATATCTTATAGATTCTGGGAGGAATGTTATCTACACATTTAAGTATCTCCTTCATATTTTAAAGTTAGTATAAAACACAGTTGGCTTTTCATATTATTCCATTAAGTTGGCTCCTATAATTTAACAGTCATGAATTAGTTGTGACATATTTTGAATTTAGATGTAATTTCCTTCTAAGTACATGGTAGTGCCCTTTTTAATGTTAATCCTTATTTATATTTTTTGCACTGACCTTGTTATAATAGTATGTTCTGAATTGAGCCACAGCTTGAGTGCCATTTTTCCATGAAGTCTGAAAAGATAAAGATTTTAGTAAACAGCAATAGTAAAATAGTATTTTTAAGTTGCAGAAATGGCACCAAAAAGGGGGCATGTGTGCCAAAGCTTAAATTTTGCCAAGATAATGATGACTAGTATGTTTTGACTGAAATTTAGAGTAACTGTATAGTCTACGTGGAGGAGAAAGTAGGAAAATGTGTTTTGAGGCTAGCTTATGAGAGGACTGGAATGCTTGAGAAAGACGTGTGCATAATTTATGGAAATTAGTCCACAATTTGGTAGACTTTACATAAAGCTCAGGTGAGTGGGATTGTAGAATTTGACATCTATGTGAAGTTAAGCTCAAGTAGACAAACAGCATGTGAAAGGAAAGGTGTACTTAAGTCCAGAACTGATGCAAAGTAACCCTGACAGCAGCATTCTGGTGGCTTTGTGAGGACTAGGAAAGAGAAACGGAATTTTGTGTTTGTGTTGGGACAGGAGTCTTGAGTACCATAGGCTTGCCTCAGAACTCACTGTGTGAAGCAAACTGAGCAGGAACTTAGCTAGCTCGTAGACATCCGCTTCCTTCTGCCTCCCGAGTGCTGGTGTTAAAGGTGTTCCACCTTGTCTGGCTCACATCCAGCTCTTTACATGTTTCAGGGCAGATTTCAGTTGTCCAGCGTGTACATCTAGCACCTTACCTACTGAGTCAGTCCACCTTTTTCCTTCTTTCTTACTCTCTACTTGCTACACTTTCATACACATGGCACATTCCTACCTACTGTTTAGGGTCCAGTTCATAAGACTCTTCTGCAAAGTCTTATCTCCCCTAGCATGCAGAAATCTTTCTATAGCTCAATTTCTAAGTGCTTCAGTTATTTCTGTTACTTTTTGATCCTGCACTGCTTTCGTTATTGGTGGACTGTGTGGTAAAAATTAAAAAGTGGTGAGCTTTTATCCTGCACTAGTGCAGGCACAATTAGGGCCACATGGCCCTGTGGGGTATCTGTATCTCAGGGGCTCCACACTGCCCCCAAGTACTGGCAGACCTAGACAGGTCCATGAGCCACCCTCTCCCAGCTGTCTCCCCTCCAGCCAGGAACTTTGCTCACATTCTCCACAGCCCAGTAAAATCATGACTCAACAATCAATAATTTGTGAATCAGATTTATATGTTGAATTCTCAACACACAATCCATTCATGCAATAAGCTTGCAACCAGTTGACAACGATATAAACCGTCCACCTAGATAAGATAAATTGACCTATAGAAACCCTTGAAAATACTCCTATCTACCTATTGCCAATTTAGATCACCTGGGTCTAAGTCCAATTTCACCGGCTCCATCTTGATTCTCCTCGATTTCTCTCCTCCTCTCTCCTTCCTTTGACTTTTCCCTGCCTACCCTTACTTCTCATCCAGTAATAGGTTGGACCCAACTTGATACATAATGACACCCTCCTACAGTGGACAAGGTTTATGCCCCTTGCAATTCATGCTCCTCAGTTTGTGTAGGTATTGGTATGCTGCATTAGAAAGAACATAGCCTAGAATTTATAAATTTTTGTTTTTACTTTCTCGTTTCTTCAATAAATGGTGATATTTACTCTCTATAAACCTCAGACTCTAACATACACAGTGCATGTATTACATGTTATTAAGAAGATTGTCATCAGTGAAGTAACTTAATTGAAGAATGCATTGAAGTTAGGTTCCCATCTTTTCTTGCTTACCTTGATTTCTGTGTCTGTATCCAGAATGCTACATGTAAATATTAGATATTGTTGAATAAATTAGTAATATCTAGTAAGAAGGCAAGATACTGTGGATTTATTGGATAAAAATATATACATAAAGCAGTACAGAATTATTCGTTGGTTAATAATGTTGTATTCAAACTATTAAAATTCAGATAAATATATAATTAGAAACATACCCATTAGGAAAAACAATTTACCTTAGATTTACTAATAGCAGAAGCTATTTATAAAACACTTTTTCTTATTATCCAAACAGAAAAGAGGCCTTGAGGAGGCTGAGCAATTGCTTTTTTGGACCCTAAAGCAGGTTCATGGTTTTGGCAGTTCATACTGATATATATTTCAAGATTATAATTTTCATTTTTGTTTTAACAGATTTAAACATATTTCTTGCCAGTGGATAGGGGGATTATGTTCTAGAGAATATAAGATTGGGATCCCTAAAATTAGACTGTTATCTAAGTATTAATTTTTAAATTCAACAGTTATGGATTCCCAAAGCATTGATGTGATATTTTACTAATCTGAAAGATTTTTACATCATTGAAAGTCCCTAATCACTTGAAAATTTAAACATAATGAGAAATTTATAATATTTTATGTAGATCTATGCTTTTCTGTCTCACTTTTTGTTTTTTGAGTTTTTAGTCACTTTTGTTCAGTTCATGCTTCATTTACTTCAACAGTGTCTAGATCTATTAAGGATAGATTTTTACTCTTTTGTACTTTCAAATTATGAGTAAAATTATTCTCCCTGGATACAAAGGATGGCTTTCATTTAAATAACTATAAAATTTTCCTCCATAATATACAGTCCTAAGCAATAGTGATATTGTCCATATCTGACCTGCATAATAAGTACATTTATTGTGTACTCAGTATCTTACAACTGTCCTTAACTATAGGAGACAGTAGGAGAACTAAGTCTCAAAAATTGTTCTGAAGTCACTTCTCGACTGATCTGTGATAGTTGACTTTTTGATCAAGACTATGATCCACTTTTGATCCAAGTTAATTTTCTTAATTAACTATTTTTGGGGGGTACAGTAGTTTCTTACATGGTATAATGTTTCTTAGTCTCATTCTTTATATACTTTAAATTATCCTTATAGCTGATTTGTCTGGTATATAGAAATGCATCATTTGCTCTTCAACCTGCAAAATAAATTAGTCTTCAAGAAACATCCTCTAAGTGACTGAATTACTTACCCACCTGAACACCAGCAGAGTACAAGAAAGGAGTGTCTAGTGGGTAGAGGGGACTATACAGTTCAGTCACTATGACTGAGCTAGAGACTTCTAGGATTGTGTCCACAACGTCAAGAGGAAGGATGTAATTGTGTTATCTGAGGTGTATATAAGAGCCTGAAGTTAGTATTGATGGTGACTGCCAAGAGAAAGCATAAAGTGTGTATGTGATGTACTTTAACACTGATCCAATGAAAACAGCAGTCCTGAAGAAGTTTGAAGTCTTCTCTTGAGATAGATAATAATTCTACCATTAGGTACATAGGAAATAGACTTGTTCATAAAATGGGGTGACATCCTGTTTGCATATGAGAGTGTGTGTTTATATTAAGACATCTGACAGGCTGTCCATCTAGATCAGAGCCCTTGAAATGTGCTTAGACAGAATTTCAATATTCCTTAAGAGTAAAATAGATAACAGATTGGAAAGACTTAATACAACAGATGTAAAAGTATCTTAGGTATAAGGTAATATTTTCTTTTTATATATTGAAACAAAAATTTCTTTAAATAATTAAATTATTTATAAGTAAAGGTTTTCTTTTTATTCTTTTGGGTGGTAGTGAGAAAGTTTCAAGACAAAGTGTGTGTGTGTGTGTGTGTGTGTGTGTGTGTGTGTGTGTGTGTGTGTGTGTGTGTGTTTAGCCTTGACTGTCTTGGATCTACCTCTATAGACCAGGCTATTGAGAACTCATAGAGATACACCTGTCTCTGCCTCCCAAGGGCTGGGATTAAAGGCATGCCTCACCACTGCCCAGCTCATTTTCATATTTTAGCTGCCTATATGTTATATTTTATATTTATTTCTTGAGGGATTCTCTGAACTCTATATGGAAATGTGTAGTAGTTAGAAAGGTAGGACCAAACTCAAGGCAAAGCATACACACTAGATTTGTAAGTAACCTATCTAGGAATGGTATTTGATACCATGAGACTAAAGTGCCACTACATACAGGTGAGGAAACTTCAACGAATTTAAGAAGAGAAAGAATAACCAAGACAAAGACAATTGGGAAATCTTGACCCCCGAATGCTGACAAGTCTGGTTCAGATAAAATCTCAGGAAGGAAGTAGTTAGCATCTTTGAATGACAGCGAGACCATTTGGAAAGAAGAGATCTCAATGCAAGCCATTGAATTTGGTTGGTATAGAAACAGTTGAGTAGACCTAACAGGGATAGATTGCCAGAGATTACGAAGCAGACTGTATATATAAACTGCTCTTTCCAGGATGGAGTCCATTTGTAAAGATAATAATCACTTGATTCCATCAGACTGTAGAGAAATTTGAGTTTGTTTGTTTGCTAAATGAAAGGATTAGTGAGTAAGAATGCTTTAAGTTGTAGAAGAGGAAAAATACAGTAGAATGCTAAACATTGGCTCCCAAACCTCAGTGCACATTGAAATCATAAAGGCATTTGTTACAAGGGGTGTTTGCAAAGCCCCAGGTGGCAGCTCACATCTTAGGTTACTCTTCAGTGGAGGTTTCTCTCTTAGAACAGCCCCTGAGGGGATAAGGACAACCTGACCCATAGCTACAGTTACTCCAAGCAGCCATTCCACATCTGCAGGGCTAGATGGTTTAAGAAAACTAGGCTCTCTGCTCCTCCCTGTTCTACAGACAGCCGCATCTTCTCGTGCAGTGCCAGCCCCGTCCCTTAGACAAGATGGTGAAGGTCGGTGTGAACGGATTTGGCCGCATTGGGCGCCTGGTTACCAGGGCTGCCTTCTGCTCAGGATCTAGCAAGGTGGAGATTGTCGCCATCAACGACCCCTTCATTGACCTCAACTACATGGTCTACATGTTCCAGTATGACTCTACCCATGGCAAATTCAATGGCACAGTCAAGGCTGAGAATGGGAAGCTTGTCATCAATGGGAAGCCCATCACCATCTTCCAGGAGCGGGATCCCGCTAACATCAAATGGGCTGATGCTGGTGCTGAGTATGTTGTGGAATCTACTGGTGTCTTCACCACCATGGAGAAGGCTGGGGCCCACTTGAAGGGTGGGGCCAAAAGGGTCATCATCTCTGCCCCTTCGGCCGATGCCCCCATGTTTGTGATGGGTGTGAACCATGAGAAATATGACAACTCCCTCAAGATTGTCAGCAATGCATCCTGCACCACCAACTGCTTAGCCCCCCTGGCTAAGGTCATCCATGACAACTTTGGCATCGTGGAAGGGCTTATGACCACAGTTCATGCCATCACTGCCACTCAGAAGACTGTGGATGGCCCCTCTGGAAAGCTGTGGCGTGATGGCCGTGGGGCAGCCCAGAACATTATCCCTGCATCCACCGGTGCTGCCAAAGCTGTGGGCAAGGTCATCCCAGAGCTGAATGGGAAACTCACTGGCATGGCTTTCCGTGTTCCTACCCCTAATGTATCTGTTGTGGATCTGACATGCCGCCTGGAGAAGCCTGCCAAGTATGATGACATCAAGAAGGTGGTGAAGCAGGCAGCTGAGGGCCCACTAAAGGGCATTCTGGGCTACACTGAGGACCAGGTTGTCTCCTGTGACTTCAACAGCAACTCCCACTCTTCCACTTTTGATGCTGGAGCTGGCATTGCTCTCAATGACAACTTTGTGAAACTCATTTCTTGGTATTACAATGAATACGGCTACAGCAACAGGGTGGTGGACCTCATGACCTACATGGCCTCTAAGGAGTAAGAAACCCTGGACCACACCCCCCCCCCCAGCAAGGACACTGAGAGCAAGAGAGAGGCCCTCAGTTGCTGAGGAGTCCCATCCCAACTCAGCCCCCAACACTGAGCATCTCCCTCACAATTTCCATCCCAGACCCCCATAATAATAGGGGCCTAGGGAGCCCTCCCTACTCTCTTGAATACCATCAATAAAGTTCCTCTGCACCCAAAAAAAAAAAAAAAAAGAAAGAAAAGAAAACTAAGAGTTCTGGTGAGGAAGTTTTAAAATGACTGTCAGTATAGTATCTAGAATTAATATGATGTTACTGGGATTACTATGGGTGGTCCCATGAAGTATGTAGCTAAGGAAGTAGTTTTGATGATTTTAAGAGTACTGCAAACTCTGAAACAAAGGACTGAAAATATTTAAGAGGTTGTGAACTTGGATCAGAGAGAATAGTTTAAGGTTCTTGAAAGCCAAGTAACACAAAATGGGGCTGTTTGTGTAGAAAACCAAAAGAATTGAAGTTTCTATATTTCTAAAGTCTTTCACTTTGATAAACCTAGGACTTGTTTGTAAGTACTACAGTGAGAATAGGGACCAAGAGGAAGCTTTATACAAAGCAATGTATTGCCTTTCACATGGTGACATAACATGACCAGATATAAGCTCATACTCAATAACTGTGAAATTAAGTTACAAAAAGAAATTACAAAATTTTCCTAATGTTGTAAGGGGTTTTGAAACTTTGTGTTGGGCTTCATTCATAGCTGCCCTTGTCATATGAAGCTGTGGACTGGTTGGATGAGCTTCTAAGGATGGTCAGTGGAGATCTATCTAGGCTTAAAGGTGGCTTGAATAACTTTGGAGATTAGGTTGTGCTGTCTGCTTGATCTTCCAGTCTTCTGTGAGCATCACTAATCCAGTCTGCTTTCTTGTAAATACAATGAATACTTGTGTTTTAAGGATATACCATGTCTAGAATTTGTATTAGTTACATATATATGTATATATATATTATATTAAATAAATATTAAATATATAAGTGTTATATATTTAATAATAAAGAGAAACAGCCTAATAGCTGTGGCAAGAGCCCACCATAGCTCTGTTAACCTGATGGTAAACGTCAGTGTTGAGCATGTTTAAAAGACAGATTACATACTGAAACAGAAAGCTAAAGCTAAATTCCTTCCAATGCTGGCCCTCTGCAATATGCCTAAATGACTCCTCCTCTGGGACAGTAGTAAACTATAGCCAAACTAAGGTACATGGTATAAACAGTTAATACATTTTGTCAGGAAGTAAGTCTGGATCTTCTGCCTCAACACTGTGTTGCGGAAACAAGCCACTTCGCTAATGACCTGTCAGTTAGCACTCCATTTTACACATGACACAGTATGCTAATTTCTAGAATACTTTAGCCTGGAAGGTTTCACAAAGAGGAAATTACATGCCAAGTGTGGTGTTAGATGGAAGTTGATAGAACACATCTCACCTTGTAGTCCATACTGACTCACTCATAGCCTAGACATGCCTTAACCTCACAGTAGTCCTTCTGCAGTCCTGCTTCAAGCCCCAAGTGCTGAGGAAACTTAAATGAGCAAACTGTGGCCAGAGAACTGAAAACTTTGAATAATAAAGTAAATTTTAAATAAATTTAGCTATGCAACTATCATGTAATACTTTCTTAATAAATGGTAATTACTCGTAAAACTTTTGTAATTAAACAAGGTTCAAGTCTATTTTATGTATATCCAGATTTGATGACTCAGAATCTTGTGTGTGTGTGTGTGTGTGTGTGTGTGTGTGTGTGTGTGTGTGTTTGTGCCAGGCATACTAGTGCATGCCTATAGACAGGAGGAAGAACTAGGTGCTTTTGTGTTCAAGGCCACTTCAAGCTATATAGCCTTCCCCAGGTCAACCTGGGATAGCTACAGAGGCACTATGTTCAAAAAAAGACTTTTAAATTTTGATTTGACACAGAGCCCTTGAGATTATTGTTAATTCTCTAGTAAATTCAGAAAACTTCAGGTCAGTTTTCACCAGCTGTATGTATTGTCTAGTCTTATGTCACACAACTAGAGTTGTCCAAAAGGAGGGAACCCTAACTGAGAATATGCCTCCATAAGATCTGGCTGAAAGGTATTTTACTAATTAAATATTGATGGGGGAGGACCCAGCCCATTGTGGGTGATATCATCCCTGGGCTGATGGTAATGGGTTCTATAAGAAGGTAGACTGAGCCAGCCAAGTAATCAGCAAGCCAGTAATCAGCACCCCTTCCAACAGCTCCTGCCCTGTTTTGAATCCCTGTCTTGACTTTCTTTAATGATGAACAGCTATATGGAAGTGTAAATCAAATAAACCTGTCTCTCCTCAAGTTGCTTTTTGGTCATAGTGATTCATCACGGCAATAGAAACCCTTGCTAAGACACTGTGTTGGTTCCTATTTGTTTCTGTGAGAAAACACCATGACCAAGGCAGCATATAGAAGGGTTTATTTTTGGCTTATGGTTCCAGGAGTGTAAGAGTTTATACTGTCACACTGGGAAAGTACAGCAGGAACCTCAGAGAGCTCACATCTCAAAGCAGCAAACAGGAGCCAAGAAAGAAAACTCAACATGGCATAAGTTTTTGAACTCCAAAGCCTGTCCCTAGAGACACTATTTCCTCCAGCAAGGCCACACTTCCTCAGCCAAACAGCACCACCAACCAAAAACCTACTTTTCAAATGCCTGAGACTATAGAGGATATCTCATTCAAACTACCACTTACCTTCTTTTATTCTTTAATTTTGAGAGGGAAAGTATTTATAGATACTCATACAGTTATTGTGAAAAATGACAACCTATGTAATATTATCTACAAATAGCAGAAAGTTAATCTATCAACTATTTTTCTATGACTTAGCGCATCTAAAAATAAACCATTCTGCTTTTGCTAAACTGGTTTTTTTTGTCAGTAAACTTAAATATCTTCTTTGCTTTATAGTGAAGAGCTCAGAAAAGAAGCAAGGCAATTAAAACGGGAACTCTTAGCAGCAAAACAGAAGAAAGAAACTGCCACAAAAGCAGAGAAAGGAAGTGAAGGTAAGGGTTTTGTTGGACTTACATTATCCTTTGTTTAATGTGGGGGTGTGGGGAGGCAGAGGTCAGTCTGAGATGATGTTCGTCAGCTGCCTACTTCCTGTGTTAACAGTGTCCTTAAGTGGGTAAGTGGACCTGCAACTAACTGGTTATGTAAGCCAGCCCCCGAGGGCCTTCTCTCTCCACCGCCCTTGCTTGGGCTTCAGGTGCAATGCTCATCTTTTCTGTGGGCACTTGGGATGCAGACGCAGGCCCTCCTGCCTCCACATTAAGCACTTCAACAAATTAGCCATCCCCTCAGCTCTTTACACTCTTAAGGCCTCTGCTTTCTACCTTCATGCCGCCTTCTCCTGATTAACTCCTCTTCCTTGAGGATTGGTGGTTTGGTGTTTTGCTAAAAATTTGCTCTGGGCAGTCAACCAAAAAGAGAATCTTTCACTTAAGGAGATAATTTTTCTGAAAAATAAGTTGTATGTGAACAGGACCATGATTATTGTTTTAATTATGTTTTTAAGCTTAGTGAGTACTTAAAAACCAGGTAAGGCTTAGTGTTGCTTTATTATGTAACTGAAATTTTTCGTTCTTTTTATATTGGACACTTTTAAAGACATTTAAGGATTTTAGAGCTATGTTAGGTCTCATGCAAACATTTGTGTGTTTGGTTTGAATTGTATTAAACCCCTATTGGATTTTGTTTGCTTCAATGTGTACGTGTGTATTTGTGCATAGCTGCATGCACACAGAGGTCATGGAGGGAGCTGTGTGGAGGTCAGTGGACAAGCTCAGATAGTAGTTTCAGCCTTCCTGTTGGTTTGAGATACAGTCTCTCAATGCTGACTGTGCTATACTTCATGCTAGCAGGCCTCGTAGCTTCCAGGGATTCTCCTGTCTATACATCATTTCACCACAGGAGGACTGAAAGCACCACCATATCTGGCTTTACATGGGTGCTGGGAATGCTAACTGGGGTCCCTTTATTTATGTAACAAGCACTTTAGCATCTTCCCCATTCCACAGTAAGACATAGAAAGTGTAGCATTTGTAAAGCTAATCAATACACTACTGAAGTGTTGTACAAGTGTCTATATTCTATGAGTCCTTGTGATTTTGAAAGAACAGAAGACCAGCCTCAGAAAAAGCTATTCTCCTTCACTAAACTCTTTGTGCCTATTTCATAATAAACCCTGTAATGTTCAGCTTGAAACCCCTAAATCTATTTTTTTGTTTTTTGTTTTTTTGTAATTGAATTTTATACTATAAGTTACTATCTAACATAACTATAAATTTTAGTCAGTTGCCCCTGAAATGTGCAGTAAATTTGCTGTAACATGCAACCTTGTATAGACAGCTTCACCCTCATGTTTTTGCAAAGCAAAATATTTTTATCTGTTAGATTTTGAATGGTTATTAAAGTTCTGTTTAAGAACATAATATGCATCACATATCTAGCCTGAACCGATACAAAACAGCAGTATATTAACTGTGAAGCATATTGTTGTAAGCAGTAAAAGTAGTGCCCCATAGCTGCTTAGCGGTGTGATTCAGAGATTACGTGGACTGTATCTCCCAGTGGTTTGAAATGAAGGCAAGTCCTTGATGAACAGTTCAAGTCGGTGGGTAAACATTTGAGTAAGTGGCTAAAACTTCAAATTATCCATAATGGCTCAGACTGTAAAGGAAAGGATGGAGTTACTCATTACTAGCTCCTGTAGTTAAAATATAACTCAGAATAGAGAAAGCTGTTTTGACAGTAGAGATTTGAAATACATTTAGTAAGATTATTTCATGTTTTTCCCAAGGGATTGTTTCTTATGTTAAAATCATGTTAAATATATGATAGTATTTTTCTTAGAATAGGAAAGTCTTTTACTTAAGTGTGTTATTAATGTTTGAGCTAATAGCTATAAATACCCCCCAGATATTGTAATCTCTGCTGGAGCAGGGTGTGGTATAGGCAGTGGGGTGGACCCTGCTCTGTAGTGCAAGACCTGGAAGGAGAAGCGGGTGGACAGAAGGCCGTGACGTGTACCTGTGTGCTTTCTGACACCAGGCATAACCTGGGAGAGAAAGCTTGGCTTAGGATCATTCCACCCTATGATATGTGTAGAAAAAAACAAATCATGTTAGAGTCTTTTGTGTCATAATTAGAATTTTGTATTAGCAATCATTTCCTTCATTTTAATTTTCTGTATATCATGTAGAAATAATTGGATTTGCCCTAAATATGAGTGATGCGGCTAACTTCAAAAATGTAAGGTTGATTGTCATTGTGTTTTCTGTTTTCAGAATAATCTGCTTTTTAAAATTGTTTTATTTTGAAATAATTTTAAAGCATATTTACTTCATTTCAATGACCTTGAACTTTGTTTCAGTTTGTTGGTTTATATTAGTATATGTGAGTATATGTGAGTGCAAGGGTGCGTTTGCAGGGATCAGATGTCACCCTTTGTTTGACGTGAGGCTAGGTCTCTCTCCCTGTTTTCTAATGCTATGCACTCCAGGCTAGCTGGCCCTCAAGTTCCCCAGCTGTCTGTCCCATCTTTGCCTCCCTTTGTGGTAGGAGTGCTGGGGCTGCAAATGTGTCCTAGAGCGGCTGGCATTTTACATGGGTTCCAGGGTAGGGTTTAGATAACCAGGTTGCACAAGAAACACCTTTACCTGTTTGTTGAGGCATCTTGGAGACCAATTTTGAATAAGTTTTATACTTGCCACAAGTCATAATTCTGAGTTTGAATATATTAGTAACGTTAAGACCAATCAGTACTGTGGTGGATGGTAAGCAGTTAGTACTTGACCACTTGACCATGCTGTTAAACAACTGCAGCCTTTACTGGAATTTGACTTTCTCTTCTACAAGGATCTTTTCTCTGTCAAAGGCTTAGAATGGCCTTAGGTCGCTGCTGTCCTCAACCCTGACTTGCCTAGTCCTTCTGTATCAAGTGGTTCTCAACGTGTGGGCCTCAACCCATGTGAAGGTCACATGGCAGATATCCTGCGTATCAGGTGTTTATATTATGATTTGTGACAGTAGCAAAATTACAGTTAGGAAGTAGCAACAAAATATTTTTTTGTTGTTGTGGTAAGCCCCAAGAGGAACTGTGTTAAAGGGCCAAAGGGCCACAGCATTAGGAACGTTGAGAACAGTGCTTTAAAGACTCCTTTAAATGTTTTGTGAAAATGTTTGTCAGCTTGAGTTTGGTTTCTCATAACAGGTTTTGGAAACCTCAGCACAGGCATTGTTCACACGTTGTAGCAGGACAGTGCTGTTCGCCTCAGCTGATATCGCCATACTGTGTGGCTGTGCTGCACAGTGCACTCGCTCTTCACTGCTTCGCAGTGTGAAAGCATTTGCAGACAGACACTCTTAGACTGCTCAGCATCCTACCTCTCGCCAGCACAGCGCACTAATTTTACAGTCTACCAGTAGATGGTAAATCTTTCCTTTAGTTGTTTGCTGTAATATTGTAATAGTGGCATTCTGTTTTCATTGACTTCTGCTACTTTCATTACTTGGAATATAAGTAATCTCTTTAGAAATACAGAGGAAGAAAAAAGAAAGGGACCTTCTACTCTTTTTTTCAGTATGGGGTTATGAAGATCCATATTATTCTTCATTTCAGAATCACAAATTTATGGTTTAATTGTATTGTTTTTCAGCATTAGCCATGAATAACTCTTTTAAGGTTGTTCCTGTGTCCTTTCAACTTGCCTCCATTCTTAAGGTGACTTTCTACTTCCTAACTTCTGTTCTACTTGTCTTTCTCCAGACCTGAAGTCTCTTCTCAAGTCTCATTCTTGTTTGACTTTACAGACCAACAGCTAGACACTAAACAACCATTTTATATTGATTCTGATCTTGTTAGGAACCTATTGCTTTACAAAAATATTTATTTTGTTTGCATGTGTATTTGTGTGGGGGGATGGTCACTCCATGTGTACAGGTATGCACATAGGCCTAAGGGGTGATAGGATGCCCTGAAGTTGTAGTTACAGGTGGTAGTATGCCACCTGACGTTGGTCTCAGAACTGACCACTGAAAAAGCACTGCTGAGATGTCTCTCCAGCTCTAGGAAGCATAACTTTGCAATGCCTTCCTAGTAGTGTTTAAATAGTTATGTGGGCTATTTTTATTTCTCCCCTTTTAAAAGATTTGTTTATGTATTTCATGTTTTGGGCTATTTTGTCTGTATTTACATCTGCATAGTAGAATAGGACATCTGATCCCATGGGACTGTAGTGTAGTACAACCAATGTAAGCTCATTTCCAACTAGCTTATAAATAATGAGATGGTTCTTTATTTGGCTTTCACAATTACCTGGGACTAATCTCTAATCTACTTTTCTGGCCTGGCTACCTCCCCAGTGCTATTCCCCAAATACTTGCTGTTTCTTCTGACCATGGCTCATGGTCCATCTCCTCTCATGGTACCTTCTCCTCTCTCCTCCTCATTTTCCCCCTTGTCCTCCTTCTGCCAAGCTCAACCTAGTAACTAAAAAACTCACCTATCTCTAAGCTCTCCAGTAATCGACTGTAGCCATCATTTATTTAACAAATGGTTTTACATTAAAGAACAAGTTTTACACAACAAAATCTATAAACTTGAAAATTCACTCTTAGGCCTAAGGGTACAAATTTTAGCATTACAATACATAGCAACAAACAGAACTTCAACACTTTACTTATGTTGACTCTTGTGATACAAGAGCATAAAGCCACAAAACCTATTATATTATAACTATATATGTTGTGTGTCTGGTTTTGTGCAGCTTTTCCTAGAGCCTGTCGTTTAATTTATGGATTACCTTTTTATTGGAATTGTATTTTCTCTAAACCTACGTTGAATTTTAAAATTGTCAAGTGTTGATGATATGGTAATAAAAATTGATATTATGAAAGGTTATGAGTTTCACAAAATACTACTTTGAAAATATTTGAAAAAAAGTATTTCTTTGACATTTTTAAGCAGTAGAACTACTTCTTGGGATTATAAATGATATCAAAAACCATCTTACAACACAAAGTTATAGAAACAAAGTAGAATTTGAGTGTCTTTTAGTGCATTTCAGAACTCAGCCTGCCTTCCCAGTCAATAGATATTCCAAGGTTAACTCTGGGAACAAATCCAGAGGTTCCTGTGTGTGTTTCTGAATAGTAAGGTCTGCACATGAAAAGAAGTTGGAAAGTGTTATTTGACCTTGGCTTTGTAGAGTTTTACATCAGTTAAGCTGAATATTCTTCTGAACCTATTCAGAAAAGATTTTGCAGTTGGGCTGTGGAACTGCATATCTGGCTTTTGTAAAGCATTTTATTTCAGTCCAAGATTAAGTTATTTGAGCATTCTGGAAACTAGATTTCTTCTCTTGAACTTGTTAGCAATATATAACAGTTTAATTCAGCAATACACTTAGAGACGGGTAAACAATATTCTAAAGCCTTTAGATAATTTCTTTTTTTTAACTGTTTGATCAATATGTTTATTGTCTTTATGAAAAAAATCTTCATAGAAAACTGCTTTAGCTTTCAGCAGCCCGTTCCTGAGCTCTGAGGAAGCTTGCCTTCTTCTGAGCAACCAGTCTTTGTTCTGTGCAAGAGGCATTTTGGGACGATTCCACCTCTTCTTCACTTCTCTCTTGGGCTTCTTCTCATAGACCGGATGCTCTCTGATAGCAGCATGAGCTTTGTAATACATCTCCTCCATTATGTCTGGAGTTACGTTGTCCCTAATGTACTGAGAGAACTGTTTCTTATACACATCTTCATCTTCCTCCATTAGATATAGTCTGCCACATTCTGATCCATGATGTGCTTCCCACGTACCTCTGCATGGAATTCCTTGCTTTCAGTCATAACCAGAGAATCATTTGGTCCTATGAAGGATAGACAAGCCTCCATCCACAGCTCCCTTCAGGGCCCCAAATACTTTATTGCCGGTTGTAGTTCAGGCAAGACCTGCATCCAAATAGCAAGTGAAGGCACCAGGCTGGTCGTCAGTGCTTTCCACACTGTGTTCATCTCCAGTCAGCTTCACTTGGCCTTCTCAGATCTTGTCGATGCCGAACCTGTTCAGAAGCCTGCGGGCCAGCAGCAGGCCAGTGCCATAGGCTGCAGCATAGTTCGTCAGGCCGACTTTCACACCGTACCTTGGAAGTTCATGTGCACATGCTGTGCAGACGATCATATCCCCTTCTATGCGGGCGTATGCAATCTGGCACATGACATCCCTGTTTGTTACACGAACTATCATCCTGTCTTTGGGTGTGTTGTACTTATTTTTGTCCTGGATCACCAATCTTTTTCGTGCATAGTAGTCAGTTTTACACTCTCGCCACCTTCTAAATCTCACTTGGTATCTTTTAAAGTAGGCCTTATTCTTGACAACTTTCACGAACTCCATCCTGCGGAACAGAGACCCGCAACCATGGCTCCACGCAGACCTGCCTAGATAATTTCAAATGGCAAATTTTTATCTAAGAGAGATCTGTCGTCCCTGTGAATTTTCATGTTCTATACATGGTGATCTGAAGAGACCAAAATACTTAACTGGTAATTCTTTTTTTTTTTAAATTTTTTAATTGGATATTCTCCACATTTACATTTCAGATGTTATCCCTTTCCCACAATCCCATCCCCCCTCCCCCACCCATTGCCTCCATGAAGGTGCTCCTTCTCCTAGCCACCCTCTCCCACCTCGGCACATTGGCGTTCCCCTACACTGAGAAAAAGAGCCTTCACTGGACCAAAGGCCTCTCCTCCCAATGATGCCAGAGAATACTATTGTCTGCTGCATATGCACCTAGAGCCATGGGTCTCTCCATGAGAACTCATTGGTTGTATTTTAGTCCCTGGGGACTGTGGTGGATTTTGTTAATAGATAAATTTGTTTTTCCCATGGGAATGTAGGCTCTTTCAGTTCCTTCAGTTCTTCTTCTAGCTTCTTCATTAGGGTCCTTGTATTCAGTCTGATGGTTAGCTGCAAGCATCCTCCTCTGTATCTATATGACTCTGGCAGAGACTCTGAGGAGACATCCATATCAGGTTCTTCCCAGTAAGCATTACTTGGCATCAGCAATAGTGCTTGGGTTTATTGGGTGCATATGGGCCATATCACCAGGTGAGGTGGTCTCTGAGTGCTCTTTTCTGCAATCCCTGATCCTCTTTTGTCCCTCTATTTTTTCCCATGAATATTTTCTTGTTCCTTCTAAAAAAGACTGAGGCATCACTTTCTGGCCTTCTTTCTCTGTGAGCTTCCTAAGTTCTGTGGATGGTTTCTTGGGTATTCTAAGCTTTTTGTTTTTAATAGCTGAGTAGTACTCCATTGTGGATATGTACCATAATTTCTGTATCCATTCCTTTGTTGAAGGATATTTGGGTTCCTTCCAGCTATTGGCTATTGTAAATAAGGCTGTTAGGAACATAGTTGAGCCTCTGTTCTTGTTATATGGAGCGTCTTTTGGGTATATGCCCAGGAGTAGTACAGCTGGGTCCTCAGGTAGTACTGTATCCAATTTTCTGAGGAATCGACAGACTGATTACCAGAGTGGTTGTACCAGTTTACAGCGCCACCAACAGTGGAGGAGTGTTCCTCTTTCTCCACATCCTCACCAGCATCTGCTGTCACCTGAGATTTTGATGTTAGCCTTTCTGACTGGTGTGAGGTGGAATCTCAGTGTTGTTTTGATTTGCATTTCTCTGATGATTAGGGATGTTGAACATTTCTTTAGGTGCCTCTCAACCATTTAATATTCCTCAGTTGAGTTCTAAGCTCTTCCCCAATTTCTGTTCTGTTAGTTTCAGTGTACCTGGTTTTATGTGGAGGTTCTTTGATCCCCTTGGACTTGACCTTTGTACAAGGAGATAAGAATGGATGGATGTGCATTCTTCTGCATGCTGACTGACAGTTGAACCAGCACCCTTTTTGAAGAGGCTGTCCTTTTCCATTGAATGTTTTTAGCACCTTTGTCAAAGATCAAGTGACATAGGTGTGTGGGTTCATTTCTGGGTCTTCGATTCTGTTCCGTTGATGTACCTGCCTACTCTGTACCAATACCATGCAGTTTTTATCAAAAGTGATCTATAATAAAGCTTGAGGTCAGGGATGGTGATTCTCCCAGAGGTTTTTTTTATTATTATTATTGAAAATGGTTTTTGCTATCCTGAAATTTTTATTATTCCAAATGAATTTGCAAATTGCTCTTTCTAACTCTGAAGAATTGAGTTGGAATTGTGACTGGGATTGCATTGAATCTGTAGATTACCTTAGGTAAAATGGCCATTTTTAGTATGTTAAACCTTCCAATCCATGAGCATAGTAGAGCTTTCCATCTTCTGAGGTCTTCTTCAAAGACTTGAAGTGCTTGTCATATAGATTCTTCACTTGCTTGGTTAGGGTCACCCAAGATATTTTATATTCTCTGTGACTCTTGTAAAGGGTGTCAATTCCCCAGAGCTGCCCACTGACAGCACACTGCAGCACAAAGATGCATGAATGTCCTCATGCACACATGCACACATACATATATACATTAAACACACACACAAAGAATATTTGGTTTTTTAAAATATTATCTTGAAGTGTATATTTTCAAAACATAAGGAAATAGTAAAACTTTTCCGTTACTAGCAGGGAAGTTATTTAAGGCTTAGTTACTCAGTTCTCTTGTTGTTAGTCTATGGATAAAACACCTTATATATTCTTCAGGCTTTTTATTGTTGAGAAACATTTAATAAAAATTACATCCTATGTAAAAATAATAATCTTAAATGTGCTAGAAAAAAACAGATAGCTGTTCTGCTTTCACATTCTATTTGAATGCGTGAGTTTACGTACCTTCGTTTAAATGTCAGTGAAAACTTCCTGGTTTCATGAATTCATCTTGCAAGTCTTATCACATGCTGATAACACACACTTCATGTTAGAATTTAGGGTGCAGTAGTTGGATTAAGTTAAACTTGGGAAGAAATTTAGATGATGAAGAAAGTCCAGCATTCTAATTCTTGTGCATTTAAATACTTTACATGAGTGGATGTCTCCCACTAAATCTGGTACTCTGATAGGTGTGGTACTTGAAAGATTCCAGCATCTTAGGAAGCCTTTGATTAGAAGATTAGTATTCCTCCGGTTTTATAATTTTTATCCAGTTTCCTGAGCCAGATTCATATTCATAACTGATGACCGAACTAGTCATTTAAAATCTGTTCTGTCACACTATGCAATTTACTTTGAAATATGGCCTCATTGTATTCTTCTTCCTTTATAGAGATAAATTTCGCCATTCCTTGAGTCACACATTATTATCTGTTAATAGACATAAGTACACTTAAGAGGAAACAGGTAATTTTGCCTTGTCTTCTGTTTACTTTTAATTTGTATTCGTTGTGTGTGTGTGTGTGTGTGTGTGTGTGTGTGTGTGTGTGTGTGTGTGTACATGTATGTCTGTGGGTATACACATGCCACAGAACATGCATGTTGTTAAAGGACAACTTGCAGGAATTGATAGCCTGTTTGTACAGTGTGGGTCCTAGAGAACAAACCCATGTTGTTAGACTTGGTTACAGGTATCTCAATGGCCTATTTACTTTAGAAAGACTGCAGATAATAACTAAGTGGTAAGCTAACTAAGTCAAATACCAAGGAATAAAACCATTAGTAGAGTCATCCCAATTTTTCATATTATTGTGAGATTGCAGAACTCAAAATTGTTTCTTCTCTCAGTTGATTACAGAATCTGAGGTTAATTCTTAAAGGAAACACCTCAGTTTAGGTACAGAAGGAAGGTAGTGTGTGTAGATACCAAGAGTGTCAAGAGATGTACTGCAGAGCACCCTTGTTTACAATCTGGGAGCCTCGTTAGTCTCACTGTGAACCATCCTGGTTGTGCGCAGGAGTGCTGTGGAGGTAATAAATTTAAAATAACATTTATAATGAATTAGTGAGAATTGGTTTTCTGTGTTGGCTCATTCTGGTTTTTACTAAAATATTTAATCTTTTTATTAAATTGTGTCTAAATTCTTTCTGGGTTTCTTTAAGTTTCATTATCTCAGAAGTAGTAACAACCTGAACATGGTCACACAGAGGTAAAGCTTTAGACAGATACTTTAATGGGCCTTAAGAAGATAAGGTGTCAGACCCCCTTAAAGTTCAGAGCAGACAATATCTGCTCTGTGATTCTTGCCAGAAGTGAGAGGAGAGGGCGATCTGAGTTTCTAAATCAAGGGACGATTTCAAAGCCTTTTAAGGAAATGCACCTCCACGGTACAATGCACTTCTCAATACACCAGGCCATTTCAATCTCTTAGTACTGAATTAGTCAGAAGAGGGGTTCTGAACTTGACTGAGGGGTGTGTGTGGGGGGGTGTGTATGTGTGTGTGTGTGTGTGTGGGTGTGGGTGTGAGTGGGTGTGGGTGATGTGGGTGTGTGTAGGTGTGTGTGGGTGTAGGTGTGTGTGTGGGGGTGTGTGTAGGTGTGAGGGCGGGTGTGTGTGGGTGTGTGTAGGTGTGGGGTGGGTGGGTGTGGGTGTGAGTGGCTGTGTGGGTGTGGGTGATGTGGGTGTGTGTAGGTGTGTGGGTGTAGGTGTGTGTGGGTGTGGGTGTGTGTAGGTGTGTGTGGGTATGGGGGTGGGTGTGTGTGGGTGTGTGTGGGTGTGTGTGTAGGTGTGTGTGTGTGTGGGTGTGTATGGGTGTGGGGAGGTGTGTGGATGTGTGTGGATGTGTGTGTGAGAGAGAGATTAACTGAATGTTTACTCTCTACTAACCTGACAGCACACATATTGAGTTCTCACTGAGAACACTGGTCCTTTCCCCAGGCACTAACTACTCAGGCAAAAGTTCCAGAAGTCTTGTCCTCGTGCAGGTGTTAATTTTAGCCTTGTTTGAGTAAAATGTGAAGTATATTTGTGCTTGATTCATAGAAAGTCTTTCAGGCCAGGAATCATTTGTTTCTTCTCATTTAAGGCTCCAAACAGCTTAACGTAATGAGGCATAGGCAGCTCTATCTAAAAGGATGGAACACTGTCTGCGTTAGGGTTTCTGTTACTCTGATGAAATACCACGACCACATGCAACGTTGGAAGGAAAGAGTTTATTTGTCTTATATTTCCACATCCCAGTCCATCATCACAGCAAGTCAGGGCATGAGCTGAAGGCAGGAACGTGGAGCCGAGGACACGGAGCAACACTGCTTGTTTCTTTGTCCATCCTGCTTCCCACACTGTCAATCATCAAGAAAATGCTATACCGGCGCGGGGGGGGGGGTGTTTCTTAGTTTAAATTTTCTAAAATGATTCTAACGTGTCAGGTTGACATGAAGTTATCTAATATAGTGTGTAGTGTATGTCTCAGATATTACTCAAGGAATAAATCAGCAAAACGAAAGTCAAAGCAGGGGCTATTCTGTGGATCTGTCTAGCCCACTACTTTGTGTTTTTTTCTTTAATTCTGTTACTAGAAGTCATATTCAAACATGTGGTATGCTTCAAGTACATGGAAGAAAGTAAATGTTCAGTAAAGGTCTTTAGCAAATGTCAGGCTGTATATACCTTAGTGGTTATACAAAGACGTGGATCATTTGGGAATGTACGTGACAGACCCTCTTTAACTTGTGAGTCCATGGATCTTGGGCACAGCCATGCCACATAATAAATCACTGGTTGCAGGCCTCTTCTTGACATTCACAGAACGAATGCATGCTTTTCACTTGGATTTTAAAAGTTGGGTAGTAATGTTTTTCAGTGAAAAGTCTAGAGAGGGAATAAATAAATAAGTAGATAAATGCATAAATAAGCAAAATTTTAAAGCATCATGGAAATCGTAAGAATCGTAGCTGCAATACCCGCAGATAGGAAGCTAAAGAAGGAAGGTCAGAAGTTCCAGGTCATTCTAAGCTTCTTAGTGAGACCTTGCTTCAAACAAAGATAGTGCATGCATGGATGGATGGATGCATGCATGCATGGAAGATAGATAGATAGATAGATAGATAGATAGATAGATAGGTAGATAGATAGATAGATAGATAGATAGATAGATAGATATCCTTTGCAAAATACTGAAATTGTGGAAAAGCATAAAAGTAAAAAAGATCATCCATATAATCCTGTTGACCAGCACAGCCATGATTAATATCTAATACCTGTTTCCCAGACTTTGTCTTCATGACACAAACATCGATATTTTTGTAACTTTCTTATACTAATGTGACTTTATTATAATCTGTCATGTGCAAATTATCAATACTTTTAGCCAGCATAAATCATAGAGCATGATGAATATAGGGACCATCTGTATAAAGATAAAAATAAAAGAACTTCTCATGACTCTCAAGGCTAGGATATAAAATATGTGTAGCATCAATAAGCCAAGGAATCCATTCTTGAGAGTTATCTCTACTGTTCACTCAAAAGAAAAAAAAATCTCACTTTAAGCAATATTTAATTGATTTAGTAGTATGTCACATCTTCCTTTCCCAAGTGGCTTATGATAATTCAGCAAGGAAACATTGCAGACACTTTGCTTATTGGATCCTAAATTGAAATAACTAGATTCTCCCACATAGAAAGTAAAAGAAATGATGGGGGCTATGTGTGCATCCCTGTGCTGCTTGAGTGATTTGTTTTAGAATTTAGATTCTCTTGGACAAAACACTAATATCATTAAAAGTTTGGCTATAAATGGTGTTCCCATTTGGAAATACAGTTTTAACTTTTCCAGACTATTATCAAGATCTTATTTTAAGTAATATTTGTGTGTGTGTGTGTGTGTGTGTGTGTGT
The DNA here is from genome assembly GCF_963924665.1 of Micromys minutus. Taxonomy (NCBI): domain Eukaryota; kingdom Metazoa; phylum Chordata; class Mammalia; order Rodentia; family Muridae; genus Micromys; species Micromys minutus. Next base: position 6,119,064 of record NC_137955.1, on the reverse strand, counting down.
GTGTGTTTGTGACATTGCCAAGAATGACAAACGTGTACAGTAACTCATGGGAATGCTAAATATCTTCAGCACACTGCAACACTAAGTCACATTGGAAGGAGAATCTTTCACAGCTCCATGGTGTGAACCTGTTACATTAAAACTGACTTGGAGCAGCTTAATCTGCAAAATAGTAAATTGGCTTTCCTACACAACTGATACAATGTGCTAACAATTTTAAATAGTTGTATTTTCAGGATTTCTCACAAAAACTCTTGGCAGGTGTTATAATTGAAGCTCTTAAGTCTGAGTATTTTTTTCTTAAAAATCAGATAATTACTAAATTATATTATTAATTACATCAGTCAACCGGAAATGTCACAACAGACAAAAGAATAATGAAATTCTAAGTACTTATATCTAAATACTTTAAATAATTTAAAAATAACTTTGGTGGTACAAGAACATTGTACACTTTTTGTGCTTTGTGATGTTTTGCATATGCTTGGCCTAGGGAGTGGCCCTATGAGAAGGTGTGGCCTTGTTGGAGGAAGTGTGTTACTCTGGGGGTGGATTTGGAGACCCTCCTCCTAGCTGCCTGAGGATGCCCAGTCTGTTCCTGGCTTCCTTTGGATGAAGATATAGAGCTCTCAGCTCCTCCTGCACCATGCCTGCCTGGATGCTTTCATGTTCCCACCTTCATGATAATGGACTGAACCTCTGAGCCTGAAAGCCAGTCCTATTTAAATGTTGTCTTTTATAAAACTTGCATTGGTCATGGTGTCTGTTCACAGCAATAAAACCCTACCTAAGACATGCTTATTGTTTTTAGGAAATGGCCATAACAGAGTAGAACCCTTCTTCAGACTATGCTGTTGAGCATTTACAGTATGGCAGTAAGGTAGCCTCAAAGAATGTACTAAGATCAAAAGTTCTGATAGTGAGTGTGCTCTGGTTACACTGCACTGCATGTGTGTAGTCATCATAGTCTGGGTTCTGATCAGATCATCAGCCAGCCTTGCCCATCAGAAAGTCAAAGGCTCACCATTGCCAGGGCTCAGAGAACATCACCCAGTAGAGTGGGAGAGTTAACACCAGTGCCCTGGTCCCCAGACCAGTGCTCTTTTCTCCACTTAGGAGTCCAGTGTGATCCAACATGAGACAGTTTATTATTATAAAATTCTACTGTGATTTTTGACTAGAAGAATTGTTTCTAGAACCCCTTCAGCAAACTTGAGTGCTTTCTAATGCATTATTATCATAAACAGGCAAACTTCTAAAGTTTAAATATATAACTTTGGAATGATAACTAAAAAAGTAACATCTTACGGAAAACATCAGTTTCTGGCAACATGGTCAACTAGAAGTCTAAATTGATCTTCCCATAGAAGAACAACAACAAAAATGGATAGAATATAAGAACAGCTTCTCAAGAGCACCTGTGGCTTGCAAAAAGATCAGTAATATTTTAAACCAGAGAATAAGTAAAGGTGTTAACTGTGAAGAATATGTGAAGTACTTATTTGGTCTTAGTCCAAAGGACATTTTTTGGTGACTTGAACATTGATTGTGGGATTCTCACAAAACCCAAAGTCTTCCGAAAGCAGAAAGAATCTAACAAAAGACTAGCCAAAGGACCTCATCCTATAGGGCTAGGAGAACAAAAATAAAATTGGGTTACCTCGTGCTCAGCAGAGGAAGACTTACTATCCCTGATCATGGCACGTAGTATTGGATGCCAAGAATAGGGGTGTCCAAATTTCTTACAAAAAAGTAACCTTCCAACAAGTTGAGTGAGTCTTCCAGCCAACAGTCTATTGCAAACGGTCTTAAGTCCTAAGTGACTCTAAAAGTCTAATAGAAGCAAACATAAACCCCCTGGAGTAGAGAGGGATTATTAACTTACTTTCATCCTCAATTCTGAAGGGGGAGTCCAGAATTAACACATAAAAATATAACTCAGTCACCCTGAGTAAAAGCTAAAAAATTCATGTGCACAAAAACTCAGATTAAGACAATAAGGGTGAAGTATATCTAGCCCACTTTGGGGGAGAGGTGTTTTTATTTGTTTGTTTTTTCAAGACAGGGTTTCTTTTATGTAGTCCCAGCTCTCCTGGAACTCACTCTAATTGTAGATATGATTGACCTCAAACTCAGAGATCTGCCTGCTTTTCTGCCTCATGAGTGCTGGGATTAAAGGCATGCACCTAGCCTATTTTTAAAATGACTTAAAAATATAATAAACAAGCCAGCTTGAAAGTATAAGAGAGCTCCAGAAAGTGAAAATGTGGTACCTAACTAAAGGGTCAACAGGGTTGATAGCAAATTAAACATAGTTATGGCTGTCTTGGAACTCCATCTGTAAACCAGACTGGCTTCAGACTCAAAGATTCACCAATCTTTGCCTCCCCAATGCTGGGATTAATGCCAGCGTGCCTGACTTAATCTAAATAGTAAAGAATTTAATAAATTTTTGACACTACTATATCTTATTGTTATTACTGATCTAGTAAACCAAATATAGATATTCTTAGAAATAATAATTTTTTAATCGTAAAAATCATTTATATCAGATTTGCTATTTTGTTATACATATTAGGAGTCTACATTTCATTCTCTACTAATTAATTCATATTTTGACTTTCTACAGTCTAATAATTTTTTCAGGATAATTTGTAAAACAAACACACTATTGAAGTGTCTGTTCTCTAAGGATTATATTCCAGTGGGACACAGTAAATACAGATGTGTTGGTAAAGAAGTAAATACTCAGTATAATGTCAGGTATTGGAAATTCTACTAGCTTTTAGTTACCAGGAAAATGGTTGGTTTTCAGAATGTCTGTGTGGAAGGAAAATTACTAGGCTACAGATTTCAAATAAAGGAAAAGAAAAAGCAGTACTTAACTTCAGATTCACCTTCAAACAATGCCTATCTAGAATGTTCTGACCTCTCAGTCTTAGAGCTGGGTTTTACCTTGAACTCTTGGGCTCTTAATGTTTCTCTCAAAACCAACATAAATTCCTAGAAACTATCAAAAGAAAGGAATGTCAATATTTGTTAAATTAAATTTCAATTTATTCCCATATGTAGAAAAAATAGTTCCTTCTGTTGTTGTTGCTAGTTTATATTAATGTGAATAGCCATATATAATCACAAATTTATATAAATTGCTGAGTCAAATTGAACTGGTACTGTGCTTTTTAGATTCAGTTTTCAGTTGAGGTGATGTGTTGCTTGTCACGTTATGGGAGAGTAGTGTCCTATGTGTATTGCCTGTTTCCTGTCCTTATATCCCAGGTGCAGACCCTGCCTCTGTGCCTGTTCTTCACGGGTCACCTCATCTTCCCCTTGTAACCCTGTTTAGCATCTCTCTCCTTGGTTTTTCCTCTTGACCTCAGGGTTTCTGTTTGCCCACACAGTTCTCTAATATTTCTTTTGTCTTCAAATAAAGTGACACTTTAAGATTAGCCCCCACATCCCTTCCCACAGTCTTCAGGAACTTTCTCTTCCATGTTCTTGTGTCAAAGTCTCTTCGAATCCACTAAAGGTTTTCCCTGACTCTCACCCTGTTCATTTTTTCCCATTACTTCATAGATAATTTCCAAACATTGCTTCTTTTTGATGCTTCTTCCCAAATACTGACCTCTACTATTACATACTTCTGAAAGGAGTGCTCTTAACTCCTTGTTTAAATTCTCAGATATGATCTGGCATCTACATTATTTATATCTCTTGTGTCCTGAGATTCATTATAAAGGTCAACAGAATTCACCACCACTTCTCAGTCCTCATTTCTGGACTCTGAAAAAATACCTTTTCAAAAGCTCTTTGCATGTAGTGAAACCAAGCTAAGTACAAAACAGTTTCAGTGCATATCTTCGGGTGGGTCTCCCTCTCCTCCTGGATCTCCTCCTTCAGGAGTCTCAGGTTCTGCTGAACAGGTTTTGTCAGAAGAAAGGAAATTGATCCCATAAACTATTTGAGGCTACATTCCTCAGGTAGAGGTGAGGATGGGGGCTTAGAATTCCCCAGTCAAGGAGAAACTTGATAATGAAGGGCCATTGCTTGCCAGGTCCCAGAAGGCTGGTCAGTGGTAGACTTCAACCTTGATTAGCAGTTTTCCAATCCTTCCTCCTCTTCCTCTTGCAGGATGGGACAGAAAAGGAAGCCAGAAGGCAATGGTATTAGGTAGTTGTGGGGGACTGAGGAGTGCTGAGTGAGCCGTGCTGGGTGCAGTGACACTTCCCTGAGGTCATCTCTTAGAGCAGTTTAGCTTTGGAAATTATTCATATTCTGTATTGTTGAAGCATTAAATCAGTAAGCACAAGAAGGAAAAAGAAACTGCAGCATTAAAAAGTAAACCTCATTCTACTTGAGACAAGTGAGAACACACTGGGGAGAGTAAACAGAAACTAATTCAACCTTATTAGAAACTGACACATATTTTTACACTTTTCCATTAAAATGTACTATTGTTAAGTAGGTTGAGATGATAATTATGCTTATATGCAAAAGAAAAATAGTAAAACTTGATGGAGTGTTAAACTTGGTGAATCTGGCTGAGAAAAAAATAAGGTTATTAAATTTCATTCAAATGAATAGCTGTCATCTTTTGTTTCAGTTTTTCCTTTAGGTTATGAAGTGCTAAAAACATACAAAAGAGAGTTTATACAGAGCCTTTGCTTTTTTGTTTGTTGGTTGGGGCTTTGCTTTTCTTTTTTTTTAACATCTTTATTTTACAAAACAAAGATAAATGTACATATTTCAAGCATTTTTTGAGTAAAATTATACAATACATTTTGTCAGTACTTTTTTTTCAGATTTTAAAATAATTTTTACATACATCTATATGAATAGTCAGTACTTGATCTTTTTAAAGGTTTGACAGTATGCATCGAAAACCCAATAGTTACAATGAGCACAAAGTACATGCAAAACAAAATGTAACATGAAAATAGTCAAAGTTTTCTTGTTGTGTAAAGATTTTTTTTGTTTTGTTTTGTTTTCTTTATTTCTTGGACTTCCTACAGTCTGTGAGTTGTTTCTGGGGCAGTGCGAGCCGCTGGGGGTTAGCATCTCACTATCACTGACTGCATATTATGTCTGTTCTTTTGTGACTAGATTATCTTACTCAGAATGATATTCTCTAGATGCAGCCATTTTCTTAAGAATTTGGTCAAGTCATTGTTTCTGGTGGCTGAGTAGTATTCCATTGTATAAATGTACCACAATTTTTGTATCCATTCATCTTCTGAAGGGCATCTGGGTTCTTTTCAGCTTCTGGCTATTATAAATAAGCTGCTATGAACATTGTGGTGCATATATCTTCATTGTGTACTAAGGTGTCTTTGGGGTATATGCCCAGAAGTGGAATACCTGGTTCTTCAGATAGTATTATGTCCAATTTTCTGAGGTATCGCCAGACTGATTTTCAGAGTGGTTGTATTAGTTTGCAACCCCACCAACAGTAGAGAAGTGTTCCTCTTTCTCCACAGCCTCGCCAGCATCTGCTGTCATCTGAGTTTTAGATCTTGGCCATTCTGACTGGTGTGAGGTGGAATCTCAGGGTTGTTTTGATTTGCATTTCCCTGATGGCTAAGGATGTCAAGCACTTCCTCAGATATTTCTCAGCCATTCGATATTCCTCAACTGAGAACATTTTGTTTAGTTCTGTACCCCATTTTTTAATAGGGTTATTTGATTCTCTGGTGTCTAGCTTTTTGAGTTCTTTGTATACCTTAGATATTAGGCCTCTATCTGATGTGGAGTTGGTAAATATCTTTTCCCATTGTGTTGGCTGCTGTTTTGTTTTCTTGACAATGTTCTTCGCCTTACAGAAACTTTGCAATCTCATTAAGTCCCATTTGTTAATCTTTGACCTTAGAGCTTGAGCCATTTGTGTTTTGTTCAGAAAATTTTCTCGTGTGCCTATGTGTTCTAAGGTTTTCCCTACTTTCTCATCTAATAGTTTCAGTGTATCTGGTTTAATGTGGAGATCTTTGATCCACTTACACTTGAGCTTTATACAAGGAGATAAGAACGGGTCTATTTTCATTCTTTTGCATGCTGAGTGCCAGTTGGACCAGCACCATTTGTTGAATAGGCTGTCTTTTTTCCATTGAATGTTTACTGCTCCTTTGTCGAAAATCAGGTGACCATATACATGAGGGCTCATTTCTGGATCTTCTATTCTATTCCATTGATCCACATGCCTATTTCTGTACCAGTACCATGCAGTTTTCAGCACAATTGCCTTGTAATATAGCTTGAGGTCAGGGATAGTGATTCCCGCAGATGTTTTGTTGTTGTTGAGGATGGATTTTGCTATTCTGGTTCTTTTCTTGTTCCATATGAAATTGCACAATGATCTTTCCAATTCCATGAAGAATTGGGATGGAATTTTGAAGGGGATTGCGTTGAATCTTTAGATTGCTTTTGGTAAGGTGGCCATTTTTAAAATGTTGATCTTTCCATTCCATGAGCAAGGGAGATCTTTCCATTTTCTGAGATCCTCCTCGATTTCCTTCTTTAGAGGTTTGAAGTTCTTGTCATACAGGTCCTTCACTTGCTTAGTTAGAGTCAAACCAAGGTATTTCATAGTTTTTGTGACGATTGTGAAGGGTACCTTTTCCCTAATTTCTTTCTCTACATGTTTGTCCTTTGAATATAGGAAGGCTACTGATTTGTTTGAGTTAATTTTGTATCCAGCCACTTTGCTGAACTTGTTTATCAGCTGTAGGAGTTCTCTGGTGGAATTTTTGGGGTCACTTAAGTACACTATCATGTCATCGGCAAAGAGTGATGTTTTTATCTCTTCCTTTCTGAAAAGATATGTATCTCCTTGATCTCCTTTTGCTGTCTAATTGCTCCAGCCAGGACTTCCAGTACTATGTTGAATAGGTAGGGGGAGAGTGGGCAGCCTTGTCGAGTCCCTGATTTTAGTGGGATTGCTTCAAGTTTCCCTCCATTAGGTTTGATGTTAGCTGTTGGTTTGCTGTATATTGCTTTTATTATGTTTAAGTATGGACCTTGGATTCCTGTTCTTTCCAGGACTTTTAACATGAAGGGGTGTTGAATTTTGTCAAATGCTTTCTCAGCATCTAGTGAGATGACCATGTGATTTTGTTCTTTGAGTTTGTTTATATGGTGGATTACATTGATGGATTTCCTTATATTAAACCATCCCTGCATCCCAGGGATGAAGCCTACTTGGTCATGATGAATGATCATTTTGATGTGTTCTTGGATTCAGTTTGCAAGTATTTTGTTGAGTGTTTTTGCATCAATGTTCATAAGTGAGATTGGTCTGAAGTTCTCTTTCCTTGTAGGGTCTTTGTGTGGTTTAGGTACTAGGGTTATTGTAACCTCAAAAAATGAGTTAGGTAGTATTCCATCTGATTCTATCTTCTGGAATAGTTTGGAGAGTATTGGTGTTATATCCGCAATAAATGTCTGATAAAATTCTGCATTGAACCCGTTTGGACCTGGGCTTTTTTTGTTTGGGAGGCTTTTGATGACTTCTATTTCTTTAGGTGCTATGGGATTATTTAGATGGTTTACTTGGTGCTGGTTTAACTTGAGGATCTTGAATCTGTCTAGGAATTCCTCCATTTCCTCCAGATTTTCCAACTTTGTGGAGTATAAGTTTTTGTATTAGGATCTGATGATTTCTTGAATTTCCTCAGTTTCAGTTGTTATGTCTCCACTTTCCTTTCTGATTTTGTTAATTTGTATACTCTCTTTTTGCCCTCTAGTTAGTCTGGCTAGGGGATTATTAATCTTGTTGATTTTCTCATAGAATCAGCTCTTGGTTTTGTTGATTTTTTCAGTGGTTCTTTTTGTTTCTATTTGGTCTATTTCTGCCCTAATTTTGATTATTTCTTGCCGTCTACTCTTCTTGGGTGTATCTGTTTCCTTTTGTTCTAAGGCTTTTAGCTGTGTTGCCAAGTTGCTGATGTATGCTCTCTCCAGTTTCTTTTTGGAAGCACTTAGGGTTATGAGTTTTCCTCTCAGTACTGCTTTCATTGCATCCCATAGGTTTGGGTATGTTGTATTTTCGTTTAATTCTAGAAAATCCTTAATTTTTTTCTTTATTTCTTCTTTGACCCTGCTATCGTTTCACAGAGCGTTGTTTAGTTTCCATGTATATGTGGGCTTTTTGTTGTCTTTGTTGTTGTTAAAGACCAGCCTTAGACCATGGTGATCTGAGAGGATGCATGGGAGTATTTCAATCTTCTTATATCGATTGAGGCTCGTTCTGTGTCCGATTATGTGGTCAATTTTCAAGATGGTGCCATGGGGTGATGAGAAGAAGGTGTATTCTTTTACTTTAGGATGATATGTTCTGTAGATATCTATTAATTCCAGTTGGTTCAAACTCTGCTAGTTTTACAGTGTCCTTGTTCAGTTTCCGTTTTCATGATCTGTCCATTGGGGAGAGTGGGGTATTAAAGTCTCCCACTATTATTGTGTGGGGTGAAATGTATTTTTTGAGCTTTAGTAGGGTTTCTTTTATGAATGTGGGTGCTTTTTTATTTGGAGCATATATGTTAAGGATTGAGAGTTCCTCCTGACAGATTTCCCTGGTAATGAGTAAAAAGTGTCCTTCCTTATCTTTTTTGATGACTTTTGGTTGAAAATCTACTTTATTCGATATTAGAATAGCCACTCCAGCTTGCTTCTTTGGGCTGTTTGCTTGGAAGTTTTTTTCCCACCCTTTTACTCTTAGATAGTGTCTGTCTTTGTCTCTGAGATGAGTTTCCTGTATGCAGCAAAAGGCTGGATTTTGTTTATGTATCCAGTCTGATAGTCTATGTCTCTTTATTGGGGAGTTGAGTCCATTTATGTTAATAGATATCAAGGAATAGTTGTTTCTGTTTCCTGCCATTATTGCTTTTGTAGGTTGAGTTGTGTCTGTGTCTTTTTCTTCTTTTAGTTTTCTTGTTTAGGAGTTTTCTTGTTTTTACTAGGCTGTATTTTCCCTCATTGTATTGGGTTTTCCACCTATAATTCGTTGTAGTGCTGGGTTTGTGGTCAGATATTGTGTAAATTTTGATTTGTCTTGAAATATATTCATCTCTCCATCTATGGTAATTGATAGTTTTGCTGGGTATATCAGCTTGGGCTGGCACTTGTGCTCTCTTAGGGTGTGCATGATGTCTGTCCAGGCTCTTCTAGCTTTCATAGTCTCTATTGAGAAATCGGGTGTGATTCTGATTGGCCTGCCTTTATATGTTACCTGACCTTTTTCCCTTACTGCTTTTAGTATTCTTTCTTTGCTTTGGGCACTTGGTGTTTTGACTATTATGTGTCGGGAGGTATTTCTTTTCTGGTCCAACCTATTTGGAATTCTGAAGGCTTCTTTTATGCTCATGGTCATCTCATTCTTGAGGGTAGGGAAGTTTTCTTCTACGATTTTGTTGAAGATATTTACTGTGCCTCTTAGTTGATACTCTTCTCCCTCTTCTATTCCTATTATCCTTAGGTTCGGTCTTCTCATTGTGTCCTGGATTTCCTGGACATTTTGGGTTAGGAGCTTTTTGTTTTTTGCATCTTCTCTGGTTGTTTTGTCTATGTTTACAATGTTATCTTTTCCCCCCGAGATTCTCTCTTCCATCTCTTCTAATCTATTGGAAATGCTTGCTTTTGTGACTCCTGATTTCTTTTTTAGGTTTTCTACCTCTAGGGTTTTTTCTTTTAGTGATTTTTTTATTGTGTCAATTTCCGGTTTAAATTTCCTCTTCCATTTTTTCGTCTCTTTGGTTGTGTTTTCCACTAATTCTTTGAGTTCTTTGAGTGTTTTTCTTGCTTCCTTTTTAAAAGCTTCTGATTCTTTTTGCTTTTCCTTCCGTTCTTGTTTAAGTATCTCTATCAGCATCTTGATGTATGATTTCAGGTCTGCATCTTCTTTTTCTGGAGTGTTTGGCATTCCTATGTTTGCTGTTATGGGAGAGCTGGGTTCTGGAGTTGCCAGGTTGTCTTGGTTTCCTTGGGATATACTCTTTCGCTTTCCTCTTGCCATTTTGTTGTCAGTGATATGTTCTCGCCTTTCCCTTGTATCTGGTCTGTGTCCCTGGGTCTTCACTGGTCTAGGTGGCAGATGGGCCGAGCCCTGTTCTATGCCTCAGAGTCGCTGGGTGGAATTAGAAGTTCCAAAGTTCTATTCCTGGTCCCTGGATCAGGCAGGGCTGGGGGTGCGCTTAGAGTGCGCACTCCGCAGAGATCTCTCTGCTCTCTGGCTGGCCAGGTCTCCTACTCACCAGTCTTTAAAGCCTTAGGCGCTAGTCTTCCCTGTTGCAATTGGGCTGTGCCCTGTTCTGTACACTCAGTTTGGGCTTTTCTTTTCTTTTCTTTTTTTTCCTTTGAGTTGTGCCCGAAACTTGCTTCATAGACCAGGTTGATCTCAAATTCAGAAAACTGCCTGACTCTGCCTCCAGAGTGCTGGGATTAAAAGTGTGTGCAGGGCTTTGCATTTTTAACCCAATTTATCATAATATTTCATATTTGGTTTGGACTTGAATACAATTGAGCATATTATAATCCTCCTGTTTATTCTCTGGTTTCTTTTTTCTGCCTCCCACAAAAAGCCCTCTCTACACGGAAGTGAGTGTCTCTTCCTGTGTTCTTTTAAGCCTTGTAGAGCATGATCTGTGCGGTCATCAAGGGTAATAGCAGCGTCCTGTGCTGTCATGTGACTGCGTTGTTTCTCCCTGAGCATTATCCTCAGCATTCACCCATGCCTCATACTCAGTACATACTCCTTGAATGACCAGCACATGCCAGGTGTCCTCTATTGTGTAGATTTTGAGGCTCTCTCTTTCTTTGTAGTTTCTGTCTCAGGCGCCTACATCCCATGCTCTAAAGAAGCTTTCTCTAGGATCTATCTGGTGTGACTGGCAGACTTTCCAGAGTTAGGAAATTAATAACACTCATAGTCAGAGTTTTCCCTTCATTTACTGTTTTCTAATGTGCTTTGCAGTTTTCTTTGTTTTCCTAGCTGGGATCTAAGCTGTGAGATCGTCAAATATATCTCACAGTACGCCCCACTCCTCATTTTAGGATCCCAGTGACTGTCTTTAGTTTACTTCATACCATGCAAACAGCTTTTCCTTCTTTTTGTCTTTTCTTACTGGGTCAGGATAAACTCATGACATCTGATTCCACACACTCTAGTTTGTTGGTTGTTGGCTTTTCACATCATCAGGAAGCCCAACTGGTCCCTGTGTTCTTTTGACATATTCCTAATAGTGTTTACGTACTTGTAGCTTTATTAACAAGTTGTTCTTGGTGCAGACTGTCCTTTGTCTTCCTAAGGCCTGAAATCATCCTGTTTTTAAGGAGCTGTGCTCACCACCAAGAAAGAATGCTTAGCAATAATGGTCTGCACTGGGTGATTATGATGTTGCTGCTGGGCTCTAACCGTTTACAGAGCAGGGAGAGACCCTGATAGTCTAATCATAGACCTACTCTACATGGTATGTTCTTGTCTTCCTGTTTCTTCTAATTGTCTTCTCCAAAAGTAGAGACCTTCAGTTCTTTGCTGCTTCTTTTTATAGGCAAATACATTACTTAAAACATAATACATGTTTACTGTGGAATACTTTTTGTCATAAGAGAAAGAACTTTTGTTCTTACACCAATATAAGTATACTTCCACTCCTTTTCATTTTATGATCATAGATGCACACAAGTAAAGAAGGGAGGAATTCTTATACTTTGGTTTTTAATAGGGTTTGAAATTACATTAATTAATGCTTGTGAGGCCTATTTGCTCCTCTGTCATGCGGTATCTAAGCCTTAGTTTCCTTACCTGTAAGATGGAAGCTGTACTAAATGAACAAGTTTATTGCGGTTTATTAAATTGTATGTTCATGTCTGTATCTGTGTGTGTGTCACCAATCATTACTAGTTTCCTAACATAGCTGTCAGCAAATTGAAACCATTATGAAAATATCAAAGCACTTGTTCTCATATGTAGACAGATTCATTAGTATGTGGAATATATTATTTAAGATTAAAGTACTTTCTTTTTCACTTTTGTTGTAGCTGGCTTGGTAAGGTATTGGGTATCAAACCCTTGGCTTGGTATTTGCTAAGCTGCTCTACTGTTAAGCACTTTCAAGGACAGGAAATGGTATATTTTAGGCTAGTAAAGAATTGGCCATAAATGGTTTTAAAACTTTTTAAACAAATGAGTGATGTAAAAACATTTAAACATACATATATGTGTCTGTGTAACATCTAAACAGATAATATTTAATAAATAATATATAATAGATGTAAAGCATATAAATCTATAAATTAGGAATCATGTTTTGTATACAACTAAAGTGTGATAAATGCATGTGCTATTTGCTGGCAAAATGTGCTTGGTCAGCCTGTTTTTAACCTTCATGCTTACAACACATAATGAAAACATTGGCTCCACCGCCAACCAAATATTTGTTTTGCTGCTACTTACTCATTACTGTAGACTAAATAATTTTTCTTGCCTTCAGCAGCATAAATATAGTTTTAGTCCAGACTTTGGTCGTCTCAGGCTTAGTTTTATGTCTGTTCATGCAATGCCCCATGTGTGTTCCATAATAAAGTTGTAAATATTTTATCTTCCATTGAACAGTGGCTGAGTAATTAGGCTCAGGTATCCAGAAATAATTCTAAAAGAAGAAGATATGGTATCTGCTAAAATGAAGAGGGACTGCTCTCACAGAGTGTAGAACTACACTCTTCTAAAGAAAAAAAAACAGAGCCTAAAACTCTTAAATGATTAAAGCAGGCTATCTCGTATACTTTCAGTATAAACTAGAGAGACCTGTGGTAAAATCATCCATCAGCATGATGGTACTTCTTGTTTAAAAGAAAAAAGATGGGACAAAGAGCGAGGGATGAAATTGATGGATTAAACAACTGTTATCCCAAGTCATGTGCTTGTATATGTCTTACTAAGACAAAGCAAACAAACCTAAGTTTATAACGTTTTGGGGTTTGTTTTCAGTTTAATATTATAAAGGAATTGACGTCAAATTTCTTAGCAGGAAGAAAAACTGTTTTGTAATTAGCTTTTAAGAATGGCAAGCTGCTTGCCATTATAATATGCCATGAAGTATGTCACTTTTCAAGTCAAGATAGGTAGATAGGCCTCCCTCTGTTCTGTCATCCTGTACAGATGACTACATTTTGTCTTTCCCTCTGCCCTCCTGAACCTTTGATCCTGTGTTTACTAAGCTGTCAGTTTCCTCCTGGTCATAAATATCTGTTGCAGCTCTGTGTGATTTTCTTTGGCACACAGTTGTTCAGAACAGTCTGCGATACATATGATCTGGACTGTCACTGGGAGACAGTAGCATTTCCTAACTCTAAACAACTGGAAGAAAACGACTGCTGCTGTAGCTACCAGCTCACCTGACCTAGGCCTTTGCGGGCCTGCCCGCTGGCAACCGCACTGCACAGCTCATAGTGCTGGGCCAGCATCTGCCCCATCTCCTACCTGCAGATGTTACTGTAGCAGTTCTTTTAAATTTGTCAGGCTTTATCAGTGCTTTAAAAAAACAAGTAAGCAGTGGTGGGTCTCTAAAACTCCAAAGCTCCTACGTGAGCTGACTGCACTCCATGGGTCTGCACCTGCTGTTTTACCATGATCTCATTTCCTTAGGGCTCCCCACTGTGTTCTGAACCTTAGGGAAGGCTCATTGCCTCTCAGGTCTTCCCTTATCACAGCACCAACTTCCTCAGACTCATGTGCCCTTCCTGGAAAGCCCCAGATGCCCTTCCCTATGACACTTTTCTCTGTATTATCTGTCACTCTCTTAGGTTATGTGCATGACATTTGTTTTAAAACCGTCTCAAGAATTTTTGTCTGCTTTCTTCATTGTTGTTTGTGAATACCTATAACAGTATCTTACCTTCTCTCAAAACATTTAGAAAATAAGTTGTGTAAATGAATGTTGAACTAGTATTTTATTGGATACTTAGTATTTCATTGACTGATACAAATCAGAATTTGATAGCAAAGAAAAAGTAGAATTATTATTACTTGGATAGTTCCCTGCATTTAACACATGCCCATACTTAAGAAAAACTTGATACATGCTTTCCTTTGTTCTTCATGTATCTGTGATAGAAAGAACCTTGGGGAAGCCAGAACTTGTGTTTGCATAAAGGAGGTGTGGCCAGAGATGTCTTAATTTCCCCACTATCACCCTGTAGCTGATGGGTCCTACATTGCCTAAGAATATATGCAACTATTCACCAAGGTCAAGTGCAATAATTTGTAAAATACAGCAAATCCTTTTGAGTCAGGAATCTAACCCTTTCCTCCAGAAAAAATGATTGTTTTATGCCTATAACTTGAAATGAAATGGACTGTGTATTTACGGTTTTAGGTTTTTCTATTTTGTAAAGTAAATTCTTATATAATTACCAGAAGGTTATTTGCTAATTTTATATACCTTTTACACAATGAAATGGAGAATGTCTTTTGTAACCAGCTCCTCCATATTTCCCTAACACTGTCCTCTTGTCAGCCAGCAGTCACTGCCTTCAGAACCCATTCAAGTAAAAGACACAAACACTCAAAACAAACTCAGTGAAGGCATTGTTTTTGTGAGATCATAAATTGACTGATTAACGTAAAAGCAGTATGATTGTTACTTTTTTGGTTAGCTTATAAAAAGACATGGAGAAGAAATTATTCTTGGTAGTTACAGCATGCTAAACTCCAGTACAATCAGTGTGTGTGTGTGTGTGTGTGTGTGTGTGTGTGTGTGTGTGTGTGTATAATTCCATGTTTGATGCTTCAAAATTCGTTCTGGGTTTTTAAGGCTCCTTTAAATGTCTATCAGGGATCTGTTGATCATTGCACTATGGACAAACAGATGTTTCATCCACAAGATTTGTGGCCAACAGTGATGGCCCCTCACTGAAGAAAGCACAGTGGGCATCCTCTTGTACAAACATAAAGTCAGAGGTTGGAACAGATGAAAGCAATGGGTTCTAGTCTGAGACTGAATAAAGACATGTGTGTTGAGAAAGAAAGAGGTTTATTGATGAAACTGTTTCCACTTGCCCTTAGTTAGCTTAATAAAACTGTCTTGTGTTATACTTCTTTTCTGCAATTAGGCAAGCAATTTGATTTCCATCTGCTTTTTATATTTACAGCATAAGCTGAATGTGGTTTTTGATTGGCATAGTAAGTTGTCAGGCCTGTCGCAGACTAGGACTTGCTATTTTTGTCTTCAGTTTTTGTCTTCTGTTACTGAATCTACCTGATATAAAAAGACCAAGCAGCACCTTGCTCACTCAGCTGCAGGCACACCCAAGGCAGCCATTGCTTGCTTTAAGACATAGTTTTCATGTAACTATTTGGGTGACTTCTTGACCACACATTGGCCATTTATTCAACATTCTTAGAGTCTTTTTTCTTTAAAACTTACAAACATTTCTTATATCAGCAGCAGTGATAGTGTGTTCCACCCTTCTTTCCATGTATCTTTCTACTGCTGCTTCCTAAAATGGAAATGTTCCCTCCAGCCAGCCTGTTCCACCTAGTTGCTCAACAGGAGGTTTGGCACAAGTCCAAGTTCTGTCAACACTGTTCCATCAGACAAATAGCTGTTGGTAACAGAGGATGAGGGCAGTGCATGCACACCAACACCAAGGGGCAGCCTGACAGCATTCCTACTGCTCTGTCTTAGCCTGCATTTCATTGTTCGGCAGAAGGCTAGTCTAATTCACCTGTACCTTGTGCTGAGGGTGATTCTTGTCCCTGAAAATCAGAGCATCTGTATGAACCAGTTGAGTCATTTGGATAAGAATAAAATCTCTTAATGCCGGGAGTATGGACCTGGAGTAAACTACAGTGTTAACCATTTGAAGTAGGTGCTGGGAACTGAACCCTGGCCTGCTGCCTGAACAGTACAGGGTTTTAACTGCTGAGCTGTCTCTCTAGTCCTAAAGTAATTAGATAGTTATAAATGAGGACCGTTTATATGGATAATGTTATATATTTACTGCAAACCAAGGTGTTTCACAACAGCATGAGGTCAGGATAGTCCAGAAAACACAAATAGCTAATAAGCCAAATTATGTGGAAGAACATATTAGCTTAGATATTTTTAAAAGTTCAAGCAAACAAAAGTATTTTAAGGATTTCATAAAACAGCAAAATAAAAACCTAATTTATTAATTAAACTTCTATCTTCATTATTAAGTCCTATCTGTTAATAACCTATAATAATCTAAAGACAAGTATGTATTATTTTTTTAAATGTTAAGTATAACAATTAATTCATGTAATCATCCACTCAATCAGCATATATTTATAATGTTTCACGTTTTACAGTTTAGATGTTATCATTAAGCATATTAACTTCCAGTTGCATTAAACTATAACTGTAATTATGGTCATAATCATGAAACAATGTTCTCTGAGAGTATATAATTGATAATGAACACAAAAGACTATGTCAAATAAACCTTAGGTCATCCCCTACACCAAGCAAACTTTCAACCATTTTTGATTGAAAATACTTCGATTGTTTTACAGCTGAATGGCATTAATGTGTCTTTATTTAAACTAGAAAAAAAAATCTAATCTCTTCCAGTTTTGTTCACAAAATGGTTATTAAGCTTCTGTTCATGATCTTTTCATAATCATCCTTTCGGTAAGATACAAAGTTTAATCAGAATACAACAGCATATCAACAGTCTTTCTTTTTTAAAGATTGATTTATTTAGTTTATTTATATGAGTGCACTGTAGCTGTATTCATACATACCAGAAGAGGGTATCAGATTCCAATACAGATGGTTGTGAGCCACTATGTGGTTGCTGGTAATTGAACCCAGGACTTCTGGAAAAGCAGTCAGTGTTCTTAACCACTGGGCTGTCTCTCCAGCTCCCTATCTACAGTCTTACCAAGCTAGTTCACTGTTAATGGAACTAGATCTTCACCTGTACAAGATGCTTCCTTCTCTGTATCAGTATGGTTCTGGCAGAGCATCTGAGGAGGCATCCATATCTGGTTCCTGCCACTAAGTACTTCTTGGTATCAGCAATAGTGCGTGTGTTTAGTGGCTGCATATAGGATGGATCCCCAGGTGAGGTAGTCTTTGGATGATCTGTTCTCCAATCCCTGCTCCTCTAATTGTCCATTTCTTTCCTCCCATGAGTCTTTTGTTCTCCCTGCTAAGAAGGACTGAGGCATCCACCTTGTGGTCTTCCTTCTCTTTCTTTGAGCTTCATAATTTCTGTGAATTGTTTCGTGGGTATTCAGAGCTTTCTGTGCTAGTATGCACTTATAAGTGAGTACATACCATGAGTGTTCTTTCGTGACTAGGTTACTCACTCAGGATGATAGCTTCAAGTTCCCTCCATTTGTCTAGGAATTTCATGGAGTCATTGTTTTTAATAGCTGAGTAGTACTTCAAGGTGTAAATGTACCACAATTCCTGTATCCATACCTTCGTTGAAGGACATCTGTGTTCTAGCTATTATAAATAAGGCTGCTATGAATACAGTGGGTCTTCAATTCTATTGCACTGATCCATTTGCCTGTCTCTGTACCAATACCATGCAGCTTTTATCACAATTGATCTGTAATGCTGCTTGAGGTAAGGGATAGTGATTTTCCCAAAAAAATTTTTTTTAATTGTTGAGAATAGTTTTTGCAATCCTGGGTTTTTTGCTATTCCAAATGAATTTGCAAATTCTATTAAGAATTGAGTTGGAGTTTTGATACGGATTGCATTGAATCTGTAGAATGCTTTAGGTAAGATGGTCTTTTTTACTATGTTGATCCTTCCAATTCATGAGCATGGGAGATCTTTCCATCTTCTGAGGTCTTCTTCAATTTCTTTCTTCAGAGACTTGAGGTTCATGTCATACAGATCCTTCCCTTGCTTGGTTAGTGTCATGTTTCAGTAAATATTGAAAAGATGGTGTAACGTTTTATTGGCACCCAAGGTCTCACTCCACGGATGCCAGTCTAATGTGGAGCCGTGCACACATACTCTGTCACTCAGTCCAAGCTGCCCCCTCCAGAAGACTCCCTTCCCAGATGATTCACTCCGCCTGCCCTACTGTCTTATTGAGGATCAACTTAACATAAATCTACAGAATCACACCAAGGTATTTTATATTCTCTGTGATTATTGTGAAGGGTATCTTTTCCCTAATTTCTTTCTCAACATGTTTATCCTTTGAGTAGAAGAAGGCTACTGATTTGTTTGAGTTAATTTTATATCCAGCCACTTTGCTGAAGTTGTTTATCAACTGTAGGAGTTTTCTAGTAGAATTTTTGAGGTCACTTAAGTACACTATCATATCATCTGCAAATAGTGATATTTTGAATTCTTCCTTTCCAATTTGTATCCCTTTGACCTCTTTTTGCTGTCTGATAGCTCTGGCTAGTCCTTCCAGTACTTTATTGATATAGGTAGGGGGAGAGTGGGCAGCCTTGTCGAGTCCCTGATCTTAAAGGGATTGCTTCAAGTTTCTTACCATTTAGTTTGATGTTGGCTACTGGTTTGCTGTATATTGCTTTTAGTATGTTTAAGTATGGGCCTTGAATTCCTGATCTTTCCAAGACTTTTAACATGAGGTGTGTTGAATGTTGTCAAATGCTTTCTCAGCATCTAGAGAGATGATCATATGGTTTTCTTCTTTGGGTTTGTTTATGTAAAATGGATTACTCTGATAGATTTCCATATATTGAACCATCCTTGCATCCCTGGAATGAGGCCTACTTGATCATGGTGAATGATCGTTTTAATGTGTCCTTGGATTTGGTTTGCAAGAATTTTATTGAGTATTTTTGTATCAATGTTCATGAGGGAAATTGGTCTAAGGTTCTCTTTCTTTGTAGGGTGTTTGTGTGGTTTAAGAATGAGTGTGATTGTGGCTTCAAAGAATGAGTTGGGTGGTATGCCCTCTGTTTCTGTTTTGTGTAATAGTTTGGGGAGAATTGGTATTAGGTCTTCTATGAAGTTCAATAGAATTCTGCACTAAACCCATCAGGTCCTGGGCTTTTTTTTTTTTTTTGGTTGGGAAGCTTTTGATGACTGCTTTTATTTCTTTAGGGGTCAAAGGCCTATGTTGCCTATATTGTTTGGATTACTCAAAGACCTCCCAAACAAACCACTTATAGGGGTGAAGCCTAGCTGGTACTTGAATTTTCACTTTGTATTCTATCTTTTCTGGGAGTAGTTTTATTCATCTATTCACAGAACTTTTATTTAAACTTCAGGAAGTATTGTTGGTGGAACTTAGGTTCCAGAAAGGTTTTGGTGGTGGTAGTGGTGGTGTGGTCACTGTACCGAGTTGGGGGGGGGGGGTGAAGATTGTCTATTTGTTTGTTGCAGTAAATATTAAAATGGCTTGCTTAGCTCTTTATTGGGCCCCGTGTTCTCTCTTTAGTATGGAACTGAATGCAGGGCTCAGTCACTTGGTCCAAGCTGCCCTCTCTGCACGATTCCCTTCCCAGGCGGTTCACTCCACCCACCCTGCTGCTTCCGTCCCCCACCCTGGTGTTTTCTTTCCTCCACCGCCCGGCACAAACATGACTCCAAATCCTGGTAGGTTTTCATACAGGTTTATATATTACATTCTCAGTCCACAAACTCTCTATACCATAAGACTACATCCAATGGACAAAGACACAAACTGCCCTTCTATATAGATAAAAGACCTATAGAATCCCTTCAGATATTCCTGTCTACCTAATGCCAATATGGCCACCAGGATCCAGGTCTGCTTTCTCTGGCTCCGTCTTGATTTCCTCCCCCAATCTCTGCTCCTCTTCCATTTTCCTAACTTTTCTCTGCCTCCCTCTCCACTATCCAATCATGTTTTGCCTTAACATAAATCTACATTTGTTTATTTTTGTTAGGTCACCCATTATCAGGATTCTTTTTAAAATTTTTAGTGCACCCTTAATTTTGGTTGATCTTCTTCCTGCCTAGCAATCTAGCTTTTAGAACTTCCTAGGAAATACCTGGAGAAAACAAGCCTAAAGGAGAACTTGATGAACAATGCTCTTCAAGGCTCAGGACCAGGAAACCATGAGATTGTACCATCTCTCCATTCTTTCCTCTCCTTACCCCCAACCCCTATTTCCCCTACATGAAGTCTCACTTTTGCTCAGGCTGAACTTCAACTGCTGGGCTCAGGTCATTGTGTTGTTGTTTCCTAAAGAGCGCCCCGAACTGTCACAAGTGCATAGTTCTCCACTCTTTTGCAGTTCCTCTTTCCAAGATACATTTTCACTGAACAGCTACTTTCCCTTCATAGAACATTCTTTGTTCTCAGACTGTATCAAGTGCAAGATAGCTGAGCACTGTTTGGATTCTCAACATAAATGACTGAAAAAGAAACAGTCTATCCCTTAAAATCTCCCTTATGGTGACCCCAGAGTGACGGTTCTTTGGGCATCATCTACTGTTCCAGTTTCCAGCTTTTACTGACTGGATGGATTTCCCAGTGGAGCATCGTGGGCTTGCACCGCCATCCCTTCCCAGTTATATTTCAGGGAGTTGTGTCTGATACTCGATCATCGCACTATGAAAGTGCAAGCTGTAAACAGAAATGAGAGTACTGGAGCCTGTCTCCAGACCGCATGCCAGCAAATACCGTTTGGTCTATAAGCAAGTTCAAAATTATAGGTAAACCCAGTCGTTGGCTGTTTTACATCAGAGTATCCAAATATATAGAATTGTGGGTACCAAACTTGGGAATGTAGTCCCATCAATTACCTCAAGCTAATAATATAATTAACGAAAAGCCTTTAAAACATTCTGGAGTTTTATAAAAGACTCAGGCACACAGATGATAAGTGACTGCTACCACTGAGCATGCTTCAGACCCTCACCTCAGTGAAGCACTTCATGGTCCCATTTCTGGCTCTTCTCATCCTATCCATTCTCACCTGATCCATCTTTTCTTTATTTTCAAAGAATGAGTTCCCTGTCTTCCTCATGTGCATCTTATACTGAGTTATCCTCACATTGTGGTTCTGGTGGCTCTTGCATCCCCTGAGGCTAAATGTTTATCTCCCCCTCAACTCTTATATGAATTTCGCTCAGTCAGCTGCATGAACTTCCCAAAAGCTTTCTCAAAACCACTTGTATTATTAACTTCAGTTGACAGATTACCTTACTTCTCCAGTGTATAAGCCTTCATGGCAGGAGCTAGCACTGTTTCTCTTCTTCCCATGCATACTGTCACCTCCCCACTCATCCTAAGTGGTTTGCTTTGTGACAGGACAGAAAAACAGTGGGCTTTGAAGTCTGAAAGCCTGGATTTCAAACCCTTGTCCTCCTATCTGTAAGTTTTCCCTATACCCTGAGGCAAGAGACTTAACCTCTCTGAACCTCTGCTTCCTCAGTCTTGAGATAGGGTAAGAATACCCTTCTGCTGCAGAAATAGGTGAGGTGAGAAAGCACAGTCTCAGTCAGTCACCTCAGTCCTAAACGTGGTGCTGATATGGTAGTTGTACTTTGGAGAACTCACTGCTTTGGTTTCTGGAGTCACAGAGGAGAAATAATGAGTGCCTGGCATGCCTCACTTACAAGTATTAAGAATTAATATAAACTCTTGCAACTATTTGGAGAATGTTATCTCATGCATTAATTATTTTAAAAAGCAGTAGAGCCTTCCTTTAAGTACTACTAAAATCATACATATTCTACAGTATTTAGTATGCTGGTGTAAGATTATAGATGTAGATAATTTTAATTAGCTATTCTTTTTACCTAGTTGGCTTCAGAAATATTTTTATCTTGAATTTAAGGGTTTTGTTTGTTTTTGTTTGGGGAATATTGTTGGGGTTGGGTTTTGTTTTTTCCATTATTGCTACAATGCTACATACATAATTTGTAGTTTTCACATCCAGAATAGAAGGGTAACATAAGGTTATTGTTAAATGACTATCAAACTATAAGGATTTTGGGTCACACCATCTGGAGAAGAATAAAGTGTGCTCTGTAGAGGGACCTGTGGGGATATCAGTCAGCTCCTGTGAAGGAGGATGTGAATTGAACAGAAGCAATAAACCATAGCTGATATGTAAAAAGTTGGATCTCTTGCTAAAAAGCTATAGGTATTTCACCATAATTCCTAGTAACCCTTAATAATCATTTGTATAGTACAGTTCTTTTTTAGAATCATTAGGAAAGAAGAAATTTGGAAAAGGGCTACTTGTCAGATAGGGTAAATCCATTATTAACTAATAAAGAAAACCAGTTTAATGTCCTTTGTTTAGAATCCATTTTACTGATTTAAGTTCTCTCTTCAGTCCTGGGAATTTAAACTCAGGTCCGTGCATGTGCGGGGTGGTTATCATTCCCAACCCTTGAATTCTAAGACAGGCTCTCTCTACGTGCTCTAGACCAACCTTGAGCTAGTTCATCTCCTTACTGAGCCTCCACCTTACCCTACTTCTCTATTTTCTAATGTATTATAAACCTAAATTAATTTAAGTATATCTTAGTATGATATTTTGTAGTAGTTTCAATTAAGTGTTGTTATAAGTTGTTAACAAAATAGCTGTTACTTGAATTATAAACCCAACAAATTAATATGATCCTGAGAAAAAAATGGCCAAATTTTGTATTTAGATAAAAGTGGGATTTAAATTTTTTTTCTCTAGTCATTACAGGAAGGTAATTAAAAGAAAGAAAGAGAGGGAGAAAGAGAAAGGAAGGAAAGAAGGAAGGAAGGAAGGAAGGAAGGAAAAATGTTTTTAAAATGTATTGTTAGCCTGTGTGTGTATGGAGGCACAGAGGCCAGAAGTAAGCTTCTGATTCCCTAAAGCTAAAGTTACAGGGGGGTTTATACCACCCAACTTGGGTCCTGGGAGCTGAATTTGAGTCTAATAAAAGAGCAACAAACACTATTTTAACTATTGAGTCATTTTTCCAGCCCAATCCTAGATCATTTTTTAAAATGCCAAGGCTACACTCTATTTTATAAATGATCAGGCTTGAGCTGTTGAAACAGTCTGCAGTGACTGCTAGATGTGGTGTCACATGCCTTTAATCCCAGACTTAGGTGTTGACTGTAACGTAAGCCTGATTGCTGTATCTGTTCTGTTCTAACTCCAAAAGAACTGACACAAGAACCTATTAAGTTTATTAGCAAACTTTAAGCACTGTGACTGGGCAGGTATCCATCTATCTTAACATTCTACACCATCTGTTCCTAACCACAGCTTCTTTGCCTTCCATGTGAGTGTTGCTCTGGCTCCTCTGCCCCATGTGTGCCTCATAGAAAGCTTCTTATCTTGACTCCTCCCGGACCCTCATGGCCACCCCTTGGTCTCTTTACGTGGTCTCTCTCTTTGTGACCCCTGCTGGAATCAGAAGTCTAGCTTTCCTATCTCCTCTATCCAGTCATAGGCTGGTCAGCTCTTTTTTAACCAATCAGAGAAAATTGAGGAACATTTTTTTACACAACATCAACACGGAAGATTGTTCCGGCACAGAAATCAGCAACTGAATGTTCAGTGCAC
This sequence comes from Micromys minutus, assembly GCF_963924665.1. Lineage (NCBI taxonomy): Eukaryota > Metazoa > Chordata > Mammalia > Rodentia > Muridae > Micromys > Micromys minutus. The sequence continues at coordinate 6,095,579 of NC_137955.1, read as the reverse complement.
AAGACCAACACCAACACTTGAGAGGCAGATGCAGGCAAGATCTCTGTGAGTTCTAGGACAACCAGGGAAACATAGACAAACCCTGTTGTAAAAACCCAAACCAAAATAAAAGTATGTACAGTGAGTGTTCCCTGCAGAGGGGGAATGCACATGGGACTGAATGTAGAATGGAGGCATCAACCTGGCAGAAACTTTGGCTCAGGCAGGAAGACAGCTCAGTGGCAAAAAAGCACTTGCCGTGAAAGCAAGACTTGAGTTCAACTTCCCAGCCCCTACACAGAAGACAAACACAGCTACATCCATGCCTGTAACCCTAGCATTGAGGAGCTGAGACAGGCTGATCCTTAGAACCAGATCATTGAGCAATTGGTTCAGTCATACCCTGTCTCAAAATAAGGTAGGGCAGGAAGACAGTCTGTGGGTAAAGGTGTTTGCTACCAAAGCAAGACCTTGACTTTCATGTGAAGAACAGAACCAACCCTGCAAGTTGTCCTCTGACCTCTACCTATGCAACATGGTACATGCACTCACACACACATAGACACATAAGATAAGTAAATGTAACGGAAACTAATTAAGTAACGTGATTTCTGGAACTTGCAATTTAGTGAGTTTGACTTCTTTGAACTTCATTTTCTCCATCAGTAAAATTAGCAGAGACCTAACAGCTATTAACACTGATGTTTCATGCTGTGGTTCTGCAAAGAGTTCTCTGACACATCATTTAAAAATCAAGATGAGGCTTTGATTATAATGTAGACGTACGGAACGCTTAGATCTGAGCTCCCACAGGCTACTGTTGTGCAAATGTCTAATGGGAAATGCAGCTGGAAGTCAGTGGATATTTTTATCCTTTATAGTCCAACTAGAATCCAATCTGAGAATCAGGATAAATGTTAACTGTATTGTTTCCAGAAACTTGCTACCTACACATTTCTCGGATTAGCTGAAAGAAAAACACAGATAAGAAGCAGTGAAGCTAAGTATAGAGGGGGAAAAAATCACACTTCCATCTACACAAGACGGGATTAAACTTGGTTAATCTCAGTTCTGAGATACTTCAGTGTGCAGTTATGTTTCTAGTAACTTCTAAACACTTACTGAATTTCATGAAGCTGGAGGCTTATTGACCACCAGATGGAGCCAGTATTATTTTATTGTAGCAAAAAAAAAAAAAACCCTGGATAGTGCTTCAAAAATGAAGAAGAAAAATCCCAGTCTCTGGAAATTGCCAAAATGAAGTTTCACTCATGGTAAAACAAACTTTTTAGGTTTCTCTGTCTAGTTTTTGTGAATGTTTGTGTATATATAGAAGATACTTCTTATTAAATTATTTTTATTATAATCCTAACATGTACCTTTAGACTAACTAAGGCTTTATTTTGTGGTTGTGTGATACCATTACAATTACCACCAGGACAGATTTCAAAGGGAAGAAGGAAAGAGCATGGTGGGAGAAATGTGTTTTATCCCCAGCAGCTTCCTAAGGAAGAAGGTGAAGATGCTGAATGGTTGCAACTCCTGCATTGTTTCTTCCCACAAGTCTTGGTGCCCATAGGCATTCATCAGTGATAACTACTTCAAGTTGACTCCATCAGTTTAGCAAGATCATAAATCCCTGCTATCCTTATCATTCAGTGTACTCAATCAACTACCTATTGAAAAGGATGACTGCAGACTTTGTGGTAATTTGATACTGTTAAATGATCGTTTGTCTCTGTTGCTATTACTGTTTATTGTTCACATAAATGTAATACTAGGCCTGTGCGAGGACTGGAACGGGCTGTGAATTTACACCTGAAAGGTGCTCCAGACAAAAGCAGTTACCGTGTACTGTGTTCTTCGGAGCTAAAGTCTGCGTTAAAGGTGTGAGTATAAGGGAGCTGTGATTAGGGCAACATAGGAAAGCTCCTGAAAAGTGTTTGGGGGTAGAAATCATTCGAGAAAACCTACTGTGTAGCACACTGCTCTTGTACGTGTTCACTGTCCATGCGCCATATATTTGAAACTAGAGGAGAGTACAGGGCCTCTTGTTATATTCCACTGTATTTACTAGATATGGTGTGTTACCTCATGCCTTTGCATGTTCAGTTACAAGTTTCCTTTTCTTTCTGTTTCTCTCTTCCTCTCACAACTAAGCTATTTAAAAGCTCATTATTTTGGAGCCAGAGTACATGAGTGTAATAAACTGCACTCCCATCTCTAGTTTAATATCTATGAGATACATGATTTAATCCTTTGTGCTGGTTGTGATTTACTCACTAGTATTTGGCACATAGTGAGTATTTACTTTAAATGTTTACTCTTGTGGTGATTTTCTAATGTGGCGCTCTTTCTACATTTAAATTCTGATAAGTTAAAATTTCCAGACTATATGATAAACAAGCTGCATTAGTAGCAATGTGTTCCTTTGGTTATTCAAATATGTTTACTATTAGTACTGTATCATCTTCATTTACATAAAAGGCTTTCTTTACTATGGAAATTTCACAAGCTATTCTTTGAGGTGGCGGATCCAGAGCCACTTTAAACCATTCTCTAAGTAGGAATTTAGCATATAGAAGCCATTGCTTGCTTGCTTGATGGGTACTTTGTAACTTTGTGGACGGAGCTGCTAGCTCCTTGAGTTCTGGTCGTAGAGCCATAGAAAATATAAATTCTTTTACCTCTGGAATGAAGTTTATGGGTTGATACCATGAGTTTATTTGCTAGGTAGACAAAAGTTCAAGTGGAAAAAAGATTACATTTACTCACTAATTTGTAGAGGGAGGGATAAGGACATTTTTTGTAACAGGCAGGAATAAAGGTATTTTTGTCCTCTTCTCTAGTTGGGTTGTGTAGCACTTAGCACTTACTTGCCTCATCTTTAAGCTAAGAGATGGTTCTCAGCTGACTGTCCGGCTCTGGTGCTCTAGGTGTTAGGACATGGTTCTGGTGATGCTGGGTACTCCTCTCTCCAAGCCCTGTCAAGAATCTGACCTGCCTTTGTCTCATATGGAGCTAGCTAAGACAGTCACATCTCATTCTAATGCTATAACCGGAGATATTCAGACCCTATACAATAGTGGTATTCTACATATGAATCCAAATGTTGGTGCTAACATTACGGTAAATAGCTTGATTTCTTAATATTTGCACATATGTTACAATTGTGTACCCTTCACATCCCTTTCAAAGCGTCTCTTTGAGTATTAGGTACATAAAGTCAAAACTACCTCAGTTTGGTGCCTAACATGCAACAGGTCTTTTATAAATGTTCTCTCTTTCTTCTCTTAATTTCCATTTCAAGTGTATTTACTTGAGTATATAAAAATTTTAGGTGATGATTAGTCACATTGTATTACTGAATCACAATCTATTATAAGTTGAGATTCATAAGGTACTTAAAAGGTAGACCACTTCTGGAAATAAATCTTTTTTTTAATTGCTTCATATGTATTTTATTGTCCAGTTTTAGACTACTAGAGACATCCAGTTACTTAAGCAGTTTGTTTGTTCAGGAAAAACCAAGCGTATGAAAGACAAATGTCCTTCTTCCGGATCTGGCAGCTATCACACTCCATTCTATAAACATATGGAGTGCTAAAAAAAAGACAGCCCAAGCCCATTTTCATACTTGGGTAATTGTGCATATTCATGAGGAGGGTTGGAGAAAGGAGGGACAGAAAGGCGAGTACTAGACACTAAGACAAAGTGAAGTGAGCTCTATGGGGCTAAGGACTAGAAGCTGATGTTTTAATCTCATGTGTGCAGCCTTGGGTTAGGTGGAGCCAGAAAAAACTGTCCTTTTTTTTTTTTTTTTTCAAAACTATGAAGGGAAGGGAAAAAAGTTTCTCATTTAAAAAAGCAAGTGCTAAGCATTCAGTAGACATGATTATAAATGATCATAAAGTCTGACCACCTATGTGGAGTAGGAATGCTAGATCTGAATTGGAAAAAGATGGGCCAATAGAATGCCTTGGTTGTCTTTGGAAAACAAATGCAAGAGAACTTTTATGCAGTTTGTATGCCAAAAATTTCCTGTGGACTATGAAAAAATACATATGTGAATGAAGTAAACACAGAAACACAAGAAATGGCTTCTATAGGCAACAGCCAGAGGTATAGCCAAAGGATTCCAAGAAGACTGTAAAAGATTTGAGTGTGTTGGAATAACTGGACAGACTGTTGGGAGAAATGCACAGTGAATGAATAGATTCATTTGCCTGCATAGATGCATGTGTGTCATGTGCATGCCTAGTGTCTATGAACTGGAGAAACGGGTGCTGAGCCATCTCTCCAGCCCATTACAGCAATTCTTCATCCAAAGCAGACTTCACTTTAAACCTTTGTTTGCCACTGGTAAACAGGTAAAATACGTTATACAGTGGATCTTTTCTGTGGTTAATTTCTATGAACACCGTCAACCAAATCTTATCAGCCTTTCTTGTGGTTGTAAAAGATGGAATTCATTTGCAAATTTATATAGCTAGAGAGAAGCCCATTTGTGAATATTAATTTGTACATGAAAATTGTTATATAAGAATTAAAGATTTTAAATATTATTTAGTGGGATATGTAGATAATTTTTCAGCTGTGACTGAAATGATTTTTCGTTTACAAACTTTAGTCTAGAAAATCTTTAAACTTTTAGAAGAAAATACCATTTCTGTAAGGTAGAACTCTTATCCCATAAACATATCATAGTAAATAACATTTAATAGTATATTGTATTTTAACTGCTTGGAGATATATCAGAACAACTACTCCAGGTTTGGAGAGATTGTTCTGTGATTAAGAGCACTGGCTGCTCTTCCAAAGGACCTGTGCTCAATTCCAACCAAGCACATCAATATGGCAGCTCAGAACTATCTGTAATTCTAGCTCCAGGGGATCTGATACCTGTCCTCTGCCCTCCATGGGTGGTCCACTGGCATATGTACAGGCAAGGTGCCCAAAATTTTAAAATAAAAGGAAAAATAAGTAAGTAAATAAATGAGTATATACATAAATACAAACCTGCTGGGTGGTGGTGGTGTATACCTTTGACTCTAGCACTCAGGAGGCAGAGGCAGACAGATCTCTGAGTTCAGGGTCAGCCTGGTTTACAAAGCAAGTTGTAGGATGGCTAAGACTACACAGAGAAACCCTGTGTTGAAAAGCAAAGCAAAACAAACAAAGCATATCTTCAAGCAGGCACACAAAAAACAAACACAAAGCAGTATCAAGTTGCCCTTCATAAGTACTGTAAATCACGTCTGTTTTTACTTTATAACTGAGAAAATTATCACAAGGTAATAATCGGACTGAACCAGAGTGCAACAACCGAGTGTTTCCCTGCTAATGTTGTCTGTTCTGGAGATAATCAGATTAGCCAGACCACCCTTAGAACTCAGTCTCAGGGGATTCATCTAAGTAGCAGTTCTTACCAGACCACCTGTAAGTAGTAAGCAGAGGGGTCCTTTCTTACGTCTATTGAGTATAGTCAGCATAGCATTTACAACACAAATGAAAGGGCTGGAGAGATGACTTAGAGTTAAGAGCACTGACTGCTCTTCCAGAGGTCCTGAGTTCAAATCCCAGCAACCACATGGTGGCTCACAACCTCTGTAATGAGATCTGATGCCCTCTTCTAGTGTGTCTAAAGATAGCTACAGTGTACTCACATATATGAAATAAATAAATATTTTAAAACACACACAGAAATTTAATTGGGGTTAATGACAACCACAATCAAGCACCAAGAACCTCCAGAATGCATTCAAAAAGTCAAACCCAAAGTTGGGTACGGATGAAAACTGTAACTTCAGTACCACCAAAGAGTCCGTGGGTCTTTCTAGAACTTTCTAGAAGATGGGGTGTAGGGTAAGTGAAGTTTTTACAGGTGTTAGGTTACAGCCTGTGATTTACGTATTTAACCCTAAGGTTTTCCCAAGCATTTACTTTCTTCATTTTCATTACAAAATTTAGTCAGTTAAGGTAAAATGTGTTTACTTGTGACTAGAGGCTTAAAACTCTGGATTGTACAGTTTCCCTCCTTGAAAGCCGAAACCATAGTCAAAATAAGATTACTGTCCAGGGCTGTGTTGGATGCCGCCTGGTGTAGCGACTGGGGGATAGGGCGGTATTCCAGCATTCTGTGTAGTTGCAGTGTCTGTTGAACGCTATGGGGTGGAGCTTTCCTGACACTGGCTGTGGCTGTGGGTGGGGTGCAAGCAACCAGAGCTGCCAGGAGGCAGTGGGAAGAGTTGTTTGATCTGGAGTCATTTAAGTGGTGGTGATAATTCCCACAGCTCTATTCAACCATTTCCTGAACATTTTTCAAAATAAAATTGATTCTGCAACCTGTTGATTAGAGATGTAAGTCTCTTGTTTTAATTTCACCTACTACTACCTAAGAGAATACATCAAGAAGGCCCTGGAACCCGTGAGGGACTCCCTCAGCTTTCGGTGCTCACCATCAACACTCCCAAGTGCACCACCAGCACTGCTGTGAGACTGGATGTGAACATACTTTTGGGAAGGATGACTAGAAAATGTATAAAGAATAAAGTCTAATAAATATGGAGGAGAAAAAGTGATTCGTTAGAGTTACCTTAACTTTTACATGTAATTCAAAATGTGGAACATGCAGAAAAAGAAAGACGGTAAAATATTTACATATGGAAATGCATACCCACTGAGTCTTTGGACTCTGCTCATAGTAACTTGTGTTTCCCACCATCATAAAAATTGTTTTCATAGTGAAAAGGGTAGAGAGAAGTATGTATTGTTGACCCCTCAGCAAGAGTGATAATATACCTTAAATGTTTATCAACATCAGTCATAACAGAGTAAAGCTTTCTTACTTTTAAGTATGCAAAAGAGCTTTAAAATGTATAAAGAAAAACACATTAGGGAAAAGAATTTCTGTGGTCTTGGAGGAAGTGAACAATTCATAGATAACTGATGAGAGAGAGAGTGTGTATGTTCATGTGTGGTGTGTAATGTATGTGTTCATGTGTGGTGTGCAAATGTGTGTATTCTCATGTGTGGTGTGTAATGTGTATGTTCATGTGTGGTGTCTAAATGTGTGTGTTCTCATGTGTGGTGTATAATGTGTGTGTTCTCATGTGTGGTGTGTAATGTGTGTGTTCATGTGTGGTGTCTAAATGTGTGTGTTCTCATGTGTGGTGTCTAAATGTGTGTGTTCTCATGTGTGGTATGTAATGTGTGTGTTCATGTGTGGTGTGTAAATGTGTGTGTACATGTGTGTTTATGAGTAGTATTTTTAAAAATCAATAAAATGCCATTCACTAAAATACATAATTTGTCTCTGAGGAAGGCATTTCAGAAAAAAAAAAACAAAACAAAATGTAAACTATACACTAAGAGAAGCTATTTGCAGAAAAAAAAGGGCTTGTACCTGGAATATGTTTTTCCCACTTTCAGTACTTCATTTAGACAAATTATGAACACAGAATCTGAACAAGCAGCTCCAAAGCAGCTTTATGAATGGGCAGTAAAGCCTGTTAGCTGTTAGTAGGAAATTAACAGTTGCAATCATAAGAAGAAAGCATTCACTCCAGTAAAATGGTGAATACAGTTCCAGACACAGCAGGTAGCCAGGCAGCTCAGTCTCCTGCATCACTAGGAGTCATGATGGAGAGAGGTGCAGTCTCTCTCTCAAACACTGTGACAGTACCACAGAAGCCATGTGGCTGGCACTCAACTAGTGCAGACATCAGTACGTACAGTGTGATCCACACCATGGATGTATTTGATAAATGACATGAGAGACTGTGTACAGAACAGTTCCCTTGTGTGAGCTTCTAGAATGCAGAACTATAATTCAGAAAAAAAAAGTTTCTGATGTCTAAAGAAGGCAGATGGACCACGATTGAAGAAGTGCAGATACTTTTTAAGGTCAAAGAGTAATGCATCTAATTGCAGTGGAAAAACATATTACAAGCAATACCAGGGTGGTTATAGCCTATACTCTGAATAAATTTCAGTGTATATAAAATATCCTTCAGTATAGCTTATTTAAAATTTTTGTCATTACCAGATTCCAAAATTAGATTCATACTATTCTCCAGATTATTTGACAGCTTTTACTATAGACAACACTGCTGTAGAATATCCAGGCTTTTTTTTTAAATTCACTTTACATCCTACTCATTGCTCCCCTCCCAGTCATCCCTTCCCACAATCCTTCCATCCCCCCTTCCTTCTCTGAGAGGGTGGCATCCCTTCCCGGGCATCCCGACCCTGGCACATCAAGTCTTTGTGGACTAGACACATCTGTTCCCACTGAGGCCAGACAAGCAGCCCAGCGAAGAGCCCATCCCAGAGACAGACAACAGCTGTTGGGACAGCCCCTGCTCCAGGTGTTTGGGAGCCACATGAAGAGCAAGCTGCACATCTGCTACATATGTGTGGCCTAGGTCCAGCCCGTGTGCTCTTTGGTTGGTGGTTCAGTCTCTGAGAGCACCAAGGGTCCAGACCAGGTTAGTTGACTCTGTCGGTCTTCCTGTAGAGTTCCCTTCAGGGCTGCAATCCTTCCATACAGCCTTATATACCTAAATTTATCCAATTTAAGGAATTGACCCTCGCTAGAGATTATACACAAAGGGATGCATATTAAAGTCATTAAAACAAGCATAACTGAATATTAACTTGTCTTAGCTGTAGCAATGGGAGCTCAACAGGCCTATCAGTAGTTGTTTATGTGAAAGTTCTCACAACAAAGGCTTTCGGCGCCTCGTAACTGAAAATGTAAGGACTTGTCTTTTATATTTAGAACTACCTTGTTCTGACAATATTTGTAGCATTTGAACTTAACAAAATTCTGCCATAGAAATCAGAAATGAGTGTAACATCAGAAAATGGGTATAACTGATTCCCTCATGTGGCGGAGCAGAATCTCCCAGATGGCAGGGTAGTTCTGGTTCAGCAGTGCGGGTCTGGGGCCAGACTGACCTGCCACCTTTCATTTCCTTTTCTCCAATTTCATTATTCCCTCTTTTAACTTATTTCATTATTTATCAACATGGATGACTTGCCTAGTTCTGCTCTAAGAGCTGGGAAAATATGACTATTCCTCAAGGATTTTAATGTCCCCTAGTAGGAAAAGAAGAGTAAACAGTAAATTACCATAAAGTCGGCTAACTGCTAAGGGGCAGTCTAGCAACTTAGGGGAACATCCTGACCAGACTCTGTGACTGTAACTAGAAAGGCTGCCTGGAACAAGTGCCAGCCAGGCTGAGACCTACAGAATGAACAGGAACTACGCAGGGAAATTAATTGGGGAATGAAGAGATAGAATGTTTTTAGTATTTTTAAAGAAGAAGCAACAAAAGGTAGGGAGGGAGTCGAGAGAGCAAGGTGAGCTCAAAGAGAAAAAGAAAACACTTTGAGATAGACAGTAAAGAACTGGGATACCAGGCTGGGAAGCAGTGCTTTCTGCACAGGATGGGAGTAGGTCATTGGTAGAGTGAGCACTCAGCAGGTGTGAGCCCTGGCTAAGAAGGTGGGGTTGCCTGCTAAAGACACATGCAGGTGCTAGGTCTCAGGGTAGTGCAAGTACAGCTGTTAACGGAGAATAAGATGGACAGTCGAGGATGTAATTCTAGGGAAAATGTAAAAGTAATCTTTAAAAATCTCTGCTAAGAATCATTTTCTATATGGCAAACACAGTTATCCCCTCCAAGTGGATATCAAGCATGTGAGTTGTGAATACTGTTACAGTGTATTGTTTGCTTGTTTTCTTTCTTCATTGCACTGCTGGGAATGGACATTTATTGTCTAAATTGTGACTTAGTAAGATTAATTTTTTCTCCTGCTACTGTTCTTGACTTAATTTGGCGGCGTATTTATTTCCTATTTGCCATCAACCTGAAGTTTGCTTTTGTTATTTTTAACTGGGGTGGAAGCAAAGGTGGTGAATTATTGAAACATCAAGCAGTATTTGAAAATGTATATTATAAGGACTAAAAACAATAAAAAATAGTACTTCTGAATTTTAGAAAAAAATCTAAATTATTTTTTTTCTTTTTTTTCTTATAACTTATTTTTTTAAAGAGAGACATGTACAGATTTTTAAAAGTATTTTGGCATAAAACTATATGAATATATTTTTGTAGTACATCTTTTTTTTAATTAGGAAACTTTATTTTTTGAATAAAATGCTGAAATAAATTATACATAATTTGCAACCACATATTTCTAGATAAAAAAATATGGATTTGAATATAGACTGTCTTATAACAATTCTTTTACTTATATAATCTGCATGTACATACTAATTTTGGGAGTTTTGTCAAAAGCTTGTGGTTTTTTTTAATTGAACAACTTTATTTTAAAAAAAGATAAATGCACCGATTTTAAGCATTTTTTCATTAAAGTATGCGAATACATTTTTGTCAGTACTTGTTTTTTTTTAAAGGAATGATAGTGTGCATTAAAATTTTACCAGTTACAATGAGCATAAAGTACATGTAAAACAAGATATAACTGGGAATTAGTCAAAGTTTTCTTGGTGTGTAAAGATTAAGCATAATGGTTTTCATTTTCTTTCCTTTTTTTTTTTTTTAAATCTTGAACTTCATATAGTCTGTAAGTTGTTTCTAGGGAGTTCAGAGCTTTCTGGGGTTAGTATCCAATTATCAGTGACTGCATATTATGTCTGTTCTTTTGTGACTGGGTTACCTCACTCAGGATGATATTCTCTAGATGCATCCATTTTCTTAAGAATTTCATAAAGTCATTGTTTCTGATAAATGAGTAGTACTCCATTGTGTAAATATACCACAATTTTTGTATCCATTCATCTACTGAAGGACATCTGGGTTCTTTCCAGCTTCTGGCTATATAAATAGGGCTGCTATGAACATGGTGGTACATGTGTCTTTGTTGTATGTTGGAGCTTCTCTGGGGTATATGCCCAGAAGTGGAAAAACTGGGTCTTCAGGTAGTACTCTGTCCAATTATCTGAGGAAATGCCAAACTGATTTCCAGAGTGGTTGTACCAGTTGACAACCCCACCAACAGTGGAAAAGTGTTTTTCTTTCTCCGCATCCTCGCCAGCATCTGTTGTCATCTGAATTTTTGATCTTAGCCATTCTGACTGGTGTGAAGTGGAATCTCAGGGTTGATTTGATTTGCATTTCCCTGATGGATAATGATGTTGAGCACTTAGATGCTTCTCAGCCATTCCATATTAGTCAATTGAGAACTTTTTGTTTAGCTCTGTACCCCATTTTTTAATAGGGTTGTTTGATTCTCTGGTGTCAAACTTCTTGACGGTGTCCTTAGCCTTACAGAAACTTTGCAATCTCATTAAGTCCCATTTGTCAATATTTGACCTTAGAGCACGAGCCATTGGTGTTCTGTTCAGGAAATTTTCTCCTGTGCCTATGTGTTCTAAGGTTTTCCCTACTTTCTCATCTAATAGTTTCAGTGTACCTGGTTTAATGTAGAGATCTTTGATCCACTTGCACTTGAGCTTTGTACAAGGAGATAAGAAAGGGTCTATTTTCATTCTTCTGCATGCTGAGTGTCAGTTGGACCAACACCATTTGTTGAATAGGCTGTCCTTTATCTATTAAATGTTTTCAGCTCCTCTGTCAAAAATCAAGTGACCATATATGTGAGGGCTCATTTCTGGATCTTCTATTCTATTCCATTGATCCACGTGCCTATCTCTGTACCAGTCCCATGCAGTTTTTAGCACAATTGCCTTATAATATAGCTTGAGGTCAGGGATGGTGGTTCTCGCAGATGTTTTCATGTTGTTGAGGATGGATTTTGATATTCTAGGTCTTTTCTTATTCCAGATGAAATTGCACATTGCTTTTTCCAACTCTATGAAGAATTGGGTTGGAATTTTGATGGGGATTGCATTGAATCTGTAGATTGCTTTTGGTAAGATGGCCATTTTTATAATGTTGATCCTTCCAATCCATGAGCATGGGAGATCTTTCCATTTTCTGAGATCTTCCTCGATTTCCTTCTTTAGAGATTTGAAGTTCTTGTCATACAGGTCCTTTACTTGCTTAGTTAGAGTCACACCAAGGTATTTTATATTGTTTGTGACTATGGTGAAGGGTATTTTTTCCCTAATTTCTTTCTCAGCATGTTTGTCCTTTGATTAGAGGAAGGCTACTGATTTGTTTGAGTTAATTTTATATCCAGTCATTTTGCTGAACTTTTTTATAAGCTGTAGAAGTTCTCTGGTGAAATTTTTGGGGTCACTTGCGTATACTTTCATGTCATCTGCAAACAGTGATGCTTTTACTTCTTCCTTTCCAATTTGTATCCCTTTGATTTCCTTTTGCTGTTTAATTGCTCTGGCCAGGACTTCCAGTACTGTGTTGAATAGATAGGAGGAGAGTGGGCAGCCTTTTCAAGTCCCTGATTTTAGGATGTAGTTTCCCTCCTGTATTGGGTTTTCCACCTATAATTCATTGTAGTGCTGGGTTTGTGGTCAGATATTGTGTTTAGTTTTGTCTTGAAATTTCTTGGTCTCTCCATCTATGGTGATTGAGAGTTCTGCTGGGTATAGTAGCTTGGGCTGACACTTGTGTTCTCTTAGGGTCTGCATGATGTCTGCCCAGGATCTTCTAGCTTTCATAGTCTCTGTTGAGAAATCGGGTGTGATTCTGATTGGTCTGCCTTTATATGTTACATGACCTTTTTCCCTTACTGCTTTTCGTATTCTTTCTTTGCTTTGGGCACTTGGCGTTTTGACTATTATGTGTCGGGAGGAATTTATTTTCTGGTCCAATCTATTTGGAGTTCTATAGGCTTCTTTTATGTTCATGGTAATCTCATTCTTAAGGGTAAGGAAGTTTTCTTCTACAGTTTTTTGAAGATATTTACTGTGCCTCTCAGTTGATATTCTTCGCCCTCTTCTATTCCTATTATCCTTAGGTTTGGTCTTCTCATTGTGTCCTGGATCTCCTGGACATTTTGGGTTAGGAGCTTTTTGGTTTTTGCATCTTCTCTGACTGTTTTTTTATGTTTTCAGTGTTGTCTTTGGCTCCTGAGATTCTCTCTTCCATCTCTTGTAGTCTGTTGGAGATTCTTGTATCTGTGACTCCTGAATTTCTTTATTAGGTTTTCTACCTCTAGGGTTGTCTCTTTTAGTGTTTTCTTTATTGTTTCCATTTCTGTTTTAAATTCTTTCTTCTATTCCTTCATCTCTTTGGTTCTGTTTTCCTCTAGTTCTTTGAGTTCTTTGAGTGTTTTTCTTGTTTCCTCTTTAAAAGCTTCTAATCCTTTATGCTTTTCCTCCCATTCTTGTTTAAGGATCTCTATCATTGTCTTGAGGTATCATTTCAGGTCTGAGTCTTCTTTTTCTGGAGTGTTTGGCATTCTGCTGTTTGCTGTGATGAGAGAGCTGGGTTCTGGTGTTGCCGGGTTGTCTTGTTTTCCCTGGGGTACGTTCTTTCGCTTTCCTCTAACCATCTTGTTGTCTGTGATTATACGTGGTCTTGTTGTCAGTGATTGGTTCTCGTCTCTCCCTTATACCTGGCCTGTGTCCCTGGATCTCCGCTGTTCCTGGTGGCAGATGGCCTAAGTGCCTGTTCTGCATGCACTGGCCACCATGTGGAAACAGACACCCTAAGGCAGGGTTCCTGCTCTCCTGAACCGTGGGGGGTGCACTTTCTGAGCGCTTGGCACAGACCTCTCTGCTCCCAGGCTACTCGGAGCGCCGTCTCACCAGGCCTGTGTCCCTGGTTTTCCCCTAAATTATTTTTAAAATAAAAGAAAAATAAAATGATACAGTATAGAATAAAGTGCAAAGTTTAACAAATTTAGTGCAATCACTAATCACTTTGTAACTGAGAAAATAATTTTGGTGAATTTTACTGGATTGTATTTTGGTTTTATTTTGTTTTAATTAATGGGGGAAAACAAGACCTAGTTTGAGCTCCCTGTTTGCTGACCTGAGTGTGTGCATGAACCCACCCCTGCCTTTTGCTTCCCAACCCCTGAGTCTGTGCTCCTGTTGTGCAGAGGAAGAAGCTGCCCCAGATGGTGCTGTTGCTGAGTACAGGCGAGAAAAGCAGAAGTATGAAGCTTTGAAGAAGCAACAGCCAAAGAAAGGAGCTTCCCGAGAGGATCAGGTATGAGCCCAATGCTGGTTTTCATTCTCTCCCAGTGTTGCTATGTAGAGCCTAATCTAATCATGCGTCCAAGAAGGCACTTGTATGAAGAGGGGGGATGCACAGGGCAATCCACATGCCAAAGTTCTTCCCAGGTGTGTATGTGAAAAACCTTGATAGTTTGAAATTTCAGTTGGTCTGTTCATGTCAGATACAAGAGCTCCATAAAGTCCCATGTTCTCAGAAATGTCAGGGAGAAGTGCCTCCTGGGATACAGCATAGAGCAACAGCAGCTTGCAGACAGTGGTCTTCCATCCCACATGTCATGACAGAGTCTGTTACGTGCTGGAAATAGCACATTGCCTGGGGAAGATCATACTTGGTCTGTAAATTGATTTCTACTAATTTCCCTATTTGTTGCAAAAAATAAAAAAACAGTTTTCTGAAGTGGTAATGTGGAAATATTAACAGAATGAGAAGAGACAGAACTAGCTGGCCAGTTATCCAGGTGACATGTAGCATTTGATAAAACAAATATCTCAGTACCCTTTGTGTTGAAAAGGTGTGAGGCTGGAGCTAGAGTGATGCTCAGCGGTTTAGAGTGTGTGCTGCCTTTGCAGAGGAGCCGCGTTCAGTTCCCAGCAGCCACATTGGCTTATGGCCACTCGTAACTCTGGCTCCAAGAGATCTGACTTCCCCTGATACTTTGTGTGCACATACATTCATGAAGACTAAATACTTATAACACATAAAATTTTAAAATCTTAAGAGAGGGCATTCTGGAATCTCAAACTAGGATTGTTGGTCTTACTTTGCCCATATCAGCATATACCATTTTAGAGATATAAAAAAACCAAGTAAAACAAAAGCATATTAAAACAAAACGCTTATTTGGTTAAGTTACTCTAACTATAAACTGTTTTATAAATGTAGTCACAGAGTCTCTGCATAGCAGCTATACCTGTAGTAACCCACCCAGCCTCCAAGGCATACAACTATGAAGACCCTAATCTCTGTTTTCCGTGGCCAATAAGTAGGCAGCTCTCTCACTTCCCTGACCTATCAGAGAAGGAAGCCAATTCAGTAAGTAATTCCAACAAAAAAGCCGTGAGCATTTTCACAAGGAAAGGTCCTAGGGAAAATGTAAATGTGCAACAGGTGGACCTATACATGCAAAGAATCTAGAAAGGTCTCTCTGAGCTTAAATATGAACCAGGCAGAAGGAACAGTGTATAAGAAGTCTGAATGAGAAATCTTCGCTCTCATTCAAAGAGAAAAGACACTATATGACTAACCCAGCCAGAAATAGACAAAACCCAAGGTAGAAAAACGTAAGCTGGAGTCTGCTCATTTGAACCAGGCTATTCTGTGCAGTAAGGAAGCATCAACATCAGGAAGTGACATGGTGTCATTTACACTCTGGACAGTGAAGAGTGGGCTGGAAGCACAGAGGCCAATTAGAAGATACTTGGTTGTAAATATTTGAGCACAGGGTGCTAAGGCCAGGCACCCAGAATAGCTCTCCATGTGAGAACAGTCTAACTGGACTTAGGAACCATGCTGTAAATCCTTGGTCATTGATTCCTTTCATGAAGGCCAGTTTTCTGGGTCATTCTGCAAATACCAACCAAAAAATGGCTCTGCTGTGGGTGCTATCATCACCGTACGAGGGCCCCCAGAGATTTTACATGTTTTCTGACCTGTACCTTCTTTTACTCTAAGCTATACATAGACAAAAATCTTACAGTTTTAAATATAAGACAAGCTAGGAATGAGCAAGTAGACATTTGCTTGTTCTTAATGGTTTTAAGCAAATGCAAATAGCATAATAATTTGCCCTAAAAATAAACTGCCTTCCCACTCCAACACAGGGGAAAGACCTGGATCTAGTGTGATTTTCTAGGAAATTTTACATCTTTATTCTACTTTAAAAGAAATTTGGTTCCTTGTTTTTATTGTTATTTATTTCCTCAAAAATATATCTATCCAGACTGGAGAGAGGACCCAGCCAGTTAAGAGCACATAGTGACTAGTCTTGGAGAGGTTCAGTTCCCAGAACCTCTACTGAGTGGCTCACACCTATGTGTGATGCCAACTTCAAGGAGACCCCATGCTTCTGAGGCTCTGGCCTCTGTGCACCCACATTCCGATGACACACACTGTGTGAATACACATGTACACACATAAATAAAATTAAATATTTTCAACTATACAAAGGATCACTATTAAAAATTGATAGGGCTTCTATTAAGGCTCAGCTTAGTTAGATATGGATACTCATATGAGGAGGTATTCATGCATGACATATAAACAAACATGTATATACAAATTCTTGAATGCTAGTTACCAAAACTGTTAACATTGGCTGTTCTGAGTGATGATGTAATAGTTACTTCTGCTTGTTTCTGTATTTTCCAAGATCTCTACAGTAATCTGTTTCTTACTATAAGTACAATGAAAGTTTAATTAATAGTGTTGGGTTTGGGATTTTGTTGTTTGTTTGTTTTTCTGAGTCAGATTTAAATGAAAAACAAGGACTGCTCCATCTGTTAACATTAGTTGAAGGGCTTAATTCTAGAATATCTATTCTAAAAACAGATTAAAAATATTCAGGTCCTAACACAGGCAGCTCTCAGATTGCCTGTGTTTTTGAAATTTTGTTTGAAATGTATGCATTTTACACAAATTTTTCTCAGGTAACCACAGTAATGTATATATTTCTCATTCTTGCCCATATGAGAATTGAGTTTTTAGTAATTACTTTTCTCTCCTGTTTTAGAGCAATTGTTGCTTATTTCCTGAAAGTATTTAAACACCTCTTCCTCACTGAACTCAAACTAGACTGTAAATATCACTTAGATTTTCATGAACTATAATCTTAATACTCTACAGCATGATTATGGAGCTGAGGTGGCTCCCATGTCTGCTGTCCCTGTCACTCATGTGCTGGGCTAGCACTCATACATCCCTTGAAGAATGAAGAAGTTAAGAGTTGAATTTAAAATACCAAACTCATTATTGGGCCCTCGATGTTTCAGGCAGGTTGTGCTCCATTCCTCTTCATGAGGAAGAACTCTAAAACCTGCAGCAGAAAACTTTCACTCCTAGCCCATGTTTTCTGCTCAAATTCTAGAATGAACTGCAACCAGGTGTGGAATGCAAAGTTATGGCCATTTGTTGCTTTCTGCCCTCAGAGGCTAAGAGACAACTAAGAATCAAGAGTCTTCTTTTCCTTAAAAATATGCCTCAAATTTTCTTTATAATTTCTGACAACCATTCAATAATACATTTATTGCTTTTTACCAAATTTATTAAGCTCATTTTGGGTAGACATTTTTACCATGCTAGCATTCACAGTGCATGTAGGTAATATTACTGCACAAGCCACTTTCTAGCCTCAGATTATATTTTGAAAAGGTGTTCCCAAGTCAGAGTTGCTGACTCTGAGAGAGTGCACACTTCAGTTTCTAATACTGAAAGAGTTTTCTTCAAATAGTCTTTCATTTTACTCATGGTCCACAGATTGATGGACACATTCATTCTACCTTCCCAGGGTAGTTGCTTCTTCACATCTCGGAAATTTGTGCTCAGGAGCAGACATTCTAACACTGTAAAATACATGCTCATTGATAAGTGGAATCAAATACAAACACTATATGCTGGTGACTGGCTCTTCTGTCGGATAAGCACAAAAACTTATCAGTGAGCATGTACTTTACAGTGTTGGAATGTCTGCTCCTGAGCACTTCTAAGTCTTGGAATAGAGAATGCTGGAATGTTTCTAAGGAAGTATGCCAGTGCAGATCCAAACAGAACAGGGTCAGGATTTGCTAATATCACTGCTGTGGCCTGAAAGGTGGTTTTATTTGTTTAAAGGAGAAAAAGCAACAGTTACATGTGTCTAACATCCAAGCAGCCTATTTTCTTTTCTACCAAATTCAAGCATCTCTCCTCGGATGATTGTTATCAGCAGCTTAATGTCTTGTTGTCATTTCAGACCCTGGCACTGCTCAGCCAGTTTAAATCTAAGCTCACTCAAGCGATTACTGAGACGCCTGCAAACAGCACTCCTGAAGTGGAAGTAGAGGATGACGAAGGCTGGTAAGGGCTGTGACTTCTTAGTGCCATGAACAAGTGTCTCAGAGTAAAGACACTGAGGGGACATTCCCGCTGCAGCATCTGTGTCAGACTTAATGCTAACACTGCCAGGGCTCCTCTCCCTGTCCTTCATTAGTTACAATGTGAAATAAATGGCCTCACCAAGCATTCAGTTGATGGCGGTATTTTGTGAGCCAAGAAAAAAATGTATAAGAAAGATCTGATGCCCTAAGTAACTTCTAAAATTATTAAAATCTTAAAAAAGTAAGATTGGTAAAATTTGTGTTAAACAGGCAAGAAACAACCCTAAAAGATAATAATAAGTCAGTATGTTTTTATACTTACCCACAAACATTTTAGAATTAAGTCATTTATTTTAGAAATATATTTCCTACAACTTCCTATTCAAGTTTATCTACAGGATCCTAGGAACACATGCAAGATTAATTTTGTTTTATCTTTAGATGCTTTTCAGCTTTTAAAGAAAAGACGTGTATATGCCCTGTATATAGAACTTGCTCTTACTCTGGGGAAGAAGGTACAAGCAAAAACCGAAAAGAGTCAAACAGTGTTTTCCCTTATCACACCACTGTCCTCAAGCTGACTTCAGATGCAGTATATTAGGCCTCCCCACACCTAACTGCCTCCACCTCCCACAGTACTCTGGCTCAGGAACGTTGAAACACGCCAACCAGTATAGCACCCCTACACGCATGACTCAGCCTCTGGAGCCTCTGAACTGTCCCATGTGCCATTACCCCAACCTAGAGTCATGGCCTCATGCTCTCTGCCAACAGCATCTCCCTATTTCAAAACTGTCCAACACTCCTGTGCTCCAGAAAAGCAGTCAGCAAGACTTGTCGAGCACTCACAAATCTAATGGGTGGAGGGAAGAGAGCTGGACACATTTAAACAGACATAAAAAACGTTTAGTAAGAAAACATTTAAACAAGTGAGCCTCTGCAACTGTGCATCACATTAGCCAACAGGGCCACATGAGAAGGACTTGAGTGGGACAAAGCGTACCTATACCTGGACCCAGAGAAACAGCAATACACTTCACTGCTAATTTATAGTTTCTCAGATCTGATCATGATACCAGCGTATAAATACTGGTCTCTCATAGCCAGTCTTTACAACTTCTGTAGTGTTTATGCACAAATTCAAAGTGGCTTGAAGGCAGAAGCTGGCTACTCTTTCAGTTCTGTGCCAAAGGCGCAGACTCCATGAGTGCTCATGACCCCTAGAGACAAATGCACACTGCACAGAAAAACACTCTGTTTTTATGTAGCCCGACAAGGATAGTTTTATTGTGAATGCTTCCAATGTCTCAGAATCTCTTTCCACTCTTTATCTGGGGGTCAGCTAATACCCCCACATTTCACCCAGTCTTCTTCCCCTTATTGTTGAATCTATGCATTTTTGAGGAAATATGACCCATGTGTTTCTGATTCATTTACACTTAACTCACCAAGATGGATGTTTTGTAAGAGCAGCTTGATGCCCATTAAGTTTTCCTAACCTTTGTTTTAAGCCATCTAAGCACTTTTTATTGAAAGTCACCATCAAATTCAAAACCCAGAAGTTTCACCAGAAACTCGTAACCCACAGGATTCAGATTTACTTTCAACTTGGCAAGTTCAGTTAACATCCTAAGGTTCTTCCTAGCCCCTTGGCTCAGGATTTCCTAACCCCTGAGGTTCTCTTTATCTTCAGATACCAATGAAGTGTTTTCAAATGGGTCATTCTTACTTTTTAAAGGATCTGACCATATAATCAGTGTTCCGTCTTGTCTCCTTATTAGAAAGTTAAACAAATAAGAACATTTTCTTATATGGGTTTTGGGGGAACCAGTGGTCTGCAGTTGGCTGGTTCTCCATCTGAAGAAAAAGAAATGTGGTAAAGGAGAGAAGAGAAAATAAGTTAAAGCAGCATCAGCAGGAGAGGACATGGGCTTCCTTTCACTGTTGCCATTGAGGAGAGAATCAGACTGTATGAAGATACCTCCACAGGGATTTGGGTGTTTATGTAGGTAGCACCCTGATGAGAACATCTTTAGTGATGAAGGCACTATGCAGAATCCTCTAGAATGCATGCTGTCCTGGTGTAAGGCCTTTGCATTGTACGGCATATCCTGGAACTGCATTGTGTCTGTTCATGGATCAGCCAACTCACTTCACTGAGTCTCTGATGACTTATCCTGCCTCACAAAAATGTATTTTACCCGGGAAAGGGGTTCCAGACTCGGGATGAGCTAGAGCAAACTTTTAACAGTGCAGGGCATGTACCCGTGTGTTATGCATAAATTACATGGTTCTCGGACTATTCTGTAGGTCATGGCTGCCACTTGTTTGAGACGTGAAAGTCACCAGTGTGCTGTATGGCACTGTCAGGGTCTGTTCTCTGAGGAAAAATGACTGTTTCTAAGACATTTCTATGTGTCCACATGAGTGGCCACACATTGAGGGATCATTTTCAGTTTCTGTCAAGATAGAAACCATTACCAATTTGTTATGTTTTCTTTTACTTGGCAAACCATTCTGTTCACATTTTTGGCTAAGCTGCTGTGTTGGCACGGTATACAACAGGCATTTGGGTACCATTCAGCAGTGTTCTATTTTTCATGCAAAAAAAGAAGGAGGAAAAAGGAAAGAGAGAGAGAGGGAGGGAGAGAGAGAGAGAGAGAGAGAGAGAGAGAGAGAGAGAGAGAGAGAGAGAGAGAGAAGAAATAGGATTCTATTGTAAACAGTGTGTATAGTGTTTGGTAATTACTACCAGATTTCACTGTCTAGCAAGGCACTTAAAATGTGTTATTGGTAGACAAAGCTCAAGTGCATAGAAATTTCTCACTTGCAATAGAATTTTTCCCTTGTTAGGAATCATTGCCAGGTTTTGGTGGCTGTGATGGTACCAGATTAAAATTTAGCAGGTGGAGCGGTCTTTCTGGTACTACATTTCTCAGTCCCACACCCAGACTCATACTCCTGTAGGACCCTTCCTTCTTCAGGCATTGATTTCATAAAATGATTCAGACACATGGCAGGAGGCATCAGTCAGAGAACTCGCATGACCAGCTGTGTGGATGAAGCCATTGTGCCAGTTTGAGTTTACTTAGATAACGCTTGACTGGCACCAGACAAGGTTAGAGAGATGCCAGCTGTAGCTTAAAAGGCCATGGAAACAGATTGGTTTTTAAGCAAATTTTTTTCCACAAAAATTATGAAATCTGTGACAGCTGACTGAACTATTGAAGATGTTCACTGTGTACTTCCAGGGTCTCCTGAAAACGTCTCCCCAGATTGTTAGACTGGAGACGCTCATACTAGTACACACTAAAGATAGGAAAAGTAGTGACTAATATGGTGGCCCGCTGCTCTTTATCTCTCTGGACTGCTTTCCTCTTTAGCATATACAGCATCCCGTATTATAAAAGTCTAAATATCCATACATTACATGATTACCTCAACTTAATACTTTAATGATTATTACAGAAGTGAGAATATTTGCTATATAAAAGCAAGTAGTATACCCTTTTTAAAAAGCAAATAAAAATTATCTACAGTCTCAAATTCAAAGATAAATACTAGACAAACTAGTTTATATGTATAGTCTATAAATTTGTATGTATAGTCTATGGAATGGATATTTATGTTTCATACATATATAAATTTAAACACTTCCAGACATATTTGTACATGCATGTCTTAAATAAAATTGTATATCAGTTTTCTTTCCTTTAAAAATATATAACAACTGCTTCTGCTTGTTATATTTTATGTGATTTTAACATTTTATGTTGTGTGATATTCTATTATGTGGTTATAAATGGGCTTACTCATAATATCTTATTTAGGCTCTTTCTGGTTTTCAGGTTTTGGTATTATGAACAATACTGTAAGAAATACCTATATATCTATTTTATTGCACATTTTCTCTGTTTTTAAGCTGGAATTGCTTAGTCAATGAGGATGCATGTTAGGCCTCTGCTAAATATTTTCAATTGTTATTCCAACTTATACTCACAAGTAAGTATCACTTTAGATTTGCCTTTAACATAGTTAACATCTCAAGATTAATTAAGTTTCTTTGCTGGCCTTAGTGAAAGAGAATAACATTTTTAAAAATTGTTTTGCTTTGTGTTGAAAAAAATGAAAATGCACATCTGGTCTGGTTTGCTCTGTTCTTAATAAAACTGAGTTTCAGCATGGCTCCTCCTCTCAGGAGCCTCATCCCTGCCATCGCCTTAGCCTTGATTCTGAAAAGCTATCATGAGTTAGCTCCGTATGTGAGAACTTTAGGATCTGGGTTTCTTCTGTCTCTGCGTTATTGCTACACCTTGGCCTGCATTGAAAATCAGTTTTATCCATCAGTTGTAGTTTGTTTTTGCTAGAGATTGGAAGTTTGCAGGCCTGATTTGACTTGAAGAAGTCTTAAAGCCTTCCTCTGGAGTTAGCAGAACAGTAGTAATGAATACCAGTTGTCTGAGTATCCAAAGCAGTGAATTTTTAATAAGACAAATATTTTTAAATGATTATTGACTTTTAGACCCACCTGGTCAGATTGCATCATGAAATACCATTTCTGAACATAAACTTCATCTTGCTGCTTATCCCAGTGAAGCCCTAAACATGTTATATTCACAACATACGGCTTTTATGGATCGTTCAGTCATGTAGTGAATGGAGGGTACAAAGGCAATAAGTAATCACTGATTAAAGCCTTCACTTCCTGCAGCAGGGCGTTGCCAGGTGTGGGTAGCAGGTGCCCACACTAGCTGTGCGGAGGCTCATCACCCTTCAGTGTTAGATTAGAAGCCTCTCTTAAGTTTTGGTCTCTGGACCCTTGAGATTTTTAAAAATTATTGGGAAGCCTAATAGTGTTTTTTCTTTTTAGAAGTTAAAACTAAGAAACCTTAAATGTCTTTAATAATTTAATACCATGATGAACAGTTTTTTATTAAAATACAATTATACCATTTCCACGCTTTCTTTTCCGCACCCCAGCCCCTCATATGACCCCCATTCTCACTCCCTGAGATTCATGGCTGTTTGTTCTTTAATTGTTACTACTATACACATACACATTAATATATAAACATAGTCTATTGAGTTGTTGTTTGTATATAATTTCAGTGCTCACCACTTGGTATTAGTTAACCATTTAGCCTTGGGAATGACTAACTCTCCTTTTCTCAGCATCCCTAAAGTTGCCTATAGTTTTTGTCTAAACATACCACCACCCATAAGATTTCTTCCTTCCCCCTTAGCATGTCTGTTCGTGCTGTTGTTCAAATCTCGTTGAGGAATCAGAGTTGACATTTCTCTGTCATTGTCATTGCAGATTTTCTGATCCTCTGACTCTTATTATCCTATCTTTCCAGCCCCTCTTTCACAATGTTCCCTGAGTCATAAGAACAGGAGTTGTGTTGTAAATATGTCCACTGTGGCTGGAACCCATGATCAGTTGTTCTCTTAATGTGACCAGTTCTGTGGACATATACATACATACGTACATACATATTGCTTTTTGTCTGCTGCAAAGCAAGGCTTCTTTGATGAGTAAGAGCTATACTTAGCTGCCTGTATAAGGATAAGTATATAGAATGCAGTTAGGAATCATTGTGTCTCAGTGAAAGGTGAGAATTCTCTTTAAGACCTATGACTTCATTGGCCATGGATAGGTGCTAGTTTCCAGTACCAAGCATGATTTTCTTCCTGTTGAGGAGACCTTAAGTTCTATTAGGGAGCTCTTGGTGACTGTCCAGATGTGGGTTCTATTGGTGGTATTTTGCTCTCCTGGCCATTCTTGTGGTTCTAATTATAACTGCAAAACAGAAAATTTTCATGAAGAATGGCATTGCCTTACACTTTCAAATATCCAAAGTCTAGCATGTTAGGAGCAGGTAGAATCTCTTGTGTGATAATGTTATGATCTTTTGCAACATATTCTCTCTGACAAATATCAGCAGGTAAAGGAAGGTGTTTGCTACCAAGCCTGTCAACCTGAGTTCAGTCACTAGGACCCACATGGTAAGAGAACTAACTCCTACAAGATGTCCTCTGGCTTCCACATGCATGGGTCAAGTAATACATGAGTGGACAGAGACACACAAATAAACAAATGTAGTTTTAAGAAAGAATGAGAACAACAAATAAATATCCTAGTGTTGGCACAGATGTCCCTGACCTTGTAGACACAGGATCCCCATGGCACACATAGAGAACTGCTGGACCCCATCTCTCTAATTATGTGGTTGTTCCCCGGTATCAATTTGATCTCAAGTAGTCCCAACATGGTACTTTATCGATTAAGTGTGTTGGATACTGGAACTACTGTGCAGCACTTACAATTTTTATCAGTTCTCATATTACTTATTTGTGCCTGACCTCTCCAAACAGACTGTCACAACAGTCAAGTCTTACCGATTCTAAGAGTTGTCTTAGCTGGGTTTTTAGCTCAGCATCTCTCTGGGATACATAAATAAGGCAAAGTAAGTCAAACTGATATAATATTTAAGGAAGTTTAATTTGTGATTTATCTGTGCCTGATATATAGTAGGCTTTCAGTTACTTTATCAGATTTGATGCAGACCTTTCCTAAGGAAAGGAGTGTTTGAATCTATGTCACATCGTTCCCACTTGACCTGTGGGTCAAGGTGCAGCAAGCACAGATGTGTGTGCAGAGCTGAATGAAGTCCTGTGTGGTACCTTTGGCTATGTTCCATACTGTTTAAAGGGGTGGTCACCTTTCACATGTCCTGTGCTTGCCTCCTGACCTTTGTGAGTTTCCTTTTGGGCCTGAGATTTCAGAGTTCCCTATATGATTAGATCAGATTTTCTATTTTTTCTCATACCTATAATTTTTAAATTTTATAATATTTATTTATTACATTTATGAGCAATGTCTGTTCATACAGTGTCTGACACGTCTTTTTCTTTTATGGATTGTGCTGTGAGTGGTCATATCTAAGACATTTTTCACAGAATCTTCTAAATTTTCATTAACTGTCTTATTCTTTTACAATTAGATCTGTTACTTGTGTTTTGTAAGAGACTATGTGATATGAGGTTCAGGCTAAGTCTTATTTTCTTCTTTTGGGTGTTTGCATGTTACAACTTAATTGTTTCCAACCCTGCCTTTCTCTCCTGAGTGCCCTGGTAACTGTCAGTGCTTGGTTCCCCGTGGTTTTGCAGACTCTCCTGTTGATTGGCATGCTTAAACTAATGCCTCATAAGAGCAGCTTTTGAAACCAGGTAGTAACCAGCTAATAGGAATCTTGTCACTTTTCTCCTTTCTGAGCTGCTTTGCTATTCCAGTTGTTTTGCCTTTCCATGTAAATTTTAGAATCAATTTCTCTTAAGTACAAAATAAATCTGCTAGAGTTTTATTTGAATTCCATTGTTTATTAATCAGTCTTGGGCGAATTGGTATCCTTGCCACGTTGGCTTTCTAGTGTTGGATTTTAGACTTTAGTGTTTTCCCACAGATCCCTAGGTTCAGTTAAATTTTGTTTTCCCTTTTCTTCCAGTTAGGAGTGGGTAGTGTGTTGTGATCTATCTTCAAATTCACTGACCTTTCTCTCCGTCACAGCCATCCTGATACTGGGCCCATCCAGTGGGTCTTCAACTTTGAATTTTGTGTTTCAGCTGTTCTTACATGTTGAGGTCTTCATCCTATTTTTCAGCATATTCCAAGAGTATTTAGCCTTACTTCTTGAAGCACTATTTTTTAATCTTTGCCAAGTGATTGCCGTGGATGGCATTTCATTATTAGTGTCTGTTGGCTGTGCTTCCATACAGCTGAGCTTCTCTTCGTTCTTTACATGCTAAGTGATACTTATCGAACTGTTTGAATATTTCCCTGTGTAACCCCAAGATTATATGAGTATACTTATATACCTCACTAGTGTTTTGTAGCATTATTTTTAACTTTCATCAGGAGCACACCTGGAACTGATTTGGTATGTTCGCTTAACGTTAGAACTTTTTGGTTCTAAATTGCATTCTAGAAAGTGAGTAATCCTGTTTCTTCCACTGATATTATCAGAGTGAGGTCTTGTGTGTATTTTTAAGTTCATTTCATTATTTTACATTGATTTTTGTCTGTTCTTCTGCCAGTGCCTCATTTGTAATGACTATTAGCAGCACATTGCTGGCTGGTGTGTGGAAGGCCAAGGTGGGCCTTTATTGGTCTCCATTCAGAGCTTGCAAAAGTAATGTGCTGCATTCTTATTTTCTTTTAGTTATCCACACCTGGAAGAAACTTAGACAACAGACCATGGAATTAATAAAAATAAATAAATAAAATAAAAATTAAAAAAGCTCCATTATTTAACAGGTGGCCTCTACCTGAATTGCAACCCTGGTGCCAGGAAGGAAATAATTAGTCTTGAGACAAACCCTTCAAAGACATGGAAAAGATCACATATGGAAAATAACTAGTATTAGAATGAAAAAAAAAAATGGAATCCGGGGTTTTAATTGCCATCTTTCTGGTCCAGGTCTATACGTGTTCTTAATGAGACATTCAGGCAGGTGTTTTCCATCTCTCTATGGACCAGAAGCACAAGAAATTTTAACCAAGTCTCAGAGTAAAGTGTCACAGCTTTACCTGCTTTGAATCTTTAGAATGCCTTAAGGATGGTGACATATAAATGCAAGCCACAAAACCCTCTTCTGGATACTTTGTCCTTCAACCACCTGACAGTTTGAGTTATTAATAATCCCATCTCTCTTGGGTTCTACTGGAGAGAAACACCAAATTAAATGTAGCAATAATGTTTCTTTGTGTAGTTGAATTATTTAAACTGATAACTACTGCACTTGAGATTTTGGTTGGATTTTGCTTTGGATTTTGTTTGGTGGGTGGGTGCTGGACTGGTTGGTTTCTTTTGAGGAAAATAATCATGTAACTCAGGTTGGCCTCAAACTTGCTATGCAGCTGAGGTGTGCTTTGAGCTCTTGATCCTCGTGTCTCCAATGAGAAACTTAAATTGTGCCTGGCATGCATGGCTTATATCTGCAAAACTCCAGCACCCGAGAGAAGGCTGAGGCAAATAGGTTGCCGTGAGTTCAAAACTAGTCTGAAACAAAGTGGAAAAAAAGAACAGTGGAATGACACAGCCTTTCCTCCCAGCACTCAGGAGGCAGAGGCAGGCAGATCTCTGTGAATCTGAGGCCACAGGCTGGTCTATGTAACAAGTTCTAAGGAAACCAAGGATACAGAATGAAACCCTGTCTCAAAAAAGAAAGGAAGGAAGGAAAAGAAAAGAAAAAAGAAAAGTTGTTTATTTTTTAATTCAGCTTAGTTGAATAAACCTGCATTAAATTCTTCCTCAGGAGAGGAAGAATTCAGGGGTAGCCTTGGCCACATCGTTTGTAGGCAGCCTGTGCAACAATCAGATCTTAACTAGAAAAAAAATTTTAAAGTATACCCTTATTTACACTGAATATTCACAAATCATCATTCCCATTTAAACCTACAAGCTAGATATTGTTAGTATATTCTATGGGAAGAACTGTGATAACAAAAATAATTATGATTAGGATATTATAGCAAGCAACAAAAGTGGAGTAATGCTCTGACGCTGGGTCTCTTCTGTAAAGGGTTTCATGTAGCAAGACTGGTCTCAGACTAATTCCAGATTGACTTTGACCTTCTCCAGTACTGAGATTGTACGTGTGCTCCATCACATCCAGGTTCACACTGGAGACCAAACCCACACCTCCCACTCTTGGAAGATGTTAAATTTCACATCTCGAACATTATTTGTATTATTTGAAGAGTTAAACTTGAGAGAGAGAGATCTAAAGGCTTGTTTAGCTTAATTTAGAACTCTCTATGTGTTAGTCTGTAATTTTCATAGGAACATAGACAGTAGAGTGGTTATGAGCATGGAAGTTTAAAGTTAGACTTAATCTTGAATCCTGCCCTGGAAATTTCCCAGCTCTGTGATCTTAGAGAAATTATATAATCTTTCTATTGCTGTTTCTCAAAATATAAATTAATTAAAGATAATACTGGCACTTGGGGGGGGGGGGCAGGATCAGTTTATCCATCCAGTTAGCTTCTGTTTAGAAATAGAAATTAGCAAGATGCTAAGTGCGGTCAGTGCTCAGTGTCTCTGTCATCTTTGATGTAGTTCATTGTTTTAAAGAATTACCATGAATGTCAGTAGATCTCTTGGGACCACGATTAGAACTTGTACTATTTCTGTTACAGTTGATGACTTCTAGACCTTCCATTGACTATCATCAGTGGCTAGCTGTGAGGTTTTTTTTTTTTTTTTTTTTTTTTTTTTTTTTTTTTTTTTTTTTGTGGGTAGGAATGTTTCACTAGTGAGACAGTAGCTCTCCATGAAGCTACACTAAAGTGTGGAAATGAGAGGAAGCCCACGTGGCAAAACATGATTTGCCCACACAGTTTGAAGCTCAACTTCGGATAGAATTGTGAGCTCGGTGTAACACAAATGTTGAATTCCATCCCTATCTTAGCCAGGTTCTAAGGTGGTTATCCAGGGAAGCAAGAAGGAATATGATTATAGACCAGCATCACTGGTTAGTGTTCATTTTTTACAGAACTATAAATAATATTGCAAAAATCCAGTGTGGTTCATCATGAATAGGCCCTCAGCAGAGTCACAGTCCCTGGAATGGTGATTATTTTAATTCTGAGCTCTCTAGCCAGGCCGTAAAGTGACTTCTGTTGCTCTCTTTTGAGTAAAGAAAGCTCTTCAGCATTCATTCTGTTCTTGCATACAGAATTCTGTTCTTCTGTCCTGAAATACATTTCTCTCGCAAGGGAAGCTGTGATCACAAGTACGATTTGAATGAGAGAGCAGCCAGCTATGTGCGCTAGTGCTTAGCAGACCTGATTGGGAGCTCCATCTTCCCTCTCTGGGGCTGTTAGTCTGCTGGCTACAGAGCTGTCTTCCTGGCCAACCTGTGGACTGACGCTCACAGCAGGTGTAAGGACACACTGCGGACACATTCTGGAAGGCTTCCTAAATCTTCCCACCTGGTCCTGCTCAGTGTCAAGCTGTTGTGTAGGCCAGAAACCCGAAGAAGTCCCTTCTCCTGCTGGTATTTGGAAAGTTATATCTTCTACATTTATTCTAGCACTGCCCAATATTTACTAATTTTTTAACTAAGGAAAATGTAGAACGTTATTTAAAAGTTGGCTTTTCAAACTCCCAGAAGGGCAGTGTTCCTTTAAAACTCAGAACAAAGGCAAATTTTCCATGTTAGCGGTGAACAGCGACAGTACACTGATTTCTATCTGTGTTTTCTTTTTCCACAAGTCTGTGCCTAGTTTCCACCTGGCCTGGTTTCCCAGAATCCCCACTTTTCCTCCACTTATTCCTGTTAGCGCCAGGGTTTTGAATTTTTGTTTCTACTTTTCTCCTGTTGACAATGTGAAGTGTGGTTTGTCTGCTTTCCTTTCTGTCTATATTCCTTTACGTTGCTGTTCTGTCACCTTGTAAGCTTCCCCCATCATTCTCCGTGATGATCGCACTGCCTCTTTCTGGGGCTTCTGTTCTCTGATGCCTGCTCTACTTGACAGGAGCAGTGCCCTGGCCCCACTCGCTGGGGCGCGTTTTTAGACTGTTCTTGTCTCAAGACTCACTGAATTTCTCTTTCTGCCCTGTCTTCTCTCGTCTCACATGTGATCTCTCATCTGCCCACTTCATTTTGGAAAAAGATGTGTATGTTTTGTTTTGTTTTTTTTTCCATACAGGCTGGTACTTAAACCCTAACAACCTTAATTCCTCAAAAGACCAACTAGTATTTTAGAATATGTTTAAATATACACCTAAGAGGTATATGTCAAAATTGTAATCGAGTAGCCAGTTATATTTTAAACATTATCTAAAGTACATGCATCTTAGGATTTTTATTTCTATGAAGAACACCATGAACACAGCAACTCTTATAAAAGAAAACATTTCATTGGGACTGGTTTACAATGTAGAGGTTTAGTCCATTATTGTCATAGAGGTAAACATGGTGTTGGACAGGCTGACATCGTACTGAAGAAGGAGCTGAAAGTTCTGCATTTAGATCTGTAGAAAAGAGGAAAGAACTATGTGTCACTTGCTCTGGTTTGAATTTCTCAAAGCCCACGCTTAGTGAAGTACTCCCTGAAAAAGCCAACCCTATTCTAACAAGGCCACATGCTCTAATACCACCACTAAGGATCATTTTCATGCTGACTTCCACAGCATGTGACTTTTTGTACTGTGCTGTCTTAACAAAGTTAAAGTACCAAGGTTGGTGAACAGTTCTCCAGAAACTATTTGCTCTTTGTTTTTCATTGGCAGAAAAGTTTCTCCAATAGCATTAGGCTTCCAGTTTTTCAGGACTGTGAACTCGGAACCTGTCTCTTGAGTAGGAACTTACTTTATACCCTTCCAGTAGCTTCTGCCCCATCACTTACTTGTAAGGTGGAACAGAGATATCCAGCTTACATTCATGTCTCAAATGTCTGGGACTCCACGAGTTCTGAGAGTGCCCTCAGTATCGTGAGGCACAGCAGTGACACACAAAAGTCAGTAGAGATGCTGACATAACCTCCATGTGTCTACATGCAGACGTGTGGCAACAGATGTAACTGCTCAGAATCTTTATGTAAGACACCGCAAACTATTACAGAGGTAAGTAAGTGCCGTCTCTGGATAAGAAAGTCAATTATTTCAGGATTATCCTGTAAACTTAATATGTTCCTGTAGTCAATCGGCTATATAACATTGGCTGGATGACTTCGACAGACACTTATTTTCCCATAATTCTGGGCACTAGAAACTAGATTAGATGCTGGTCAGGCTGACAGAAGTAAGCCGTCTACTTGAGGCTGTGGATAGCCTGTTTGTCTCACTCCTCCCAGTGGCCTGTCTCCTCCTCTGCCTTCTTAGAAGTTCTTAAACCTTGTTAGCATCTCTTTCTTTTTTGCCTCTCAGAATTGGCCCACTTTAATTCTTTCTATAAACACTGTCCTTGACTAGTTGATGATTCATATAAGGAGACATGTACATTTAGAAATAATGCATGTATGCATCCAAGGCTGATTGAGCCCAAATATGTTGTGTTAAATGATGATATGCATAAAAATAAGGAATGTTAGTATTATAAAATGTCTAACTATAAAAATGATAAATTTTTGTATAAACACAGTTTGTAGGTAAAACAATTAGTCACATACACGCGCACACACACACACACAGAGGTGGGGGAGAATCATATGGTAAAGCTCTAGTAAGGTAGTATTTGGAGATAGGGTATTTGGGGAGAAATTAGGTATTGATGAGATCATAAGGGTAAGACTCCCATGATGAGATTAGTGTTCCCTCTCCATTCACCCACACTGTGTAAGGAAACGGTGAGGAGCCTTAGATGAGTGTTGGCTTCTGTCTTCAAAGTGTGGGCAAACAAATTTCTGTCTGTATGCCACCATATCCAAGGCATTAAGATATGGGGCAGCCTGAGAAAGGCACACATAAGCCATGGGGGTTAAAGTGATATCCAAACCCCCTTGCATTTACAGAGGCCTTCAGTTGGTATGGTGTGCAAGCCTCACTTGTGAGCTCCGTGTGAAGTGACTGTGCTGGGACTTACCATCTTTTTGTCACAGGTAAGGAGATAGGCAGAAGAAGCATAGGGACTTCTCCATACCCACAGGTCTGACTTCGTTCTCAAAGGTTCCCAAGAGTGTTGAAGATTGTTGGAACAGTTTCTGAAGGCCAAGGCAATGGGGAAAGATTTTAGGAAGAAATAGAAATTAAACTGGATAGGGCCAGGAAAGGAGGGGGCAAAACCTTGTAGAAAAATAGCATGAACAGAAGTGAGGTACAGCC
Source organism: Micromys minutus (assembly GCF_963924665.1). Lineage (NCBI taxonomy): Eukaryota > Metazoa > Chordata > Mammalia > Rodentia > Muridae > Micromys > Micromys minutus. Next base: position 6,063,563 of record NC_137955.1, on the reverse strand, counting down.
TGTTTCTAACACAGAACAGTGTGCTCCTTCAAAGACCCAGATGAAGCAGCACTTGGAAACTGTTTCATCCTGCTGAAATTTGTATTTACAAAGACTGTTTCTGCCTTTCAAATCATTTAGGTTTGCGTTCTGTAGTCCAAAGAATGACAAACTTAAATAATAACCAGGAGCTGCTTAGTTGGGTTTCTAATAGGGATTCTAGCAGGGAAATGTGACGTCCTCACAACATGCAAACATGTTATATGTGTGATCTCAAAGAGTCATTCAAACCAGGAAGGAGGCTGTCTGAGGACACTGAGTGCATTTTCCCACACTTCAGAGCTAAGCAAACAGGAGCAGATGTTAATCTTTAAGCAGTGTAACTGGCCCGTTTGAGACAGGTCAGTACTGGATTATCATACCATAACATGCTGTCTGGAACAAGACCTTGCCTCACCTCTTTAGTACTAACTAGCCCTTCTTTTGTCAGAAAGTTTAAAAGGTGAATTGCTTGCCTGAAAACAAAGGAGTTCATGCAGTGTGTAATTGCTAAATAATTTGGAATTGTATATTAAAGCTATCAAGAAGAAAAGTAAAGAAAATCAATATCCTAGCCAAAGTTTTCCCGAGGTGATGGGAATCCCAGAAAATTGGACTTGTTTGCAGCACTTATCACCAGCGTCCTTCTGCCAAGCGCTGCTGCATGATGAGGTGCAGAGGCAGTGACACAGAGCCTCTGCTCTTCAGAGCACCGTGACCCAGACAAGCAGGGCTGCACCACCCTGAAGAAAGCTAGAGCTGTGGACAAGACTGTCAGGCGGGCTGGGAAGGATCTCCTCGCTGCTGGAGAAAGCATGTCAGACCCAGCAGGAGCCAGGCTGTTGGCACAGCTAATAAGGGGGTTGGGGGTGGGGCAAAGAGTGAAGTCTTGATGATACAGAGGCAGCAAGGAGGCATGGAGGAGTGGTGAGAATTATCCAGGAAGCTACGAAGAGTCTGGCATATCTGAAATGAAAGATGGGGGATCACATAGGACATGGTGGGGCGTGCAAGAGCCAGACTAAAGAAGGGCCATGAGAAATGTGAGGTCTTCTGTACATGGACCAAGGGGTTTAAACCAGAGGGTTAAAACACAGCTAGATTGCCACACACACACACACACACACACACACACACAGACACACACACACAAGCATACACGGATAGAGGAAGGGAGACAGAACAGAAGGGGGAGAGGGGGAGAATGGGCCACAATGCAAACCTGACATCATCAGACACCCACGCTATAGAGGTGGTCCTACCCTGCTTCTGCCCCTCAGGTACCTTCAGCTGAATGGGATCATAGCTGTGACACTCATTTAAGTAGAACATCTAGAAGCTGGCACTGGGATTCCAGAAAATAGGGATTTAAGACAGTAACAGGATTCACAGTGGACATTGATGCTGTTCTTAAGCACTTTCCCCCAAAGATGCACCCATGTGTTGGGGGGGTTGAAAGTACATTAGAACCCAGTCTGGGGTCCCCACGTGATCCTTCCTTTATAGCTACATTGTAATTTCTTGTACTCCCGAACAAGCAGTACCCATTGTGATTTCTTCTTACTAGACCTAGCACAGGATTCACTTTTCACAAAAATCCATCTTTGCAGATAAAAGCCTGTTACCTCTACCACCTGGTCAATGGCTTACAGGTTCCTCCACCCTCTCGGAAGTTGCTTATGAGAAAGGACTGATCCTCTGGGGGTGTAGCTCAGTGTTAGAGTGTTCCCCCAGCATACACAAGGCCTGGGTTCAGCCTCTAGCTCTGCAGAGAAGAAGCATGACCATCCCTTTCCTCCTGTCCACAGTGCAGACCACCAGGCAGCACAGGCGACTTCTTTGAGAGCACATCAGTGGATGTTCTCATGACTGTCTCACACTGTGGGAACATTCCAAAACATGCTTGTTCTGCTGTGTCTGTATTCTCCTAAGTAAACAGTCTGCTTCAGGAGAGCAGAGCCCTGGCCATGCTTGACTTTTTGTCACTGGTAACTAGCATTGACCTTGCCCATAAAAAGGCCTCAAATGTCTATTGAGTAAAGAATTAAATTTACCTCATTACCTTGTTTTTAAACTATATGTACAGACTGGACTTATGCCCAGATTACTCAGTTTGGAGAGCAGAGAGCGGCCAGTTAAGCCTCTTCCAGTGTGTGTGTAACTTGTCATGTGAACCCAGTCTTAGGGTTGGAGAGATGGCTCAGCTGTTAAGAACGCTTGTTGCTCTTGCAAAGGACCTGGGTTAGGCTACCAGTACCCACATAGTGGTTCACAGCTAACCATCACTTCAGTTCCATGAGATCTGACACCCTCTTCTGACCTCCATGGGCACCAGGTACACACATGATACACAGATGTGCATGCAAACAACACACAGACGCAAAATAACAATAGTAATAACAACAATACTTTTATTATTTTTCTCCTCAAATAATATTCTTATTATTCATTATTATTGTTGTTCTTTTCTTTTTGGGGGGAACCCACTGTCCTCTGTCTCTGAAAGAACAAAGCAAACATAAATAGAACCTTTACAGTCAGTGTGAAACTGCAGTTTCTCAATCTTTAGCTCTGTATTCTTTACAATTAAAAATAACCAGTGAGAAGTTTTTAATGACTGGTTCTGGGCTCCCCTCCCATCCTGGTGTAATTAAATTAGTTCTTTGAAGATAGACACTTGTAAGAATTTTTTTTTTTTTTAGATACCCAGCTGATTTTTATATCAGCCTGCATCTGATGTAAGAGTTCTAAAACTACTTAGGAAATGTTGTTTTAAAAAAACAAAAATTCTCTCCCCTGAGCTTTACATTAAGAGCTGTAGGAGGGAGATCAAAAGCGGGAAACATCTCTCACTGATTGTCAGGGAGTAAAGCCTTGCAGTGTCTGACAGAATGCAACATCAGAGCAACCATTAGTGTGTGTGCTGAGTTGTGAAAGGTCATGGGAAGTAGACTTGAGGCTTGGAAAGCCTAGTGGGTGTTTCAGGGAGTTTATCATAAAAATAAAAGACAGCATAGCAACCCTCGAGTACCAGGCTTGGCCAGTTCCAAATGTCTGAAGACTTCGTTCTCTTTAAAGACTCGCCATGCTCAACACTGGACGTAGTGCTGGACCAGGGGCACTGTCTGAGTACCTGAGGCTGCTCAGTTCTGTAGACAGACAGTCACACACTAGTGAAAGCCGACGGGAGCCGAGTTCAGTCTCTTCTATCAGAAAGAACACATTGTCTTGTGCTCCCGCTCTAACTATTTTAGTCCAATCCGACAGTAAGTCACTCCTGCGAAGAGGTGTGTGAGAAGTGACGGGAGTAAGAAATGCTGTTTCAGAGTCTAGAAGGATTTGAGGAGGAAGAATAGTTAAAATATTAAAACAGTAAGTAGAATAGCAGAATGACACATACATACCTCTAATCTGGCATCAGAAAGGTACCAGGACAGCCATCTCAGAAAACAAAATAAGCATGTTTATTTCAAGGGGAAATGTTCTTAAGTCGAGATGACTTGGAAACGAGAAGGAATAGTTCTGAAATTTTTTAACTAGAGCTGTTTACTTTCTCAGGATAAATCATTTCAGAGCATGTTAAGTAGAAATGAATTGCTAATGTTGGAATTGTATATTGAGCCTAGAATCTGATCTTCTGGCTTCTGCACAGCTGTCCCCGCCATCCTGTAATCTGTCTTCCCAGTTATGTGAGAACTTTAATGTTGCCTGTTAGCGAAGTCAGCAAAGAACCACTTGTTTACTTTTGTTTAAGCTTTTGCATCGTCCCACATTAAAGTAAAATTCCTTGTTTAACACCACCCGAGATAGGAAACCTCCATCTTCTGAAACGTAACTACCACCGATGATTTTATTGGAGAATCTGAACCTATGCTGAAGATTGTGTTAATCAGTACTAAGTTTTTGTCTTTTGCTTCAAGTAAACAAGTTCTGAAATTCTCACATGTAAATGATTAGTGTGTAATTAATTCCACAAGAATTCATTGCTCTGATTGGTCCAATTTTATAACAGTCACCAAGTAGACAGGGCTAAATTATTGGGATGTACAAAACTAAACTATAAGTTTTTAGTCTGCATATGTGCCCTCACAGGAGACTGAAGTGTGGGCATGCTTTCAATCCATACAGCATGTAATTTATGGAGGCACAGAGGTCAGGAGTTTATTATACCCAAAATCATAATAACTATTCTGTTTTCCCTTTAAAAATGAAGTGACCAAAGCATGTTGAAAGATAAATGGGTGAACCATTTTTTGCTGTTAAAGATTCAGTATTATTGTGAAGTAGCCAGCCATCCTAAGTGTTATGGTACTAAATCTGAAGTAGGCTGTAAGCTGAGAGCCCCTTTTTTCCCCTGGGTTTAAGATTGCTATTAATCAAAATGTTGGACCTGTGCAGTGCAGTGCGTATGAAACAAACAGTTGAAGCAGACGGCTCCTTTAATTTATGACTTTCTGTTTTTTCAGATTTGTGAGAGAAGGTTTCTTCCTGTAGACTTGGTTCTGTGGCTCACATACCTAGATTTCATTTCTTACACCAGAGCCAACCAAGTCCAATAGTTGCAAGATTTCCTCGTGGCATTTGAAATGAGGAAGGTACCTTTTTACGTTTTTAATTGACAATGTCTGGAAAAGTCATTTTGAAACCTGGATGGTTTCAACTGGAATAGGTGTTATTTTTTAAATCTGTATTGGAGGGAGAATATGTGATCTCTTTTTAAACAGAACAGTGAATGTGTGTAAAGGTAAATGCAGTTGTTTTAAGGAGCATGTGACTCCAGCCTAGACGTCAGCTTTCAGGCGTCCGTTGTTAAGAGCTCCCTCTGCACTTGCTCCCCTTTCCTCCCAGCAACACTTGGAATCCCTAGAGAGAGACTGCAGGAGTGTGGACGAGGAGGTCTCTCCTCACAGTGCATTACTGAAGTGAAAATATCTGTACGTTATCCACTGTTTCCAAGGGTCAAAGTTAGGGCTTCTATTACTGTGACGATACACCATGACCGAAAAGCAAGTTGAGGAAGAAAGGGTTTATTATTTGGTTTAAACTTCCACATCACTGTTCATCATCAAAAGAAGTAGGAGAGGAACTCAGGACCTGATGCAAAGGCAACAGGGTTGCTGTTTGGAGACTTACTTTCTCATAGAACTCAGGACCACCAGCCTAGGGATGCATGGTGGGTGCCCCCCCTCACCAACCCAGAAAATGCCTGATCTTGTGGAGGCATTTTCTCAGTTGAGGTTCCTTCCTTCCCTACAACTCTCGCCTGCATACGTGTAGGTAAGACTACAAGTGAGGCAAGTCACAGACATTGTGTCGAGTCCGGGAGGAGTACAGCCTGGGGGTTAACACCACCTTCAGAAGTAGAGGCTGTTGATATCCACTGGCTTTCAGGAGCTAGAGGTTGTTACTGGTAGTTGGCTTTTCCAGTGACATGAACTGTCACTGATCCAGTAGACATAGGTTAAGTCATCATTAATTGGTTAAATCTAGTTTGCATTTCTAGCTGGTTCTACTGGTTCCTTGTTTCTGTGTCTATGGAAACATCAACCCTTTTCAATGAATTGAACATTCTCAGAAGCTAAGCCTAAATGAACACCATAGGAAATTTAAAGCACACACAGACACACACACACACACACACACACACAATCAGACTCTGGGAGAAGCCACATATAAATCCAATGGCTATAGGCTGCATTTCCTATTGACAGTGTTTCCTGAAGCAATGGAACTGTTAGAAGTCAGCGTTCTCATACTACATGGAATAATCCCATGTTGCAATCAGTTATTAAAATCAGAACAAGCAATGCACTATCAATAATTCATACCAATGTGAATGTGCATTAACTCATTTAAATATGATGTAGGTCATCTATGTGTCACCGACACTCACAGAATCTACATGGCCTTCCAAAGTAGAAGAGTCGGTGGTGATGGCCATGTGCTGCTGAGACTCCACAGTGACAGTCTCCGGAATACTTTCTCCTTCCAGATCCCTTCGAGAGTCTTCAAAATCTCAACAGACTTTTCCATACAAATAAATGTCACTCTTCACCTATGCAGCTGTAGGGAACAGAGCAGCGACTCCTGATAGTGCCACCTGCCCCAGTCTCTGCTCATGCAAATCAAAGGAAACCCATGTTGTGTGTGAACTGAGGTGAGGAGCTTTGCTCAGTGTCAGAGTGCTGGCCCAGCAAGGGATCTGCCGTCCTGAACGAGATGCGTATTCAAGATGCACTAATGTACTGACTGGATTTTTTATTAACTAGCTAGTAGAAATTCATATCACTTGTTTATTTGTTTAAAAACTGAGTCTTTCTCTTTTCTAACTCACCAAGTTGCTCTGATGCCTAGTCTTTTGACTACTCCTACCCCAGCCTGTTTATCTCTGATACTTCACAATGAGGGCACAGCTAATCACTGGCATAGTTCCCTGCTGCTAAGGATAGCTAGCTTATGACCACTTAGGAATCAAGCACATGCTGATACTTTAAGACCAGTAAGCGTTTGCTAAAGTAGGAAGGCAGCATTGTGAGATTTGCTGTAGTCAACAGTAAGAGGAAAAAGTCAGTTCATGGAATTACGCCAGAAATCTCATTCCTTTCTGCACAGAAGAACTCAGCCCCTCCCAGAATACAGCCACAGCCCCACTTGAAGATGACTTTCGATTACTTTTTAAACTTCTGTTTGTGGATGCATACTTTTGTTCTGTTTCCCACTGCGTATTTGGATTTCGTTAATTTGCTAATGGTGCTGGAGTTTGAACCCGGGGCCTTATTTCTGCAAGACAAATGTTCTGCATTGAAGCAAATGAGCTACACACCAGCTCTAGCATTTAAAGGTTGGGTTTTGTTGCTGTTGCTGCTGTTGTTGCTTTGCTTTGTTTTGTATTTAATGGGACCCTTGCTTTTGACCCTTTGAACCACTGAACTCGAACATCAGATAGGTCTGGTTCTTGGCTGGCAGCTTGCTCCACAGCTGGCTCCCTGTGGTTGAATGTACTCTTCAAAGAAAGAGGACCAAGTTCCAAATATGGCGCTAGGAGACTCCAGGGTAGATCATAGCCTCTCACCAGGGGAGGAACTCAAAGTGAGCATGGGAGCAGACTCCTAGAAAGGCGAAGGAGTGGAGCAGACAGACTCCAGGCGTGCTTTCCAGAGTTTTGCTTTGTTTCTGTTAGGAAGTTCTGGGGACCCAAGCCCAAGGCTTTGCTCTGCTAGGCCAGCACTCTGCCACTGTGCAAAGCTCCTCACCTCAGCCTTGTTTTCTGTGGAACTGCTTTCCAGGTGGGATGAGCACTACCTCGCTCCTGTCCACAGAGTAGGGTACAAAGTTTCTGAGTTGGGTCCCAGCCTGAATTCACTGGACCGTCTCTCTCCTCCTCTTTAGGATGTCACACGTGCTCCAGTTTGAAGATAAAACCAGAAAAGTGAAAGATGCAAGTATGCAGGACTCAGACACATTTGAAATCTATGATCCTCGGAATCCTGTGAACAAGAGGAGAAGGGAGGAAAGCAAAAAGCTGTTGAGAGAGAAGAAAGAAAGACGGTGAGAGGTGCAGTGGCACCTGTGGGAGTGTCCTGTGACAGACAGGCCCTCGGGATCATGGACGGCTGGGAAGTGTGTCAGCCTGTGTTCTGGCTTTCAGAAAACAGGTATCTCCTTTTGTAAATTTGGAATGATGTAAGCGAATGCTTTTGGTTACTGATACAGTTTTTCCATAATTGACCTTTTATATTACTAAATCTGAAATAAAATCAGTTTCTTTCCAGTTTAAATGTTAACTGTTTGCAGATTGCATAAGCCTGTCTATCCCCTTCTACCGTGAAATGTGTGAAAGAGTCTTGTTCAGATTTTCTATAAGAGGCATTCACAGAAAGAATAATGGAAACTTCCATGATACTTTCATATAAAATCAAATTATAAAATGAAAACATCAACATTGATGTGTTTTGCATGTAAACATATGAAAATAGCCAGACCAGCAGGACTTCTGCTTTAATTCATGAGGAGCCCACAAGCAAGTTATTATTCACCCTGTCCAGCCCTCTGCCTGGATGCTCTGAGTGATCAGGACCGTAGCCCTCATCAGCATGCACCACCAGTAGAACTCATCAAGAATCTAGCCTTCGACTCACTCACACTGGGCATCTCTGTTACCTACATTTAGTTCTAGACTCTGCGTGCTAAAATTCCACAGCAGACAGACTACCTTCAGTCACCTAATAAAACTTTACCAGCCACATCTTTTCAGAAGAAGTAATGAAATGGGTTTACGCTTCCTAAAGCAGGGTTCTTCAGTGTGGTCCAGGTGCAGCACTGGCAGCAGACATTGGATGGAGAAATGCTGGCCCCAGCCTGCTGCTAGTCACCATCCTGTCCAAGCTACCAGTGTGGAGAGAATTAAAACAGCCCCGCCCATGGCCAACAAGGTAGAATCCGAGACCTGCACACTAAAGAGATTTTCAGACATTGTTCAAAATGAGTATGTGCTAACATGCATTGAAGCCTCATAGAGTACAAATATGTCATTTCCTAGCCCACTATGGGATATTTTATAGAAGTAAAGACCACCTAACCCTGGGCATGTGTCTAAAGGAGGGTGTGTGAACTAGATTCTCAGCATAGAAGAAAATCAGTTAGCAGAACTATATTCCTATTTTTTAAAAGGAACAAAGAAAACCAGGTATGTGAAATGTTTAAGTATGTAACAGATCATTTATATCATTGTAGATGTGCACATATATAAAACAAAAATATAAAAACATGATAAACTAGTGATTACCTCTGAGGCTGAAGAAGAAATGTCCAGGGTTCACTTGAATTTCAGCTAAATAATAGTGCTCAGAGCTCAACCTTACACACTCTAGTGTGCCCGAAACCACCATAGCCTTTGTCCTTCCAGACTGTCACTAAAACCTGAGATGAGAAGACAGGACTCCCAATATCCAGAAAAATCCTCGTTTTGAATGAAGACGGAGAAAATATAAAGAAAAGGGAGATGTGGTAGAAGTGTTCTGGAGTGTCAGTCAGCTCAGAATTGTGGACAGTTGAGACAGGATTTGGTTGTGCAAGCACAGAGCTGCAGTTATTTCTTATTGGCATGTATTTATTGTACATAGCGGTAGGTACCTTGCCCGTGTCCACTTCCCTCCTCCCCCAGCCTGTTCCATCCATTGGGGACTCGTTTATACTTTGGTATCCTAGGTACATACACACGTATGTGTTTATGTAAAATCCGATCCACAGTTAGAACGGAGAATTTCTCTCCCTAGGTCTGGCTTACACTATGCTCTGCTCCGGCGCCCGTTTCCCAGCAGACAACGCGAGTTCGTAGCTGATGAAACCCTGTCCTACATGCTGCACGTTTTTCTAACTCACTCTCTGCTGACAGGTGGGCGGAGTCCATCTTTGCAGATATGAAATGTCTGAGTTCATATGTGTTGAAACCCCATCTCTGCTGTTCCTCCACTGATGTGGCCACTTCCCCAAATCCAGTATAAGCCCAACAGAATTCCCTGGAGCTCTCTACAGGGACCAGTCAGAGAATAATCTCAGTTTTTAAAAAACAGTTTATGTTTTCTTGGTTTTGATGTTATAATTGAATTAGATCATTTGCACCTTTTCCTTCCTTCAAACCCTCCTTACTCTCCTTGTTCTCTTCCAAACTCTCTTTTTTGTTAATTTTTACTATATACATATGTGTATATATGTGTGTGTATATAAACACATGTATATGTTTGTGTATATACATGTATATACATATACATACCACACACACTCCTGTATTTCTAACCATAACCTGCTCAGTGTGTGTAATGTTGTTTGTATGTGTGTTTTTGGAGCTGACCATTTGGTGTTAGGTAATCAGTCGGTGTGTTCTTCCCTGGAGAAGACAGTTTCTTCCACTCTCAGCATTTCTTAGTTCCTTGTGTAGGGTTAAGGCCTTTTGGGCCCCTACCAGCACCACCCTCATCCACATTAGCATGTCTATTGTTATCCTGGAAAGCTCCTGTGTAGACTGTCATATTTCTGTATGTCTGTTTGTCAGTGTAGCTTCTTCTTTTTTTTTTTTTTTTTGTATGAATATATTTTTTAGTCAGTACTTGATTTTTTTAATGGTTTGATAGTATGCATTGAAAACTTAATAGTTACAATGAGCATAAAGTACATGTAAAACAAAATGTAACATGGAAATAGTCAAAGTTTTCTTGTTGTATAGAGATTTTTTTTGTTTTGTTTTGTTTTGTTTTCTTTATTTCTTGGACTTCATACAGCCTGTGAGTTGTTTCTGGGGCAGTGCGAGCCTCTGGGGTTAGCATCCCATTATCAGTGACTGCATATTATGTCTGTTCTTTTGTGACTGGGTTATCTCACTCAGAATGATATTCTCTAGATGCAGCCATTTTCTTAAGAATTTGGTTAAGTCATTGTTTCTGGTGGCTGAGTAGTACTCCATTGTGTAAATGTACAACAATTTTTGTATTCATTCATCTTCTGAAGGACATCTGGGTTCTTTTCAGCTTCTGGCTATTATAAATAGAGCTGCTATGAACATTGTAGTACATGTATCTTTGTTGTATACTAAGGTGTCTCTGGGGTATATGCCCAGAAGTGGAATAGCTGGGTCTTCAGGTAGTACTATATCCAATTTTCTGAGGAAGAGACAGACTGATTTCCAGAGTGGTTGTATCAGTTTACAACCCCACCAACAGTGGAGAAGGGTTCCTCTTTCTCCGCAGCCTCGCCAGCATCTGCTGTCATCTGAATTTTTGATCTTGGCCATTCTGACTGGTGTGAGGTGGAATCTCAGGGTTGTTTTGATTTGCATTTCCCTGATGACTAAGGATGTCGAGCACTTCCTCAGATGTTTCTCGGCCATTCGATATTCTCAGTCAGTGTAGCTTCTGACATTACTAGGACAAACAACCGTACCTCACACTCTCTCTGGTCATCTGGCTCTTAGAATCTTTCTGCCCCCTCTTCTGCAATGTTCCCCAAGCCTTAGGTGTGGGAGTTCTTTTGTTGATGTTTCCACTGAGACTGGGCTTCACAACTCTGCATTGTGATTGGCTGTGATTTTTTGTAATGATCTCTGTCAGTTGCAAAGAGTATATCTTCTGCATGAGTTGAGGACAACACTTTATCTGTGGGTAAAAGGTCAAATATTTATATATAATTAGAGATAGTGCTATTTTACTAAAATGGAGGTTGTAGATTTTCCTCCAAGACACATGACTTCACTAGCCCTGGGTAGTTGGCTAGGTTCCCAGTACCAGGCATAGCTTTCCTCTTGTTGAGTGGGTCGTAAGTTCAATACAGAACTGTAGATTACCACCACGGTATGTGAGCAGCTACTGCACCTTAGGTTTATAGTAAATGCTGGCTGTGCACTACAGAGGAACTATAACTGCACTACAGAGGAACTATAACTGTACTACAGAGGTACTATAACTGCACTACAGAGGTACTATAACTGTGCACTACAGAGGAACTATAACTGTACTATAGAGGAACTATAACTGTGCACTACACAGGTACTATGACTGCACTACAGAGAAACTATAACTGCACTACAGAGGAACTATAACTGTACTACGGAGGTACTATAACTGTACTACAGAGGAACTATAACTGCATTACAGAGGAACTATAACTGTACTACAGGGGTACTATAACTGCACTACAGAGGAACTATAACTGCACTACAGAGGTACTATAACTGTGCACTACAGAGGTTCTATAACTGTGCACTACAGAGGAACTATAACTGTACTACAGAGGAACTATAATTGTACTACAGAGGTACTATAACTGCACTACAGAGGAACTATAACTGTGCACTACACAGGTACTATAACTGCACTACAGAGAAACTATAACTGCACTACAGAGGAACTATAACTGTACTACAGAGGAACTATAACTGTACTACAGAGGTACTATAACTGCACTTAAGAGGAACTATAACTGTGCACTACACAGGTACTATAACTGCACTACAGAGGAACTATAACTGCACTACAGAGGTACTATAACTGTGCACTACAGAGGTTCTATAACTGTGCACTACAGGGGAACTATAACTGTACTACAGAGGAACTATAATTGTACTACAGGGGTACTATAACTGTATTACAGAGGAACTATAACTGCACTACAGAGGAACTATAACTGTACTATAAAGGAATTATAACTGTGCACTACACAGGTACTATAACTGCACTGCAGAGGAACTATAACTGCACTAGAGGAACTATAACTGTACTACAGAGGTACTATAACTGTACTACAGAGGAACTATAACTGTACTACAGAGGTACTATAACTGTACTACAGAGGTACTATAACTGCACTACAGAGGTACTATAACTGCACTACAGAGGAACTATAACTGTACTATAGAGGAAGTATAACTGTGCACTACACAGGTACTATAACTGCACTACAGAGGTACTATAACTGTACTACAGAGGTACTATAACTGCACTACAGAGGTACTATAACTCACTACAGAGGAACTATAACTGTACTACAGAGGTACTATAACTGCACTACAGAGGAACTATAACTGTGCACTACAGAGGAACTATAACTGCACTACAAAGGTACTATAACTGCACTACAGAGGAACTATAACTGTACTACAGAGGTACTATAACTGTACTACAGAGGAACTATCACTGTGCACTACAGAGGAACTATAACTGCACTACAGAGGAACTATAACTGTACTACAGAGGTACTATAACTGTACTACAGAGGAACTATAACTGTATTACAGAGGTACTATAACTGCACTACAGAGGTACTATAACTGTACTACAGAGGAACTATAACTGTACTACAGAGGTACTATAGCAGGGCAGGACTTTTGGTGGTATCCCTCCTTTGGTAGCTTTCATGATGCCTTCTGTTACCATGAAAGAAAGAAAGTTGAATGACAAAATTATGATCTTAGTTTAGCTAAATGTTCATCTTGCTTAACTGCAAAAAGCCAAAGGTTCTGAAATGTAGTAGTAGTAATTAAATTATTGTGGGATTTCACCATTATAAATTTCACAAAATTTAACTAAATAAGTAATTTCCAAAAAGAATAGCAAACTAAATTTGGTATTATTAAATACATTTTCAGTCACAAGGAAGTGTTTAAGCTATGTAAATGAATTTCAAAAAAAATTTAAATTAAAAACGTGAAAGAGTATTAAAAATAGCCTTCAAACTTCACTTCATTTTTATATTTGAGCTTATTTTTTGTTTACATGTTTTGGCCAGGGATATTATCCTGATATAGCAGCCTGTCAGAGATCTTGTTCTTTGCCTGTGACAACACTAGATGCTTTGTTTTCCCTATGGCAAGCCACGCCTTCCACTTCAGGTGAAGCTGTTGGCTGGTTAGAGGTCTGGGATTTTTATCGCTATAAAAATGCACATCACCACAAGTCCTCAGGTTTGTTTCCTCTGAGGCCTCACAGTCAGTAATGCATCCGCCCTTCTAAAAATGGGGTCATCAAAAAACAAGTCATTAAAATGTGTGAGGAGCCACGAGGTTTGCTGTTGTTTTTAGAACACATTCGGTGACAGACAGCAAGCATTCTTCTCAAACTGTCACTGTCAGGTTCTTGATAAGATCGTATGTGTGAGGTACATATCCCTGTCACGTTGTGTCAGTATGGCCGATGTGGAAAGGGTTAGCTAGAAGCAGAATATGGCTGGACCGTGCTGCTTTATCTTAGTGATAACCAGAAAGACGGGAGGTGTGAAGAGAGGTACACTGAGGTCCTATCAGTGTGAACAGTTTGTTTATACAGTGTCAATGTGGAAGAGTGAAGAGGGGTGACATTCTTCACTGCCATTCACTAGAGCAGGGCTGCTTTCACTGGATCTGTGGCTGCCAGCAACCTAGCAGTTTGTCAGGTGGCCCCATATCTGCCTACTAAAAAGCACAGTACGTTTTCTGTCTTTGTTTCTTGTAGCTTTTAATGGAGAGACGTAACTCAGAAACTACGCAATAGAGAAATTCTTGCTAGATGAAACTCTAATTCTAAGAAAAGTGACATCAGACATCAGACCTTGCTAGGATGGTGTCAAGTACTGGGCCTGTAGAAAGAGTGTTCAGGACCATCCCCATGACTCCTCCCTGACACAACACACCCTTCACCAGACCCACAAGCTGTGTCTTTGTCAAAGCTACTACTTCCTCAGTCCCAAGGAGACCCAAGTATGGTGTTGAGTGAGCTCTGAGAGAATCTACATCTACGGCATCTCCCATGCTGTCCCAGCATGGCTGCTTGCGAGTGAGCACTGAGGTAGCCCTGGTGTCTTAGTTCTTTTTGCCATTTCCTTTCTGGCTGATGCCTGTGTGTGTGCTAAGTCTGGCATCAGCACCACTGTGGTCCCTTTTCTAGAGCTGTGACCCTCATACATTCCTATTTTGTGTGCTAACCATTCTATGATTGATTTGTATCTTTAGATTTTCTGTTGATGAAGTTTTTCAAAAGCCTTACTTTTGCTTGTGTGTGTGTGTGTGTGTGTGTGTGTGTGTGTGTGTGTTTTCTCCTTTCTTTCCTTTTGAGTTCCAGTTAATCTTATGCTCAGCTCAAAAGTGAACCAAGTATTATGGGGTGGTGGTGGTATAAGAAATAGAATGTGGGTCCCTGATTTACTCCCTCTAAATAATAATGTGCACATTCATTACTTATCTTAGAAGAGCAGCGTTGAGTGAGAGGGTGAGGACTCCTACCTAAAACGAAAGTGAGATGCAGGCAGAAGTCTGGTCTCTCCACATCTGCTGGAATTACTCCTGGACAGTTAGATCATCACATTAATTTCTTAGTTGATCAGCTAAACTGTCTTCTGTCAGCTTTCTTCACAGCACCAGTTACGAAGAAAGAGACTTTTTTTGTCTTTTAGAAAATTATTATTTTCTCATCCTTATGATGCCAAATGTGATCAGTAATGCCGAACTGCTAGCTTCAAAAACAATTGAGATAATTTTGATATTAGGAAATACTTAGTTGGCTTTCACATGTATTTTCTGTGCTAAAAGCAGGATAAGACTACATCAGGATATTCAAATACTTCAATGAAGTGGTTCATATATATCATCCCACTTCAAATACATGGATTGTAGTTAGTTCCCAGCAGTTTTGCTGAACTTATAATGTGTGGGCTTCCTTCTCTTTGACATGTGATATGGATAAAGCAGTGTTTAATTTTCATTTTGAGGAAAATATTTTGTTTGGAGTAGAAGGTGTGGATCCATTTTCTTCTATTATAATATTGTATTGTGGGTGCAGATGTATTATGGATATTTCCCAATCAGTCAAAGAATTCAGCAAGTGATTTTTTAACTTACAAAAGGGACACATGACTTGTAAGTCTGTTACATAGGAAATCTCATGTCTGTGAATCTGGCACATCCACGGTTAAACCTAGCTGCTATTCCTAGCCTTGCACCTCCAGTGATTTTCCCATCTGGGCCTTGGGGATGCCAACTTTTGATAACCGGGTACCTGTCTTTACTTCCCACACTCAAGCTGTTGTGATATTCTGTTGCTTCTCCTTTCAACATAGACCCAGAATACCACTGTCTCGCGCTGCTACTGCCCATGTGACAATGACCATCCATTTTCACGTGCGCTGCTAAGAAAGGGCCAAATCTAGACTCCTTCCTTTGACCCAGCTCCCTGAAGCATTTTATCATGGCAGTCAGTATAAGTCACAGTGTTATACTGCTTAAACTCTATATTAATTCAGAATAAAAATGCAGGCCCTTACAGTGGTGTATGAGGGTCTATGGAATCACCACTCTGCTCCTTAGTCTCCCTGACCTCCTCTCTCATCACCCTCCCCACACCCACACATCCTCCCTGGCTGCTTCCCAAGTAAGCTATGTGTGCCATCCCAGGGTCTTTAGTAGCTGTGCTGCCTAACGCACCATGCAGCCTGATAGTGCAACCCTCAGCTCCTTCAGGTCAGTGTTTAGATAGTGCTTCCGAGAATTCAGCTCTGCGTTAGAAATGCAATCCTCTTTGTTCCACACATTCAGTCTCCATTAGCCACTAAGCACTTTATCCAATAACATTTTCAATGTTTATACACTGTCCCATGAGGTCAGAACCTGCTGTGTTCATTTACAGATGAGGGAATCTAGTCTTAGATTATTCATTGAGCTAGAGAGATGGCTCATCCAACAAGAGCACTTGCTGCAATTGCTGATACCCCACATTCTCAGAACCCACATGACTCATAACTGCCTGTAACTCTAGGAGATCCAACACCCTATTCTACCAGTACCAGGCATACACATAGCATGAACGCATATGTGCAGGCAAACGTCAACACACACACAAATACACTTTAAAGAGTTATTTTTCTTGCACTCAGTCCATTAAAGTGAATGTTTTTGTCAACTTTTTACTAGTATCTCTGTTCAGAATCTTACAAAAGGCAGATATCTAATAAATATTTGTTAAATTGACAAATAAACCACAACTTCCCAGAAAGAACTTTCAAAAGCCAATATGAGTTCACTACATGCTCATAGCTTAGTATCTTCATGAGAAGAGGTTGTGTTTATGATAAACAATGCAGAATGGTACAAGCTCAGCTCAAGAACAGCTCTGCCAGTGGATAAATAATCTCTAGATACCAGATTCCATTCTCCCAGACAGAAACAACAGACTCCATCTGATCCTCCCACCAAGGCCCTGTACTTCGGGGATGCTCATTTATACCTGACCCTCTTCTAAGCACTTCAGTAAATCATTTGATTCCTTTAAGCAACCTTGGGAAGCATTCACATCTACCCTTAACTCCCAAAAGTGTTGGGCCTTGGTGGGGTTGTTTACTGCTGTCACACAGTGGACAGAGAACCTAGAACATCAGACTGAGCCCAGAGCTTCTACCACTGATCGCCAGTTTACTGAGGCTCATTACAGGAACTAAGGAGCCTTTCTGGTAGATACTCTACTGACCTACAGAGTTTATGATCCAGAAGAAAACACAAGCTTCAGTTGAAAATAATTATATAGGTGAAAATGAAATGAATTCCAGAAGGACCAATCAGTGGGGGTTAGTCAGACCAACCTAGAACACCTCATGACAGGGTGTTTTGACCATAATTTGAAAGGAAAGGAAAACATGCCATTGAGGAGACAGGTCATGTTCCAGGTGGGAAGAAAGTTGTGCAGACGGACTATTAAGAAAAATGTTAGGGACAATGATGTGTCTATGTAATGCCAAAACATATGGTCAATTCTATTTTTTTTTAAAGCCAACCTCCATCGATGTAGTGAATTTCTTCAGTCAATCCAGATGTTTGGCGGCTTGTAGACAAAACATCTAGATGATTAACTGAAGATTTGACAGAGCTGACTGGATTAGCCAGATGTTGCAGCATTGTATAGACACTGTCAGGACGTTTACTTGGCTCCTTCCAGGTCCAGCTGTAAAGGAGATGGATGGTCTGGGCGGTGAGGAGAGCTTTGGAGCACAAGGCCTGGATCTGGATTGGGTGCAACTGGGGGCTGCTAGAGGTGTGTGTTGGAAAGGACAGACGCTTCAGGAAGAGATGCCGTGTGAAGAGAAGAAAGAATAACAGTGAGAGGAAAAGCTGTAGACAGGAAAGAGGATCTTCGGAGAGCGCAGGTGCACAGGAGGTGACTAAAGCCGAACCAGAATTCGGGAAGGCAGCAGGAAGAAGTGGATCTGAAAAACATTACAGAAAAAGAACAGGAAGTCTTGATGGGCTAAGAGGGAGTAAAATGCATATCACCCCAAAGCCGGAGACAGCAAGGCCTGGGAGAACAGCTGCTGGCAGTCTCACCGCAGGAGTAAACCAAGAAGGGTCCCCAAAAGCCTTCATTCAGAGGCCACTGCCAGACTTACTGTTCGCTGGTGCTGAGAACTCAAATGCTTCAACTTGTGCATCCCAAACAACTTCAGTGCTGCTCACTATCAGGTAGACATAGGCAGTGGAAAGCGGAGTTTTGATGACGTTTGCTTTCAGGTAGTATTTCATGTAGTATGCAGTGCAAGCTAAGAAATAGAAAGCATCATTAGGAGCAGTCAGATGATGAGAAACTGCATGGTGCCTATTTGATTCAACAGATTAGTATTTGAAAAGCCTGTTATAGACAGGCATCAAAGGTTGTATACATTTACTTGTGTGGTTTAAAGGCCTGATCTAAAAGTTTGGAAATCACAAGCCTTGACGTAGATATTTCACAGATTTCTTTTTATGTTTAAATCTTATTTGGTAAGAATCAAGCTTGTCTTTTTTTATTGGAGTTAGTACCATGATGGTGTTATAGTTGAAATCTTAAATGTGCCCCCAAGGCCCGTCTGTAGCTCAGTCCCTAGCCTACAGTAGTGAGGAGGTGGTAGATATTTAGGGCATCAACCTTGTGGAAGGAAGGTATGTCGTGGGAAGTATGCTCTTGAAGGAGATACTATCTCGTTTTTTTCATTCCCACAGTATGAGGTTAGCAGCTTTGGTTCTCCCACAGTGGTGTGATTTGCTATCATGCTGCACAGCAATTAACCAAGTAACCATGGACCAAAACTTCTGAAATCCTGTGCCAAAATAAACCTTCCCTCTCTCTAATTGATTCATCTCAGGTATTTGTCACAGTGAGGAAAAGCTAACGCACAGGGTGGGTGCTCTGGCTTACTAAAGAGCATCCTGAGTATTTATGGATTCGTGGTTTTGCACATGTGCAGTCTCCAGCATTTTCAGCTCCAAGCCTATCGGCCCATACAACCAGTTGGGTGCCCTTTATAACACACTGAAATTTTTCTCCTAATGCACGCTTGTTCAATGGAGAAAAAAAAGCAAAGCAAAACAGTTTTTTCTGTTTGTAATACAGCTCTATGCTAGAGAGCTGCCTCGTTGTGTTGCAATGTTTCAGGTTCAAGCCCCAGAACCAAATAAATAAAAATAAAACAACAAAATAGCAAAAGGAAAAACCTTTTAGAGTGACTAAACTCTGTTCAAATTTTTTGCTCTATCTCTCCCCCCCCCACACACACACACACCACTCAACCCTGAAATGGAAATTTAAGGGTTCTTTGGCAAATCAGTTGTGTTGGATGGTACTTTGCTGGGGTAAACATGTGAAAGAATGTTCTTCTGAAATGGACACAGGTGGAAAAACTAAGGCAGATTCATGAAGGAACGGTTCACTGAAGCAGACACAGGAGAGAGAATGTGCTGCTAAAGCAAGCACGTGAAAGGATGTGATGAAGGATTCTTTGCTAATGACAGGCATGTATTGGTCCACCTTACATTGTATATTTGAGCTCCATTTGTCTGGACTTCGAGGACTCGGACTGATTGGATGCAAGTGCAGATGCTATTTGGAGGGTATAAGTAGGACATGACAGTGTGACAGATGGTTGGCTTGCTGGGACAGCTAGCTGTGCAACGCTGTGGGTCTTGTGTCTTGGCTAATCTTCACTTCCCTGAGAGAGGCACAGCTGAGAACTTCTCCTGGTGCTCCTGCTGCGCCCTCCTGATGACTCGGGCCAAGGCTGAGGCCTGGCTGGCTCTGCTAGGTCATGTCATGCTGTTACTAACCTGGCTCTGCCAAAGTGGATTGCTGGTTTATCTGTAAGTTGTTTGTGAGTAGAGCAAGCTTTACTGCCAACCTGTGAACTAAACTGCCGATTTCCAGACAACATAGACGGGAGTTGCTCCAAAGAACCTTTCTAAACAGGTCCACTCCCTTCACCCTATCCCCAACCCATATCCTTTCTTTCACACCATCTCTGGTGGGTGGGCTACAAAGGATGTTAAAGAATTTAAGAATCATCCTTAAAAAAACATAGGGTTTGAGGTCTAGAAATAAAGCTCAGTGGTTAAGAGCACTGATTGCTCTTCCAGAAATCATGAGTTCAAATCCCAGCAACCACATGGTGGCTCACAACCACCTGTAATGAGGTCTGATGCCCTCTTTTGTTGTGTCTGAAGACAGTTACAGTGTACTTATATATAATAAATCTTTTTTTAAAAAGATAGGATTTGAAAAACTTTAAAGTTACACCACTCCCTACAAACACCCTAGAAGAACACAGAATGTAAGAGTGGAAATGTGTTCATGTGTTGCGCTCACCCTGGAGAGATGAAGGGGTCTGGGATCCTATTGTCATTAATTTTTCACACTCAGAACAAGTCTGGGTAGACAGCCAGGACCTGTTGTTGTGATGTTGTTGATTTTGTTGTTGTTGTTGTTACATATTAAGCTTCCCCAACTAATTGTGATGTTTGGTTTTGTTTTTCACTTCCTTGAAGAGCAGTCCTGAACAGATAGATGCTGCTGCCCTAAGGCAGAAACTAAAGAATGAGAAATAACCTATCAGATCTGAGACTCTCAACCTGTAAAGTCTTTGCTCACCTAAGAGTCGCATTGTGCTAAAGATCCCTTTGTGAAATGAGCTCCTAGGCAAATTCACTCTATCCTTTGTTGGTAGAATTTTACACAGAAGCTGCAGGAAGTCAGATGCCATCAGCCTGAGAACCCAAGATGAATATAGGACCTTTGTCTGCTCTCAGTTCCCAGCAGCACACCCCATCCCCAAACACTTAGTGCAGGAAGGGGATGTAATTAATGATCTTGATAAGCCTCTCCCAGTACTCCAAGGCTGAACAAGTCACTGATTTATCAAACAGAACACCCGTTGATTTCTCTAGAACAGTAAGTGATTCAGGTGTTTCATATCTGCTTCCCTTGGCCCTTCTAATACAGAATGAGATTTAGCAGATAGCAAATCACTTTTTCAAAAAGCTACACCAAGATTAGAGTGTTTGTTCTCTTAGATGTTCTTCTTTTGGCAGAACAAACTATACCCACAAGAAAACATTCTGGATTGGATTTTTTTTTTTTTTTCCTTGTTAGTATGGTTTCATTTGCCCTGGTATCAACTTATTTTCCTGGATCTCTTTTTCCCAAGAGTATAGGAGTAGAATATGGGAGAATTTTATTTAAAAGCCAGTAGAGTAGCACAGTGGAAAGTCGAACGTGCATTACTCACTTTGCCTTTTTAAATACACTAGACACCACATACACAAGAAGCCCTTTTGGTCTGAGTAGTGGTTATTCCCACTTCTCCAGACTCTTTCAAGTCTCATCTAGCAACCACAGCAAATAGTGCCATGCCTCTGTGGGAGAATTGGAGGGCAAAGAAGGGCTATGAAGGAAAACCCTTGGGAATGTTCACAACAGAAAGGTCTTTTGTCCTGAAACAAATCGAAACAGAGAGATTCATTTCCATTGATCCTCTTATCTTCTATGTAAATACATTAATGTTCACCACCTTGATCTGAACCACGGTATTGATAAGGGTAAGCCTTTAACAGATGATTCTTTAGTCGCTTAATTGATTCTGCTACCTTAGCATATCTGGGCACATAGAAAGCCTTTTGAGTCCAGAATGCTTTTTTTTCTTGAGAGAAACTGCCAGGTCATACAATGACTTTGTATAAGATGGGGAGGGGGGAAGGGGAGGCACCATTCCCAAGACACTTCCCACAGAAATTCTAAGAATGAACTTTGCGGAAATCCTTCCCTGTGTCTGCAATGTAACAATGCCTGCCCTGCTGTTTCCTTGTTTCTCTGTTATACTCTAGTTTCCTGAGGAACCAGATCTTTGTCCCTACTACAACATGGCCCTGGTTGTTAAGCAGATTGACCTGATTGGCCTGGTCTGTCTCTGTGTCCCCTTAGAGGCTCAGTGTTGATTGACTCATACATACTTACATACATGCATGCATACATACATACATACTTACATACATACATACTTACATACATACATACTTACTTACATACATACACACATACTTACATACATACTTACATACATACTATATACATGGATAAAATGTCCTGAGGATTCACACTAGACAGGAAATCCAGAGCCTTCGATGACCAGAATCTCCACCCTGCCTCTGGCACTTGACTTTCTAAAGGGCTCTGGGAAGATAATTCCTTACCAAGCTTGCCAACCAATGACTGCCCAACAAAATGAGGAACAAAATGATTCTTCCCAGCCTTGAGGAATATGAGTAGTAAATATTTTTCTACCGGCTGGTAATAGTCTTGGGTCTCCACTGAAAGCAAGGAGGAATTCTCTACCCCCAACCCATGGGGAAACAATGGCCCAGCATCCTGCTCTGCCTTGGCCTAAGGGACTTCCTTGAGTAAACAATCCCCAAGAGGATAGTAAAATGTGCTGACTGATAGCCATCTGACCCTCTATTAAGTCTCAGTTAGGGTCCTGACGCATATGCTCACTAACCAATAGGTTTAAAGGTCAATATGCTTAGCCAATGAATTTAAATTATAACATTGCTGATGTAACCTGTACCCCTAAAAAGTATAAAAACCGCTTGTAACAGCCTTTGGGGGTTGCCTCTCCTCTGGATGTAAGCCACCCCAGTGCACTGGACAAATAAACCTGTTGCTCTTGCATTGATCCTCCATCTCTTGTCTCATTCATGGGATCCTCAAATAGATAAGACTCAATTTGGCTTACACCACAAACGACTGGCCAGTGTCTCCTTGGAAACATTCTGATACAGTCCATCTCCAGCCTATCTCGCCTGGGGAAGCCCTCTCCAGAGCAAATGCCCTCTGTGCTCACAAGGACAAGGGCTACTTAGGAGTTAAGTACACTAACACGGAAACTCCTCAAGTATCCTAGTGAACATCTCCCCAATTTGCTCATTAATAACAAGAGTTTTCTGTTTCTCAACAATTACATCAAGAGACATCTGAAGAGGAGGCAGCCATCTAAAATATCTGTACTAGCCAAAAAGGGCTTCTGGCTTCTGAAATGTACCATATTTGTATTTCTTGCTATTGGTAGCTAAGAACTTATCCCATCAATAGAGGAAAAGATATTTTGTTTCATTTTCCTTTTTACTAGTGAACTTTTCGCCAATCACCTTCCCTACTAAAGGTACAGTACTAACTCTACAAATGCTAAAACCTGAGTTCTCACTCTCCTGGGCCAACACAACAGAGACAAGTTTTGGCATTCCCATCATCCTTTAAAATTACTACAGAAGGAGAAAATGGTTTTGGTGGCCACAGACCCAACATGTATACAGTTAAACTTTAAGAAAACTGCTTCCAAGACAGGACTTAGATGCTCCAGAATTTGTTGGAATGGATCATAACAACAAAAACAAAAAAAAATTACATTTAAAATCCTAGTTGCCTTGTCTGCAGGACCTCCCTGAGATGGATTCTATGGGAAACTGTTCCATCTTCCAAAGTGGATCTTCCCTCACTCACTTTTCCAGCCAGGAGTCTAGAAGCCAGCAGGCAGTGTCATTTGGTAATGTCCTTCCCTCTGCCAAGGTGGATTAATGCTGGGAGATCTTACAACTGGTGAGTAATGGGTAGTGTTCACAGATCTTCCGAGATCCCTAAGGTGTGATTATTTTCATCTGTAGACTTCTGTCATCCCCCAAAGGGTGCTTTGTCATTTCCTCTCTTCTTCCTTCACTGGCCTCTCCAGACTGTGCTACAAGGACAGGGCCCAGGAGTCATCACCAGTCTCCTCAAACCCAACTGGTAAACACTTCCCAGACTGCTGAAGAGAGTTTGTCCCAACACCTAACACTGGCTTCCTTTCTACAGAGTTAGGGATGGTTATTTATTAAATGATTTTAATAGCCATGTTCTCACTCCAGCACTGTTTTATTATGGACCTACGTCACCCTCAGAGTGGCTTTAGAATGTCATAGTCCTGTGACGATCTCAGTCCATGAACAACCCCACATATGGAAGGTGTGGTTTTAAGACTAATTGCTCTTTGCATTTTTTAAATTCTTCTTGTGGTTCATTCTCCCACTGCCTCTGTCCCTGCCTCCACCCCACTTCTTCAACTTACATTCTGCTCCTTTCTGGATCTGCAGATCCATAAAAGCCTCTGACATCAAAGAGGACCACATTCTAGAGTTTGAGTTCTGCACACACAATAAAACTGGTTAAATTCTAAAGCTAAAAAACAAGTAACGGGTGATGTGGTTGGCTGAGATGCTTGAGGCCCCTGACTCAAACACCAGCCCAGCAAGAATATAAATGAATAAAAACCAAGAAGAAATAAAAATAAAGTTAAAAGCTCAAGTTCTGCCAATGCCACCAACTGGCTTGGATCCTTTGATGAGCTACCTCAACCCTAAGTTCCCTCCTCAGTAAGCTGGGCATATTTTCTACCCCAGAAGATCAAGGATGTGTAGATTCTGCCCACGTGTGAAATGGTTATCCTCAGGGTTTCCTTTCCAGTCAGTCGGGACTATTTTAGAATGCTTAGCTAAAGCTGGATTCTCTGGGAGGGGACTCTCCAGCCCCTCACTGCTGGCTGAGCTTCAGATCAAGAGTTGTGCAGCTGTCTCTTGGTTCTGATCCCTTGCTACCTTCATTCATGGACCTGGACCCAAAATCTTTCTTGAGCCTTCACTACCTTTTTCCTTCGGGTCATTCAGATCAGGGACCTAGGTTATCTTCTAAGGTCCCTTCAACTATTGGGTCAGATCTTAAGGTCACACATAACAGCAAAGCCAGAATTTTGGACAACTGTGCCAAGTATTTCTCAGAACCTGGGAAGTTTTTATCAGCAAGCACATCCCTGGAGAGGCACTGTATTATTGCCTAAGCCAAATGTTGGGTTTGATATTAAGTTATGGAGGCCATAAGCCAGAGGTCCTGCCTTAGCTGGTACAGAATCACACAGAAGCTTTGTTTAAAAACAAAACAGGTGGCTGCCTTCCCAAGCTGGGGACCCTGTTCTTGAAAGATTTCACAGACTATCCTGATGATGACCCAGGCAGAAAACCCTGCTTAGATCAGCCACCAATCTATCCCTTCTATGATCTGGAGAGAGACTGAATTATTGATACGTCATTACATGCTTCCAACTAATCACCTAGCCTCGAGTCAATATAGCCGCTGATTACGGCTTCTGAACTCCTTTGTCCCACACCTCACTCCATTAGCCCAGGAGAGAACAAGGACAGCATATTCTAGACAACATGATACAATCAAGAGAGAACAGGGCTTGTAGAATCAGCAGCAGCTTGTTTGGAACAATGGACACAAGTTCAAAAGATTTAAAAGCCAGAGACTCCACACTGATGAAAAAGCAGATAAAGGGCCTGCTCTCTGCCAAGGCAACCTGACACCTCACTGTGCAGGAGACCCTAGTGGGACCTTTGCTTGATAGAAAACGGAAGGAAAATAGGAGATTGTGGGGAAAGCCTTGATGTGGTTGAAACAAAGGAGCAGGACAGTAACCGAGCGAGGGCCATCTGTTGGAAAGATCTCTGTTCTGCCTTCGTAAACCTAAACTCCTCTCCAGGCCACAGGTCCTCTTCTACCCCCTGACTACTCCAGGGCAGTGTTGTACAGTTGACAGTGACATCCAACTGAGCAACTAAGCCACACAGATGGGCACCTTGGGGGGGGGCACCTGAGCAAGAGAGAATCCCTTAACAAGCTGCATGAGGAAACTCAGAAGGCAAGACCACTCCATTACTGGCATTCGCAGCTCCGTGGCATCTCCAGACAGAGCCCAGTGATTCCAGTCCACTGCTGAAGCTGTTCTTCCTGTTTGCTGAACTGTAAACTAGGTCTAGCCTCCCCCAGAATCCTTAGATTTTATAAAACCACTCCAAATATAAGCACTAGTCTCTATTGCTATTCAGATGCTCTTCCCGAGGATACACCCTGTAT
The DNA here is from genome assembly GCF_963924665.1 of Micromys minutus. Classification (NCBI taxonomy): domain Eukaryota; kingdom Metazoa; phylum Chordata; class Mammalia; order Rodentia; family Muridae; genus Micromys; species Micromys minutus. The sequence continues at coordinate 6,037,800 of NC_137955.1, read as the reverse complement.
GTACATTCCATCTCTGACCTGTATGCAAGAATAGGCCAAGCACAACATAGCTTCATAATCCCTCACAAACCCATTCTCTTGCTCCTGTGTTCCTCACAGTCCCTCATCTCGAGGGTAGTCAGGAAGGTGAGCTACCAGCCCGGCTGGAGACCCATGCCTGCAGGTAGACAGAACATCCCTTCTACTCCCCCAAGCTATGGATTGCTGTGTTCTAACTAGATGAAATTATTAGGATGCTTTTAATAAAAATAAAATCATGAATGAGGTGCCTATGGTACAGACCTCATTAAACCTCGAAGCTGTAAAGCCTTATACTTTAGAAGCATGGCCTCTCCCTCCAAGTGATTTACAAGGGATCCAGGATCTGATTTGCCCATTTTGGCTCCGATACTCAAGCAGGCCTGAGCCAAACAACTGTCTTCCCAGTGGCGGTGATGCCCATCTTTAGGAGCACAGTTAGTAGATGCAGCTGTAGCCGGTAAGGAATGAACCCGCTCAGCACAGGGAGGGCCTGCTGAGCACGTACATCCCGTGAGGGTAGGGCTGTGCAGGGGGATGACCATCTCTTCTGGCCTTCTCAGGGTGATGTCATCTCTGCTAGAGACAAACCAGGCAGAGCTTTGATGGCTGCCAAGGCAGAGACCTGGGCTTCAGACTCTGTCACACCTAAGCCCGAAAGGCCACGACCAGGTCCACCCACAGAGTCCCTGCTTGCTTTTGTTAAATACAAAGGCTCAAATGCCTTCTTCCTTTTTATGACAACTGTGAAACCAGACAGAACATGGGTTTTGTTTTGTTTTGTTTTTTAAGGTGAAACATCAGGGCCCAGGAAAATCTCAGGAGTAGCACCCTGCCTGTGGGTGCAAAGCCCTGCATTTGGCTGAAGCATCTCAGAGAATATAGTTCCCAAGGGGAAGCATGCAATCATCCGAAGCCCTTCTCTCCAGACTAGCATCTGCTCTCTTCGATGTCCTCCTTTCTAGCCTCTTTTTCTTTCTCCATGCAACAAAATGTCAGGTGTTCAATAGTGTTCCACTCCAGACATTTTATACAGTTTTTAGTTTTAGCAAAAACGTAAATTTTTATGAAATGTTGCTTTAAAGCTTTTTGGTTCACCATTATTGATATGCTATCAAGTATTTCTGTTTCGGGTCATCCGCTATTCTGATGTTTCCAGTTTGTCCTAATACTAAGTTACAGGGAGGAGAATCCCTCTGCTCATTGGCCTGTGTTTGATCGCTCTTGGAGCATGCGCACCCAATACACTTTCACCCTGTTGGCACCGGGTTACTGAAACCTGAAAAATCTCTGCTTTGTCATATTGCTTATGGATGGGAATTGGAACAGGGCCGGTGTTTTAGGACAGCTTCTTGATCTATGCCCTAACCTGGATGGGGACGAGTTTTGCCTTGGGGAGAGGGGTTAAGGGAGAAGGCCTGAAAAGGGTCTTTCTCTGAGTTACGAGCACAACTGTTATTTGCGGAAATTGTACTTGTGTTTTACTAAAAGAATTGAAAATAGGGTCTCAAAAAACTAAGCCTGAGTAAGCAAAGACTAGCCTTGCTCGGTGCAGTCCCACCCTTTTGAAGCCCCTGTCCCGTGGCACAAAACAGCAGGACAGAATTCAAATGAGCAGTTTGAAATGTCGGGGTTCCTGGATCCTGCAAACAGCCCTGAAGGAAAGCATGTGATGGAAGAGAGGGAGGCGGAAAGACTCTGGCTGAAGGATCAATCCCCGGAGGCCTTTCGTCAAGAAGGTCTTAAATACCCTGTAGCTATTTATCCTGGTTAGTAAAGGGCACACAGTCCTGCTCATGGTGCCCTGTCTAGGGGTGTTACTTAAGACCAAAGCTTCAGTTGACTAAAGAGCCTGACTTGACAACGTCCTCTGCCATGGCTGACTTTCTCTTTGTGAGACAAGATGACACAAACGTTGTCTTCAGCATAGTCTGAATACTAATCTGCAAGGAAGACTGACCAACAGCCCACACTGTCTGGGTTTATAAAGTAGTTGGCAAACTTGTGCCAAAGGAGCCATCGGTTCCTGCGCCATCGAGACCTACCAGTGTAGGAGTGACGTAAGGGTCCTACAGAAGACAACAACCATGGTAGTTCTCACCAATCCCAGAGCTGGTGACTCTCAGTCTCCCTGCCTCTCCAGAACAACACCCTTTCCCGGCAGTGTGGCCATCACCTGCTTAGTTCTTCTGACTTTGGCTGTGATCTACCAGCATCTGAGAGAGAAGACACAGCCGCCAGATCTGAACACCCACTCACTTCTTTTGGTCCATAAGGGCTCTCATTGCTTCCCATTTCTGAAGGGTGGTTTTCTTCTTGCCATTTAGCTCACCCTGGGTTGGAGGAAAGCCAACTCCCTTCTCATGTCCGGTGAGGTCAGCTCCCCTCACAGTGACCCTGCTATGCTGTCCCAGTAAAGGTCACCAGCATTTAAATTCTTTCCTCCTCCACCACCACCCAGTTACATGTGATACCTTCTTAGGAACTTAAAAATAACATTGATTTCCTCAGTGGTTTTGTATATTTCCATTTGGCAAACTTTATTTTGTTCCATGTGTTTCTAAGGGAACAGACACGAAAATGGTTTATGTCCTACTTCCTACACTGGCCTGCAGTTGTCAGGACCGGAAATGCCCTCAGTCCAAAGAGGGTACACCCAACTACAAGCTCAGCCTCAAAGCAGAGGTTGTGTAAGCTATGCGGACAATGGGCATTGTTTGATTGTTGAACATTTACCGTAGGGCACTTGCCCTAATCAGTGAGATTTTAATAGATTCATGCCACTTTGTCTGGATATAATTACAGTGCAAACGTGGTTTGTGTTATAACTATCACCGCAACAACCGAGTCCCGTTATTAAAATGAAAGTGAGGACAGGACAAGAAGCCATGATGACGGGCAGCCACTGCTGGGCAGGGCTCTCGGGGGCTGCTGGAGTGCAGGAAGCATTCGTTCTATTTGAGGAACTGGGTGGCACTTTTCATTCGCCACAGTTTGCTGGGTTTACTTATAGTCATGGTTTTCTATATATTTGTCCTGCTCTAATAAGTGTAATTTTTTTAAAAAGCAAAAATCAGACAGGACTTGACTAAGGCAGGCAGCTGAGGCCATCACCCTCTTCAGCAGCATTATTTTAGTGTCTACTTTGTGACCCACAGTAAGCAAACACTTGGCCATTACACAAAGGGTGACCTCAAGGAGTTTACAGTCCACAGGCAGTTGCAATATACATGAAAAGTGCAAACGTTAGGTAATAATTTCTAATTCATATATTATCTATAAAGAACAGCTATTTTCACTGTGATACTTCCATATGTGTAGACATGTGTTCATCACATTCCTCCACTTGGCCCTCTCTTGGCCTTCCACTCCTGCTGACCCCTCTTCCTAGATACTCCACTATTTGCTGCTACTGCTGCTTTTCTTCTTCTCTTTCTCCTCCCCCTCATTCCCCCTCCTCCTCCTCCTCCTTCCTCTTCCTCCTTCCCCTCTTCCTCCTTCCTCCCCCTTCTTCCTCCCCCTCCTCCTCCCCCTCCTTCCTCCCCCTTCTTCCTCCCCCTCCTCCTCCCCCTCCTTCCTCCTTCCTCTCCCTTCTTCCTCCTCCTCCTTCCTCCCCCTCTTCCTCCTTCTCCCCCTCCTTTTTTCCCCCTCCTTCCTCCACCTTCCTTCTCCTCCTCCCCCTCCCCCTTCTCCTTTTTCTCTATTTGTTTCAGCAATCTTTGTTGTGTTTTATTTGGTTTCTTATTATATACTAGGTTAGTCAGCTAAAGGTCATTTACAAAATGAGGTCCTTGTCAGAGGTTATACCACTGAAGAAAATGTCCTTTCCTTCTCTCTGAACCCATAAACCGGCCGTCCAGACTCGGAAAAGATGAAACCTCAGAGGAAACAGCTGCCACCCATGGAAGGATCTAGATGGTCGGCTCTCAGTGGGTCTTCTGTCAGTAAACATAAACATTTGAGACCCGGACTGTCTCATTCTAAAACAGCATTCCACACCACTCCATTCCTCTTCCGGCTCTCACCTTCCTTTCTCCTCCTCTCCCATGATGCTTCCCGACTGCTCAGTATTTAGACTGAACTAATGATTCTTAGTTTTAGCAAATGTGAAATGCTGAGATGTGAACATTAGAGAACTTGCCTACAGTGTACATGAGAACTACCCGTGCAACCTTTGTTGGTACTATTCAAATGTAAACTTATGTTTTGAGTGTCATGAAAATGACTGTGAGCTAGAGATTATTTTTGTATTAAGGAAATTGAAGGTGACTTTATACACAAAAGGACATTTTGAAGGAGCCTTAAAGGAAGGGTCAGAGTATTAGAAAAAGAAACAGGAAGGCCAGTGGGGGAGGGGCATGCAATACAAGGAAGACTTGTCTTTTGATGAAAAGTTCTACAAAACTGCACACATGAGCAAGAAAGAAATAATTCGAATAAAGCGAGAGAAAGGAGAAACTAAGGCGGGTCTTTAGTTCTAGGTCTATTACTTTATCTTGTAGTGCTGGGATGAAATCGTGCACATTAGACCAGTGCTTTTCCCGCTGAACCATACCCCCAGGTAAATGGTTAAAAGCTAGGTCTCACACACACACACACACACACACACACACACACACACGCACGCACGCACAATCTCTGAACTGATAAAATCCATTGCTTTACAATGCATGTTCATTTGAAAAAAGACAGAAACTAAAACAGTTAAGTCAGCCCCACACACCATGTGTATGCATCTACACAGAGGTAAAAGGACAAGCACCCCTGCGTGCCCCTGCGTGCCCCTGCGTGCCCCTGCGTGTCCCTGCGTGCCCCTGCGTGCCCCTGCGTGTCCCTGCGTGCCTCTGCGTGCTCCTGCGTGCTCCTGCGTGCTCCTGCGCAATCAGTGCTCAGGGTCCGTTAGCTCTTTTTATCACCCTGAGAGCCTTATGGAGCAGCTGTTCTTGTTTTATTTTACAGATAGAAAATCGAGAACTTGTTTGCATCCAACAAATACAAAAGTCATAAATATAAGACGTAGATACAGCCACCTGAGGTCTCGCTCGCTTCCAACAAACACAAAAGTCATAAATGTCTAAAGAAGGTAGTGCGCTTGGTGCCAGAATGTGCTTCAGCCATTAAGATGGGAACAGCTTTACGCTTACATTTTACTTAAATCTATTTTAACTGAAGAGAAACTCATCTGGGACTAATTTAAGTTCTTCAAGACACAATGGCCCTGATAAAGCCATTTATCAAGCATGTTTTATGGAATAATTCAGAGGAGTATGTTTGGCAAGGGGGCAATTATCAGAGTACCGAAGTCCAATGAGCCTGGCCTGGATGGGGCAGATGGTGTGGAGGGGCTCTCCCCAGACTCAGAAAGTCATCTCTTGTCTCTTGTAGACAGAGAGCAGAAACAGCTATGCTGTCTCACATGTACACAGACATTCCAGCTCCCAGCTGTGAATGTGTCTGCATCCACCTAAGAAAATGGAAAGGATTTAGCATCACAGTTTGGGGTTTCTAGAAACATCATGACTTGCCTTCAGAAAAAGAATCAAATTGCTCTGTACTTGAAAGTCACATGGCTTAACAATCCATATTGACATTTTGCTTTTGTCTAGTGACTACTCAGAGAAGATTCAGCAAGACATATTTTGATGGTTTTCTGTGGCACTTTTTAGTGACTTCCCTTAATTAGGAAAAAATGAGTTCATCAAAAATCAGTAACTGCCAATTAGGAATCCACCTTTTGTTGCTTTCTAAGATGATCCATCACCAAAATAAACCACAAAAACATTTCCACCTCTCATACGTGGATGAGAACAAAATCCTCGAGTGGAAATTTTGTTTAACTGCAGATACTCTGCCCCTATGTCTGCAGCCTTGTGGGAGGCAATGAGCCGGGCAGCAAGAAAGCATCTTGTTCTTGCTCTTGCCACTGGGACAAATACGGAAACGTAGAGGTGCCAGGAGGCTACATTCAGAAGACGGAATTACTTGAGTCAGTCGGGAATGTCTGGTTGTCTTGGGTTAAGCCTCATGGGTAGCACTGCTGCAAAAACAACTAAAGCATTCCAGAAGAGTAAACACCACCCAGTACCTCTGGAGAGAAATGCTCATCTTTCCCCACTGTTAGCAAAAAGAGGCTGAATTCTCCCACCTTTTCGTCTTACAAAATGAAATTGTTCAGCTCAATTCCAAACCTGAATAGAATCTGGAACGAGAGGAGGGTGGGGAATCCTCCCCTGGCCCTTGCTTTATGCTGGGTTTTATTTGAAATAGATTCCCTGCCATGACTCAACATCCTCTAGGGCCACAGACATATGAGGTTGTGAAAGGCTTCATCCTCACCACGTCCTGTTATGGGATCTGACAGTTACAGAGAAAGGCCCAGCAAAGGCTATGTACCCTGAACGCAGCAGTCAGATCCACTGGGGAGACAATAGCACTTTAAAAGGCACTTGGGTGTTAGTAACTTCTCAAGGCAACTCCTACAAAGTGCACCCTGGGGCCCGGGGCCTGGCACCCCTTGGAGTAAGTCTCCATAGAGGAGCAAGTCTCACTTCTTGCCTGTCATCCTCATCCACAACACAACAGGTAAGAGGCATTGAACATTCTGTCTTAGCCACTAAAGTTGAAGGTGGTAGTGAAGTTATAATAAAGGATTTAGAGGGAAAAAAAAAGAATTGCAATGGTAGAAGAAAAAAATTTTAAACTGTCCTCCAGTTTAAAATGGCTTGTCTATAATGGGGATAAATTCCTGTGGATCCATAGGTTCTCTGCCTATGAGAGTTAGTCTGTCTCTACCACACTTGCCTTCTGGTGTAGCATGTTTCCTACCTGCCCCATCCCACCTGGAAGTTGCTAATGACTCCATCCAGATAATTCATTGTGTCATCCAAGAATCGTGGGTTCTGTTCCCTTAGAAACTTCACCTTTGGTATGAGGTACAAGTTAGAGATTTGCTTCTGAACTCTTTGTCTTAGAAAGCACACGCTCGAACACACACACACACTTCTCTCCATTATGAAATGCAATAAGAATAGCATTGCTACTGCAGTTCTGTGTGTATAGTGTTTGTCCAGCAAGTCCATCACGGTGTGGGGATGGCCACTCCGTACATCTTCCAAGCTTCCAGGTGCTGCTGCTGCTCTTCAGCACCCCAAACTCAGAGCAGCAGGGGCCTAACGTACAGTCTACATGTGGCTTTCTTCAGGTGTCCCTAGATGCTATTATGCTTCCTCCCCTTCCTCCCCCATCTGAAATCAAGATCTAGGTAGAAGCTGTGTGTTATGAATAACTATCTGTCTATTTAGACCACAGTGGTTCTTGATCTGTGGGTCTTGACATTTTGGGGTTTGAGCAACCCTTTCACAGGAGTCAAGCATCAGATATCCTGTATGTCAAGTATTTATATTATGATTCATGACAATAGGAAAATTACAGTTATGAAGTAGCAACAAAAATGTTTTTATGGTTGGGGGTTGTCTTAGTCAGGGTTTCTATTCCTGCACAAAACATCATGACCAAGAAGCAAGTTGGGGAGGAAAGGGTTAATTCAGCTTACATTTGCACATTGCTGTTCATCACCAAAGGAAGTCAGGACTGGAACTCAAGCAGGTCAGGAAGCAGGAGCTGATGCAGAGGCCATGGAGGGATGTTACTTACTGGCTTGCTGCTCCTGACTTGCTCAGCCTGCTTTCTTATAGAACTCAGGTCTACCAGTCCAGGGATGGCTCCACCCACAATGGGCTGGGCCCTCCCCCCTTGATCACTAGTTGAGAAAATGCCTTACAGCTGGATCTCATGGAGGCATTTCCTCAGCTGAGGCTCCTTTCTCTGTGATAACTCCAGCTTGTGTCCAATTAACACAAAACCAGCCAGTACAGGGGTCACACAACATGAGGAACTGTATTAAAGGGTCACAGCGTTAGGAAGGTTGAGAACCACTGCTTTAGACAGAGGGCACAGAATTTTCACTGGCTGCTCCCTTGGAAATTATCTGGTGATGGTGCTGACATTTCTTTTTTCACAATCATCCCTTTCTTTAAGTACTCAAAGAAGAATCAGCCTCTCTGCCATCAAAATGAGAGACAGAGACAAAGTGCTGTTATTTCTGGAGGGAAACACCAGGAAACGCTGTAAAATGCAGAGAAATGTGGGAACCTCTATTGTGTAGATGTTTGGTTTGGAATGGTGCAAACCACACACACCTATACAGGATGTGCAGTACCCAGCTGCATGGAGTCCCGAGCAGCCTTAGAAGTTTACCTTTTTTCCCAAAACTGAAGACCTTCTCTCTTCCATCAGAGACAGCAGAGCCTGGTGCTGTGCAAAGATGAGGCAAGATTTTGACTCCTGGACGCAGAATTCAGACCGATTTAATTCCTTCTGGGTTATGTTGCTTGTTTTTTTTCTTTGTTGTTTTTGTCAACTTGACACAAACTACAGTCTCACAGTGGGAGGTACTTCACCTGGGGGAGTGCCTGTGATTGGCCTATGGGCTGTCAGGCAGTTGTTGGGTTTTTTGTTTCTGTTGTGGTTGATAATGATACGGGAAGGTCCATCCCCACTGGGACTATGCACACACTTGGACAAGTGGTCTTGGGAGATATAAGGAAGGAAGCTGAATGTGAGCCTGCCAGCAAAGCCAGTAAGCAGTGCTCCTCACAGCCTTGGTTAGTAACTCGCTCCAAGCTCCTATGTGAGCTCCCTTGTCGATGGACTCTAACCTGCAGGATGAAATGCACTCCTAAGTCACTTTTTATCATGGACTTATCACAGCAATTGAGAAGGAAACCAAAACGGTGGCTAATTCTCTTAAGGGATTCAAACACTTTGGATGAATCACAGACACCTTCAACTGTCCCTACTGACTCCCCAGGTAGCTGCAGCTGTCCCCACTGACTTGTTCGTGTAAGCTCCACCTTGTCCTCTCTTACGTCTCATGGTGCTTGCTCAGAGCTCAGAGCTGCTGCCTCTCCACTAAGACAAACACTGAAAGGAAGAATGATGTCTTACTGTTTCTAACTTATCTCTTCTGAAGACTGAGGACTCAGGTGACCTACCAAGCTGATACAGACATGGTGTGCAGGACATGGGGCTCTTTGGGCAGGAGTAAGCATCACAAGGAAGAGGGCAGCAGAGACTGGTAGTCAACAAGTTCCCCATTTTGCAAACACACATGTCGTCTTAAGGTTACCAGTGCAGATTCCCCATAGGCAGAAAAGAAATCTAAGATCAGAGGATGTCCTCTGACCCCAAATAATGTCCCCTACAGCACACGTAGGGAAGTACTTGTCTCTTTTTGAGCATGGCTTATGGAAGTCTTACAATATGCCTGTGTTCCCACCTACCACCAGCAGAAAGCAATCAACAACTGCTTTCAACCTTCTGGGCTTCACATACATTCAATCCTTTACTGCCTCATATCCAAACAGATGGGGCAGGAGTACTGCATTGTCCTCTTTACATGTTAGGAAACCAGAGCACCAAGAGGTCAAACAGCTCACTCCAAGCTTCCAAAGCCTAACCATTGCTCTAAACTGCTTCCCACTGTTGCCCTGCAGACGTTTAAATCCTAAATATGGAGCACATAATGTATGCTCCACTCACTCATCAAAGCATGCTTAATATTTATAAGGCTTTGCCATGCAATTCTCTTTAAAATGCCTTGCCTTGGCTTTCTAGTTTTTCCTTTGCTCTCCATTTTACTTGTGATGGGCTCAGCACAGACCTCCTGGGGAAAGACTGTTGCCAGAGAGGAAAGATAAAGATTTCATGAATAATTTACTCTGGACAGAGAGCTTCCCATTACTGCAGGTGGGATTGCAGAAGGGATGTTGAGGAGGACAACCAAGGAAGGAGACTGGCTTGTAGGACCCAAGCTGAGAGATTTACTGGGACCTATAGACCACACCAAAACATCAGATAGACTGTTCTCTTTGAGAGGAGGGTGAGACTGCACCCTTGAAGTCTCTTTGCCTCTGATTCCCACCCCCACTGAAACTCAAACTCAACTCCCACTTCAAAAAGAGTGGAAAAGTCATTCCTAAGTGCGTCCTGCTTCGTGGATATTCCGAAGTCTCCTGCCTCACCGGTGTGCTGTTTGCATGTCTCTCCAACTTGACACTTTCCTGAACCAGGACAAAGTTGTCTCTTTTGTCCAGTTCTCCAATCCCACCCCATTTCCCCTCACACCCATCATGGTTTTTCCTAACTTAGCATTTACTGTTTGCTTGCTCACTGTGTAGAAGGGCACTTGGTGAACACAGGCCACTTCTCAGGTGTGACTATTGGAGGACAGGAGTGAGCTCTATCCTTCCACCACGTGGCTGGGAGAGCGCTCAAGTCCTCAGGCTTAGTAACAAGCACCTTTACCCACTGACTGAGGCCACCAGGCCCCATCTTCTCCTTTATATCCTATGTCCCCTGGCTCCTCCCTCCCTTGGCTCCTCCCTCTTAGTGCACACACACACACACACACACACACACACACACACACACACACACCACTGTTGTCCCTTCATCCAGAAACAAAAACCTTCCCTCAGTTCCCACTTTCTCATAGTCTTTGCACCTTCAGGTGCCTCATGGAAGCCCTGAAAAATCTATCAACTCACTGCTCTGGATGTCCAAAGTCTTATGACTCTTATAAAATTAAAATGAGATTAAAAAGTAAAAAGCAAAAGAAAATTCCTCACTGTGGTCAGTGGCACAGGCAGCAGGACATGGTCTCAGCCCTTTCCCTGTGGTACACACCAGCTCCGTGCTCACCTCCCTGTGGTACACACCAGCTCTGTGCTCACCTCCCTGTGGTACACACCAGCTCCGTGCTCACCTCCCTGTGGTACACACCAGCTCCGTGCTCACCTCCCTGTGGTACACACCAGCTCTGTGTTCACCTCCCTGTGGTACACACCAGCTCCGTGCTCACAACCCTGCGGTACACACCAGCTCCATGCTCACCTCCCTGCAGTGCACACCAGCTCCGTGCTCATCCCCCTGCGGTACACACCCGCTCGGTGCTCACCCCCCTGCGGTACACACCAGCTCTGGGCTCACCCCCCTTGTGGTACACACCAGCTCCGTGCTCACCTCCCTGCAGTACACACCAGCTCCGTGCTCACCCCCCTGCAGTACACACCAGCTCTGGGCTCACCCCCCTTGTGGTACACACCAGCTCTATGCTCACCTCCCTGTGGTACACACCAGCTCCATGCTCACCTCCCTGTGGTACACACCAGCTCCGTGCTCACCCCCCTGCAGTACACACCAGCTCTGTGCTCACCTCTCACCTCCCTGCAGTACACACCAGCTCCATGCTCACCTCCCTGCAGTACACACCAGCTCCGTGCTCACTTTACTCCACCCTCAATGTCCTGCTATTATTTTGCTTGCTGTGTTTTGCTCTTTGATTACACTGCTTTTCCTTGTTCCTAACCTTGGGCAGGTTTTGTTCTCTAATTTCACCCAAATGCACTTCCAGAAAGACTAGATACTGCCGAACATCGCTGCTCTAACCTTCAGCGTCACTCTTTATCCTGATCTATTTCCCTTATGCTGTTTATCACTCCTCAGATCAGGTTTTATATTGCTTGTTTACTTATTTCTGATTTATTCTATTAGCTTAAATGGATTATGAGAGCAGAGTCTTGTCTTATTCATAGCTTTTTCTTCACTGTCTGGCACAATGCAAGAGCTGAATTAATAATAATTTAATAAGGAAATATATCCTGACAACCCCTAAATTGGTTTTTATCCTTTTTTTACTGATACTAAGATTCATATTTCTCACTGTCTTTGACTGAATGTCCCAAAGGATACTCAAATTCAGCATGGAGAAAGCTGAACGCTTTATTACTTCCACTGGCTTCCTAGCTGTCCTTTCCCGGTCGGTCCAAACTCGAATGACATCACTATCATTCAGGGAGCACACAGACTCAGTGTCTGAGTATGCTTCCAAACATCTTCCTCACCCCGACTGACTAGTATCCTGTAATTTCCATGGATATTAGGTCAGGTTCTTATTGGCAAATAATAAAATGTATTCTTGGACAGAGAGACAAAGAGAGACAGAGACACAGAGAGAAACAGACAAAGACAAAGACAGAGAGAGACATAGACACACAGAGAGAGACAGAGACAAAGACAGAGACACATAGAGAAACAGAGACAGAGACAGACACACACACACACACACAGAGAGAGAGAGAGAGAGAGAGAGAGAGAGAGAGAGAGAGAGAGAGAGAGAGAGAGCGCTATTATTAATTCAAGCCTGAACTTAAGAACAGGCCCAGACTGTGCAGCAAGGCTGGCCAGTTGAGACCCTGCTGTTCCTCAGAGCCATGCCAAGTCTGGGTAGAATCCAGGTCCTAGAACTGCTGCTCCCAGTGAGCCACCACCACCCTACAACAGATTCCGTGTGCTATCTCCTTCTTCATAGCCCTGTCTTCCAAATCAAAGTCCTGGCAGCACCAGATATGCAAGGCCTGAGTCTCAGTTTAGGAGACTGGGAAAAAGTTTCTGGCTTTATCCCATACAGACAGACTCTTTAACTAGAAAATTCTTCAACATAGGAAGGGTGTCCAAGAAATGAAATGCTTGGTAGACACACATACACACACACACACACACACACACACACACACACACACACACACACACACTCAATCTCAGTTATCAACTGGCACTTTCTCCTACATCCCAAGTCAACTCCATTGTTGACTGAGCTCTTGCCTTCAGTTTGTGGTCTTGTTGGATGTGATAACCACCTCTCAAATGCCCCCACTCATCTTTTGTTCCATTTATATTAAAGGCAAATCTATAAGAACAAATCTAAAGGTGGGCTCTTTCTCTCTCTCACTCTCTTTCTGTCTTCCTTCCTTCCTTCCTTCCTTTCTTTCTCTCTCTTTCTTTTTCTTTTTAATTTTTCTTTTCTTTTATTGAATATTTTCTTTATTTACATTTCAAATGTTATCTCCTTTCCCGGTTTCCCCTCTAGAAACCCCCTCTCCTATTCCCTTCCCCTGCTTCTATGAGGGTGCTTCCCCACCCACCCACCTACTCCCTCCTGTCTTCCCGTCCTGACATTGCCCTACACTGGGGCATCGAGCCTTCACAGGGCCAAGGGTTTCTCCTCCCATCGATGCCCATCAAGGCCATCCTCTGCTACATAGGTGGCTGCCATGTGTACTCTTTGGTTAGTTGTTTAGTCCCTAGGAGCTCTGGGGTTGATATTGTTCTTCCTTTGTGGTTGAAAACCACCTCAGTTCCTTCAGTCCTTTCTCTAACTCCTCCATTTGAGGACCCATTCTCAGTCCAGTGGTTGGATGAGAGCATCTGCCTCTGTATTTGTCAGGCTCTGGCAGAGCCTCTCAGAAGACATCCATATCAGGCTCCTGTCAGCAGGCACTTCTTGGCATCAGCAATATTGTCTGGATTTAGTGGCTGTATATGGGATGAATCCCCAGGTGGGGAAGTGTCTAGATGCCCTTTCCTTCAGTCTCTGCTCCACAATTTTTATCCGTATTTTCTCCTGCGAGTATTTTGTTCCCCCTTCTAAGAAGGACTGAAGCACCAAGGTGGGCGGGCTCCTTTTATCATGTTTAATTTTCAAAACTCTCTGAATTGTCCACATGTGGTGTTCAACTGCATTGGACTGGCAAAGCAAGCTCACTGAGATGTGGTTCTTGCCTGTCTTCCCGATTCTCTCTTCACTCGGGATCCTTGCTTTGTCTATACCAAACTATTTGTCTCGTCCACATGTCATTTTCCTCCATTGTTTATGCTGCTTGGATACAGTTACTTCTGCTCTAGTGGTGGTCTTGTGTTGGGCAAAGTTCACAGTTAGAAAACCATCCGAAGCACCAACTCCTCTCTGCGTCCATGAAGACTAAGGATCTGTGTTCGAGCTGAGATGCTCCCAGCATGGCTGTCTTTGATACCTGTCACTCTCAGTTTTCGCTTGCTTCTCCACTTGATTTCAGGACAGCATTGTACCATGAGCTCATGGTAGGCAGACTGTCACTTCTTGTTTGTTTCTGCTGTGGAATATGGTAAGAAGACACAGAGAACCTGTGTTGAATGATGCAGAAATGTAGGTGCTGTGTAGTTAGCCATAGTCTGAGCTCAAGGCATCCTTGGGAGGCTGTGTCCCACTACAAGCACTGAGAAAGAATCTGCTGTAGCCTGTATTGCAGAGCCATTCTCGCTGCTGTCAAAAAATCCTGTAGACCGAGGAGCCTAGTAACAGCAGAAATAAATGTCTTGTAGCTCTGCAGGCTGAAAATTTCTAGCCTTGGAAATAATCAGATTCTGTGTATAGAGAAGCCCTGGGCCCTGGTTCACAATGATCACCATCCCACCCTGTCTTTAGGTGGCAAAAAAGGTAAATGGGGTTGGGTGGGAGTCGTTGTTTAGAAGGGTGTTAATTGCATCAGTAATGGCCCCACGAAACTCCATAAGAGGTATCCTTACATATGAATTTGGGGGAAGACAGAGCCTTTAGTCTATAATAACCTCTCCTAATTTCTGAGACTTTCAAGTCTTGTGCCAGTATAATTTTTACCACTGGACATTCTTCATATATGTATTTCTCTATGTTCAAAGTTCCTCTTTTTATAAAAACACCATTCTGATTATATTGAGGCTCAACCTAAAGACCTTGTTATACATTGATTGTCTACCTATTTCTAGATAAAATCACATTTATTAAAAAGTACAGTAATTGCTGGTCTTGCCTAGCCTCAGTAGAAGAAGATACAATGCACCCAGTGTTACTGCAACTTGATATGCCAAGGTTGGTTGGTATCCATGGGAGACCTCACCTTTTCTGAGGAGAAGGGGAGGTGGGGTATAATTGGGGCAGGGGGTAAGAGGGAGGGACTGGGAAGAGAGGAAAGAGGGGAAGATTGGATTCAATGTAAAATAAATAAGTAACTTTATCAATAAAAAATATTTTATTTTTTCTTTCTTACAACTTTATTTTTAAAAAAGGGGGATACATATACAGATTTTTAAAGACATTTTGGCATACACTATATAAATATATTATTGTCAGTATGTAATTCTTTTAGAAGTTTGATAGCATGCATTGAAATCCTACTAGTTACCATAAGGATAAAGTATATGTAGGACAGAATGTAACAATGAAAGCAGTCAGTTTTCTTGGTGTGTGTAGATTAAACATAATGATTTTTGAATACCAAAAATTGCCACAAGACTATGTTCTTAGCTCTTGGGTTATTAATGATTTAAGATCCAGGTGTACCGCACTCTGAGAGGGTGCTATACATTTATTGTTTTCCTAAGAAGGACTGAGGCTTTCATTTTTTGGCCTTTGTTTTTCTTGAACTTCATATGGCCTGTGAGTTGTTTCTGGGGTGTTCAGAGCTTTCTGGTGTTAGTATCCAATTATAAGTGACTGTACATTATGTCTGTTCTTTTGTGACTGGGTTACCTCACTCAGAATGATATTCTCTAAATGCTTCCATTTTCCTAGGAGTTTCATAAAGTCATTGTTTCTGATAGCTGAGTGGTACTCCATTGTGTAAATATTACCACAATTTTTGTATCCATTCATCTATTGAAGAACATCAGGGTTCTTTCCAGCTTCTGGCTATTATAAACAGTGCTGCTATGTACATGGTGGTGCATGTGTCCTTATTGTATGTTGGAGCATCTCTGGGGTATATGCCCAGAAGTGGAATAACTGGATCTTCAGGTAGTACTATGTCCAATTTTCTGAGGAACCGCCAGATTGATTTCCAGAGTGGTTGTACCAGCTCACAACCCCACCAACAGTGGAGTAGTGTTCTTCTTTCTCCACATCCTCACCAGCATCTACTGTCATCTGGGTTTTTGATCTTAGCCATTCGGACTGGTGTAAGGTGGAATCTCAGGGTTGTTTTGATTTGCATTTCCCTGATGACTAAATGCTTCTCAGCCATTTGATATTCCTCAATTGGGAATTTTTTGTTTAGCTCTGTACCCCATTTTTAAATAGGATTTTTTGATTCTCTGGTGTCTAATTTCTTGAGTTCTTTGTATATATTGGATATTACCACTCTATCAGATGTGGGATTGGTAAAGATCTTTTCCCAATCTGTTGGCTGCCGTTTTGTTTTCTTGACAGTGTCCTTAGCCTTACAGAAACTTTGCAATCTCATTAAGTCCCATTTCTCAATCTTTGATCTTAGAGCACAAGCCACTGGTGTTCTGTTCAGGAAATTTTCTCCTATGCCTATGAGTTCTAAGGTTTTCCCTACTTTCTCTTCTAATAGTTTCAGTGTACCTGATTTAATGTGGAGATCTTTGATCCACTTGCACTTGAGCTTTGTTCAAGTTGATAAGAAAGGGTCTATTTTCATTCTGCTGCATGCTGACTGCCAGTTGAACCAACACTATTGGTTGAAGAGGATGTCCTTTTTCAGTTGAATGTTTTCAGCACCTTTGTCAAAAATCAAGTGACCATATGTGTCAGAGTTCATTTCTGTTTCATTGATCTACCTGCCTATCTCTGTACCAGTACCATGCAGTTTTTAACACAATTGCTTTGTAATATTGCTTGAGGAAAAAAATATTTTAAAATTTTGGGAATACAAAGTTTAGTTCATAATGTCATGTGTTTGGCAAACTGCCTTGACCTTATCAGATGTTCAGTTAAAGTTCATCAAAAAGACCTCAAAGACCATTAACACCACCAACAACCTCTTCTTCCCAGTCCCCAAAACCCCAGCATGGCTTTCAGCTTGTCTGTTGGAGAAGTGAGCAATGAGAGATGGTGAAGGTGCTTCTGCTGAATCTCTTCTGGCCTGGTGTGTAGAACAGCACACAGTGAAGATCATTTCACCAACTTGTGACAGTCCCGTGGGGGATATAATGTCCTAGGTCTCATTTTAAAATGGCCAGTGGGTTTATTGCAGTGATATCAAGGTAAGAGACTGTAAACATACCGCCCTCTGCAACACACCTGCCCACTGGACTCCAGATTCCTCCAGGGCTGGGTGGGCTTTCATTGTCTTTGCTAGAAGGAGGGAGCTATTGGAACTGCTGGTCCCTGAAAAGTAACTGGTGTTTGCTTTGTCCATTGTTTGAACAATAGCTTGAGAGATAATTCATGCACCACAGTCTCAATTTTTAAGACACATGATTCAATGGTCCCTAATGTATGTAGATATGCAAACACAATTGCCAGTTATTAGAATGTTTTTATCATCCCTGGCAATTTGTTTTCTTTTGTGCCTGGGTTTGTATGTTCTGTTTGTACATCACACACTAAGGGGGCTGCACGGTATTTATGGCCTTTTGTTTCTGGCTTCTCTCACTTAGGCCCAACCCTTTGGATATTTATTCACATAGAATGTCAGTCCTCCCTTGGATATATTGATGAATAATATTCCTCATTGTATAGATATGCTGTATTTTGTTTGCTCATTGGCTGATGGGATTGTAGGTTGCTTACAATTTTATATTGATATTATAATTTTACTGTGAACACAAATCCTCCAGCCATATGGGGAACACACGGTTTTGAAGTCTATACTTAGACAGTGGGATTGCAGGGTGTGTTTAACCTTGTAGGGATATGTCAAACTGCTTACCAGGGTGGCTGCACAGTTCCTTGATGGATTTTAAGGGTTTTTTTAAAATTATAATTTGTATCCTTCAGTTTTATTATTAAATACTTGTGTGCAATTTTTTTTCTAATCTGTCTCAGTCATTATTAGAAAGTCTCAAACTAAACACAACAGTTCTCCTATTGTTTTGTGAAGAAAAGAAAAAAATGACTCAGCTAGTATCTCTTCTGGAATGTAGCCCTCAGAAAATAATGGGCGAAGTGTTTGCATGGTGACCTGGGCTCCGTCCCTGGCACAGCACAAACTGGACAGAGCAGCGCATGCCTGCATTGCTAGCACTCAGGAGGTGGAGGGAGGTAGAAGGTCATCAGTTCAGGATCACCCTTGGCTACATAGTAAGTTTGAGGCCAACCTGGGCTAGATAAGCCTGTCTCAAGAATGCGAATGAATGAATGAATGAATGAATGAATGAATGAATGAATGAACAAGTAAATAAACAAACGAACCTGGCCTTCCTATTCCATTTCCATTTCCTCTTCTCTGTTGCTCTCTTTTCTATCTTTCTGTGCTGCATTCTGATTGATTTCTTTACTTCTGTCTTCCAGTTTGCCTGTTTTCTCTTTAGGCTCAATGCCTTCACCTGTAGTTGTCACCTATTGAATTTAAAGTTCAACTACTATTTTGTTTTGCTTTATGAAATTCTTTTAGATTCTTTTTTGAATTGTTCCTTAAATGTGTTCTCGATCCTTTGTTCGTTTTAAAATCAATTACACACCATTTATAGAATGCTGAATGTCTGATTTCTCTGATGATTGAACATTGTGGTTTTGCTTCTGTTATTGCTGTTGTTCATTGTGCTCTGTTTTCCCAGCCTAGGTTTTAAGTTCTATTTTATTGTGAATTGCTTGGTTTCCTTGTAACTTTTTCTGCAAAATTCTTCCGGGGCAGAGATGACATTAAGTTCCTCTCAGAAAGAATTCAACCGCTTTTCGCTTGTATCCCAGGGACAGAGAATTGACACTTAAGCTAAATCCTTCACTCAAAGGTTTTTACCCACTTAGGTGGAGTCAACTCAGACCCGTCCATCTGGTGAGGGCCCAGTAATGGCTTAGGATCCTTGGGAAAGGATCGCTAGTCTCTACCTCGAAACTAGGCCAATACAAGGAAGACTCCAGACCCTCCTTTCTGTGTAGCAGAGCTGTTGTTGGTTTGGGGTTTTAGTTTATGCCTTTGGGAACCCAGTTTGTGGTAGGCCCCATGTTAGTTAAACTGTAGGATTCATCTCTTCCTTCTCAAGGACTCTCTATCCATCCAAGTTTCCAACACAGGGAAAAATCTCAGTAAGAGGATGGTCTTTGTGCCCTGATACTCCCTCTGTCTTCCGAATCTTGCTCCACTTTCAGATTTGAAGATTTTCTTAATCTGAAGAGAGTTTGACAATGTACCTAAAACAAACAAAGGAAAGGTGACACCTGCCCCCTGCCTTATTGGTCAACATTCTCTAGTGAAGCAGACTATCAGAATATATACATATGCAGGCCCGCATACATTCACGCACACATTCTTTAAGCACACACACATTGGTGGGGGCATGTGAGATACAGCTTGAGTAATTCCACAGCAGCTGTCTCATGCTGGAGAGGCCAAGAATCCGGTGGTTTGTACAGTCGGTGAGGTGGATGTCGAAGCAGTTCTAATGAGGCACAGGATCTACCTTAGAATCCCAAACTGTTGGTCAAGACATCAGCGACAGACGCTGCAACACAGGATGAACTTCCAGTGAAGGTGAAGGCAAGCAGGCAAAAAGCAAACTTTCTTTCTTCAGTGTCCTTGTACCTGGGCTGCCACACTGAAGGTGCCATGGGATTTGGGGTGGGTCTACCTGCTTCGGATAATTGATCAAGATAATCCTTCACAGGAGTGATTCCAGCTGACAACCAAGATTTACCACTACTCTCCCTCCTTCTTCACCTTAACTGCTTCTGTTGCACAGGCCGCTCTGTTTTCTTTTACTAACAGGAACTAAAGCCCCTGAATGATCTTGGAGGAGAGACTGAGGCTGAGAAGCCGGTGCCGAGTCTAGCAGCTAGCGCTGACACTTGGAAAGAGCACAGGGACTTCTCTTGACAAACAGCGTTGTGCACAGCACTGAGCTCCAGAGGAGATTTCAAGCCTGAGATGGAAGACTCCTGTGTCTCTTGGAAAGCTAGACGTGTCCCTAGAAACAGCTGTTTCCTTCTATGTCCCCACTCCCAACCCCATATCATCTGAGCATGGTAGCAACATCTGTAATCTTACCTGTGTGCATTGGAGGCCAGCCTGGGCTACAGAACAAGTTCAAAAATAGCCTAAGCTACCTAGCAAGTTCAGAGGTATCCTGAGCTACACAGGGAGACTGTCTAAGAGAAACAAGTGGGGGTGGTGCTGGAGAGATGGCTCAGTGGTTCAGAGCACTGACTGCTCTTCCAGAGGCCCTGGAATCAAATATCAGCAGCCACATGGCCGCTAACAACTATCTGTAACGCAAATTTGAGGGGTTCTGGCACCTTACTCTGGCCTCCACAGGCAGCGCAGACCTGGGGAAACAGGTAATGGTAGGCAGAGCCACATGACAAACTTCATTTCAGTAATGAACCACTTTTAAATATTTTCCCCACTGATGTTATATATTCTTTAGCTGGCTATTAGAAAGAGCATAGCAGTCAGCATGTGGTAGGAAAGTGTCCTTCCCCTTCATCTGAGTCTTCCTTTTGTGTTTCCCTGGCCTTGAAGCCTTGCTTTGCCCCAGACGATACTCTTTCTTGGCTTTATCTCATGCCTGCTCTTTTCTGCAGTCACGGGCCCACATCTGGATCAGGGTTTGTGTTTGAGAAAGGAGCTGCAGCTCATCTGGACCCCAACATATATGCATAAAATAAAAATACACACATTTAAAAAACATCAAACAACGAAGGGCTGAGGAGAGACCTCAGCGGGAGAGTGCTGGTATAGCACGGACAACCCCTGTGTCTAGTCTCAAGAACCTCAAGAACACAAACCAACAAGCAGCAGAAATGATTGCCCACAAGCCTAATAAATCTGCATTCTACCACGGAAGGAGAGACGGCGAAAGGAGTCTTCTGGAAACGGGGGGGGGGGGGGGGGCAGAATTTTTACCTAATTGTAGAGCCTTTATTTCTTCATTTAACCAGTACTTGTGCAATGCAGTTCACCCTAGGGTAGGAGTTACAACCGAGACTGGATTGGCAGGTAGAGCGGCTGGAAGGGCGGGGCATTGGGCGGGGCATTGCCACAGACAGGTAAGTACTGAACCCCACAAGAGTACTTGAGAAGTCAGGGGTCCGGGGGCAGGAGACACTGCCTGAAAAGTGGCATCAAAAGGCAGGTGTGGTGACACACAGCGGTGATGCCAACACTTGGAGGGTATGAGGCTGGAGGCAAAGGATCAGGAGCTTAAAGTGACCTTCCACACATAAAACCTTGCCACAAGTTCCTCCTTCCCCCAGAGCAGTGATACCTCATCAACGCAATGTGAAATTTCTTCTTCGTTCTACGACCTTTTTGTTTGTTTGTTTGTTTATATTTTCTGGGGGAAAAAACTGACTTCTTAAAACTCCTCCAACACACAAGATGCCCAGTCCCATATTTCCCTTAGTGAAACTACTCATGGCCGCTGCTCTACGAACATTGTAGGTCTTCTTGGAACCTGTGTCCCTCTCCCTGTCAGACACACACCACAGACAGACCTAAGGCCTGGGCATCTTTCTGTGGAGTGCCCACGACAGATGGCTGGGTCTGGTAGTAAGAAAGGACATCTCTGCTTCTCTTCACTGTGGAGTTGGTGGCACGGAGCCAGCTAGCACACCCCCATCATCCCGGCACCCCACTTACTTGTCAGAGAGTCTGTCTCTCTCAGCATGATTTGTTCTTTCCGCCTTTGAGGTTTGGTGAAACCACCCAAATTTTCAGCCAGAAATGTAGCTACAGGCTAATGCTGACAGAACATCCTGGTGATTTTCCAACATGAGGAGCCCAGGTGTGCTGCTGTCGCCTCTCCCTGCCCTTCCCCCTCATTCTCCTCAGACCTCCTCAGCTGTTACTGCCTAGAGGGGACCAGTAGGGGGCCTCTCCTCCTCAACACCTACAGCGTGTGTGTGTGTGTGTGTGTGTGTGTGTGTGTGTGTGTGTGTGTGTGTGTGTGTATGTGTCTGTGTGTGTGTGTGTCTGTGTGTATGTGTGTGTCTGTGTATGTATGTGTCTATGTGTGTGTCTGTGTGTGTGTGTCTATGTGTGTCTGTGTATGTGTCTGTGTGTGTGTCTGTGTGTATCTGTGTGTGTGTTTGTGTGTGTGTCTCTGTATGTCTGTGTGTGTGTCTGTATGTGTGTGTGTGTATGTGTGTCTCTGTGTGTGTCTATGTGTATGTCTGTGTGTGTGTCTGTATGTGTCTGTGTGTGTCTGTGTGTGTGTCTCTATGTGTGTCTGTGTATGTGTCTGTGTGTGTGTGTCTGTGTGTGTGTCTCTGTATGTCTGTGTGTGTGTCTGTATGTGTGTGTGTGTGTATGTGTGTCTCTGTATGTGTCTCTATGTGTATGTCTGTGTGTGTGTCTGTGTATGTGTCTGTGTGTGTCTGTGTGTGTGTCTCTATGTGTGTCTGTGTATGTGTCTGTGTGTGTGTGTCTGTGTGTGTGTCTCTGTATGTCTGTGTGTGTGTCTGTGTGTGTGTGTCTGTGTGTATGTGTGTCTCTGTGTGTGTCTCTATGTGTATGTCTGTGTGTGTGTGTGTGTGTGTGTGTGTGTGTGTGCAAGAAAAGGTCTTCCAGAAACAACAGTGGGTGGTCTTCCTTGTATTTCCTGGAGCAACTGAGGGTCCCTGGGGGGGGGTGACTATCTCCTGGCACTCAAATTCCTTCAAGGCAGACAAGACAGCAAAGAGAATGGGAAGCTCTGGGAAGTCTATGTTCCCAAGACCTGAGTTCAAATCCCCCCTTAGCCAACTTGAGTATTGACTTTAGACAAGCCAAGACTTTTTTTCCTTACCCATAAAATCCCTGTAAACAAGAAGGTGAAAAAGACTGTTTGAATGGCTGTTGAAAGGATTAGAGCTAATTATAGAAGAAGCCTACTGTGAGGTAAAAATCCAGAAAATGGCCACATGAGTTCACAAGGTTCCGGGACCAAGTGTGGACATGTTTCCTACTGTGCTCAACAATGAGGCCAGTTCATGCAGAGAGGCAGTGCAGGTTATGACATCTCTTGAAGAAGAAGGGAACCTGGGATATTGTGGGGTAACCGTGATGAAACCATGTGGAAATGTCATAGTGAAACTTGTCAGGACTTGAACTGAAATATCCAACACAGGCTGTTTTATATGCATATAACAGAACTCAGTGGGGAACAAAAAGAGGCCATGAAGTTAAAAGAGCAAGAAGGGGTATATGGGAGGGTTTGGGGTAGGGAAAGAAAAGGAGGAAATGATGTAATTATAATCTCAAAAAAAAAAAAAGCCTTTTCTCCAACTGAGGCACTATTCTGGGGAAGACTATGAAACATTCAGATGAGGTCTAGCTGAGGGAAGGAAGGAAGCCAAGGTCACAAGACGTGGTCTTTGAAGATTTCCTGCCTCCTTCTCTACATCCTAGTTTGAAATACAGGAACTACCTCATCCAAGGTCTCTGGTTTTTGCAGACTTCATCAAACTGTCCCCACCTTGATGCCCTCAAACACGAGCCAAAGTAGTTCTTTCTGCTCTTATATTGTTTCTGTCAGAAATTGTGCAAGAGAAATTGGTCAAAAGCCACCATTCTGTATAACACACACACATATACACACACACTCACACACATACACACAAACACATACACACACATGCACATACACAGACACACACACTCACACACACCCCTCCTTATTTTTGTCCCATTCTCTATGGAACACCAGGAAGTCAAGATGGAATGGTTCACTCTTTTGAGCCAAAGATGAATTTCTCAGCATTGAAGACCTCATCTTCTTTATGGATTTCTTTCCAATATATGATTTTCAAATTATTATTTCTTAGTCCTTTTCCCCAACAGCCTCAGGTGCTTTGTTACAGTGGAGCTTTCTATGTTTCCCCCTCAGCATACTTGACTGAGGAAGAGGGTTTTTCCTTCATCCATAAGAAGTCTTTTCTGGGCATTCCCCCCATGCACTACAAGTTGGTATCTCAATCCAACCATAATCTTTGCTCTGGAGTCATTCCAGACAGGGAGGATCAGATATGTGTAATGGACATAAAATTTACTTTTCGGGGTTACAAGCTTCAAATTTCCACTGCAATTGTGCCTGGACTTGGGAGGAAACAGGATGCTGCAAAGCTCCTTGAGGATAATCCTCAGGGATTTAAGCAATCTTCCCAGCCAGACGTTACAATGTGCTAACACCCTTGTGAGTCATGGGCTAACTCATGGTCAACTCTGTTAGGAGAACAGGATGAATAATTGACAGTCACTGAGTGTTTGCCTGAATCCAAGCCTAGCCTGGTATTTACTCTGTTTTCCTGTCTCTGTTTGCTTAAACCAAACACGTCTATTTTCTCATCTTCTCCCACATATTCTGTCTAAGCCTTCATTAGTTTTTAGAAGAGAGTCCAGACTCTTTAACACAGTCTGAGAGCTCTGTAGTGTAGCCTTGTCCATTTCCCCAGCATCTCTGGCCTAAGCTAGCAGACTGGACATGAGGGTGGTCACAGCTTTGGGGGTACATGCCCAAAATCCACAAATTTGATTTTCTTCAACTTTTTTATTTAGAAATACATTGGACTTGCAGATGAGTCACAATAAAGTAGAACATTCTTCTATTTCCCTAACAAGTTTTGTTCAATGCTGACGTTTTATATAACCATAGTACATTGATCAAAACAAGGAAAATAATTGTGACACAATCCTAGCGTCTGAACCACAGTTCTTGCCTGAAGTATAATCATTTCCTCTCAGTACATTTTGTCGGTTTCAGGTTCCTGTATTGCTTTAGAGCCCTCAAAGCTATGAGAGCTCCACCATTCACTGTTTTTTATGACCTAGGCTCTTTGCAAAAGTAACAACCAGAAAGTTGTCTTGTAAATATAGATTTGTCTGATATCTTTACACAATCGGATGAAATGACATCTTTTTGGCAGAAGTTCATACGAAGTATTGCACTTAGTTTCAGGAGGTTCGCAATACCGTTATATTTGTTATGTTGGACATCAGTGACTAGAGTTAAATTCATCTTTAC
Organism: Micromys minutus; assembly: GCF_963924665.1. NCBI lineage: Eukaryota > Metazoa > Chordata > Mammalia > Rodentia > Muridae > Micromys > Micromys minutus. Next base: position 6,012,966 of record NC_137955.1, on the reverse strand, counting down.
GTTCAGGTTGTCCACATTTGTTCCTCTTTCCATAGTATTCTTTTGTTTATTTAATTGGTTTTGTTTTACAAACTGTTTTTGCCAAAAAGATGTCATTTCATCTGATTGTGTAAAAATATCAGACAAGTCAATATTGAAGGGCATTTTACTAGATAACTTGATGGTTGGTACTTTTGCAAAGAACCTCAGTCATGAACAGCAGTTTGATTTCTCTGTGTAACCTTGGATGTCTTAAAAATAGCTCTGTCGACCAGGCTGGCCTCGAACTCACAGAGATCCACATGCCCCTGCCTCCCGTGTGCTGAGATTAAAGGCTTGCACTGTCTCTGCCACCAACACTACCACCTGGGTTTCCATACTATCATTCCTTGAACTCATGCTTTGCTGTGGGTTAAAGAATCCTCTGTCTTCATTTCAAATGTCCCCAAACTGCATGTCTCTGCTCTGGCTTGTTCCTGTGAGTCTTAGTCAGCCCATGTATTCAACAGCTGAGTCCATCTTTCTACTTGGATGTCTAATAAGAACTTCAAACCTGAACCTACAAAACGAAGCACCTGAGTTTCCAGGGTCTCCTCCATCTTAGTCAATGGCAATCCATCTTTCCAGAGCTCGAGTCAGGAATCCCGCTGTTATCAAGTCTTCTGTCTCTGTTGCTGCGTCCCATTGATCAGAAAACACTAACTCTTCTACTCAAAGTCCAACAGGACCTAACTTCTTACCGTCATCTGACTGGCACTGTGGTCATTGCTACCGTCATCTACCTGGGATATTATAATTGTCACACGTTCGGTCTGATTCTGGCCTTGACCCCAAAATGTTTTCTGTTTGTAGTAGCTATTGCAATTATTTCAACAATGTGATTCTGACTATAAAATTCTTCTGCCTGAAACCTGATACTTTCATAAACCATCCAGATTTAAAAAATAAAATCATTTTGCAGTGCCCTTCAATTCTTTATGGCTCAGACTGCTTCCTTCTCTGACCATGTTTTCTGCAATGTTTGAGTCCTGAAGTGTTGGACTTCTGATTTTTTTAACTAAAATATTTGGACTATTTGCATATAAATAATGAGATATTTTGAGAATTCAATCCATGTCTAAACACAGAATTCATGTGTTTCACATACACGTTGCTGAAGGTAACTTTGTACAACTTCATTTAACCTGCACCTGCAGCATGGAATACTGAACTTTTCACCTGTGCCATTTGGTGCTAAAACGTTTCAGATTTTAGGGCATCAGACACCAGATTTTCACATTTTTGAATACTCTGGGCTCCATCTCTCTACCCAACCCCTGCTTACTATTTGAGAATCACCAAGAATTTTCTTGCTTAAGCTTACAGCTTTTGCTCAGGAAACATGGCTCTCAAGCATGAGCACGTGCGTGTGCGCACTCACACACACACACACACATCCTCTCTCACACACACACACTTTTAGTCTTTGTTTACTGTATTTTTCTACTCTAACTGTGCAACCAAAACCGTTGCTCCAATGGAAGATCACGGTCACCCTTAACAATCCCCACCTCTTGCCTCTCGCCTACCTCAAATCCTGTTCTCCCTTTATGGTACCCACTCCCACCCCCTACAACAACCTGGTCATCTGTGCCCGCTCCCACTTGATCTCTCCTGTCACTGCCTGCCATCTATCCCCATTGCAAATCAAGAGGGCTTCCAACACAAATGTATCCAATTGCTGTCTTGCTTAGACATTATTTAGTGACTACCCTTTGTAGTGGAACACAGATGGCAAGTTTACCAGGGTGTCCATGGCCTCCCAGTATGGCCTTCACTCTCTCCGCTTCAGCAGAACCTATCTTGGCTCTTGCATCTCAGTCTTGTTGCTGTATGCTAGCAAAGAATCTTGCTTTTGCCTAAAGGACAATCACTCTAGCTTATAACTCTAAGCCCAGTGCTGTGGTTATCTGCCAAATATCTATCTGTCCCACTACTATGTAAATTTTATTATAGCGGAGACCAAAATGCTTGGCACACAGTTGGCATTCAGTGCATACTTGTTGGCTGAATGGGTAAATAGATAGACTGCTGCAGATGAGATCATGCTTCTGAAAGACGAGTCTGGCAGATCAATTAGGAGGAGGAGGAGGGAAGACATCTGAATAATGAGGAGAAGACTGGTGGGCAACAGCGGGCAGGAAGGAGGAAATGAAATCCCAAATTTGGGTGTTGAAAGAGGATATAGGAAAGCAACTGTGTGGGATGGGGGCTGGGGGCTGCACTACCTGTGAAACCACAAATAGTACAGCAGTACCCGAGGCTCCATGTTCAGCGCCTGCCGAGCAGACTCAACACTGAGGGAAGTGTTGCCACACAAAGACACTTTCTAGGACAACTTGTCTCTTTAAAGGACAAAATCATTTGAACAACAGAGATGCTCCAGAACTGTGCTGACATCCCCCAGGTCCTCAGGGGTCCATAACAAAGCTGGCTCCTGTGTCTTGAACAACCTCTGGTATATTTGACTACATTTAGAATTTAGATGGCTCCACTGCTACAAGAAGCAACTTCATTACCAGGAGGGCCCAGAGCCCAGACTACACACTAGCTCCCTGTCATATAATTCAGCCTCAGTCATACCTCAGACAATATTTATACAAGGTCACTTCTTCAGACCATGTCTGGCCTGCCCAAATGACAATATTATTTATGCCAAATGCTTCTCCTAAGGGATGGAAACCTGCCAACTCTGGTTTAATAGGCTTTATGGACAGGCTAGAAAAACATCATTTGTAGCACACACAGTTTCAGTAGTCAGTGTATAGCCATGAGTACAGGCCGATCATTGGAAACACAGATGAAAACTGGCCTCGGGAAGAAAAAATAAAGCCACAGAAGCACTGAGGTTTGGATCTTTCCTTCCTGATATTAGTTTTGGAAGCCCTAGGTTTGGCGAGAATTATGAATGCACAAGAGAGAGCTGCCTCAGACTTTTGTGGCTACCTGAATATCCAAAATGTGTGTGGGGGGGGGGTTGCTGAAGAAGGAAATTTAGCTTGGGCGTATGTGCCCAGCAGCCATCCTCTTGTGGGTTGCAAATTAATGTGACCGTCCAGTGGAACAGGCAGCCCAGAGGCTGCTGCAAAGAACAGTCTAACGCATTGATGTTAATTTACCAAATTATTCACATCCCACAATCTGGAATAGAAATCAGCAGCCCCCAAAAATGCCTCTTCTACACCTCAGTCAAAACACCTATAAAAATCTAGATACCAGGAGGCAAAGTCTGGACACAAACTACTTCCTCATGTTGCCAGTGAGTTATTAAAGCACAGAGTGGAAGAGCTGCCAGGGGCAGCCAGCTACACTTGCTTTTCCAAGTGCTGTTCTTCATGCTGTCTTTAATAAGTCATTTGGTTAAAATATACCAGTGACAACTCCTTTCTTTCAAATTCTAGTGAAGGGTGCAAGTCATATATTCCAGTCAACCCTTTATGGACCATTCGCACATTAAAACACCTCTCTAGTAGAGAATTTACAAACTTTGGAGTGCTTTCGAATAAAGTGGAGAGTGTCTGTCTGACCTTGTGATAAATATCTATAGTGATCTACATTTTTCTTTATTTAAATGTTTAGAATTTTTACACATGAATACTGTTTCTAATCCAGATTTTAGAGTACACGATAGTTGGTTTCTAAAGAGCTCTCAAAAGCTCAGAATTCTTCCTTTGCGGTGCTGAATGGTTCTTGTTCCTTAAAAAGCATTCTTTGGAGGCTGTTAACTGCTTTGGTCTTAGTAGCTGTCTCCACAGGGAAGCTTCATGATAACTCAACAGTGTGGTTGCCTAAACAAGACCTGAACAGGGACAACACCGGCAGACAAGGCTAACATGGAAGGACAAAAGCTCACAGGGCCCTACTCATAAACCAACAGCCAAGGAATGTTGAGAGTGGAGAAACAGTCTTCTGCAGAGATGAACCCCAAATAGATACTAAATGTCAAGTGCTCAGTCCTGAAAGCACTATACAGGAACAACACTGAATGAACCCAGCAGACTGTGTTTATGTATATATATAATACACAAACTTATTATATATAAATTAAAAAGAAGTCATGATTTAAGTGGGCATGGGCGGGTGGGGGAGGAAGGGGAAGGAGGAAAATGATGTCATTTAATTTTTTTTATATTAAAGAATAGTCCCCAGAGAAATTGAGACGTATCAGTTCAGTGTTTAAAAACATTAAACATTATTATCGTTATTGATTTAATGTTAATTTTTTATGGTGAGCACCACTGGTGAAACCCAGGCCTAGGAACATATATATGAACAAAAATATTTACCATAACATTATGTATTATTGTTAGTAATTTACAAAAACAGAGTGGGATAAATAAACCATGCATCTGATTTCCATCTTATTACTATACAAAATCATATTATAGAAACATTTTTTACCCTTTGAAGAAGTTCTCAGCACATGAGAAATGAAAAAGACATGACAAGACAGATATGGTGCATTTGCCTGCAGTTCCAACCTTAAAGATAGAGGCAGAACGTCTGAAGTTGGAGGACAGACTGACTGAACTAGCCATAGGCAGGACAGACAACCTTGGGGACTTTCCAATGAGATGCAAACAGCACTGAGAAGCGTGTGGGAGTTGATGGGACCTGCCGGGTGCCGGACACTGCAAAGTTTCACTGTAGAAGTTGTTTGTCCCAAGAACGTCGTCATTCCGCTGAAGGAGGCTGGTGTAGGCAATGCCCCTGCCCATCTGCCTGCCCCTCACCCAGCGGCAGCCTGGACTGGACCCATGTAAAACTTGTCCTCTTCCTGAAAGTGTCCCTAAGCCAAGAGTGTAAAGCTTGAATTAGATAGCACAGTGCGGACCTGTATTTTTTTACAGTAAAACATTATCACATGTTCCTAAATGCTACAGTCCTCGTGAGGAATCGCTGGAGCAGGCTTTGTGTCCCCAGCATCTCATAGCACAGGATTGCCTAGGACATTGTAAATAAACCTGGAGTGAACAGAAGTATGAAGTGGGAGGCTCTATGGGCTTTTTTTTTCTTTAATCAGAAAAAGAGCTGTTTCACAAGGCTTTTCGTAGGCAGAAGTAACCTGTGGGTTATTAAGACAAAACTATTCCTAAGGAATAACTGTAGGCAAGACAGAGATGAAGATGGCCTATTCTGGGAAAAATGAGTCTACCACTTTTAGAAAAAACAAAACAAAACAAAACAAACAAACAAACAAACAAACAAAAAAAACAGAGTCTTGTTATGTAGCCTTAGCTTCCACTTAGAATTTGCCATCCTCCTGCCTCAGCTCCCCACACTCTGGCTTTGTAGACCTGCATCACCAGGCCAGACTTCTGTTAGACTTTTCTCTTTGGACATCCTGTCGCTCACAAACTTGACACTTTGAAAAATGTTTACTATTATTATTATTTATTGCTATGTTACTGCTGTTATTTGTGCATATCTGATAGAAGGGAGTACCGTTGCCCATAGTGGTCACGTGGAGGTCAGAGTGTTGCAGTAAATATTAAAAACAATGGCTTATTTCTTTATCAGTCCAGCGGTCTCACTCCGCAGATGTTGCTCTAGTTTGGAGCTCTACACACAGACTTTATCACTCAGTCCACAAGCTACACTCTCCACGAGATTCCCTTCCCAGTGTGTTTCTTTACCCTACCGACCCGCACAAACATGACTCTAAGGCCTGGCAGCTTTTCATACAGATTTCTATATCAAACTCTCAGTCCACAAGCCCTCTATAACAAGATTACATCAAATGGACAAAGATACAAACTGCCCTTCTACAAGAGATAAAAGACCTATAGAATTTCTTTAAAATATCCAGCTCTACCTAACACCAATGATGGCCACCAGGATCCAGGTCTGCTTTCTCCGGCTCCGTCTTGATCTCCGTCATCCCTGCTCCTCTTCTGTTTTCCTCTTTTACTCCGCCTACCTCTCCACTGTTCAATCACATATCAACTTAACATAATCTACATCAGAGAACAACTTTGTGAAGTTGGGTCTTCTCCACCTTTTGCATGGGTTCCAGGGATTGAATTCAGGTCCTTGGCTGTGTAGTCAGCATCTCTACCTGCTGAGCAATGTCACTAGCTCCAGACTCAGTACGTACAATGCAGGGGTTACTCATCTCTGTTTCTTAGGAAGTTCTTTATAAGGCAGCTGAGTATAGCAACAGATAAAACAGTAGAAATCACAAAGATCTCTGAGGTCAGAATGGTTGAGACCGGAAAAGCTCCAAAAGGACCATCTAAGAAACGAGTATGGCGATTGTATCAGATCACATAAATGTCATTGGCTTTAAAGTAGAAAAATTTCATCAAAATTGCACTTTGAAGGCAACAAAGTTTTATTGTATGTGATGCTAATGGATCTTTGCCTAGGGGAAAAATAATCCAGATGTACGGGATAAAAACAAAGTAAAACTATGCTTACATCTTTCCAAGAGCTCAATTAGTTCACTGTCCTGAACAAAAATTTAAAGAAACAAACTTTTCAAAGAGGTAAATAGGCAACCATGTACAGGAGGGTTAGCATGCCAAATGCGGCAAAAACTTGAATGCTCCAGACCTATAGCCTTTACAGGCCAAGGAGTCTCTGTCCGTCTGTCTGTCTGTTTTCTCTATTTCTTCCCCTGCTCTTCCCTCATGCATGTTGCTTGCCTTTTTTCTCCTGCTGAGGCAGAACCTTACTCTTTAGATCCTCTTGCCTCAGCATACAGAGTGTAAGGATTATAGACATGTGCCACCATGCCTAGCCAGGAGTCTCATTCTTAAAGGGTACATTGACATTTTGGCTTGATTCCAGCACTGAAAGGTGGGTTTCTTTTGTTTCCTAGGTCTGAGTACTGACTGGCCCTCGGCATCAGAATAATTCACTCACTCAGCAGCAAAGCCTGAGATCCTTCACCACTGGTAGACTGCAAACGGTGGCTCTGCGGTCCCTGAGGCTGGGTTCAGACTAGACTAATTGTAGTCAATGGGCCCATCTTGGGGACTTTGGCTCTCAAATGGCAAGGGCTGTTCAGACTAAACTAGAGGTTATTTTATGAGGACCATCTAAATCCTCATTTGCATGTGTGAAATTCCTGTGGAGAGGCTGGTTTTCTTGAATCAAGCTGTTTGGGCCAGATGACAAGTGGGAGTGAGCCTGGCACCAGCCAGCATGCAGCCCTTCCTTCCCCAGTCCCTGTCACCAGCCAAGAGTCTCAGCACAAAGGTTCCCAGATCCTTTTATTCCTCAACAGGAGTCTGCTTGCCTTCGAACTAACAGAAGACCCCAAGTTTGCTTAGCACAAATAACCAGCTGCAGACTAAGCCTTTGCACACATCATCTGCTTAGCGGCTCAGAGCTGGGCTAGGATGCTTGGTGGTAATATTAGTTTTCAGACAAGGGTTCCTATGTAGTCCAGGATAGCCTCAAACTTGCAAGTCTCTTGTTGCAGCCCCCCTCTCGCTGGAAATATGAAGAAGTGAGACTGTACTCATCTGCTCTTTACTTACATCATGTTTTGCATTTATTTATGAATTTGTCATGCTGGGATTGAACCCAGGACCTTAGCAGCACTAGCTGAGAACTTCACCGCCGAGCTGCATCTTTAGCAACATACATATGTTTTTGTCCTTATTTTACTTACATTAGTGTCGGGGACCGGGGTGTGGGGAGGTTGAGCATACCATGGTGTATGTGGACACCCCTCAGGGGACAGTTCTTTCATTCTACCATGGGATCTGGAGGTCAAACTCGCATTACCAGATTTTCATAGCAATTGCTTTTACTTATCCAACCCTGTTCCTGTGTCTTGAAGAAGAAAATCTAACTGAGACTAAAGTTAACTGAGGCTACACTTCAGTGAAGGCCAATCCGTGCCAAGTCACACAGGAACTATTATGGCTGGTCTGAAGTGTTTCCCACCAGTTCAGGTTTTGATGCGTCTTTCTCAACTGTTCAGGGAAGCTGGGCAACTTGAGGAACACGACCCTAACTGGCAGCAATAACCCACTGTGGGTAGACCTTTGAAGGTTATGTCTACCTGATGTCTGGAATCTTCTTAGCACCTGAACTGTGATGGGAGGAACCTCTGCCACATGCTCTAAGCTATCATAAGTTGAATGCAAATAGTTCACCCTCGACTCCATAGATGTTCTATGTGATGTTATATGCCTTCCTTTTAGGAAAATGGACTCAGTCTGAAACTAATGGCATCATCAGATGCTAGCTAGTGCTCAAAACAAGCTCATTCTGATCAAATCATAAAGCTGGATGAGAAATTGGTTACCTGTGAAGCTGGGGAGAAGACTTCACACTTAAAACACTTTCCATTCAAGAAGGAGAATGGCAGGCAGTCCACACCCTCAGAACCCACGCAAATGCTCACTGACCGAAGCAGCTCCAGCCCGGGGAGGCAGAGTGGGCTGTCTAGTGAGACAAGAACTCTGGGTTTGACTGACAAACCCTGTCTCTACGAAGGTAGAAGAGAGATAGAGGGACAGTTTAGACATCAAACTTAGGCCCCACAGAACACTCACATACGTCACACATATGTATTGTATTCATGAGAATGTGCATGCATACCACACAAAAGTGCCACATTTATACAAATGAAGATAAATGGAAAAATAAATCTGTTACCCACATCAGTTTGGTCTACTAATGGAGAGAGCCTAGCCACTGCTGTATGGTGCTGTAGTTTCTACAAAACCTGGGCCTGGGCCTCTGCCCTCTCATTTCTCTTTTATTTTATTAACTGCTCTGAAACTCAGAACTAACATCCCCCCACCCACACATATACTTAGTGGAAAGGAAAGCAACTCAAAAATAAGCTGCTAAGTTCTGGCTATGGGGGACAGGTGCCCAGGGTGAAGAAGTTGGGCCAAGTGCTGTTCAGCCGGGAGACTCAATTCTGAATCATCAGGACACACTGGTCTTGGAGGTGTGTAGGACACAGGTCCCAGGGTCCCTTCGAGGGAAGGCTGTAGCACAGAAGTTAAATGTTTCCCAGCTCTGCATCTGTCCAGACAGTCTTGCACATATGGAGTGGTGTGTCCTATACTCATCACCTGGACAGCAGTCTGGCAAATGCTGGCCAAAGTAGTTTATAACATCTGGATAACTGCTTCCAGATGTTGCCTTTCCCTGAAATACTTGATTAAAAGTTTCACACTCAGCATCTTGTAGTAAACTGACATATTCAGAGAGTGTCTATCATCTGGACCCAAGGGCCTCTTCAAAGTTGAGAGATAGGACAGTTTCTAGATCTAAACAGCAGAGCAGAACTATGTGGCCAGGCTCCTTTGACTCCTTGTGACCAACCATCAATCAAGTGGAGCACAGGCAATAAAGAGGGGAGGACAAAGCAGATGCCGTGGGACAGACACATTGATCACTAGCAGAGTTTTCAGAGAGCTACTGTCCTTTCTGAGCCCTGGCTTCTGTGAGAAGTGAGGAAGGAGGGCAGTATACACTAAGGTGCACCAGGAAGGCAGTTGTTGTCATTCTTAGTTCCTAGTAATTCCATGAACACAGCATAGCATTGCATTTACTGCAAGGCTGCTGGCAGTGCTAGTCTCCAGATAAAACAATAGTGTGCTGAGAATTATGTGTGTTTATTTCAGGAGTTGGTTTTCTCCTTTTACCATGCAGTTCTTGAGGATTGATCTTAGGTAGTCAGGCTGTTGGCAGGAGCCTGTATCTGATGAGTTATCTCACTGACCTAACAACTGCATTAAGAAACAAACAAACAAACAACACAAACAGTATTAGATGCTTATGACATATTCTTTTGAAGTTCAATTTTCCATAAAATTGAAAGCAACTCCGAGCTCATCTAACGGATCCAAACAAACCCTGATGTCTTCTTATCTTTGGAGAAAAGCATCATGAAGGTCCGGGGAGAAAAGGAGGCCGTCTAGACATCAGGTTAAAATTCCTGAAGTCTGGGAATGAGGCAGGTATGACAATCCACACTCATGGTGGAGGAGGTTCCACGACATTTGAAAATGTTGTCTGGCTATTTAGTTCAGACCCTTTCACTCCTCAACATTTCCCCCCATAACCTTGAAAATCATTACCGACATAAATGAATTATGTGTAACACACAGAGCATCTGCAATATGCCAGGGCAGCGATATACACTTTTCTTGTTCAATTACTGGGGGACCCTCTTTACAATCTGCCTATGAGTCAGGGATCATTACTATCTTTATTTTGCAGGACAAGAAAATTGCAGCTCAGAGCTAAAGAGCTGACCACAAATCTTAAAACACAGACCCAGCATTTGAAACCTTACAGTCGACATCCAGAGGTGTCTCCTAACAATGGCCATGTTATTTCACCTTAAAATTTACTGTGCAAAAATTTGTTTCCACCCACACTCTTGATAGTTACACCTGGATTGTTCCTTGTTTACCATACCCACAACTGAGTCTCTGTCCCTTGTAGCTCACGGCTGCTCCTGATGGCTGGACAGGTGTTTAGCACAATAGCCCCCTTTTCTCCCCATCTGCTTCTCCTTGCATGGCAGGGCCCCGACCCGTCACGGGCGGCTGCTTCCCACATGTGTTTGCAGCCCCATTGATGAGAAATGGCAGAAGCAGGTATTAAAGGCAGAGGTTCTGGCTTATTGCTCTGAATGTATTAAAAACCATTCCCAGACTGCACATAAAGAGTTTTACACACCCAGCACATATGATACAAGGGAGACAGAGAAGCAGACGTGGGGCTAACCACAGCGAGACATGTAACCACAACAGAAGTCTGGGAGACGGCTGCAAGAAAAGCTACTTTTACAGACTGGGTGATGGATCTTCTCTTCAGCAGACAGACAGACAGCTAGAGGTACTTAGCTTTGTAAAAAAGAAAGAAAGAAAAAAGAAAGGAAGGAAAAAAGGAAGGAAGGAAGGAAGGAAGGAAGGAAGGAAGGAAGGAAGGGAAAAAGAAGTTGACAAAAAGAATTCCAGACATGCAGGCCTACTCTCTTTTAATTCTCCTGTCCAGAACTGATTCAAATCTGTGTGCTTTGCAGGAGGGTGAGTTAGTTCATACACTCCTCCTAATTACCCACAGCCTGCTCCTTTCATTTCTAGCAGGTCGTTTAAATGTCTACTTGTCTGGGTTAGAACTAGGGTGGGATGTTGAATTCTCTTCTGTGGTCCTCCCCAGTGATGGATTTCTCATACCTAGGGTATTGTTTGTGGGGGGAATTCTTTCGATTTAAAGGCCCTTGCGATGACTGCTTGGAGGGTTTGCTTCACTGGGCTCTGAGAGAAGGTTCTTGCCATCTATTAAGTATAGAGCGAGTGCTGAATAACTTCCATAGGCCATTCCTGCACACCTCCTAGTATCTTAGGGCAGCTACGGGATTCCTTCCTTGTCCATAAGGGATGCACCAAGTCTCCCAGTGCACATCTGACACTGCAGAGAATCAAATCCTATCTATACTGTCTCCTACACATACATACCTGTGGTAAAGCTTACCTTCAATTAGGCACAGTGCTATTAGTAACAATAATCAGAGTAAAGGTTAACAATGTGTTATAATAAAAATGATTTGAAATGCATGAACTTTGTATGATTGGAATCTCATATTGAATATTTGGGATGTGATTGACCTTAAGGTAAGTCAACTGGAATACAAAGCATTGCCTAAGGAGTGCTACCATCTTTGTCCCATTACACAGATCACTGCCACATAAGACATGGAGACGCTAAAGAGATGGGAGGGAAAAAACACCCACACTGCACTGTGATTTTTCTGAGCACATAAGTCAACGTGGCATGGTGTGTGGAGTTGCCCCTGGCCCAGGACACTGAGAAACTGCCTGGGCATTGTCACCATGCAGCTGTAAAATCTGTGACTTGTGTCTGTCGTGTCTGATCGATGTGGAGAAGTCTGCAAAGAAGAATGGCTGCACTGGATTGTCTCCACGTAAGGCCATTCTTCACAACTTGCTATGATTGTGGATGGGGTACTGGGAGTCAAATCCCAGACCTGTATGCTAGACAAGTCTACTCTGAACTACATTCTCTACCATAAACCAAGTTAGTGTCTGTAAGTTGGAGTGTCCAAGAATAAATTCCTAGTTCTTAGCTAGTCCATCAGCGCTGGACTCCAGTTCGTCACCACCAAGCTCTGCAAACAATACAGCCACAAATGCCCTTTGACCTTTCCAGAGTGATTGATCATGTCATATCCTTTAAAGCTAGGTTGAAGTAGACTTTCGGATCACAGATAGAGCTGCTTTGCTACTTAGGATCACAAAGGTTTTCTTACAGAACCTTTGCTTTAGCTGAGCTTGCTCTGTATGCACCAATAAGTTCAGCCCATGGGAAGCTGAGGCTGGAGGGTTGAGAGTTCAATACCACAATGAGATCCTGTCTCAAAACCCAAAACCCAAAACAAAATAAAGCAAACAAACAAACACACAAACAAAAACCCAACTCATATGGTATTTCAGTAGTCTGTTGCTGCATAAGAAACCACACCCAAACTTAGCAGTTTACAACAGCAGGCTCACATTGACTGGTGTGGGGCTAAGCAAGGTACTCTTCTGAAGTCCCTCACACAGAACACTTGGATGAGAGCAGACACGGAAGCTGTAGCCTTCCTCATACTCCAGAGATGAGGATAAGACTTTACAATGGCAGGCAAACATGCAATTTCTAAGCTTCCCCCATGCCCAGCCTCTCTGTGTAGCATGTGGGCAGGAGAAGGGCTTTATTGGCTGTGCTTCTGCCGGCATTGCTTTTCCATGTGGCCATCTTGGGCTTTCTCGTGGCATGGTGGTATCAGGATAGTGTGATTTCTTGTATCATGACTGGATTCCCCTAGTGTGAGCATTCTACGAGAGGCACAGAGGCCAGCAAAACAGTTCCGTGGGTTCAGGCACTTGCTGTCAAGCCTGATGACCTGTTTCATCTGCAGGACCACATGGTAGGAGAGAACTGACTCTCACAAGTTGTCTTCTGAGTTCTACATGTATGGAATGAGCCACAGGCTCATACATCCTCACCTCTATAAACAAACAAAAAATTCAGATTTACAAAGACTCCATAAAGCTTCTTATTGACCCAGCTCACTTTTGTGTTCGGTTGGTCATGATGCTCATAGGTAAGTCCAAACTCAGAGAAGCAGAGGCATAAATGACATTCATTACAGGAATGAACTTTCCATTGTTATGTTGCTGCTACTATTTGTGCATCTGTGCCCCATAGTGGTCTGGTGTGAACATGCCACAGCTGGGAAGAAGGTGTTGAACTTGGGGACTAAATGATGGAAGCTGTTGACAGCCAGGCAGAAACAGCTAGACTGTGGCTGAAGATGGGGTCAGAATGACAGAATGGAAGGAAAAGAGGCTTCCGGGTAAAGAGCCCCTTTATACAGTCTTAGCCTTTGCTTGCTGGTTGATATAGGGACACTAGGGTCTCTCTCTCTCTCTCTCTCTCTCTCTCTCTCTCACACACACACACACACACACACACATACACACCACATTCTTATAATACCACACTTGCAAAAAAGTTGACTATCTAGACATACAGTTGGGACTTACAGGTTGATTCTCAAGACGAGTGGTAGGTGACAGAAAGGACTTTCACCGCTCTGTGAAACTTTAAACCTTGACATGGATGGACAAAAATAAAGTAACTTAAGGGCATGTTAAAGATGTATCTAAGTCTACCAGGATGGAGATTGATGTTGAGTAATCGCAAGGCAAACACAGATGCCCACTTGCAACCATGCAGAATGAAGGCAAAACCCACTAACTGTATGAAGTGGCCAGACAGTTCCAGACAGGCATACAGATAAGCAAACCTGATGGGTGGCAGTTTTGATGGGCAAGCTTAAGAATGCTGAGGAACAAACCAAGGATCTGGACAATCTCACTATCAGAAACCTCAGAACGTCACAGAGCCCCAAGGAAAACAGCAGCCAGCTGCTTCAGCTGGATAGTGTGCTGGAACCCACTGGGGATGGCATGCACACTGGAATTAAAGACCCCTACAGGGCTGACATTATCTGTAAAAGAAAATAGCTTCACCTCTATGGGCTGAGGGGCGTAGGGAACCATCACGGGAGCTGTGCGGTGAGCCCTGGGACACAGGCACAGAAACAAAGCTAGAATTACCGTGGCTTGGAAGGTGAATCTAAAGGCCCCTAAAAGAGGTATTTCTTTTCTTCATGACTTGGAGCAAGTCAGGAATGAATTCCCTAGACATGAAATTTAAGGAGGTTTCTGGCCTGTATCTGGAATATTTACAGTTGTCAGCCTTGCAATCTGATGGGCAACTGCAAGAAGCTCTCTGAGTCTACGGGGCAGGGAGATGGAACAGAACGTTACTCTCCTCCCTGGCTCAGCCTCCAGATGGAGAATGAGGAGGGTTGTTCTTTAAGTTATAGGCTATTAAGGGCAGAGAGCCCCAGCAGGTCAGTCGCAATCCACCAGCCAACAAAAGCCTCTAACTGGACCCATCGTAAGGAGTCTAGTGTTTGGTCACACTCACTCCTGGGGACTTTTGTTTTGCTTAAGGTTTATTTATTTGGGAAGATGTGCGCATGTGCAGCATAGCGTGCTACGGCAAGCCCTTAGAACAGCTTGCAGACATTGGTTCTTTCCTTCCACCTCATGGGTTTCCCAGATGGAGTCTAGGTTCTCAAGCATGGTGGCAAGTGTCTCTACCCATGACAACAATCTTATCAGTCTCCCTGGGGCTCCTCAAATTCTAACACATAGATTTTCCAATTCTTTTGAACTCAATTTTACTCCCAGAAATTGATTACAGCTAAGCTGTCCATAGGCAGGGCATGTACAGGCACTTGGAGATGTACACAGACATGTCACTCATAAGCAGATTAACTTGGTGCCTCTCCAAGTTTAGAGTGCCTTCCTTGGGGACTTTCTCCCTCACTCAGAGGCTGAATCAGAAGGCCTGAGGTGCGACTTGTGCCTGCTGTGATAGCCGTGCTAGTGGCTGCACCCCACACTGAAGTGCAGGCTTCCTCTCAACAGCTAAACAATGTGTACACGGGGAGAGCTGGAAAGGGGTTCAGCAGTAGGACTGGCTGTTCTTCCAGAGGACTTGGGTTCATCTTCCAACATCCACATAGTAACTCGCAACTGTCCGTAACTCTAGTCCCTCTGTTGGCACTGGGCACACATGTGGTGTCACACGCGCACAATCAGTAAAGTGTAAAAAGTCGTGGCAGAACAGAATTAAGTAAAGGGTAAGGACAGCACCATTCAGTAAAGGGGAAAATGGAGCTGAAATAGTGCTAAGGCATCACAATATGAAGAAACATATACAATACAACCTGTCTGTAGCCAAAGGGCCTTTAGTTAGCTGATAAATTGTGTGGTCACTTTAAATATGGCCATGTGTAGAGGCCACTGGTATGGCTTCTCTGTTATTTTGGAATACCTGGAAAACTTGAAGGGACACTTGGAGGGAGCACAGGGCAGGTGGAGGAGTAAGCTGGTTCCCATGTTCTTTTCTAAGGGAACATTTAGTCTGTGACACACCTGAAAAAAAAAAATCCCAGGAACTGGAAACAAAGCTATTCCCACAATCTGTTTGAAATATGTTGTAATTTCAAACTTCTGTAGAGAGCACTTTCTGAATGGCTCTCCTATTTCCTGCTGTGACTCCTGGATAAACCAAAGTCCTTGTTGGGATTCTGTAAACCCCACCCCTCTGTTGCCAGGTAAACCCCACCCCTCAGTTAATTGGCAGTAGTGAAGTATGCTCCAGTTACCTGACACTGTAAAAGGACTGCTTGCCCCTCCTCTCTTACACTCCATCTCTTTTGCTCTCCTCCTCTTGCCCTTCCTCTCCCCATTCCTTCCCCCCCTCTCTCCATGTGCTCATGGTTGACCTCTACTTCTCTACTCCTCTCCCTTCCCTTTACCTCCCTACCCCCCCTCCCCTCCCCTCCCCTCTCCTTCCCCTCCCCTCCCTTTCCCTTCCCTTCCCCTCTCTGCCTCTACTACCCTCTTAACTCCCCCGTGATCTGGATAAACTCTATTCTGTACTATCCCACTGTGTGGCTGGTCCCTCAGAGGGTCGGATTCCCAACATGGGTCCCCCAGAGGCATCCTCCTTGCACCTCCATGGGTCAGATCCCCGCCCCCTCCCCACTCTTCATCCTTTTCCTAACATTGGTGCTGAAACATCATTTTTTTTTCTTTTTTTCTATACACAACCCCATGTCTTCTCCCATACCCCAGATTCATGCTTAAAGCAGTTGAATGCGTTTTTAAAGAGAGAAGTGGCCTTTTAGATAAAAACTTTTAAGCAAGAATTGAATTATCCAGATACAAACCCAAATTCTTTTACAATAAACCCCAGGCCGCTCTGCCTGCTCTTTTATTGGAATCACATTTTATTAAGTACTGCTTTTCAAATCCTGAACCACCAACTACAACTTGGAAAATGTCAATATAGTTTCTGTTTTATTTTATTAAAATTGAATTTAACTTGTAACGCTATTTTTTGGTCTACATCCTACATCAAGTTTCCCTTCATTCTTATGCAAATCAGACTGATAGGTATCCATAGGCATTTCACAGAGACACAGCAGACCCTTAAACCGCAGTCTGGCGTGTCTGAGGCTTCAGTGCCTGTCTGCTGGAAGCCGGGTGGGGGAGCGGAGCAGCGAAAGAATGAGGGAGGCTTTGCTCCTTTGTTCCTGCTCACATAGGTCAGTTTATAACACAGGGACAAATGGTAGCATGTTGGTGACAATAAGTGACTGGCAAAACTGCTGATGCTTTAGAAATAAAAACCAACAACAAAATAGCAGCTGTTGAACTAGACAGGGGGCTTTTTATTATTATAAGTGAGTGAAGGTCAGAGAATAATTTACCATTCCAAGGACAGAAGAAAACATCTGTATACTAACTACAGATCAGTACCTTTAAAAGGACATATTATAACCGAGAGAGAGAGAGAGAGAGAGAGAGAGAGAGAGAGAGAGAGAGAGAGAGAGAGAGAGAGAGAGAGAGAGAAGTGAAACTGAGTGTGGACGAACTCAAGAAGAGAGGCTTTTAAAAGTGCTTAGGGGACAAAGCGTTACCAAAGGAAGGAAATCTTAGCTTGTGAGACCTAATGTGAGGCAAGGAGATAAAAATCTTTTGTGCAACCAGCAAACAAAAGTAAGGAAATATCAGTTTTCAAGCCCCGTGGAGAGGCTAGGAGGGAAGTTCTCGAGACAGCGCTGAGTGCGCACTTGGGAGGATAAATCATGTCTTTCCCTCATTCCACACACAAAGATAGCAGACCAGGGATGAGGTGCATTTTCCAGTGTCTGGGCAGAGGCTGCTGCAAAGCTTTGCCCTTACCACAAAAAGCCAACAAGATGCCCCCAATCAGATGAACACTCTTCTCCAAGACAATCTGAAAAAGAAACATGGGCACGGGATGACTCGGGACAGAGCATGTGGTCTTCGGTACACACAGACTACTACTGAGATCTTGGTGAAGGAGAAATCACCAAGGCTAGTAGGGTCTGCTGAAGTCTTCCTCCCATGAGGAAAGATTTTGGGGTTTTCTGTCCTTGAGTAGCTGGGAAGGTAAAGATTCCTTGGCACTCCAAAACTGAGTTTCTCGCCCATAACCACAATTATGGAAGAGAAGTTAAGGTTGCTTAAAACATTCACTTCAAACAACATTTACTTCCCTGTCTCAGCATTTACTTAGCACATAGACATACACAGGACCCTGAATTCCAGGAAGGAGAGGCTCACTAAGGTCGTAGAAACTTAGAAAAGTGTCTGGCACCAAATTGATGCCAAACGTATTTTATCTATGCCAAAAAGCACTTAAAGTTCATTCTTGGTGATAAAACATAAGACTAAGGAGATTTTAGCACATATATGGAATGCTTTATTTAAAAAACTATTGGAAAAAGTAGTAACCAGTGCTTGCAACATTGATAACTGTAATAAGCCAACCGATTTTCCAAGGTTGTACATGCAGGTAGGCCAATAGCAACCTTGAATGTCAGGGGTAGTTGTGAAGGGAAGGCTCACAGCTGGGCCTCAGACCTCCAGTAATTTTTCCACCTAAAAAGAAGTGGATTCAGTAACCCTATTGCCTTCCTTTTATATGGAATTTGTGTTTAAAATTCTGCTTAAGATTTTTCAATCATTAAAAAAAAAAAAAGCCATCCGCCATTCCCTGAAAACCTATTTTGAAACAGCAAGGTAATTTGAAGCATGTTAATTTTTATGCAAATTCAAGTGTCTTAAAGAAAAAAGGAAGTATTGGGAAACAAGATTGTCTTTTCTAGTTACAAAGAAACCACCCAGAAGTTTGGTACACTGTGGAGAATGTGGTTAACGGCTTGATCTGTTTACTTCTGTCTCTTTTTCTGATCTGAACATTTCCACCTTGGAAAGGAGAGACGCTGGGCAGTAAGCACAGGCCACTCTCTCTGGAGGACTCGGCTCTCTCTCCAATTGTCTAGGTCTTTAGAGTCATGATAAGATCTTCCGTCTAATAGGAGCAATGAGAGCTGAAGTTTCATGACAGTTATAAGGGACGTTAGTAAGAGATGATTGTCATATTTTCATAAAGCAAGTATGATATAAAAAGTTGTTATCATGCAGAAAAATTAAATAGACCTTTATTCTGTCAAAATGGGAAAAATTGCAGTTGAGCTGAGCCTGGTATCAGACATCTGTAAAGCTAGCTGAGGTAGGAGGACCTCATTAAGTTTGAAGCCAAGCTGAGCTACAACCTCGAGAATATAGTAAGACCCTGTCTCCACAAATAAACAACAGTTAAAGTAATATGAAGTTTGAGAAAATAACAACCCAGAAGGTTATATTTCCCTAAGAATGTGTTGCGGTTATGTGAACATACATTTTATTAATTTTTTCATCATCTTTCCTTCTTCCCTCCCCCTCCTTCCATCCTTTTTTCCCTTCTTTGATAACACCATTATTGTCTTAATTTTCTGACATGATAATAACTTTTCACATCATATTTATTTTATGGAAGTCTTTGAGTCAGCTGTAAATTTCTTTCAATTTTTTTTCTTTTTGTTTTTCAGGACAGGTTTTTCTCTGCATAGCCCTGGCTGTCCTGGAGTTCACTTGGTAGACCAGGCTGACCTCAAACTCATAGAGATTCACCTGGTTTTGCCTTCTGGGCATTAAAGGCATGAACTATTACTTTCCTGCTCAGATATGTTTTTTGTCCTGTATTTAGCTCTAAATTCCAACATATTGGCCTACTTAATCATAAAAAACTTTTTGAAACAAAATTAAAAAGAAAAGATGCAAAGCCCACCGTCCATGTTTTCTCTGCCAATCGTTACTTTGCTGTTGAGTCTCCGCCATGCCAGGGAATCTTCTGAAACGCAGAAGCAAGCGTCTTAGATTATCTGAGGTTGGTGTGCGATCAATGGACCAGAGACCTATTTATTCAAAGCTATTGGAAATAACGAATCCATCCTAGAAACAGCCCTCGTGGTTGGTTTGTATGCCTGAAAGTATCAACTTGCAGGTCCGGGTCCTCAAGCACAAGTCAGGCTGTGTTTGTAAAGTCAGTTTTTTGAGGTGAACCTAAGGGCTGTCTGTAAGTGATGACTGAGAAGAGCTGCCTTCTGGTGAGGCTTTCCTTCACTTACTGGAAGCATCCCTGTCAATCACAGTAGGCCTGCTATACGGGAACACATCCTGCTCTTTATGGGCCACAGACATTCTGGCACATGTGCCTTCCTCATCTTTTCCTGTGTTTCCTTTGTTCACTTCTCATTTCAAGAAAAAGTATAGCATATAGCTTAACACATAGGTATTTGTTAAATTCTTTTCCATTTAAAAAACTATTTGCAAAGGTATAAACAGACTTAAATTCAGAAACAGCATAAGGTCATAGAGATAACTTTCTAACAGATATGTGTGTATTCACTCAGGACAAATAGCAGAGGTGTCTACTTAACATATCAAAAAGGACCCGGCCTCCATGATTCCAGAGCATTCCTCAATACTCTGCTTCAAGGTATGGCTGGTACCCCACCCTCTCTACCTGATCTTTTCAGCTCAGGGGCTAGGCTGCCCTTCTCCAGAGGCTCTTCCATAGATAACCCAGACATTTTGGTTACCAGCTCCTTTTGTATGTTTGCCCTCCTGGCTGTTGCACCTGGATCTTTTCTCCTCTTCCCCTTCTCTTTCCCCTCTCCCATCCTCATGTATCTGATGGTCATGACCACTCTGGAGTCTTCCAGATGTGTCTGCCTCTGGATAGGTTCTCACCAACATCTATAATAAACCTGCTCCTTCACTATACCCAGGAGTCATGTCCTTTACTCTCCTTTATATTTCTTTATTTTTCATTCAATATCTACACAAAAATTGACCTTGTTAAATAGGTATTTGTGATAATTTAATTTAACTGAGATTAATATTTATTTTGCTGCTTAGGAACTATTTTTAGAGGGAGTTGATAAATAGAAATTATAACATTATGGTTATTTAAGGTAAATACCATCTAGGAATAGCGTAGAATCAAAGGGTTATTGTTAGTGGGGATTCATCCAGACAACCCTATTTTATTGAACAATCTATTTCAATTGCTTCTCTACTTGAAAAGCGAATGTGATAGTTCATCGTGAATGTTCACTGACAATAAATCTGCTTTACCTTTTGGGTAAACGGTGTCTTTTCCTGGCCACTGACTTACCTACCATTGAGGCTTGTTGAGAGCATCCTTGCGCTGAAACTCGTCCATATTGTCAGATACTTCTGACATACGCTGAGTTAGGTCTCTGTGCTATCTCCTCTCAGATTTAAGCAGTTATGAGTCTTATCACATTGTTATCATCTCTTTCTATTCCTCCTTTAAATAGTCTCTTCTTCCTTTTTGCTCTTGTAGTTGAATCTGCCTAACTTTGCCCTGTGTTTAATTTTTTTTTTTTAACTAAAATCTTAAAGGGGAGAAGGTAGACGCGCATTTTTGGATTTACATATATAGGTATATACTATGTATACTAAAGTGAGTAGATTATGAATTGAACATCAACAGATTTCCTTCTGAGCTAATGCATAGGGTTCAGTGCATTTTAGTTTTTTGTTTTTTTTTTTTTTTTTTTTTTTTTTTTTTTAAGCTTTACATGTATGGTATGAAGGAGCAGGTGCCATGCACAAAGTATGTATGAAGGTTAGAGGACAACTTGCAGAAGTTGGTTTTGTCCTTTAATCTTGTGGGTCCCAGGAATAAAACTCAGCCATCAGGTTTGGTGGCAAGTCTGTTGAGCATCTGAGCATCTCACTGTCCAGATTCTGTCCCTTTTTAACAGTTGTTTTTGATCCCTAGACAATTTTGGTTTTTTCTTGGTTCTGAAGATATTAAAGCTATGGTCAGCTGAAAAAAAAAAAAGACTTACATAAAGGTTTACCATACAGTATGTTAGCTTTCTGAAAGTCAGTAGAAATCATTGTTACTTCCTCTTAAAAAGTTACTTAGTGCTGTTTGATCTTTAACACGATTTCTGACCCCAACTTAGAAGGTAGTTGTGCGTTAGTGTGGCAAACTGGGGAAAGAACAGGAGAGCTATGCCGTGTGGTGTGTCCAAGATGAGAAAGTACAGAAGGCGACCTGCTCGTGGATGCGTGGTTCTTCCTAATGATAGTTGGGAGAAGACGGAGGAAAGCAGAGATCTGGTAGAGAATGGGGCAGATCTGAAATTGCAGTGCCAGGGGAGAGCTTTCATTCTGTAGGTGAAGAAAAATCAAGAGGGGTTTCATGCTTTGTTTGTATGGCAGGTTTAAGTTCCTTGGAAGTAGGTTATAACATGGTAGACTGTGTTTTGGGAGTAGGCTCTCCTTCTCCCAACATCCTCTTTGTCAGCCTTGAAGATATCAATGGATCAAAGATATTCCTTTAACACACAGGCAATGTTTGGACAGAGCTACAGCTTGACTCTCCAGGCAGGCAAATCAAGGAGCAAAGAGGAACAGTCCACACTGAAAGGTTGCTTCTATCTAACTAGAAACTTTAGAAATTAATGTAGAGTCTCATTTTTCCCAATTCTTAGAGGAAAGCTGGCTCTTAAAGAAGCATATTTGGTTAAAAAAAAAAAACACTAAAAAATAAAATGTCTCAAAAGAGCCTATAGGAAGGTAGATGCATTAGAAGTTGGTGCATCTTGGTAAACCCAATCTGACTTTTGGCAAGGTGGCTGTGAACCCAGTTCTTGTGGGCACAACAATGTAGGTGGTTGACTGACAGTGGAAGGAAGCCACAAATACACGTATTTTAGGTGAGTTGCTTAAGTCAAAGCAAAGTCATCTGCTGGACCAACCAACAATATGGAAGGGTATTTGACCTGTCTAAGCTGAAGCAAGTGATAAACGTCTCATTACAGTACCAGCATGGCTTTACTTTTCTTTCTGGAAAAGCAAGGCATAGTTCAGGTTTTGTGGACCACATAGGGTTCTTGGCTAATAATGTTCTTGTGCATTTAAAAATAACCCTTTAAATGTGGCTCTTTCAAAGTATTTCCACTTTTGGATCAGACAACAAAAAGAAGCCTAAGACTTTGGTTTGTAAACCTCTAGTTTGGAGCAGTCTATGGTATCACAGGCAATAGATAAGCAATAATTTGAAGACTGGGATTTTCTTCACACCTCCTCCCAACATGGAGTCTGATTAATTGGACTCCTGCTGGTAGCTGACTTGTTTGAATGCTCTCCAAAAACTCAGGGGTGAGGCTTGTGTGGCTGACTGATGAACACACACCTTGAAGTCTCAAAAGAAGCTTGTCTCAAAGTTATTGATGTACAGGAAGCAAATGGCCTCTTGTCTTGCACTGACTGTAATAAAACCATCAGCACTATTTAGGAAACAGGAACCCACTGTTGGGAGGACGGGCTGGGTTGCCTCTAAGATGCTGTGACTGCCTTCTGGAAGCAGCCAAGGGTTGTACTTCCAATTAGCTGGGACCTTTGCCACGTCCTGTGCAGCAGCTCATACAGGAGCTTTCTGCCCTGTTTGCACAGGTCAAGTGTTATATTAGAAACACACATGACTGTATCAATGCAACAGGCCCAATGCTTGCTCTATGACTCAAGGACAGTTTCTATTGCAGTAAATATTAAAAAATAAAAACCAGTTTATCTCTTTACTGGCCCTCACTCCTCAGGCCCGACCCTGATGCAGAGCTGCATGCCGAAACTCCCTTCCCTTGGCAGGTTACTACCGCCTGTTCTCCGCCTCTGTCCCAACGTATTTTTGTACCCCAAAAATCTCACACAAATACAACTCTACAGCCCGATAGCTTTTCGTACTGGTTTATATGTTCAACTATCAATCCACAAACCCTCTACACAACAAGATTACATCAAATAGACAAAGATGCAAACTGCCCTTCATACAAAATGCTAAACCTATAAAATCCTTAATGTTCATAGCTATTTAACGTCATTTGATATCACCTGGGTCTAGCTGGTCGTTGGGAAACTCCGGGTTGCCACAAAGATCTTCACCCTCTGTCCTCTGACCTCCTCAGAGCTCTCTGCCCTCTCAACTTCCCTTGCCCTGCCCAGTCACCAACTTTCCTTTATTTTACTAATTAAAATGGGAAGGTTCCGATGTAGTCACGTGACTAGGCAGCCCTGCGGGGGGGGGGGGGGTGTGGAATTAACATTAAAATACAACAATTTCAGGACAATCTACAAGTTTCCATGAAATTGTGGCATGTACCTCCAACACCACTCAGTCTGTTCCAAGTATAGATTCTTTTAGCGGTGTCTGGTTTAAAGAAGGTGGAAAGAGACTAGCCTGAGAAAAAAGACATTTAAGAAAAATATGGAATATAGGAGGACCCCAAGTGCAAACCCATGTCTCTCTCCTAACACCATAAAATGCATAAACAATTGAGTGCTTACACTGATACAATGGGATGACTACATATTCAAAGTCAAAAGTACCCAATGTGTGTGTCTGTCCTATTTTATTCCAGATCCATGGCCAGGGAGCCTGATCAGTCTAAGATGTGTAAAGGCAACTATTTTGTTTTTTTGTACAATGTAGTGACATTGTAATTGTCCCTTCTTTCTTACTCTCCAATTCAGCTTAGCATTCATGTGACTACTGGTTTTATAATAAGCTTCTCCCCAACAACCAGACAGATGTATTTATCGTTTGAGTGATTTTTTTTTTCTTTTAGCCATGAGTCCAGACAAAGCCATTCTCTTCATAGCAGACAAGGCTGCTAATGAGAACAGGCTGTGTGCCCTGTTCTAAGTTACTCCATATTGTGTAAAACAGTGGTTTTCAGACTGCCTTACCCTGAGAGACTCTATTTTATAAATAGCTTTTGATTCCATTTTGAGTCAAGAGATGACTCTGAACCTTTGCAGGCCTGTTCAGTACCACCCACAAGGCACAGACTGATACATAACATTCTTAAAAGTAAAAACTCTATAAATTAACTTATCAAAGTAAATTAGGACCATATATGCACCTTGGGCATATTAAAGTCACAGCAGGAAAAACAGGCGTGTGAATTTATCGGACACACCAGAGTGCAGAAAGAGTGTAACACCCTCACCTGGACTCCATAAAAAGACACTTAATACTGTGATGCCAAAGGGCCAACTGACCTGTCACCTGCCCACTTGGTGTGTGCGTCAGAGAAACCCCACAGTCCCAGGGTCTTTGGCTCAGTTCAGTCCCCACTGAAAGAGCCTACTTGAATAGCCATCTGTCCAGGCGACGGCTCACTGGTCAGCCTTACCATTCGTTTATAGCCATTCACCTAGCTAGACCCAACCCAGACCATCCTTTAGCCTCGGAGCCCTCCACAGTCACACATCTTGCCTCTGCAGCTCAACTCAACCTGAAGTTCTGCTAAAGTCTGCGACTCTAGCTGTAGACCTCCTACAGGGCTCATTATCTAAATCCCCGCCACACACATTCTTTGCAAATTCCTAACAGCCTCCTGCTTCTTTCTCTCAGGGATCTTTGGAACTCCTTAAACGCTGCTGTGACCTTTTTAGCCCTTTGTACCCTCCCCCCTCTCCCTTCCGCCCTTCCTCCCCTAGCCCCCACTGTGAGAATGTAGCTCAGGGTAGAGCGATTGGCTAGCAAGTGTGTATGTATCCATGAAGAGATTTGCTTGTGATGTGGAATGAGTAAGCTGAGAGTTAATGCTAGCAATTAAGCTCGTAATCAAAGAACCTGCATTTGCTTTGGCAGCTATCAAAGGAATCTTGAAAACTTGACTACCTGGCCAATTGTTGCCCTCCCCAAAACGACTGCACCTTGTAAATTTATTGTTAATGAATTCTGAATTCTGACATTGTAGAAAGACATAAATGTGTTTGTCTCTGTCTCTGATATAGAATCCTGGGACAAAGAGACTGACTGACAGAAAGACAGACAGACAGACAGACAGACAGACAGACAGAAACACACACACACACTCACACATAATATCTGGGCATGTCACAAACTGAACTTGCATTTGTTTTGTCTAAGATGAGATTAGGTATAATTATTATATTGCTGGCTTCTTTTATATTTAAAGAATTCTATTACTAGTGTAGTTTCTCTTTACAGTGCTGGAGAGTGAAGCCAGGTCCCTAAACAAAATATTCTATTTAAATAGGGAGCTTCTCTATCTTCACCTGAAAAGTTCCCATTAGACTATCTGTTATCAACATCAACCCCTTGGCTTGAGATTTAAATAGATGCAGGAGCTTCTATTGAACAGCCCAGGTAGAGAACTATCTATGGGGATGAAATATGGTAGGAACTTATACTAACAGAAACAGCAAAAAGTGAATTGTCCTTTAAGTTGTTTTCACTTCAGTAATTGAAGACAGCGTACTGTCCATAAAGGACTCTGCAAGTGTGTTAACTGTTCTTCCTGATGCACAGCTCCATGTGTTGCATGCTCTAAAACGCTGTAACCCAATGTCCTGCAGACACCGAGACAGGGCAGAGTTTGAGTTATGATGCTGGACTCTGCTGTGCACAGCTGCTTGCTCAGAATAGCACAACTCGCTGCCAAAATAAATGAACGGTATCTTTTTGTGGGACTTACTGTCAGAAACTCTCTGGTCTCACGTCTGCAAGTATGATTGGTAACAGAAGCCAACCAAGGAAAAATATGTATTGCCTGCATCCTGCTTAATGGTACTGTCTGTGCGTTTGTTATTTCAGACCTAGCTTTTCAGAGCAACCGCTGAATATGCAAAATGAATTTAGGGATGTCAGAGTTAATTAACACCAGCCCCATTGGACAGACGAGCTTTGTAAACAAAAAGGATTTTAACTTCTTTCGACTTGAATTTGGAAGCCTGACAATTTTTATCCCATGAAGTCAGGAATTTTGAATAAAATATAAATAGACGGTCGAGTTCAGGTTGCAGTTCTTGCCAAAAGATGGAACACAGATTGGCAAGCAGCATTCACACCCATAGGCTACTGGGTGTAGGAGGTTTAAATTTTTAATGGCCAGCATGATTCTTCACTTAGAAGGAGGTTTGTCTTCACTCCCACAGAGGTGACAAGAGTTTAGTCCTTGGGCAGCTCTTCAGGACTCCTAGGTAGGTACGTGCCTTTGCTGACTTTTCTTCTGTGTGTCTTCATGAATGGCTGCCACACCGCTGTTCTCACTGGGCAATTATTTGGACAGACAGAGGAAATTATAATTTCTTCCATGTTATGCACGGTGCCTTCAGTGGCATATACTGCCAAAGCCAAATGTTCTTCACACTCTTTCCCAAGCTATATTTCCCAGATCCATGTGAGTCTTTCCCCCTTACACACTTGTTCATCACACACACACACACACACACACACACACACACCCATCTCGTCATATTTTATACCTTTCATTGAAGGCTCACTCACTGCTCAGAAGTTGAGGGAACCAGGTGAGTTCTGATCACTGAGCCGACAGTAGACTTGTGTAGAGTTTTCCTTTCTGTGGCGTTGTGTCCAGGCTGCTGGTTGTCCACCCCTGGCCACTGGCCTTTTGGCTCTGTGCAGTCCATTGACACCTCTACCCGAGCCTGGGCAGGAGAAGTAAATGAAATTAGACATCAGATCCGCCAAGCACGCTCCTTCTTAGGCACAGCCTAGAGAAGAGCTTGGCCATAAAGAATGCCAAAATTGCCAAAATGTCAAAATCATTTACAAATATAAATTGTACATGGATCAGAAACATCTGTGTTAGTGACTAAAAAATAACCCCCTTTTAGAAATGAGAGATTTGGTCTGATATCCCCAAATAAAATTAATTCAGGGCAGAACGCAAAGGAACAAAACTTACTTTCTGCCACCTAGGAGGCTCACACATGAAGGTAACCTCTGAGATAATCATTACAGGAAAATGTGCTGGTATAAAAAGTTACAATTAATATTATATATGATATATTATTCATTATATATGTAAATTAATGCTGGAAATTAATATGGAGGCAGTTACTTCTTAGCTAGCTAGTTCCCCGAATAACCACACAGAGACTTTTTAATTTTCAAAGCTTAAACTTTATCCAGGGAGACTCTCAACTAGCTCATCTAAGTTAACCTGACCACCTAGTCCCATCCAGCCATGTGGTTACCTATACTTTCCAGGCCTCTGGTCCTGTCCATCCCCTTTGATGTCTCCTGGAAAAGGCTTTCTTCTTTTCTTCTTCCCAGAGTTCCTTTCTCCATCCCAGGAAGTTCCACCTTCTTCTCTCTATTGCCCAATCACAGGTTTTGGCCATTTATTGATCAATTAACTTGGGAATGATCAAGGTTTGCATAACAAAAGCTGGTGTACATGAGAATTCTTGGGGTAGAGAATTTAGCATTTTAGTGTACAGCAGCATCAGCCCAAGCCCGACATGCTGGTGCCTAGGAAGAAGCTGGGCGAGGCAGTCACTCCAAAGAGACGCTATAAACATCTGTCCTGACATTGTGTCAGGCCTGGAGAAAGGGAAGGGTTCTGTACTCAGAGGAAAGGTAGGAAAGGCCTCCTGGGAAAGAGTATTGGGTGAGAAAAACAGGGATTGAGGGGATGGGAGCCAAATGGAGTGCAAAGGAAGGCAGCATGTGTGGACTGGAAGAATGAACTTCTATGCACCATCAAAGAGTTTATGTACCTTATATAGCCACCAAGTTTTTAAAATTATGTTACTGGATAGTCTCTGTATTTATGTTTCAAACATTATCCCTTTTCTGCCTCCCAACACCTCTCCCCTCCACTTGCTTCCATGAAGGTGCTCCCTCTCCCAGTCACCCTTGCTACCTCAGTGCCTTGGTATTCACTGAGAAAATGCACCTTCACTAGACCAAAGGCTTCTTCTCCCACCGATGCCACACAATGCTGTCCTCTGCTACATATACAACTGAAGTCATGGGTCTCTCTATGTGTGCTCAGTGGTTGGTGTTTTAGTCCCTGGGAGTTTGGAGGATTTAGTTGGTTGAAAATGTTCTTCTTCCCATGAAGTTGCAAACCCTTTCAGTTCCTTTAGCCTTTTCTCTAACTCTTTCATTGGGAGCCCTGTGTTCAGTCCAATGGTTAGGTGCAAGCATTCTCAACTGTATCTGTATGAGTCAGGGTGAGCCTCTGAGGAGACATCCATATCTGGCTCCTGCCACTAAGTACTTCTTGGCATCAGCAATAGTGCTTGGGTTTGGTGGATGCATATGGGATGGATCCCCAGGTGAGGCAGCCTATGAATGATATATTTTTCAATTCCTGCTCCTAATTTGACCTTGTACTTCCTCCAATGAGTGTTTTGTTCTCCCTTCTAAGAAGGACTGAGGCATGCATATACTGACCTTCCTTCTTTTTGAGCTTCACAAGGTCTGTGAATTGCTTCTTGGGAATTTAGAGCTTTTGGGGGCTAGTATCTGCTTATCAGTGAGTGCATACCATTTGTGTTCTTTTGTGACTAGGTTACCTCACTCAGGATGATAGTTTCTAGTTTCATCAATTTTCCTAGGAATTTCATAAAGTCATTGTGTCTAATAGCTGAGTAGTACTCCATTGTGTAAATGTACCACAATTTCTGTATCCATTATTCTGTTGAAGAACATCTGGGTTATTTTCAGCTTCTAGCTATTATAAATAAGGCTGCTATGAACATGGTGGAACATGTGTTCTTGTTATATGTTAGAGCATCTTTTGGGTATATGAGCAGAAATGTAATAGTTGGGTTTTCAGATAATACTATGTTCAATTTTCTGAAGAACCACCACATTGATTTCTAGAGTGGTTGTACCAACTTGCAATCCCACCAACAATGGAGGAGTATTTCACTTTCTCCAAATCCTCGACAGCATCTGCTTTCACCTGAGTTTTTGATCTTAGCCATTCTGACTGGTGTGAGGTGGAATCTAAGGGTTGTTTTGGTTTGCATTTTCCTGATGACTAGGAATGTTGAACATTTCTTTAGATGCTTATTTGGTATTCCTGAGTTGAGAATTCTTTATTTAGCTCTGTACACCATTTTTAAAAGAATTATTTGATTCTCTGGAGTCTAACTTCTTGAGTTCTTTGTATATATTAGATATTAGCCGTCTGTCAGATGTAGGATTGGTAAAGATCTTTCCCCAATCTGTTGGCTGCCATTTTGTCATCTTGACAGTGTCCTTAGCCTTACAGGAACCTTGCAATTTCATGAGGTCCCATTTGTTGCTTCTGATCTTAGAGCATAAACCATTGGTGTTCTGTTCAGAAAATGTTCCTCTGTGCCAATGTGTCTTAAGCTCTTCCCCACTTTCTCTTCTAATAGGTTCAGTGTACCTGGTTTTATGTGAACATCTCTGATCCACCTGGACTTAAACTTTGTACAAAGAGATAAGAATGGATTGATTTGCATTCTTCTGCATGCTGACTACTAGTTGAACCAACACCATTTGTTGAAGAGGCTATCTTTTTTTTTCCATTCAATGTTTTTAGCTCCTTTGTCAAAGATCAAGTGACTATAGGTGTGTGGGTTCACTTCTGGGTCTTCAATACTGCTCCACTGATCTACCTGCCTGTCTCTGTACCCACACCCTGCAGCATTTATCATGATTTATTTGTAATATAGCTTGAAGTTAGGGATGGTGATGCCCCCAAGAGTTTTTTTATTGTTAAGAATAGTTTTTGCTATCCTGGTTCTTTGTTATTCCAAGTGAATTTGCAAATTGCTCTTTCCAACTCTATGAAGAATTGAGTTGAATTTTTCATGGGGATTTAATTGAATCTGTAGATTGTTTTAGGCAAGATGTTCATTTTTACTATGTTGATCCTTCCAATCCATGAGCATGAGAGATCTTTCCATCTTCTGAGATCTTCATTTTTTTTCTTCAGAGACTTGAAGCTCATACACATTTTTCACTTGCTTAGTTAGGGTCACACCAAGGTATTTTATATTGTTTGTGACTATTGTGAAGGGTGTCATTTCCCTAATTTCTTTCTCCTCATGTTTATCTTTTGAATAGAGATAGGCTACTGATTTATTTGAGTTAATTTTATATCCAGCCACTTTGCTGAAGTTGTTTATCAGCTGTAAAAGTTCTCTGGTGAAATTTTTGGAGCCACTTAATTATACTATCATGTCATCAGCGAATAGTGATATTTTTACTTCTTCCTTTCTGATCTGTATCCCTTTGATTTCCTTTTACTGTCTAATTGCTTTGGCCAGGACTTCTAGTACTATATTTAATAGGTAGAGGGAGAGTGGGCAGCCTTGTCTAGTACCTGATTTTACTGGGATTGCTTCAAATTTATCACCATTTAGTTTGATGTTGGCTATTGATTTGCTGTATATTGCTTTTTAATGTTAGGTATGGGCTTTGAATTCTTGATTTTTTCCAAGACTTTTAACATGATGGTGTTTAAATTTGTCAAATGCTTTCTCAGCATCTAATGAGATAATCATGTGATTTTTTTCTTTGAGTTTGTTTATATAGTTGATTACAATCATGGATTTCTGTATATTGAACCATCCCTGCATCCCTTGGATGAAGCCTACTTGATCATGGTAAATCGTCGTTTTTATGTGCTCTTGCATTCGATTTGCAAAAATTTTATTGAGTATTTTTGCAACAATGTTCATAAAGAAAATTGGTCTGAAGTTCTCTTTCTTTGTAGGGTGTTTGTGTGGTTTAGGTATCAGCATAATTGTGGTTCTGAAGAATGAGTTGGGTAGTGTTCCTTCTGTTTCTATTTTGTGGAATAGTTTTAAGAGTATTGGTACTAGGTCTTCTATGAATGTCTGATAGAATTCTGCATTGAACCCATCTGGCCTTTTTTGGTTGGGAGATTTTTGATGACTGCTTCTATTTTATTTGGTACCTGGTATTTGTCTAGGAAGTTGTCCATTTCCTTTACATTTCCAATTTTATTGTGTATGGGCTTTTGTAGTAGGATCTGATGATTTCGTGAATTTCATCAGTTTCTGTTGTTATGTCTCCACTTTCATTTCTGATTTTGTTAATTTGGATACTCTCTCTGTGCACTCTAGTTAGTCTGGCTAAGGATTTATCAATCTTGTTGATTTTCTCAAAGATCCAGCTCCTTGTTTTGTTGATTCTTTGTATAGTTCTTTTTGTTTCTTCTTGGGTAATTTAATCTCTGAGTTTGATTTGTGAGAAATTTTATGTTATTTTTAAAGACATGGGTCTTGACTAGTAATAGTCATTTTGAAGTATATAAGAACCTACTAATCGTTACCTGAAAAATGAACATATTTTATGATCTTCATGTTATTGGCATTGGCTCTACTTATAACAATATAAAATAAATTTAAAGTTGCTGAATCAAGAGTAGCTTTTGGCTCCATAATTTCTCATCAGGTGATATAGCTGATCTAACATGTTTTTCATACTTAAGGTTTTGTTGAAAAGAAATTGAAAGCCATCATTTTGACAGCAGCAAATAGTTATCCATTTTAAAACAAGAATGTAGAATGATCAGGTTGGCATTTAAAAGCCCCACTGTAAACATGCATTGGCAGATTGGTTTGAGGTGAAGGAAAGCAATGGAATTGGCTAGAAAGTTGATCAAAGTAATACTGATTGGTACTCTGGGCTGTGAAAGAAAGATAAATACCAATGACTTAGTTAGAAAGTAAAAAGTAAAAGATTTGTGGTATAATTTGATTGATGAGAAAGGTTTTGTTTTACCTTCACTGATTTAAGTTCAACTGACATGAAATGAAAATGCCGTGTAGAGAAAGCAGCATTGTTGAAGAAGCTAGTAAGTTTAATGTGGATACAGTGACTTGGGGAGAGACAGGAAGAGACAAAGAAGTGACTTTAGAGGGAGAGACATTCTGAGTTGGACCCTGGAAAAGAGGCAAAAGTAGCAGGAGTTTGGGAAGCACTGGATTAATCAGGAGGATCCATCGATGACTAAATTGTTGAAGACATAACTATTGATTTTACGAAAGGAACTGAGAAGACTGTAAAATGTCACTTAGGCACAGATAGAAACGAACCCTAACAGGTCACTAAAGGCTCAAAAGGTAGCAGGGAAGAGTGATATAAACAAAGAATTGAATAGTAAGTGCCACAGTGGCAAACAGAGGTGTAGACAATGGGCTATGGATTCTGCTCACTGCTGACCCGTGCTGGGATTGTTTTCAGGGAAAGAGTAGATTAAAATTCCAGTGCAGCGTATGAAGCAGATGTGCAGCTTGCTCTCATGGGTCACAAACAGCTGGAGTGGGGGCTATCCTAAAAGCTGTTGCCAGCTCACGTGATAGATTCTTCTAGCAGAGCTGCATTGTCTACCCTCCGTGGGAGAGGAAGTACCTAGCCTCACAGAAACTTGACGTGCCAGAATGGGGAAATACCCAGGGGTGGAGAAGGGGAATGGAAAAAGGATTGCGGAAAAGGGCAGTGAGCAGGATATAAAATGAATAAATAAAAGAATCTAGTACACTGGGCAGTGATTGTCCTTTGACTCCAGCACTTGAGAGGTAGATGCAAATTGGTCTCTGTAATTTCAAGGTCAGCCTGCTCTACATAGTGAATTCCAGGCTAGCCATGGCTACATGGTGAAACTCTATTTTAAAAAATCGTAAAATAAATGTAATAGCAAAATTATGTCAGACATTTAAATCATGTTTACTCTGTGCAAGGTACTGATCTTAGGAGCTTTCCTATATTACTTTGATTCATCCTCACAACAAGCTATGAAGTAATTGATAAATTAATGTAATTCACTGGTATTTGGTCATTGATTCAGTCAGGCATCCCTTTAATAGTACAACCAGAAAGTGAAAACAATTCAGTTAGATTCTGAGTGGCCCGAAGAGTCTTCAAGTTACTGTTTTTACTCCTGAATCAAGAGCCTAACTTAGAACAAAATTCATCCTAAAATAACACAGCAGCTCTGTCTTGGTAGAGGGGCACGAAAGAAACTCTGAAAACGTGGCTGCTGATGTTTTCTCAGGAGACAAAAGCATGGAAAAGCAGGTGAAGCATTGCTCTATTGACCACACATGAAACCATAGTAAACGGTCAGCATTCAATGGCTACACAAGCAATTTGCCTGGGAAGGTCTCCAAGAACGTACCTTCCTGAAGTAACTTAGTTCTGTCTTTTAAGCAATTCCTTCGTGTCACCTCAGCCCTGCACTACTTAGGAACATGTTCTTAGCAGGCTATGTTTGATGGGGACTATCCTCGGAGTTTAGCAAATATGGAGAAGCCATCCAGTGAGGCTTTCACTGCCATGGCCGACAGGAATAACAATGATGAGGCTGGATGTGTGAGTCAATCAAAATACAGCAAACAAGTGGTAGGATACGGACTTAGGAAGAACTGTAATGTTAACTTTCTACTTTGAAGTATCTTCTTGGCATCTTAGCTGCAATTAAGCACTTTCTCCTATATATGTCTTCAGTCTAGAACCTTCAGTACATGTCAACAGTAAGTGTGGGGAAGAAAGGGGAGGAAAACTACTGGGATAAGTAAAATCTAGGTTATAATGCAGATCAAAGGTTCAGAAGAGTCACAAAATGGGACAGAGAGGTAAGGATTATAAAACAATAATACTCAGAAGCCCAGATGTCTTGAGAAAATGAGTTTCCTGCTCTACACAAGGAAGAGAATGAACAAACTCTTTTATATGATGCCAAAAGACAGTGTCCACATGTGTGTGACATTTGACAGTGTCCACATGTGTGTGACATTGGACAGTGTCCACATGTGTGGGACATTTAGGCTCAATAAAGCCATTGTATAGTGATTCTATCTCTTCCTGTTCATAGTCACTCTGGTGAACTTGGATTTCCCATTCCTCGTCTTCATTTGAACACTGGTATCTGCTTGTCTCATCCTGACCCTTTTTAGCTCCTTTCCACTGGCGCAGCCTCAGAAAAACTTCCTTCGTTGTGGGCCAGCTTCTCATCTTAAAGAGTTATTATTGTGCTATCTTCGTCTCTCTTACTTGCCTGCTAGATCCGGAACTCCATGGGCTATTACTAGACTACTTAACCTCTGTCTTCTAACCTCCCTCCTCAGACTTGAAGATCTCATTAAGCCTTTCTGTCTTACTGCAAATGCTTGATCTAGGCAGAAACTAGATCACCAGTCTCAGTGACCAGAAAAGTGAGTTATTTTCCAAATTCTGCAGATTATAACAAGTTCTGCTGAAGAGTAAAAGGTTGTCAAAGGACACTGATTCCTTGCCCTAGGGCCCTCTCCTCTGCAGGAAATCGCTTCGGAACTTTCTTGAGATTTGAGTTCCCAAAATAACCACAGAAGGTCCGGAAGACCTCTGTGAAATGTTTCAACGCCCTAGGTGTGCCCCGGGTGTACTGATAAAAAATGTATGATTCTTCCCCTTTGAATTTCCTCATTGTCCCCTTTGAATTTCCTCATTCTCCATGTCCTCCCCCTCTTTTGTGGTTTTTGCCTTTATAAGCCCGTTACAAGTTCAGGCCAGGGTCGAACTCCTCTACCCCTACGAGGTGTATGAGTCTCGACCCCAGCATGCTGGCCTGAGATCTCACTCTGTTTCACTTTCAATAAACTTCCTCATGCGATTGCAGCAAGTCTGGTCTCGATGCCTCGCTGGGTGTGCACCTCTCCTGAGATTTGAGTGAGGGTCTCCCTTCGGGGGTCTTTCACTGCCACTGCACAAATGAGTGCTCAACAAATCCCCACCTCTAAACTCTCTGCTCTCCCTTCTCAAATATCTCCGGGCTCTAAAACTCTTTACTCCCTGTGTATGAGCCTTCTCTGCTTTCTTTCTCTACTCTCTGCTCACTTTAGTGTCTCCCTCTGATCACTAAATTCAATTTTATAGAGATTCAAGTGCCTTTTGGATATAGATAATATTAAAAATTGTCACATGCTGTTCTATGTCATTAAGAAGGCTGGTATTAGAACTGGAATTTGGCCTTCCCTCTCCAGACTCAGGCTTGTTTGTAAGGTTTCCCCAGCTTCCCCTCCTCTGAGCAGAAGGGGGATGGGGTAATGGAGGAGGGGCGTGGGAGGAGAGAAAGGAGGGATGCTGTCCTAGGTCAGGGAGGCCTCCTGCGTGTGACAGAACAGCTAGGAAAAGACACTGTGTGCTAAGAAAGTAAACCGCTCCTAGGAGGAATCACTGCTGCTTCTCAGCAGCTCCTCTTTTTGGTTTGTCTCACTGTCATTAAAAATAACTAAGTCTAATCACAGATGTTTAACTCTCAGAATACTACCCCTTATATTTCTAAAAGCCTTTACTATAATGTAAACTCACTTTTGTCTCAGGATTTGTAAGACCATTGTATAAACTTTCTGAACCTCAGGATTTGTAAGCTCATTGGGTGTGGTTAAAAAGATTTGTAAAATCTGTAACAAAAAAGTGGCAACTAAAGGGCTGGTAGTTAAAAAGAAAATCATACAGAGGTAATCTTAATTTGCTACATGTTTATATATAATTTTGGTTCAATTCTTGTTTATGGAAATAGAACTTACTAAAAAGGTAAGTTTGGTGATTAATGTTTATACATTTCTAAGGTTGTATAGGTCTACTCAGGCCTAGAGTAACTGACTTAGAGATATGTGTCAACCTATTTATGACTTTACTGTGTTCAACACCAGGCTTCTAAAATCTCTTAGAGAAAGAACAATATGTATTTGATAAATAAGGTTTGTGAATTCCTAAGGTACATTCAAGCTAACAAAAACTGACCTAAAGGTGTGTGTCTAGCCTCTTGGTCTTTCGAACTCTGTTAAGCTTTATCCATCAGCTAAATTAAGTCATACAAAAACATTGTAATATTTTGTACAGGTACACTAGGAAAGGATCAGAAAAGTAAAGTTCCCAGTCTCTTTGTGGACAATATCTATGGTTTAAAGTTTTATTTTGATGCTAAAGAATCTTTAAATTTTTAAGGCACAAACATTATAGTGATAAAAATGTAAAATCCTAATTTAAAGCTAACTTATAAGTGTTAGATAATTAAGACATGCGAAAGAATGGTCTGTCACCTTATAAATGATCACATTCATAAATGTGCTCAGAACTATGCTTGTAGTCATACTAAATGCAAATGCAATTAATTTATAGGGACAAACTTAAGCCTTCTTTATAAGTTGTCCAGGTTAATTAAGCCCGAAGCGAGTAACTGGAAAAAAAAAGTTTGCTTAAGACCAGGTATACTTAATATATTACATGATGGTCTGAAGACACTCAGAGATATATATTTGCTGAATATGGCATTTAATGTGTTGAATGAAAAGCAATTCCTAAGAGACAGAAATACAACCTACTGGTAGCAACAGCTGAAGTTATCTCCAAAAAGAGAGGGAGCCATGAACTTCATCTGGAGCTGCCCAAACTGTGGACACTGTTGGGCTGACTGACTGTCCGTCCCACTCTGTTTCAGCAAGGTAGGCCAGTCCCTCATGTTCCTCCTTCACAGAATAATCCTTCAGATCTTCTGCTTCCCTCTGTGGCTGCCAAAGACTGACTGTCCACATAGTGCGTAAGTTTCTGTCATTTTGATGGATACAGAGTCCATGTGCTCTGTAATTCCAGCTCAAGCTGGTACTCCTCAGACCTCCATGATGGCACTGGTGGCCCAAGCTCTATCAGTTTGGTGGAAGATGCCAGCCAGACCCTCCCTCTAGGCTATGGTGCCTGGTCAGTCCATTCATATGTAGAACATTCTGGATTTACAGTAACTTTGGATGCAAGAGATTGATATATTACTTGTTAAAGACACACACTTTAAAACTTTAAAATTTAAATGATCTGAATCTCTTTTTTTAAAAAGTCATTGAGGCTGAGACACAGTTACTTGCCAGCCTGGATTAGTTTCATGTGTAGAAACTAAGCCTTGCTTTTTCTAGAGGTTTACCTTGCTGACAGGCTTCATGTTGAGAAAGACAAATGCAGACAGGTTTCAACATGAAAACAAAGTCAGCCCACCATGCTGTTGCTACAATTTCTTTATTTTAAAAACTTGCCTTTCTCCACTTGGACCAACAGAGAACCTGGGGCACAGGCCTGGTGAGGTTGTGCTGTGAGTTACCAGAGCACAGAGAGTGCATAGCTTGCTCCCAGAAAAGGTTCCCTCCAGCCCACAGTAAGGGCCAGGACTCTGTCAGAGGGAGTCAGGATCTGCCCAGAAAGGCTGTGCTTGCAGACTAGACTCACAGGATCTTTTCTACCTGGACCAACAGAGAATCTGGGGCACAGGCCTGGTGAGGTTTCCTGTGAGTACTCAGAGTGCATAGAGTGCTTGGTGGTGCTTGTGGAAAAGGTTCCTTTCCAGCCCACAGTGGTGCCCAGGCTTTTGTCAGAGGGAAACGGGGTCTACCTGGGAAATATGTTTGTTGAAGAGCAGCTCCAGAGGTGCTCTTACACCTGGACCAGAGGTGAGCCTGACACATAGGCCCAGGGAGAGCACACCGGGAGTTCTCAGAGAGCAGAGTGCTGTGCTCTCTGGAAAAGGGTCTGTTTTGGCCTAGAGAAAGAAACGGGCCCTGCCAGTAGTACGCAGGACCTGTTGGCAAAGGAAGAAGCCCCCAGAACAGCCTCACAAGAGCTCCCACACCTGAGCCGACAAAGACAACTGAGTCACAGCCACCAGAACTCACTGCTTACCCACAAAAAGCTGAACACTCAGAAGCAATTTTCTTCCTGAGCACACGGGCCCTCAGATCCATGGGAGAAACAGGCATCAGTCACTGACAACACCACATATAATCACATATAACAAGATGGCAAGAGGAAAGCAAAAGGACTTAAGCAATGGTAACCAAGACAACCCGGCAACATCAGAACCCAGCTTTCCCACCACAGCAAGTAGTAAATTGTCAAACAATCCAGAAAAATAAGACTCAGATTTAAAATCATACATCACGATGATGATGGAGATCATGGAGAAGAACATGAATAATTCCCTTAAACAATTACAGAAGAACACACATAAACAAATAGAAGTTCTTAAAGAAGAAACACAAAAGTTACTCAAAGAACTACAGGAAAACACAACCAAAATGGGGAAGGAATTGAGAATGGAAATAGAAACAATAAAGAAAACACAAAAAGAGACAAACCTGGAGATAGAAAAGCTAAAAAAGAAATCAGGAGTCACAGATGCAAACATCACCAACAGACTACAAAAGATGAAAGAGAGAATCTCAAGGGCCGAAGACAACATAGAAAACATAGACAAAATAGTCGGAGAAGATGCAAAAGCCAAAAAGTTCCTAACCCAAAATGTCCAGGAGATCCAGGACACAATGAGAAGACCGAACCTAAGGATAATAGGAATAGAAGAGGGTGAAGAATATCAACTAAGAGGCACAGTAAATATCTTCAAAAAATCATAGAAGGAAACTTCCCTACCCTTAAGAATGAGATGACCATAAGCATAAAAGAAGCCTACAGAACTCCAAATAGATTGGGCCAGAAAAGAAATTCTTCCCAACACCTAATAGTCAAAACACCAAGTGTTCAAAACAAAGAAAGAATACTAAAAGCAGTAAGGGAAAAAGGACATGTAACATATAAAGGCAGACCAATCAGAATTATACCCGACTTTTCAACAGAGACTATAAAATCTAGACAATCCTGGACAGACATCAAACAGACTCTAAGAGAATTCAAATGTCAGCCCAAGCTGCTATAACCATCAAAACTCTCAATCACCATAGATGGAGAGACCAAGAAATTCCAAGACAAAACTAAACACAATATCTTACCACAAACCCAGCACTATAATGAATTATGGGTGGAAAACCCAATACAAGGAGGGAAACTACATCTTAGAAAATGCAAGAAAATAACTAACCAAGAAAACCAAAGGAAGAAAGACACACAGACATAATTCTACCTCTAAAAGCAAAAATAGCAGGAAACAGCAATCATTGTTCCTTAATATCTGTTAACATAAATGGACTCAATTCCCCAATAAAGATACACAGACTATCAAATTGGATGCATAAACAGGATCCAGAATTTTGCTGCATACAGGAAACGAATCTCAGCAGCAAAGACAGACACTATCTCACACTAAAAGGCTGGGAAGCAAATGGCCCCAAGAAACAAGGTAGAGTAATCATTCTAATATCAAATAAAATAGATTTTCAACCAAAAGTTATCAAAAACAGAAAGAAAGGACACTTTTTACTCATTATAAAAAAAATTTACTAGGATGAATTCTTTTTTTTTAACTTTAGTTTTATGTTAGTACACTGTCATCAGACACACCACAGGAGGGCTTTGGATCCCATTCCAGATGGTTGTGAGCCACCATGTGGTTGCTGAGAATTGAACTCAGGACCTTTGGAAGAGCAGTCAGTGCTCTTAACCACTGAGCCATCTCTCCAACCTAGGATAAATTCTTAATCCTAAACATAATGCTCCAAATATAAGAGCACCCATATTCATAAAAGAAACCCTACTAAAGTTCAAAACAT
The DNA here is from genome assembly GCF_963924665.1 of Micromys minutus. NCBI lineage: Eukaryota > Metazoa > Chordata > Mammalia > Rodentia > Muridae > Micromys > Micromys minutus. Next base: position 5,973,103 of record NC_137955.1, on the reverse strand, counting down.
ACATTGCACCACACACAATAATAGTAGGAGACTTCAACACCCCATTCTCATCAATGGACAGATCATGGAAGCAGAAACTGAACAGAGACCCAGTGAAACTAGAAGATGTTTTGAACCAACTGGAATTAACAGACATCTACAGAACATTTCATCCTAAAACAAAAGAATACACCCTCTCAGCACCTCATGGTACCTTTTCCAAAACTGACCATAAAGTCAGTCACAAAACAAGCCTCAATAGATATAAGAAGAAAAAAAAAATAGATATAAGAAGATTGAAATACTCCCATGTATCAGATCACCATGGACTAAGGCTGGTTTTTAATAACAACAAAGACAACAAAAATCCCACATACATAGGGAAGCAGAACAATGCTCTACTCAATAATAGCATGGTCAGAGAAGAAATCAAAAAATAAATTAAGAATTTTTTTAGAATTTAATGAAAATCAAAGCACAACATACCAAAACCTATGGGATGCAATGAAAGCAGTACTGAGAGGAAAACTCATAGCTCTGAGTGCCTCCATAAAGAAACTGGAGAGAGTGTACACTAGCAACTTGACAGCACATTTGAAAGCTCTAGAACAAAAAGAAGCAGATACACCCAAGAGGAGCAGACGGCAAGAAATAATCAAACTCAGAGCAGAAATCAACCAAGTAGAAACAAAAAGAACCATAAAAAGAATCAACAAACTTAGGAGCTGTTTTTTTGAGAAAATCAACAAGATCAATAAACCCTTAGCCAGACTAACTAGAGGGCAAAGAGAGAGTATCCAGATTAACAAAATCAGAAAGGAAAGCGGGGACATAACAAAAGAAACTGAGAAAACTGAAGAAATCATCAGATCCTACTACAAAAGCCTACACTCAACAAACTGGAAAATCTGGGGAAAATGCATAAATTCCTAGACAGATACCAGATACCAAAGTTAAATCAGGACCAGATAAACCATCTAAACAGTCCCATAACACCTAAAATGTAGAAGCAGGCATCAAAAGTCTCCCAACCAAAAGAAGCCCAGTAATAGATGGGTTCAGTGCAGAATTCTATCAGACATTTATTGACAAACTAATAGCAATACTCTCCAAACTATTCCACAAAATAGAATCAGATGGAACACTACCCAACTCTCTTCTAAGCCACAATAACTTTCATTCCTAAACCACACAAAGACCCTACAAGGAAAGAGAACTTCAGAACAATGTCCCTTATGAACACTGATGCAAAAATACTCAATAAAATTCTTACAAACCGAATCCAAGAACACATCAAAACAATGATTCATCATGACCAAGTAGGCTTCATCCCTGGGATGCAGGGATGGTTTAATATACGAAAATTCATCAATGTAATCCACCATATAAACAAACTTGAAGAAAAAAACCACATGGTCATCTTACTAGATGCTGAGAATGCATTTGACAAAATTCAAAACCTATTCTTGTTAAAAGACTTGGTAAGAGCAGGAATATGAGGCCCATACCTAAACATAATAAAAGCAATACACACCAAACCAATAGTCAACACCAAACTAAATAGTGAGAAAATTGAAGCCATCCCACTAAAATCAGGGACTAAACAAGGTTGCCCACTTTTCCCCTATCTATTCAACATAGTACTGGAAATCCTAGCCAGAACAATTAGACAGCAAAAGGAAATCAAAGGGATACAAATGGGAAAGGAAGAAGTAAAAACATCACTATTTGCAGATGATATGATAGTGTACTTAAGTAACCCCAAAAATTTCACCAGAGAACTTTACAGCTGATAAACAACTTCAGCAAAGTGGCTGGATTTAAAATTAACTCAAGCAAATCAGTAGCCTTCCTCTACTCAAAGGACAATCATGCTGAGAAAGAAATTAGGGAAAAAATAACCTTCACAATAGTTACAAACAATATGAAATTCCTTGGTGTGACCCTAACTAAGCAAGTGAAGGACCAATATGACAAGAACTTAAAATCTCTGAAGAAGTAAATTGAAGAAGATCTCAGAAGATGGAAAGATCTCCTATGCTCATGAATCGGAAGGATCAATATTGTAAAAATGGCCATCTTACCAAAAGCAATCTACAGATTCAATGCAGTACCCATAAAATTTCCAACTCAATTTTTCATAGAGTTGGAAAGAGCAATTTGCAAATTCATCTGGAATAACAAAAAAACCTAGAATATCGAAATCTATTTTCAACAACAAGAAAACTTCTGCAGGAATCACCATCCCTGACCTCAAGATATATTACAAGGCAATTGTGTTAAAAACTGCATGGTACTGGTACAGAGATAGGCATGTGGAACAGAATAGAAGATCCAGAAATGAGCCTTCACATATATGGTCACTTGATTTTTGACAAAGAAGCTAAAAACATTCAATGGAAAAAGTACAGCTCTTCAACAAATGGTGTTGGTCCAACTGGCACTCAGCATGCAAAAGAATGAAAATAGACCCTTTCTTATCTCCTTGTACAAAGCTCAAGTGCAAGTGGATCAAAGATCTCTACATAAAACCAGGTACACTGAAACTATTAGAAGAGAAAGTGGGGAAAACCTTAGAACACATAGGCACAGGGGAAAATTTCCTGAACAGAACACCAATGGCTTGTGAAGGATCGATAAATGGGACTTAATGAGATTGCAAAGTTTCTGTAAGGTTAAGGATACTGTCAAGAAGACAAAATGGCAGCCAACACATTGGGAAGAGGTCTAATATCCAATATGTACAAAGAACTCAAGAAGTTAGACTCCAGAGACTCAAACAATCTATTTAAATATGTTGTACAGAGCTAAACAAAGAATTCTCAATTGAGAAATATTGTATGGCTGAGAAGCACCTAACGAAGTGCTCGACATCCCTAGCCATCAGGGAAATGCAAATCAAAACAACCCTGAGATTCCACCTCACTCCAGTCAGAATGGCTAAGCTCAAAAACTCAGATGACAGCAGATGCTCGCAAGGATACAGAGAAAAAGGAACACTCCTCCACTGTTGGTGGGGTTGTAAGCTGGTACAACTACTCTGGAAATCAGTCTGGCGATTTCTCACAAAACTGGACACAGTCCTACCAGAAGACCCAGTTATTCCACTTCTGGGCATATACCCCACTGATGCTCCATCATGCAATAAGGACACATGCTCCACCATGTTCATAGCAGCCTTATTTATAATAGCCAAAGGCTGGAAAGAACCCAGATGTTTTTCAGTAGATGAATGGATACAAAAATTGTGGTATATTTATACAATGGAGTACTACTCAGTTATTAGAAACAATGATTTTATGAAATTCCTAGGAAATAGGGTGTATCTAGAGAATATCATCCTGAGTGAGATAACTTCCTCACAAAATAACAGACATAATATGCAGTCACTGATAACTGGATACTAGCCCCCAAAAGATCTGAATACCCAAAAAAGAACCCACAGACCATATGAAGCTTAAAAAAAAAAAAAAAAAAAAAAAAAAAAAAAAAAAAAAAAAAAAAAGCCAAAACGTAGATGCCTCAGTCATTCTTAGGAAAAAAAAAAGTGTAAAGCACCCTTTTAGAGCAGAGTACACCTAGACCTTAAATCATTAATAACTCAAGAGCTAAGAAGATAGTTTTGTAGCAATTCTTGGTATTTAAGAATCATTATGTTTAATCTTTTCACACCAAGAAAACTTTGACTATTTCCATGCTATGTTTTGTTTTACATGTACTTTATGCTCATTGTAACTAATAAGATTTCAATGCATACTCTCAAACCTTTATAAAAGTCAAGTACTGACAAAAATATATTCATATACTTTTATGCCAAAATGCCTTTAAAATCTGCATATATATCTCTGTTTTTTTTAAAAATAAAGTTGTAAGAAAAAAGAAAAAAAGACTTGCCTTTCAATGACCGTTCAATAACCCAGTAACCATGTCTCCTGGTAAAGGATTGGGCATTTCCAGATTTAAGAAAGAAAAGTTTAAAGTTTGTATAATAAGTTGTAAAGTTCTGAAATTGTGATTTAAGGTGTGTGAACACTTGTGAAGGTTTGAGAAAGTAATTTATGTGAGAAATGAGATTCAAGGTTATACATATGATGTTAAGCTTTCAGTTCAGACTTGCAGCATAGTAAAAGAATTCTTTATTGATCCAGTCTTGATAAAGCACAGGCTATTATAGGAAAAAGATCAAAATTCTTGCCACAGACTCAAAAAATTTAAATTTCTTTTGGCTGTTTACTAAAATATAAACTTAAAACATATCTTTCATATGTATTTTTATATGTATGTATGTATGCACATGCGTGTGTATGTATGTCCACTCAGCCCTCTGGATGTAGGAATGCATATTTGTGCTTTAAACCTGGAATCTATGTTTCGGTCCTCAAGCTCTTCACACTTGTTCTCTTTCCTGCTGAGAAACTTCTCTTATGACAGCTGTTAATTCTGAGTTTCTCGGGAGAAAAACCAGCTCCACCATTTTGGGCCAACTTTAAAGCAAGCGTCATTAAATATGAAATACTGACCAAGAGATGGACTTTGCTCAGGACCACTTCTTAGAATCTCCCAGGTTCTTAGAATGGCCCCAAGCCACATGCTGCAGGGGTTTATAAGGACAAACCTATAGGCCACTGCAGTTTTCCATTAGGCTTTGTTATTTCCCAAGAATTACAACTCTCAGCATTCCAGTAAGTTACCTGCTCTTGGGCAGGTGGGGTTTACAGGCTAATTTTGGGTACTGCGTTGCAAATGAATGTTTATGCTTCTATTATGATAATAACTTTTCAGACTTTCATTGCTATGACTCAAAGGTATGAGTCTACTTCAGCTGATGAGAGACCCTTAACTGCATTTTCTAAGATTCCGGTGTAGATTACAAAGAGCAGTCATGTTACTATATTGAAAACATTTACAATTTTTGTAAAAAAAATTTAAAATTATGTAAGCTTTGGGAGTCATGGCTTGGATCCATCTGCCACAGACCAAAAGGACTCTGGATTCCCTTTCTTGATAAATACTCCTGTCAGCCAACAGTTTAAGCTTGGTCTTGAGTCTCCTTTCCACACCCCTAACCACCAAGAACACAAGACAGGTTTCTGGAAGTGCCAAGTGTACCCCCAGGATTAAATCTGCCCAAATTCCTTAACTTTTCCTTCTGTCTCTAGTCTATATCTATCCCAGTAGATTCCCACCCTCCTGACAGACAGTCCAGGGATTTCCTGCAGCCTGCATGGGCTCACTTCAATAGCCTAAGGTGGTCCTGCAGAATCAGTGAGCCCTGAACTTTCTCAAAGCACATGTAAACCAAACTAGCCAATGTGACGGTTCCCTGTCTCTTCAGGTTCAGTCAATGAGCCAGATGCTTCTGACAAAATTTCCCAAGTCTCCTGCCATTGTCCTAGTTCCCTCCTGCTTCTGTAATTTGACCAATATCCTGGGCTCTCTGGGCCCTATAATAGCCCCCCCGCCCCAGCTCTTTACAGCAAGGCTACCATCGACTCCCAGGAGCCTCTATTTCTTGTCATCCACACTATTCTTTGCTGCTCTCAAGCTTTCCCATACCTGACCATGTCCAGTGTACTTCCTTCTTCCCTCCATTCTAGACTCTTCTAGATGTCTCTGGATATTTTCTTTGTCTTATCTGCAATAAGCACCCTCCTCGATAAGGCCATGGCCATTTTGGCAGTTTCTTTACTGTGTGGCAATTGGTTCCTAGCCACCCTTTCCTAAGCACCTTACCCACTCACCTGTCCAGCATTCTAGTTTTGCATCCTGAGAACACATGCAGTGGCCTACGTACCAAGAGCAGAACCGTGGATACATCCTAGGTTCTGAGAACATTTTGGAGAACCTTCATGTCAGTCCTGGTCTTTGGATTCTAACATGATAGAAAAATAAACCTTTTTTATAAGTTGCAGTAATTTTCCTTCTGTGTCACACATTGACCAGGTCCAAATTAATTCTCTATATGTGCTGGGGATTATATTTTTCATGTATCATATATGCTGACTATCTGGGAACCAAAGAGGTGTGAGAGAAGGGTTTATGGACTCAAGGGGCAAATCCCTCTAGCTAAGAAGTGAATAGGACAAGGGAAATATCATCCATTCTATTGGCCAGCACCAGATCTGGATCTCAGAAGAAAGAGAGGAGAAAACAGAAGGAGAAGGAGAACAAGAGGAAGAGGGGAAGGAAAAGGGGAAGAGGGGAAGGAGAAAGGATAAAAACAGGAAGAAGAGTGCAGAAGGGAGGGGGTAGGGAGAGGACCATAACGCACTCATACAATGTTTTAAACCAGGCAAAAGTAATTGATCACAACTATGGTGGCTGGAAATGCTTTCCTTAGAAGACGGTTCTGGAGGTACAACCAACATTTCTCTGAGGCTGGGACTGTTCTCTTTCTTGAGTTTTGGGTGGCAGTTACATCATGAGAAAATCCATGAGATTCTTTATAACATATGTGCTTTTATATACACCAATTTTTAATTGACAATACATTTCCAAATGAATATAAAATTACTTACAAACTATCAGGATGACCATGTGAATAGGCACTAAAGCTGGTGTCACCAGAGGCAAAAGAGCACATGCTGTTAAGTGAGGACAGTAAGTGTGGCCAGAACAGGGTGAGGTACAAGAGAAGCAGCTTTGAAGGTGGTTGTTGTTGTTACTGAGAAAAGTGACGGCAGAAATGAAACATACATCCTGGTACAAACCTGCACAGATCACATTGGGGAAAGCAGAGAAACAGTGAGAAACACGCTGTTCGGTTTTCTCAGTTTTGAGAAAGCAAACTAGCTTTAAGAGAAAACACCATCAACTAAATTTTTCAGCTTTATGGCTTGTACCAAAATCTCTTCTAGTTATACATGAAGCAGACAAAGAGGGAAACATTAGTGATAGTCGTAAGGGTTAGAGTCTGGGCTCAAATCTCTAAAGTGATTAAGTTCCTAAAAGCAGACCCCAAACACACAAATGTATAGATAGTAGAAAAGACTCTCCTACATCAAAAAAACTTAAATTTTCAGATGAAAGACTCTGTGTTTGTCCAAGTTAAATCAATAAAGTAAGCCAATATATCTTCACCAAAATGTTGAGAGGGGAGACAGCAGGGAGGGAAGGAGAGAGAGAGAGAGAGAGAGGACACAAAGATTATCATATTATGATTTGTATATGCTCACCTCAGGGAGTGGCACTATTAGAAGGTGTGGCTCTGTTGGAGTAGGTGTGTCACTGTGGGTGTGGTCTTTAAGACCCTGGTCCTAGCTGTCTGGAAGTCAGTGTTCGGCTAGCAGCCTCCAGATGAAGATGTGGACGCTCAGCTCCCTCCACCTGCACCTTGTGTTAGCATTACTTTAACATCCCTCCTCATAAACGGCACCAGCTTGTCATTCCCGCCTTTTGCTTCAGAATTTGACCTCAGCATACAAACTCCTTAATGTCACCCGACCCAGCCGCTTTAAAGACTGCTGGCTATGCGTACCCCCTGAAACGAACTCACAATTGCCGCTTACAGCTTCCCCCGTGATGTTGCCTAATAACCTTACCTCACCCTTCGTCAGCTGCCCTGACTCTGATGTTGCCATGACCTTTCCTCTATTTCTCCTCATGGCATGGCAAACTGTTTTAAGGCATTCAGGGCACACTCTGTAGGAATGCTAGGCTCCCTAGACTGCAATACAACCACAACATCTCTGCCGCAGTGCCCAGCGATTCAAAATACATCAATCCTCTGTGGCACGCAGGTATACCATTGTTAGCCTGCCAGCTGGTCAGGTTTGTACACTGGTTCTCCTTTTCCCCAAACTAGGGGTAATCCAGGGAAACGAACCCCTGCCAATCACAGTTGTAAAGATGACAGCTGCCCAACATAAGAGAGCAGTTCAGGTCGTGCTGTTCTTGGCCGCCGCAGGAATAGCTGTAGGTGCTGGCACTGGGATAGCAGGGATAACTACTTCCATGACCAAATATAACCAGATCACTTCCACACTCAACAACAGGTTTCAAAACGTGTCTGAAACTTTGCTCACTATCCAGAAACAGATCGACTCCTTGGCAGCTGTGGCTCTTCAATACCGACGGGGGCTGGATGTCCTGACAGCTAAAGAAGGTGGCCTTTGCCTGTTCCTCCAAGAAGAGTGCTGCTATGTCAACCAATCCGGGACAGTGGGAGATAAAATACAGGGGATACAATCAGACCTTCGAAACCCTATATGTGATGTCAGCCTGTGATACCAGCCTGTGATGCCAGCCTGTGATACCAGCCTGTGATGCCAGCCTGTGATGTCAGCCCATGATGCCAGCCTGTGATACCAGCCTGTGATGTCAGCCCATGATGCCAGCCTGTGATGTTAGCCTGTGATGTCAGCCTGTGATACCAGCCTGTGATGTCAGCCTGTGATGCCAGCCTGTGATGTCAGCCTGTGATGTCAGCCCATGATGCCAGCCTGTGATGTCAGCCTGTGATGTCAGCCTGTGATGTCAGCCTGTGATGTCAGCCTGTGATACCAGCCTGTGATGTCAGCCTGTGATGTCAGCCTGTGATACCAGCCTGTGATGTCAGCCTGTGATGCCAGCCTGTGATGCCAGCCTGTGATGTCAGCCTGTGATACCAGCCTGTGATGTCAGCCTGTGATGCCAGCCTGTGATGTCAGCCTGTGATACCAGCCTGTGATGTCAGCCTGTGATGTCAGCTCATGATGCCAGCCTGTGATGTCAGCCTGTGATGTCAGCCTGTGATACCAGCCTGTGATGTGAGCCTGTGATGTCAGCCTGTGATACCAGCTTGTGATGTCAGCCTGTGATATCAGCTTATGATCCTGAAAACTGGAGGAGAGTCTGAACTACACAAGGAGACTCTGTTACAAACAACAAACAAATTAACAACAGAAAAGAATCCTGAGGGAACTTTTCAACTAAGTTGTCCTTAATCACATTGCAAGGGACACAGTCTGTGGTGTGCATGGGTTTATCCCCCTTCAATCATCTGTTGCTTTATTCATGCATGTGGAGTGCTTTGCACAAGATGTTATTTTGAAAGTAACTACTTTAAGTCATATATCAGCAGCCTGATAAAACAAAATTAAACCTTAAAAATCACAGCAACTGTTACATAAAGAAATCCATCAGAAGAACCAAGCTTGATTTAATAGAGTTAAGATAAAATGACAGCTTAAAAATGATTGTAATATTACATACAAAGTAAAACTATATATTTTTTAAAATGAACCTTGGCTAAATGTCTTTTAAGAAAAGATATTTATTATTTACCCCACTGAAATAGTGCCATAAGAACAATGTACACCATGCCCATTTAAAAGGAGCAATTCCCTTCAATACAAGAACTGTATAAAGCAATACTGTCAACATAAAGCAATAGTCACATTACATATTTGGAGGCTTAAACATTGCAAGTAACAGGTATTTTTAATCTTTTGGCTAGATGCTTGCTGCACTGGTGTTAGCAGTTACAATGACACCCCATTGGAACAGGCAGAGATGCATCCTTGCTGCTAAGAGGAGTTGGTGATGGGGTCTTCACTATTGTGGTAAGCTGTCCTCATGACTGCAGTCTTGGACAGAAGTGCTTCTACTTAGCTGCCAAAAGGAAACGTATTCTTGTCCTGTAGTGTCATTCAGTCTGTGTGTGACCCGGCCATCCAGGGCACAGCCTGTCCTTCACTCTTAAAGAGCACTGACAACTCCAGCTTCAAGACCTTTCTGGTGGACTGCAGAGGAGAAACTGACAGAAGGACAACTCTTCAGAGTTTTCAGCAGAACAAACCAGGTCATTACTCAAAAGCTGGACTGGGTTTTTGATTTTAAGGGGAGCACTAGCTAGGTTGAAGAGAGATTTGTATAACCAGGCAGCTGATTATACGAGGAGACAAAAGCATAAACGCCTAAGACAAAACTCATTTCCAAAGTCACGGGATGACATTGGTAAATATATTTCTCTCCACTTTTCATTTTCTTTTCTTTTTTGCATTTTTAGAGGGTTTGGGAAACACCTCAATAATTAGTGCCAGAAAACATTTCTTCAAGAGTAAATTAATACAGAGGGAAGAAAACTGTTGTTTTAGCACTTTGTTATGATCTTCAAAAAAAAAATACGAAATTAAATGTACAAAGCATTGGAAGACTGCAGCTAGTCAGCCTGGCATCTGCTTCCGTGTCCAGCACAATCATGGTAATGCCAGGCAAAGAAACCGAGGCCCACGGGCCTCAAGGACCTTCAACAGTGAAGTAAAGGGAAACTGCTCTCCTTGCTTCTTTGATAGATGCCTTTCCCAGTTCTTGTGATTCAGCCCTAGGACGTCAGGCTTGGTTATCTCCTTGAGATATTGAGTGAGCTTCACTGGGTCCTTGTCTTTATCACGGTTTAGATGAGCTTTCAGGAAAGGCCTTATCTTCAGTCTGTTTTGTGGATTCACTAAAAAGATTTCTTCCTATGTCATCAAACATAATGTTGGGGTGGTTTTTTTTTTCGTTTGTTTGTTTGTTTTTTTTGGGGTTTTTTTTGTTTTTTTGTTTTTTTGGCTGTAAAATTCAGAACACTTTCTCCAAATAACACCAAGAGGCTTCCCATCAATGAGCCCTCTCCGTGGTGTGAGCACAGTCATCATGGCAGCACTGTCCCGGTAATCTTATAGTTGGCATTTGTGCTCACTCCCGGTTCTTTCATTTTAGCTTCAATCCACTTCATAGTTGTTGCAGACCAAGTAACAAAGTCATAACTAACACTACTCCACTCTCTGTACAAGACCTGTGGTCGAATAGTGTAATCATCCAGCACTAGAAACTTCTTCCCTTTCCGGGAAGGGCTCCGCACTTTCACTTTGTACTCATTGACTCTGCGAGAGACCTTCAGCAGGTTCTCTCCCTGTTTTCTACTTCAACTATTTCATCTTCAATGTCAAAATCATTAATGACATCATCATTATCAGGGGGAGGACATAAGACATCTTCCAAGCTCTCCTCACAAGTTCCCATCATTATGATTTTAGTATTTGGTTTCAGTTTGAGAGCTCCAGGCTTTACATCATTTTCTGCAGGTTTGCCTTGAACTTTTGCCTAGTAAATTTTGGTGCTCTGGGAACACCCCTGTTAAGGGTCTTGAGGAACTGCTTGAGATCCAGCACAGTGTCATCTGAGAGTGTGGTCACTGAGTATTCCTGCCCACCCCATTTCACAATGATGGGGAGTGACATTCTTCAAGCATATGAAGCAGTGACTTCCTATCAGGCAAAACACCTGGAGCACAGCAGAACCAGGTACAGCAGACAGAAAGCCACTTAACTGTTTTGTTTTTTTAAGGCAGATTTTATACAGACTCACCAAAGGGACGGTGACAAAATTAATCCCAAATGAAGTAGAGTTTAAAAAACTACAAAGGACCAAAGATTCATACTTCTTCCCAAGCATCAACAATGATAAATTTTTATACTAAATAACAGCATCAAAATGCATAAATAGAACCTTAAAATTTATAGTTGAATCAATAGGCACACAATAAGTGGTGATAAACAACCTTTAAGACAGATCTGGTACATTTAAGAAGCATTATTTTATTATTTTTATTTTTTATTTTTTGCTTTTCATACAGGTTAACATAGTCAACTCTAAATCCACAAACCCTCTACACAACAAAATTATATCAAATAGACAAAAATACAAACTGCCCTTCTATATGAGATATTAGACCTATAAAATCCTTAATGTTCATAGCTTTTTAACACCAATCAATCCCACCTGGGTCTAGCTGGTCCTTGGGAAGCTCCATGTTGCCATGATCTTCCCCCTTCATCATCTGACCTCCTCTGACCTCCTCTGTCCTCAGCCCTCCCTACTTCCCTCGCCCTACCACAGTCAAGGGCTTTCCTTTATTTTACTAATTAAAATGGGAAGGTTCCCTTGGAGTCACCTAACTATGCGCCCTTCTTGAGGAAGTGGAATTAACATTAAAATACTAACAGCTTCAGCTCAATCTACATTTCCTCCTTTTTGTCCAGTTAAAAAAAGTTTTTTTTCCAACTATGAATATAACTGTTGCAGTTTTACAATTTATAAAGTATAAGACAGCCTTAACATCTACCCTATCAATTTTGTCTATTAAATAAAACATCCTTTTATCTATTTTGAAAAACTTTAATTTTATATCTGACTTATATCTCGGTTTTAGATTGTATGTCATCTGAAAATCACCTTTTGAGATCTATATTAACTTTCTTAATGCCAAACAGCTGGTCTGGCTAAGAGGCTACCAGTCTTCAACAACGTCAGAAATCTCAGAATGACTAATATTACCTGATAATAAAAAGCACAAAACAGAGCTTCCAAAACTAGCCAATATATAGAGACTGCTGCTGATCACTTGGAGAGTCCCACATCTCTCAAAACGTTGGAGCATCAGTCTTCAGCCTTTTGGCCCAGGATCATATCTGACAGACCTTTTTAATGCAGAAACCTTAAGGACCGATAATTTTGACTTGGCAAAGATTATCAGTTGACTATTCCACAAATGTGTCCCTTTCTAAACAGTATTGTGAGTAGATGAATGAGGCAATTCTTGCCTAGTGGCTGTCTCACCACAACTGGAGCAACTCTATTGATGCTCAATTTCTTCTTAGAATCTAAGAAGGGGTACTGTCAGGAGCAGACAGGTCTCTAGTCAAATGATCTTTAATTAAAAAATGTGTATAAATATCATATTCTGTGAACTTCTGATGCCTTTGAAGATTATCTATCTATATAAAGCATCTCTGAACTGTTAAGCCTCGACTATTCTTGGCCATCTTAAATTGAAATTATCTTTTTAAAGAAGCACCTTTAATGACTCAGAACCATGAGCTTGTTATCTAGCCCTCAAGTCGATTGTTTACCAACTAAACACAATGCTTAAACTTTAAATCTGTATCAATTTTTAGTACTGTAAGGATTGTAGCCTTAACTTTGTATCAATTAGATTCTTGCCAATGAAGATATGACTTTAGCTTAGTTACCAAAATGGGATAATGACTGTATTATGATAAAATCTGGCTAATTCTTCCCTGTTTGATTATGACCATTTCTAAAGTTTTTATAAATACAACTTACAATAACCACTTTTGTGCCGCCCCCACCCCAAGTCCAGGGAATCGGGCGATGACTCATTTCAAGCTTCTTCAAGCTAAATATGTAGGTGTTGAGAATTTAGAAGTGGGGAGGGGAATGAGAAAGCTGGACAGGCCTCAAGAGGAAAAGTCACACTGACGGTTGTTGTCGTCTCTGATGTCTGGAATCAGGCCAGTTCAGCATTCTGATGACAAGCTTTATCACAGTTGTACATTCTGAAACATATATAAAACTTAACAGAAAACATTTTAGAATCAAGAGATACTTTGTTTGAACTTTTTAAATTCAGTTTTTCAGGTGGTCTACCTCTATCAAATCTAATCCAAATGACTGTGTAAGGCACACAGAGCCGAATCACATTTTTTAAAGAAGCAAAGACAAAACCTTTCTCCCAAAATAGCGTGTCCTTAAGTTGGTGACTAGAGAATCTTGTATCTTGTATTCTCTCCCACAGAAATAATATAAACACAAAACTCAGCATCATATCTATTTTGAAACAATATAAACAATTAAGATAATTAAAAATCCTCACCAGCCGGCATCTAACGAGCCACATGGCCTTAGCAGGATAATTCATAAAACAAACTAATATCACTTACAAATCAATAAGAAAGCAATGTGGAAAACCACGGCCTTGGTTTATGTCTTTTGATCTGTCTAGCTCTCAATCTGGAGTATCAGATCTTTAATTATTATTATCTTTAACCTTTGTTCGTTTATCCCAAAACTCAATACAAACAAAACTCTACAGCCCAATAGCTTTTTATACAGGTTTATATACTCAACTCTCAATGCACAAACCTCTACACAACAAGATTACATCAAATAGATAAACATACAAACTGCCCTTCTATATGAGATATTAGACCTGTAAAATTCTTAATGTTCATAGCTGTTTAACACTGATCAATCCCACCTGGATCCAGCTGGTCCTTGGGAGGCTCCATGATGCCATGACCTTTCCCCTCCATCGTCTGGCCTCCTCTGACCTCCTCTGACCTCAGCCCTCTCTACTTCCCTCCACATTATTTATTTTTGTTTATATGTATCTGAGTTTTTGTGTGTATTCATGTGCACCATGTTTGGGCCTGCTGCCCACAGAGGCCAAAAGAGGGCATCAGATCTCTTAGAACTAGAGTTACAAAGTTGTGAGCTGCCATGTGCCAAGTCCTCTAGAGAGTATTCAGTGCTCCTCACTCCTAATTCCTAATCTTTTCAGTCTCTATTTATGGAGCTAAAAGTAACTTTAAAAGACAAACAATAAATGGAAAAGAGGTTCAATAAATAGAACAAAGACTAGCTATATATCATTCCCTCATAAATTAATAACATATATGCTGATATTTTGTTAGTATTGTCCAACTAAATTTCCCCTATGATGGCAATGTTCAAAGGCCAAGTGGTTCAAGGTACTTAAAAGTCACCACGGACAGAATTTAAATATATCTTCAGCCATTTGGCTAATTTCTTTAAATTTTTTATTAATTTTTGCAATTTATTTTATTTTTCATATCATAGCATAATTATAACATTTGCCCCTCCATTTCCTTCCTCCAAACTCTCCCATATACCCCTTCTTGCTTTCTTTCAAATTAGTAACCTATTTTTCTCTAATTGTTATTATTATATATACATACATGTATATATTTGTACATATATATGTTCTATTACATAAATACAACTGTCTTAATTAGGGTTGCCATTGCTGTGAAGAGACACTATGACCAAGGCAACTCTTACCAAGGAAAACATTTAATTGGAGCTGGTTTATACTTTCACAGGTTTAGTCCATTATCATTATGGTTGGAAGCGTGGTAGCATGTAGACAGACGTGGTGCTGGAGGAACTGAGATCTTGATCTGAAGGCAGTAGAAGGGGACTGTGTGTCACATTGAGTGTAGCTTGAGCATATATGAGACCGCAAAGCCTGCCTCTGCAGTGACACACTTCCTCCAGCAAGGCCACACCTCCTAATAGTGCCACTCCCTATGGACCGAGCATTCAAACACATGAGTCTATGGGGGCCATGTCTCTTCAAACCACAACCTTTCTGAAAAGCCCTTCAGTGACATGAATCAAGACCTTAGGAAAACAAACTCTTTGATCAGTACTGTACTTTTAGAAATTCATCCAAAGAAAATAAGCTTTTCAAATGCAGCAAATGTTTCTCGTAGAAGCATATTTCTCACAGTATTACTTCTAACAGTGGACGCTTTGAAGACTCGTTTGCGAGTGGTGGAGAAATTGTTGAATAAATGAGGGTCCATCTGCTTACTCATTCTGTATAATGTTTTCCTGTTATTGCTTAGTGATAAAGAATGCTCAAAAAAGAAACAAAAAGGAAGAACATATTATGCAGTGCAATTATAACAAACATTAGTACATTGCACATATATGTGCACTATTTCATAAAATAGGATCATAATACATTTCATGATGCATAGAATCATAAAACATTGTAGGTCATTGTCTAGGGAAGGTGGGATTGTTTTATTTTTTATCTCTTTACTTTCCTGGTTTCTCTACTCCTACAAAATGCTCACAAATCCTTTTTACTTTTAAAATCGGAAAAGAACAATGGCTTTTGTTAAAGTATTTAAGACCGTTCCACCATTCCCTCTCTTTAGGTTTTAAAGTCTTGAATAGGCTGAGTCCCTTTTCCCTTCTAAATTATTTCCAACTGCTGGTTATTAGTCATGTCAAGCTTCCCTCTGTGAGGTGTCTGTCCTTGCCTGTCTTCCCCCATGTGGTCTGATTTCGTGCGGCGCACCAGACAGTTTTGGAAACATTCACAGACACTCTTCTTTACCCCACTGAACAGCAGTGAAAGGTATTGCAATCCCCACTGTAAGAACAATAGGAGGGAACTGTTTGCAACCGACCCTACCTTCTCCTGTACAAATGATTTGACCCTGGAGCTGTCATTTACTTACAGGGTAACCTCGGAGCTCTCTATGTTTAAGTCTTACTTTCCGATGTACAAAGCAGGGAGCTGGGGGGGCAGTCTAAAAACCACGGGGAAGGGGTTTTCGAAGATGAGCTGAGATCCACTGTTAGCACAGTGTCTGGCCATTATTAGAGCCAGGAAGTTGTCCCCTAGGTGATGAGCAGAAGCATCAGGTCTCAGCCCACAGCCTTACAAAGGGAAGCAGAGACAGAGGAAATGCCAGGTGAGAGGGTTCCTACACGGAGCAGCATTTTCAAAGGGCTGTAGTGTGGGTGCCTGTCTGAGGAAGTTCTCCTGGAAGATGTGAGACGTAGTAGAGCAACATGGCATCTGTACTCGTGTTTTTACTCAAAAGTGCTGTGGAGAGGGGTTCACTTTTTCTATGGTTTTCACTGGAGAGGAAAAGGCAGTAGTGACCGCTGGGAGACAGTGTGGTACAATCCACTGAGGGCCCTTCCACTTTGCCAAAGAATCCAGCTCCACAAAGCCTGCAGTCAGCCAATCAGTAGAACGGATTCTTGATTTTATGTACCCCGAAGAATGTGTGACATTCAGAGCACAGTCAAGCCCACACCCACATTGTCCTGTGAGAGTCTTCCTTACTAGGCAGTAGGCACCACCAGCTTCTATAAGCCTAGCATTATCAGGAAATAATTCAGAAATGCACACTGAAGGAGTTCTGCTACAAATGGTATTTATTACTTCAAAAGGGAGAATTGTTTTCCCTTTTATGGTATCTAAGATATCCATTTTTTTTTAACCGTCTTCCCAGTACATTACAAATGACTTCAGAGTTGGGAAATGCTCCTCGCTAAGAAGACAAAGTTTGGTCCCTAAGTCTTGATGGGAAGACTGTTTATTTGGCAACTGCATTCTTGTGTCAGTGAGGCCTAAGGAGTTTACTATTAATCCCAAATGTAAACCCTACTTAAGAGACACTGCTTAGAAAGGGAGATTACTACTTAACTCTGGTGTTCAGAACACATCTTGTAAACCCCTCCAGAAAAGGAGAGCGCTGCGGTTAACCTCACATCGGAAATTCCAAAGGCTGCCTTAGGTGATTTGGAATCCTCAAATCTTCCATTTCTACCCCATCAGACTCCCCTCAACTCATTTGAGGATTTCTCCTGTAGCTGAACATGTGCCAAGTTTGCAGGAGACTGAAAATGGTCGTTGTCCTTCCTGGCATGGGAACTTTTCCCTTTCCTGCTTCCGAGGATCATTGTCTGGACAGAAAAGAAGTCAGCAATACTGAATTAAAGGTGGTAAGGTTTAACAGTACAACAAAACCTAGTGAACAGGACGTAATAGTGGCCTATGTGAATACTCGTCATCAAAATTGTCCCTATTTATCTGATACTCAAATCAAACTGGGAGTTCTCGGTCCTCTCTGGCAACCTGGTGTCTTGGAAGTGTAGCAGCTGAGGGGCAAGGACCTCCGATTCCTGAAGAAACGCTCTCAAACGATCCTTTCCAGAGAACCCAGGGGACCGGAAAGGCTGCCGCAGCAGGCGTACTGGTAGTTTTCTGAACAAGGAACTAATCTGGCCTATGGCAGGGGGGACCCATGTTGGAGGGGCCGGAAGGTGAAGGAGGCTGGGCTTAGCTCGGTCCTCCTCTTCCCACAGGTTCTCTAGGCAGCTCCTCCCCTCCCCATTCCTCTTCCCCATTCCTCTTCCCCTCCAGTCTCCAACCCTCCTTACACTCCTTCTTCCCTCCTCATCACACCTCCTGTACCCAAGAAACCACCTAGAAGAAAGCCCCTTGTTCTGTACTTTCCTGCACCTTCGTGTGCTTGTGAGTGAAGGGCTGGGCCTGGGGGTAGGAAGGAGGGAGCAGACTCACCTGGAGCAGAGTCCTTGAGATCCCTGACCGGTAGACTTGTCAGCCCTGTGCTCTTGGCCCCACCAGGCACTCCAGCTGAGGCCTTTCAAGGTTCCAGTAATAAGCGGAGCGGGCCGGGCTGTAGAACATTCCCGGGCAGCAGGCACGAGCCCCTTCCCACCTCCTCTCTGCGTCCCCCTTTGCAGGTCTGTGGGCCAGAGACCTGCCGCCTCTCAGCTCTGCTCTTCACCACGGGAACAGCCTCCTGGAATTTATTTAAAACTACTTAAAAGGTTATTTAGATCTATTTATGTTTTGTGTGTAAGCGAGCTTTGCCTGCATATACGTATGGGCACCATGTGCTCAGAGGTCAGAAAACGACATTGGATTCCCTGCATATTCAGTTAGAGGATGGCTGTGAGCCACGTCTTTTTCTTCCAGACGCCCAAGGAAGCCCCAGGTGTGTCTCCATGTCAACCTTCTGCAACCCAAACATCTGGCTTTCTCAAAGCCCGTTTAACTTCTACCTCTACAGCCTTAGAGCGGGCGCGCACACACGCGTTTGTGTGTGTGTGTGTGTGTGTGTGTGTTCCTTTTCAAATCTTTAAAAAACCAAGACCAGTACTTTCCAAAAAGCTTCAGGCTTCTGAAGGTATCTATCCACAGGGAGATAACAGATCTCGAAACTGGATCTTCGGAATCTGGTTTCACATCTGATCCCCAAAAGCTACCCAGTAACGGCTGAGAGTTATGAAAACACTTAGGTGAGAGAAGCTAGAGAGGAGGGATGAAGGATCAGTAGCCCTGGCGTTGCTTCTTCTTGAAGGCTCTCCCAGCCCAGCAGGCCATAGCACTCATGGCAGGCTGCAGCCTAATTCTGGGCAGTATGCAGCCTCTCTCCTTCCAAGGCTGACTTACACAAGCTTAGTTGCAATTTTCCAGATACTCAGCCTGGTCCTGAGCCACCTTCTTCAGTAAGAGACATCCCTCCTTCTCCCCCCCCCCCCCCACCCTGTGATGCATTCTGCCTGTGGCCAACGTAGTTTCCAAGCTTTGGAGCAGGCCACCTGGAAATACAGAGATAACCTGGTGAAATACAGGATTTACAGGGGCCGGGGTGCGGTGTGTGGGTGGGTGGGGACAGCGGTGGGGTGTGGTTACACATGTCGGGCCATGGATGATGAAACTGGGCGGTAATATATGAGCCCTATGAGACCACAAGGGGAATACTATGTTCCTCACTGCCTCCCAAGGAAGATGAACATAATGAGCTGGCTGTGTTTCAGAGAAGGGCAATTAAGATGATTAAGGGACCAGAGGGAGTGACTTAGGGGGAGAGATTAAAGGTATTAAGCATGTATACCTTGGCTGGGCTCAAAGCAGAGGGAATGTGGAAACTCCATAAGCATCTTCAGATTATAAACATCAGGAGAAGTGAAATTGTTTCACAGGGTCCCCGAAGGATGTTACTGGAAGAAATGGGATGGAAGAAAAAATAACTACCTGCTACAGGCAGCTTCTGAACAGAGCCAGATGCCACAAATGCAGAGTTGTAACTAACCCTGTGTTTCTTTTTAAAGACAAATAGAGACCCAGTATTACAGGAAAGGCCTGATATTAGAGAGCAGAGACAGATCTCAGAGACATAGAACACCTTGAAGGAAAAATTAGTAACACTATTTTTTAGAGCCTCAGCAGGAAAGACTTATGTTCACTGACATTAATTACTAGTTGTTTAAACATAGCATTTGAAGTGTTATTGTTTTACCCTTCCCTTCTAAAGTGATCTAACATGGCCTGCCTCCTTAATATTCTTCGTGCATGAAATCCCCCATCCCCTAACTCCTTCCCTAGCCCGACTCCCTAGCTATTAAATCTTACTCCTTCTTCAGAATCTTCCCCTTTGGGCCTCTCCGACACTTTGTCTCTTCCTTATGTTGCTATCATCTATCCATCACACACTGTTTGAACTGATAGCTGGTATAATCTTGTCAGCTTGATTGGATCTGGAGTCAACAGAAAGGCAAGCCGCTGGGCACACTCATGAAGGGTTTTCGTCCATCAGATTACTTGAAGTGGATATATCTACCTAAGTGTTGGTGGCATGCACTGCACTTCCTGGTGGCAATCCAAACGAAAAGGAGAAGGGATATAGAAACTTTGCTTTTTCTCTGCTTGTCTTCATACAGGCTGGCAAGTTCATCCACCCTTGGCTGTCATTACTTATCATGGTTTTAAATGATTGGCCCAGGAAGTGGCACTATTTGGAGGTGTGGCCTTGTTGGAGTAAGTGTGTCACTGTGGACATGGGTTTTAAGACCCTCATGCTAGCAGCCTTCAGATGAAGATGTAGAACTCTCAGCTTCTCCTGCACCATGCCTGCCTGGGTGCTGCCATGCTCCTGCCTTGATGATAATGGACTGAACTTCTGAACCTGTAAGCCAGCCCGAGTTAAATGTCCTTCAATAAGAGTTGTCTTGGTCATGGTGTCTGTTCACAGCAGTATGTTCTTCCCCTCAACCACACTTACTGTAGTTGAATTGTAATCACTATAGCCATCTTAGTAGGTGTGACATGGTGTCCTTGAATTGGTATTTTGCTTCCTTATTGTTTAAGGATTTCAAACATCTTTTCAAGTGCTTCATAATTGTATTTTTGCACAATTTAAACTTACTCACCAAATGTCTATTTGAGTCATTTGCCAGTTCTTAAGTTTGCTTATTGGATTCATGATTGCTAAGTGTGTTTATATATCTGAAAAACTGACATCTATATGATTTCACTTTTTTGTTTTGGGGGCTGTGTGTGCAAAAAAATTATCTGATAAAGACTAGTTTTTTCCTTTTTTTATTCATTGATTGTATTTTTTGGTTTTATACCTAAAATAAAGATCTACTGCTAAATCCAAGAATAAGATAGAGTTGCTGCTGTGTTGTACCCTAAGAATATAACTGTTTATGTCTTTATAGCTGGGTCTGTGATTCATTTTGAGTTAGTATTAGTATAAAGTGTGAGGTAAGGATGTGACTGTCTAATTGACTTGTCACCATTTGGTGAGTAAGTTTACTCTCCCCCATGCCACGGTCTGGCCACTCATTGTCAATAAGCCACTTGACCATGAGTACGTGGGTTTGTTTCTGTTGTTTTTTTCCTCCTTTTCTATTGTATATTTTCTGTATTTACATTTCAAATGTTATCCTCTTTTCCATTCCCATCTCCCATCTACACCCACTCCCATTGCCTCCATGAAGGTGCTCCCTCTCCCAACCACCCTCTCCCACCTCAGCACCTTGGAATTCCCCTACACTAGGAAAACAAGGGTTTGTTTCTGAATTCCTGTTTCTCATTAATTCCCGTGCCTATGTTGACACCAATCCCATACACCTTTTACTGCAGTAAGTTTGTGATCGTTTTCAAAACTAGAAAGCATATTTGTTTCAGATGCCAGGTACTAAGGAGACAGAGGCAGACAGATCTCTGTGGTTCAAGACCAGCCAAGGGTACATAGTGAGAATCTCAGTCTCTCTCTCTCTCTTACTCTCTCTCTCCGTGTGTGTGTGTGTGTGTGTGTGTGTGTGTGTGTGTGTGTCTGTGTGTATGTCTGTGTGTGTATGTGTTTTAAATTATCTATCTGGGATTTATTTATAATTTCAAATAAATTTTAGAATCTTTTTGTTTCTTTCTACAGAAGAACCAGAACATTTGGTAAGAGTGCCATTTGACTTGTAGATCCATTTGTAGAAAGTTGTCAGTTGACAGCGTTACTTGACTCAGTAGGCATGGAATATCTGTAGTGAGCGCCTTAGTTTCTGTCAGCATTGGTAGTCTCCAGTATTTAAGTTTTACATCCTTAACCTTTATTCTAGGTTACTTATACTGTAATTTTTGTTTTGTTTTGAAGTAATTACGCATCAATGTTGAGGGGGGCAGTATGCTTAGGGCAAGAGTTTCCTATGGCAAGGTTTTGTATACTGTTGGCATTAATTAAAACTAGCCCTTTCCCCCTAAAATGGTACACTATAAAAATACAAAAGAACGTATTAGTGAAAAAATTAGAAACAACTGCAAACATAACAGAACACACACACACACACACATGAGCAATGGTGTGAATATGGGCTCAGGCTAGTTCATGGGCTGACCACTATAGCAGACTTGATAAACTTTAGGTTTAGTGAGTGATCCTGTCTCACATATTAAAGGTAGAATGTGATTAAGGAGAGACACTGGATGTTGTCTGTCCTTTCCTCTGGCATCCCTATGCACGTGCATATGCACCCATGGGCACACCACACCAGCAATACAGAACCATCACACACAGAACACTGTCTACATATGCAAAAATAAATTACGACACAATAGTTGGTTTTAAGTCTTTATCTTGAATATATAATATCTGGACTTCTTTAGCAGCAGTCTCTATTGGATTTTTTCTGCTTCTGTAATTTTTCATTTCATATCTCATTTTTTTTACTGAACAATATATTTCTTAATGATCATGCTACAAACTCTTTAAATTAGATCCTCTCCAGACTTTTTACTCACTGTTGCAGCCTATTGTTCATTGCGGTTGTTACTAATTTTGTAAAGCCTGTAATTTTCATTGTATGTGATTATAGAAATTTTTATTCCTTTAACTTACTTATTATTTATCTAATAAGTTGACAACAACTATTAAAAGGATTTGAACAAAAGAAAAATAAAAAACCCAAGTCTTTGCAGAGAGCCTTTCTGTATGCATGGGGCCATGTCTTCAACTCAACCTGACAGTTAACTCTGTCCTAGGGTTAACTTCCTGCTCTCAAAAGAGATTGAGGAGAGGAGAGGACATCTCAGGTTTCTCCTGAACATTCACTGAGTGCTGGAAACACGTGTGTCTTCTAGATACCCAAGACTACCTGAGAGTTTTAAAGAGTTACCAGTTTCTAGCATTTCTTGTCCAGCTTTTTCGTTTGTTATTGCTATTGCGCTGAGTAATAAAGATTAATATATTTGCTTTGGAATGCTTTCAACAAATGCTACCTCTGTAGCCATGTTAGCTTCGTCAAGGTTTTTGTTTAGTGACAATAAGGCAGGTTTTGTGAACTCCTACTTTGGAGAACCCTCAGAGATACCAAAACAAATAAAACAAAGACATTGAGTCTAGGTACTATTCTGTGATCTTCACTTAAACATTAGAAGCTGGTACCAGGGTGTGGGTCAGCTGCTTTCAATGCTGTGGCCAAGTTAAGACATGGCATCGAGGATAAATTAAAACACCACAAAACTGTCTTATAAAGATTAAGAATCTTCTTTCCCCTTCACTAAGTAGTCAGTTGGTGTTGTATGCCTTTGATTCATGCCCAAAGTCTCCTCACGGTTGCTCTTGACGCTTTTCACCAGTTTGATTTCTGCTCTGAAGGAGAAGCAAGCTTCACTGCAGCCATTTTCACAGATGCCACTTCTTTAGCCTTTTGATAACTGATTTTGTGGCAGTTAAACCCAGGATGGTGCAACTACAACAAATTAAATGTGTTTTGAAGAGATAGGGAAAGAGTCTATACATTCTTTTAGAACATGTGTGCTAATTGCGTGGATGTTGACAATGTATGGTAGAGCAGCAACTAGCAGCTGCATCAAAGGTAGACCCAGAAGATCAACAAGACCGGGTCCGGTGTAAGTTACCAGAAATGACATAGAGGACAGGGAAGTTAGAGCCAGCGGGATCCTCTTCAGAGGGAACTCATCCAGGCTCATCCAGAGGGAACTTCTTCAGGAATCATACATATAAGGACTTTGATGGCTACTTAAGGTTTTCCCCTAAATCTGCATTATGGGTATAGGATGCTCTCATAGCTGAGAAGGAGGCCAAAAGACTTGTCAGACGTGGGTCTATTCTCTCGCATGCTAGCAGGGATGATGCTATCCTTGGAAGAGTGCAAGAAGCTGTTTAAAAAAAAGTAAGGAGGGAGGAAGGAAGATGGGCAACAAGGACTGTTATTCGACTAGATTTTGAAGACTGGAACACTGGAGCGTTCCAAGTTATTATCATGTCAGAAGCACCTGGCTCTTGCCCAGGACACAGGGGCCATGCTGGCTGATGGCTCACTGCTCCAAGGATGACGGAAGCAACCTTGGCTGTGAACTCTGTAACCTGAGCCCACCCATGTCTGCTGATTCATGTGGAGAAAGCTAGATAAAGTCAGAAAAGGTGTGAGAAGAATTTCTACCAATTCTTCTTGATTGAGATGCTGGGTAGAAGTAAGGATTTAGAAACAATTTTGCAAAAAAAAAAAAAAAAAAAAAAAAAAAAGTCTGCTCTTGTCTCATTCTGTCCAACGGTGCAAAGTAAGAAGTAAGCAGACAGTCTTGCCAGTGGTGTTAAAACGGAGTTCAGTTTCCTGGACTGTGAGGCTGAAGCATTGGACAGATGATGCCATAAAAAGTCTGGCAGGAATGTATTTGGCAACAGATTCACAAAAGAAATCAAGAGAGCCATAAATCAAAATTTAAGAGCAAATCATTTTAATAGCAGCTAATTCTTATTAAGCTCTCACTGTAGACTGGCTTCAGCATTTAAAAATATATTTTCTAATTAAACTCTTAAAGCAATCTTATGAAATAGGTACTAATGTCACTGTCATTTTATAGATGAAACTAGAGCATAGAGAGGTTCTGTATTTGTTTTTTAAAGGCCCTTAAAATAGGGAACTCGAGATAAAAAATAAAAATAAAAATAAAAAACCTGAACCTGAAAGTATCTAATAAAAACTAACAAAACTATATCAAGTATTTCCTATGGGAAAATGTTTTTTGGTTTTGTTTTGTTTTGTTTTGTTTTTTGTTTTTTTTTTAGAATGACAGACCATAATTAAAAGGTCCCAGTGGGACTGAAGAAGTGGTGCAGGGGTAAAGAACCCTTGCTGATTGCAGAGAACCCAGGTTCAGTTCCCAGCTCCCCACCAATGGCTCAGAACTGCCTGTAGCCCTGGTTGCAGAAAATTCCTTCTTCTGGCCTTTCTGGACACTTGCACACAAGAAGTACACACATATATTCTTGGGTTTATGTACCCATGCAGTCAAATAAATACAGTTTTTAAAGAAGGTACCTCAAAAGTCTCTGTTGAAAAGAAGACTGAGGAATGTTGGAGTTTGTTATTGGTATAAAAATAAACTGAAGGTAGCAACAAACATGTCACAGGAATAAAATACTAGACACAAGTTTTAGAGATGTACTCTTGTGTAGCAATTACTGGAGAATTTATATGGAGACTATCTAAAGCTATCATTGCTGTGAACTCAGATGCCTTGGAAGGCCACTTTGTGAGAGTAGGAATAGGAGAGCTGGTACAGACCTGTAGGACTCATGGGACAGAGATCAGAAGTGAGAAGCACCCTGGGTAAGGAAGGAACCTCTGCACAAGTCGGGGCAGCAAAGGCTGAGGAGCTTGTCACAGACAGCTTGGCCAGACTGAGCATGTGAGAACAGCTTCATTTTTTAAGTAATATTTTCTTAATACAGATTACTAAACTGATGTAATAGCACTGAGATATTTTAATCGTGTAGACATGTGGTAGAAGTATTATCCAGCTGAAGCGGAACATTTGATAAAACTTTGGCCTGCCTTTACCTACCATTTTATCTTTTAAAAGAACAGGGAAGCTGAGATTCTGGACTTCATTTGGTCCAAAACAACTTAATCAGTGATGGAGAAAGAAATTATTTTGCACACACGCACAAATGCATGATGCTTTCACACACACACACACACACACACACACACACACACACAAATGCATGGTGCTTTTTGAGTGTCTTATATTTCCCTTCTACTTTGGGAAATCAAATTTTAATTAATTTTTTATTTCTAGTTTTATTTCAGTAGAGTAACAAAATAAGGTCAGTATTATGTGAATCATTACATTTGTTGGGATTTCCATTGGGGCTCAGAGCTGAGTGATCTCTTTTTGCTCAAAAAGCATGAATCTCGGACATGTGCCTGCAAGATTTAATGCACATCACTGAATTATGTTTTTAACCATATGGTGAGGATGGTCTGTTTCTCTCCAGTTCTATATTTTATGTTTGTCAAGCTCTGCTTACACACTGTTGATGGATGTGTGCAGAGCAGGATTGTTATTATCTAGTAACATAAGCAAAATCATCATGGTTTTTTAGTAAGTTGTATTATAATTAAATAATAGTTTTATATAACCTTAAGTGAGTACATTGTTCATATAATTATAGTTTATATTGCTAGTTTATTTACATAACTTTTTGTTTTGAAAAAAATCAAGCGTTACAGATAGAATTATTTATACCCCCATTTTATTTACAATGATCACTTGAAAACTCAAATAAGCAGCTACTGTGCATCAACTCTGGGTTCTGTCCCATATTTCCTTATACAGGAGAAAGAGTCTAATACATGTTAACTCATTTTGCTGTGTTGCTTAAGGTTAACAAAAGCATATTTCAAAAAGATCAAAGAAAATCTTTAGCAATATTTCATTGGTAAAGCCAAAGAGAACTATAGAAGCCTGAAAGGTATATATTTATGCATATATTACATTATGCATAATTAATATAGATAATAACGCAGTCAATGCACTGCCAAAGCAGTAGATGAGAGCTGATATATTTATATATATATATGCACAGACAATGAAGTATAGCATAAGAGCCTTTGGTACAAGGGCCATAATTCCAGCTACCATAGGAATATGTGTGTGTGATATCATATATATCATATAGCATGTATATTATGTATCACCTATATCATATGTATACACACACACACACACATGTCACCTATATTATTACACAATCTAAACTCCTAGCAAGGAAAGATTGTGCAAGCTGCTATGAGTATCACTGAGCAGATGGCAGACATCAGGGGCTTGGCCATGTCAGAGATTGCCTGGGGACACAGAAAGTCTTACACTCTTGGAAAAATAAAATCACTTTGTTCTAATTAACTCCCAAATAAAAACAACACACAACTAGTTTAAGAAAATTTCCCCATGGCACTACTTGAGAGTCTTCCATTCTATGACTATTTGACGCCGGTAAAGACCGTCCTGTTATTCTGCTCAGTGTGGAGGATTTCTCATGGATGGTTTAAACTCTACGGTTGTCTGCTGGGTTAGCTATGGCTGTTAGCTCACCATCTTCCTTCACCTAACCTGCTTCATTTCCTCCTTTGCAGAGAATGACCTCTCGTATCCTCATGTTTGATAAGCTCTGTCTCGGGTGGGTGTCTATCTGGAGAAGGTCTGGAGGCCCAGATAGTAAGAATGAATCACGGTTCACTTGAAGCAGAGCTGGTGGCAGGTCCAACACAACAAAAGACAGCGTAGGGTGGAAATGCCTTATAAACAGAGCCCTTAGCATTGTTAACATTGGAATATCAGGGTACCAGAAGGGAACAGAGAAGACAAAGCAAGAAATGTAACTATAAGGCCAAGGAGACCAGAAAACTATGCTAAGCAATGTAGACACAGGAACCACTTAATAAAAGACACAGAACAAACGAGAGTTGAAAGTGAACTGAGAAACAAGGTATCCCAGGTATCATGCAAAGAGTTCCTGCAGGATGGAGAAAAAGCTAAGAGCGGGACCTCATCTACGGAGTGTCCAGAATAAAATACAACTACATGCCAGGTGTGCTTGCCATGTGGAAGTCCAGGCTTCATCGAGAAAAGAATGGGACCAAGTGAGGGAGAACAGAGAGCTGATGACAGTCTTGGATCCCCAGATATCTTGGAACTAGGTTAGCTCTCAGAAATGATGCAGTCTTCTCTCCCCTATTAAAGGACATCGACCTCTCCCTTCTTAAAGATAATGAATGAAGTTCTCATTCCCCTTGGACTCTATCTTCAGGGCCCTCTCCTCTAACCCAGACCACAATAAGGCAATGAGGGAAAACAGGGCCTGACAGAGGAAATTTCTGTATCACAATGAGCTACAACATGGAGCTAGCACATTCTACCAGGAGCTAGGGAATTATGAAGCTGCATGAGTGAAAGCATTAGAATGGGAGACTGAATGGAGAGCCTAGTGGTATGGATAGGAGATTTTACTGATTTGGTAAAGGAAAGCTTACTGATCACCATAGAATGCAATAGGGGGCAACAGCACTAGGAGATAAAAATGGCTTCTCATGCACAGGAAGTGATGGGCATGCTAGAGGAGGTTGAGATACCAGAATTTCTCATTTTTCCTAAAGTCAATACACTATTTAGGACCAGGAAAGCTACCTAAATGGTCTTGTTTCATAGGAAAGTCTAGGGCACAGTGGGTCTCAACCTTCCTAGTGCTGTGACCCTTTAATACAGTTCCTCATGTGGTGACTCTCAACAATAAAATGATTTATTTATTTTATTTTATGATTACTTCATAACTTTAATTTTTCTACTGTTGTGAAATGCAGGTGACTCCTGAGCAAAGGACTTGCCCCATCACACACACACATATACACACACACACACACACACACACACACACACACACAAGCTGAGAACCACTGGTCTAGAGGGTCCATCTTTGTAGATGTTTCTTCTGGTTGGACATAGTCATTGCTATTTCATACCAGTGAACGTATGAGCGCTGGCAGGATTCACAAGACCGGGCATGAACGTCGCCCTGTAAACAGGGACTCAAAAGCCATCGTATTTCACATGGTCCCTTCTCTCCCGAGTTGTACAGAAGATGCTCTACAACGTTTAACTGCTCACAAGGGACTATTTAGTCAAGCAGCCTTTTGTGATTCATTCAAGAGGGAAACCAGGGCCCTCCGTGGTATAGGGACCCGTAGGTTGTCCAGGGAACTTCCTGGTCTTGGAGCTATAGCTCAATCACCTGTTCTTCTGTAAGCAACCACAACACACCCAAGCTGAATCTGCAGGGTACTGTCTCTGATTGGTTGGGGACCTTTCTGAGGTAAGTATATGTTTACTTACACCAATCAGAAAAGTCATGTGGCACTCTTCCAATGTCCATATGCTGAAATTCTAACCCCATGATGACAGCATAATGAAATAGGGCCTCTAGAAGACGATTAACTCATGAAAACGGAGCCTTGGAGAATGAGAACTGTGCACTTTCAAAGAATCCCGAGGGAGGTGGTGGTTTGAATGAAAATGACCCCCTTAGGCTCATAAGTGCCATTAGGAGGTGTGTCCTTGTTGGAGGGATTGTGTCACTAGAGTGGGTTTGAGGTTTCAAATGTTCTAGCCTGGTCTGGTGTTTTTCTTCCTACTGCCTGCCTGCTGGTTAGATGTAGAACCCTTAGCTTCTCCAGCACCATGTTGCCTGGGTGGGTACTGCCACGTTTCCACCAATGACAATGGACTAACCCTCTGAACCTGTAAGCCAGCCCCAGTTAAATGTTTTTCTTTACAGTGTTGCTGTGGTTGTGCCGCCTCTTCACAGCAATAGAACACTGACTAAGACAGGGAATTTGTTGAAATCTTTTTCCATGTGAAGACACGGTGAAAATATTGCCATTGAATTGCCATCTTACCAAACAGAACCTGCCTGTTTGGATCTTGGAAATCCAGAACTGTAAAAATAAATAAATAAATAAATAAATAAATAAATAAATAAATAAATAAATGTCTGTTTATACCCCAAAGGGCTAACATAAATATTTACCAATGCTTAGAGGAATGCACCATTAAGTAGGGTACCAAATAATACACCATTAAATATCATTAAAACACTTCACAATGGCTGCTTGCTGGCCAAGCTGAAGGGTAAAAGAGACCAATAAAGCACCAGATTCACTGACAATAATGAAGTTGCTATACTCCCCAAAGAACACAGTTAAAGGGTAGCATGTAACTCAGAAGCCACAATGAAAGTAGATGTAATTATTGCAGTTACTGATAACCTTCATTGGTGGCCTAGGGACAACCTCTCAAAGGCTTACAGAGGTAGCCAACAGAATGGGTGCAGGGTGGGATTAGGGAGGCTGTGAGAAGCAGAACCTAAAGGATGTAAGTGGAGACATACAAATAGTTCTTTATAGTAGCATTTCTCCTTCCTCTTGAGTCTGGAGCAGGCTGACAGGTTAGGTTCTGAGGAGTAGGCTGCTGGTGGTATTCCTTCTTGTTTTGGAGAGAACAGTCTTGCCTTTCTTAGGCCTTCCACTGGATGAGGCTTACTCACATTATGGAGGAAAATGTCTTTATTATGGTCCACTGATTTCAATCTTAAGCTCACCCTATAACCTTCATAGAAACAGCCATATCTGATGAATTATCTGAGCACTGTGTCCCACCTAGCTGACATACTCATTCATCAAAATTATCAAAATGGACAAAATAGCTATCAAACAGGAGCAAACTCTAATACTTGTACTATCAGAACCAACATATTATGTTCAGGAGCATAAAAGAAGCTACCATTGCAAGAGATCATGGCCTCACCCAGTATCCAGATCTGAGCCAGTTTTTAGGTCTGGTGTCTTTAAAATAAAGGCAAGAAGAAGAACTCTGTAACACCTCAACAAATGTGCACAGTGATGGTTCTATAAGTGCCCGTAGACATTTAGTTGTGTGGCTTTACACTGGGGAAAAGGGAATGCCCCAAATCTTGAGAATTGTTAGATTACAAACCTGAGTCCCATAACACCACATTATTGTAAGAATATTCAAGCGTGAGATATAACCCAAGCCTGGTACTGGGAGCTTCATCTAGTGACAATAGCCAGACAGGACTCTGTCTCCCTATTATTTGGCGATTTCACTTAGATCGCCTTTAGATACGTGTTTCTATTGTATCAGAGAATAGAGGACGCTAAGAAAACAAGACCCTCGAAATCAACAGGACCAAAGCTCATGTAAACTCACAAAAGTTTGAATAGATCTACACGGGGCTGAGCCAGGTCTCTGTGCATATATTAAGATGTCTATTTAGTGTTTTATGGGATTCCTGAGTGTTTGAGAAAGTGGATCTTATGCCTGGGCTCTTTTCCTTCTGTTGGTTTATCCTGTGCAAATTAAATGTGATTGTTTTTGTTTTATCTTATTATATTTTACATTTTGTTACATTAAAAATGAGCTCGACCCATCTAAAAAGGGGAGAATGTTGTAGATTGCCCTGGTGCTGTTTGTATTTTGATGGTAATTCCACTTCCTCAAGAGGAGCTTCCTGAGATGAGGAATGAATCATGTGCTGAGGTGACTTCCTGTGAACCTTTCCCTAATGAATTAGATTTCTAGGAACCAGTCACTGAGTGAGGACTAGTTGGGACTTCCAGGTTGGAGAGGGGAAGAGAAGAGGCAGGAGAAGCTGACTTGCTTTTGGACAGGGATAGCTTAGAAGACAAAATGTAGCTAACAAAAGGCCCCCAGTTTAGGTGGCAGACCCACCAGGATTCGCCACCAGAGGAGTTATATTTAATACAGCATACAACATTAGGATGCTGGTTGCTGTGCCCAGTGATTGAGTTTCCTGTTGATTCTAAACTAAGTTTGTGTGGTGTTTCTCTTGGCGACTCAACTGAGTTTCAGAGAAAGGAGGTGGCAAAGCGTGGGTTTGTGAGAAGTATACTCCAACTAGCCTTGTGAATCTGGATGTGTGTGGCTTGTGTGGCAGCAACCTGCCATGGGAACTTAGTCAGGTGGAGAGATTTCAGAGCTTCGTGTCAGAGAGTCTGTCGAGATGAGAACAGGCCAGGCCTGGCGGTGCCCTGCTAGCAGAGAGTGGGATGGTGCCTTTTTTATTATTTCCCCAAACATAGGTGTTGCTTTCTTGGTAAGTCCTATGACACAGAGACAAACAAGTTTTCTCATGCTTCCCTTGTCATTTATTTTATCAGAGGGATTTGTCCCATGACATATTACCCCTCAAGTGCCCAGTGCCTTAATGACACTAGTTTGAGATTTAGGTTTTAACCTATGACCTATGGAGGCACACAACATTCAGACCATAGCAATAGAGGAAGTCATAAATGAGGTGTGGCCAAGGTCCAGGAAATGGGCATACACGCTGCATAGTCATTTCCTCTGTCCCTGAATGTGTAATTTTAAGAAAGATATACTTGGTGGTTGGTACAACCTTATATTAGTATGTGGAGTAGGGTTATCATTATAAGGAAGGCAAAAAGAAATCCCTGAAATTGCCCTATAAATAGTGAGTTGAAATCAATTGTGAATCCCAAGAGAATGAGAGAAATGTGCTTGCCTCGAGGTTATAACTACACTTAATTCTCCAGTCTGGTCTCGTCAAAAGCCAATGGAACCCTGGAAGGCACAGTAAGTTAGTACAAACATAACCAAGCCATAGTTCTAATTGGCAGTTGAGGTGGCAGATGTGGAGATTGACATGGTCTCAGTATATGACTCACCACTGATGATCTGGCAAATGCATTATAAAAGAGGATCAGAATAGTTTATACTCCTAGAGAATATGTGATCTACTCATGTAGTTTTTATCTGTCTACCTTTCGTCACAACATATTCTAAAGAGCTCTGGACACCCTCCCCAACATCATATTGGTCTACTATATCACTAATTCCATGATAATTATGCATCAACTAGAACTGGCCATATGTTTGCTCTCTGGTGTATGGGAGATATGTCCCATCATTAGTTAGGGAACTGCATTGGTAACTCTTAAGGATCTAGTGGTGAGGGACCATCTAGTCCAAGGAATGATTTTACCTTGCACCATGAAGGAGGTAAAATGCCCAGTGAGTCTATTCTGTTAGCAGAATCAGTATATACCACACCTTAGAAGAGTGCTCAAGCTTGTGTTTCATGTAGTTTTAAAAACCAGACTACCTCCTTGTCTGAGCCACAACCCCTGCTCCCAACTTAGCATCACCAAAGGCTAGCTGGAGACTTTCCCAGGAGCCCAACCCATGCTCAGACCTCTCCCAGTTCCCTTTGTTCCATCCTGCTCAGCCCAGGATCAAGCCCAACTCAGGAATTGGGAGCTGCTGTCCTCATTCCACTGATTCCCTTTCTGCTAGCTTTGCCAAGCAACCAGCTATGGTCCCACTTCCTTCTTCTTCCTGCCCACCTTAGCTCCGTAAAAGAAAAACACTAGACAGATTTATTATTTCATAACTTGCCAGATAGAGCAATTGCTGGGCTTTTATCAGCTAACCTATTTCAGCCATCCGCCTTTCCAACCACCCAAGATCTTACATGGTTGTAGTGGGCCTCCTGTTCTAAAACCTGGTTGAGAGACTCTGCTCTCTCTGTATCTTCCCTTCTTTCTTCTCCTGGGACCTGGAAGTTCCACTTTTTTCCTCTCGCTCAGCAACTGGCTTGTGCCTTCTTTATTGACACAATCAAGAACCAGTTAGGGAGTCAACACCTCTCTCTACAGGCTTGCTTGTATTTGGTTTGTCTGGTCAGCGTTTCCTGCATCAAGCTTATCTTGCTCTTGCCTTGTGCCCTTGGATGACCTTGGAAATTTGATCCTTTCACTTCTATGTTCTGAGTTCTGGGATTAACTGCTATGCACCATGAGCTCTGGTTGGTTTTAGGAGGAGCTGGGAATTTAACTGGGGGCTCCATGCACGCTAACCAAGCTGTGTACCAACTGAGGCATATTGCCATACCTTTCTCTGCGTATTTTATGAATGAAAGTTTACTTACTCAGTGTGGGGTCTAAGAAAAGGTTATAGTGCTAGTCAGGCTGGGGCTTGGGTCATATACCTTCCAGAACGTATAGAATTCTAGCCCATGAGAGCAGTGATAGGAAACAATGCATATGACAAGGCCTACACACTCCAACTCAGATCCCCAGGATTATGTATCAAGACTGTTTTAGCTACGTGGAACATTTAACATCTGTTGCAAAAGAACTTCTGAGACATATTTGAGTTTTGATTGAGGGTCTGAGCATGAAATACCACCTGTCCAAAACTACTCAGATGTGAAATTATTTCATCAATAATTGCTCATCCTACATGAGATTTTAGTTTAGTGTGTCAGAGGACCTTGTAGCAATGCACACAGGACAAGAGGACACAAACAAGCTGGATAAACAGGTGGCTCTAACATATGTGTCACCAACCACTGTTATGTCATCTCTCCTCCTTCCCATCTTCATCTCACTCTCGGTTGCATGAAACAGCCCTTACAATTAGTTCCTGGATGAGTTAAAAAAAAAAAAAGCTTTGCTAATCGATTAATCAGCTTGGTATGTGAGAAAAAAAATGAATGTACTATACAACTGCATGCCTAAGAGTGGCCCTGAGAACTGGCAAAGAAGAGAAAACATAGTTAAGACTTGGAATGGTATGCATGGTCTCCTGCTTTGTGTTGTCAGAGAAGTGACCACAAGTTAGAAGGACATCTAACTCATGGGAAGTAGTATGTGGCAGAGCTGATTTGAAAGAAGGAAGATTAAGACATAGGGAGTGAGGAATCTTGGGACAAGGCCTGACAATGTTATTGTCAACATGAGATGATTTAGAATTACTAATGACACAAACCTCTGGATGTGTCCATAAAGGATGATCTAGGTTAGTTTAACTGAAGTGCAAAGGCCCACCCCAAAGGTGGGCGTTACTATTTCTTGGGTTTGGTGCTGGATTCCATAAAAAGAAGAGACATAGCTAAGCATCAGCATTCTTGACTCCCTCTTTCTGCATGTGGGTGCAGTGTTGCCAGCTGGCCTCTTGTACCTGCCACCATGCCTTCTCTGCCATGATGGAAGGTCTCCCCTCAAACTGTAAGCCAGAACAAATGTTTTCTCCTTTAAGTTGCTTTTTCCAGGTATTTTTGTCACAACAATAAGAAAACCAACTAGGGCACATAGATGGAAGTACCAAACTGTATAAAGTGTGAAAATATTCATGTAACACATGTATGTCCACAGAAGGCATCTATAAAGGAGAGATATAGCACCCAATGTTTGTCATCACTTACCTTAGTGACAGTGAGCAAAATGCAGAGACAATGTCCATGAACTGACATCACAGTGGATGACTTCTTACAGTCATTGTACTGCAGAATACTCAGCCTGCCAGCAACAAGGGTGGATATTCAGACTTTGATACGTTCTCATCCCTCAAGGTAACCTGAGTCACTTGTTTGACTACTCGCAGTCCCTTCCACTGTGGAAGGGCTGATGACTTATTCTGAAAGAGATAAACACATGTTCTGGGTTTGTAAGGGTCCGTGATTCATGGAAGAATGATAACCCGGACTCAAATAGTGGGTAAACACAAAGACTGTTTCCACCATGCTGGATCTCCCCTTACCAAAAAAGATCACCAAGTGAGCTTGCTCACATTAGGAGAATTCCAAAGTTGGTGACTTTTATTTTGCTCCATTTCTAGGGACATCTAGAACCATTACTGGGACATGGGGGCTGGAAACTGTTGCTGAGGAAGTCTGGAAACTGTTGCTGACCCATTGTCCTTTCCTCAGTCCAGGTACTGCAGCAGCTTCTGAGGCCTGGACTTGCCTGGACTTAACCGGTTTTTGGCAGTAGAGATTTAGGCCTTGTCTCCTGCCTATTTGAAGCGCGTCACAAAGTCTGCCTAGCCTTCTCAGGTGTAACTTTGTATTTCATTTCTGCAGAGCTCTACATGGCAAAAATCTCAACTATGGAAATACTTGCTCTTATTATTGTTAAAAGATGACATCCCAGGTTTTGGCACCAATGTCAGAAAAAGGATGAAGAGAGTCGAGGGGGTATTGCCCATGAAGGCTCGATGAGGCCTGGGGCAAGAGAGATGCCTCTGGGGGACCCATGTTCAGAATCTCTTCCCCGTAAGGGACCAGCCACATGATCATATAGCACAGAATAGAGTTTATTCAGGTCATGGTGTGAGTTAAAAGGGTACTAGAGTCAGAGAGAGAGAAGAGGAGAGTAGACAGGTAGAGAAGTAGAGGCTGACCATGAGGACATGGAAAGAGAGGGGGAAAGGGAAGGGAGAGAGGAGGGGCAAGTGGGGGGGAGAACAAGAGTGAGAGGAGGGCAAGAGAGAGAGGAGCGGCCAAGCAGCCCATTTTATAGTGTCAGGTAACTGGGGCGGAGAATACCTGGTTATTGCCAGGTAACTGAGGGGTAGAGTTTACAGAAGCCCAATATTTACCTTGGTTTGGTTTAATTAAAAAAGAAAGATTAGAGGTGATGGTGGACCAGGAATAGGGTCATTGTGATCTCTGACTGCTTCATGTTTGTTTGGGGACAACATTTTTAAAGAGTCTAGAAAAGTGGGAGTGGGGATGTTTGTCCAGTCTTAGAGTTGGCTGTTTTCTTGTTGCCCAGGGTCTATGGAACCATCTGAGGATAGGTCAGAAGGAACAGGTCCAGTAGAAGTGTCTGTGTCTGCAAGAGAAGGCTGGGACATCTGTAGGTTGCTTCTCTGGAGCAGTTCTAGATGTAATGACCACCTGGACTTGGCAAGATGCTGGAACACACACATGTATACATTATAGGTAGAGATTAAGTACATTTGGAAGAAAAAAAAATTGCAGGAGTAGTCCTAATACTGCCCTTTCTCCTCTTCTCTTATCATAAAAAGGAGGAAAAGAGAATGGGGAAACCACTAGTGAAAGGGAAATAGGGGTACCGAGAGTCTCACTGGCTACTTCCTGCTGTCTTGGGGGCATTGTAGGGGTACAGCTGGCTTTCACCATCCAGGTCCACCTGGAAAATGTTTACCTAAAATCAAGCTCCTCCAGACATTGGCTGGTAATCTTATAACAGGATCTGATTAATAGTTTGGTTAGATTTATTCTTCTGCATCTGTCATTGAAGAAATGTAGAAACAAGATTGATAAGGTTTGGAGCAAATAGTCAAATGATGAGATAGAAGGGGTCAGGATGGGGGACCTCTTTCCATTTACCAGACCATTGTCAGTACGTGTAGTTTTAGAGATTTGTAATTTTCTAGGAGACATCTTAGTGGGGAGCCCAGTGATACATTCTGAGACATTGAGTTGCCCATTGGGAAAAAAGGGGGAAGGGCTTCCGAGCTATCTCAAACCAGCGTCCCAGTGGATAAACTCAACAGAGAAAATTCTGCCTATGCCAGGGGTCTGATTAGTCACTTGGACTCCTGGTGCCTGCGTCAGGTCCTGGACCTGACACTGAATGCCCCCACCAGACATGGACTTTGGTGAGAAAACTGGCTGCAAGAGCCCTGAAGGAGGGGGTTAAGCTGAGAGACATTTCCGAGGGGTCTTCCCAATGGTCTAGAACCTGTAGCTGCAGAGAACTAACCGGGGGTTCTCTTTGCCAACCGGCGTGGTAATCCCTATTACTCTGCTGGTGTTTGTGTGGGAACCTTAGTCACGATCTGGTATCAGGAAATTGAAACCATGCGGCATATGGTTGATGTATCTCAGCGGCCCATGAGGCAGGAGATATTGTCAGGAAAAGAATTAGATGTACATCTGAAACCCACATTTGAAATCTAGAGGAATCCCACCCTTTCGAACAGGTAGTAAGCTTTAGGCAGATGTACTTCTCTGGTGGAGTCTTATTTGGTCCATGAGATTTGAGTGCATGGCTTTGTTTTGTTTTGTTGTAGCTTATAAGTTTATAAAAGATATAACAACATGAGCCAACAACATAAAATTTTTCTAAGATGAGCTTTTGTGGACAGAAGGAGCAAGAATTATATATTTAAATTGTCTAGTGGAAAGGAAAGTTTAGTAAGAAGAAACATGAAGCATTAATGGTACCCAAGTTCAGGTAAGAAGGTAACCAATCATATCTGTAAGAGCTTATATCTGAACTAGTTGTTAGAAAATAGAAGTCTGGTTTTGTTGTTTTGTTTTGTTTTTTTGTTGTTGTTTTTTTAGTTGTCAGGCTGCAGTTACCTTAGCTGTCAATATAGTCAGAAATCTGGCTCAGAATAAGTAAAACTTTAATCTAGCAAGCATATCAATTAAAAAAAAAATGACAGAGTCTGTCAGCCAACAGTTCCCCTAGGTCTCTATTGTCTTCTCAGCAACTTGGACGCATTGGTCTGGTTTTCGAGCCCAGAAGACACAGAGCTTTTTCTGTGGAGTGGATGAATACATAACTCGAGAAATGACTCACCTTGCTTTAGATAAATCATTTGACTCAGACGATTCCAGCTTTGTGCACTTTGTTCCTCAGTGGTTATCACACCACAATCTAGGAAGCCTCTTGAAGCTGCATTCATATCTTCTGAGACCTTGTGGAGGTCAACTGTCAAGGGCTTAGGGAGAATCTGTCAGTCATGACTTAAATATTAATGATTAACATGTTTCTGACAGGATTGAAGGCTTTATCGGTTAGAGCACATTATAACTTAATGGCAGTACTAAAAAATCATAAAGACAGAATAAGACTGAAAATACTAAAGAGGAATAAAAACGTGTGGTGTTTGAGACAGGAGCTAGTGCACACAAGTGGGAGAGTGCAGTTGATGTACCTAATGCACATGCGTGGGAGGGGGCGTGGTTCTGTGGTAGTGGAGCAAGGCTAGAGCAGGTCCTCCTGGCAGGTGGAAGCCCTGGACTAGTGGTTCCGGCCTTGGAGCAGCGCCGCCCCACCCCTTGGTGGACTGGGGATTACCTGTACCTGTCTGCCATGGTGGGGAACCATGTGCTTGTTCTAAGCCCCTGCCTCCAGGACGCCCGCCTGCCTGTTGGCTCTGGGCTGTTAGCTCTGGGTTCCGCTGCAGGCCAGGAGCTGCCTCGCCCCTTGGTGGGTGGGGATTGTGGAGGGGCCCAAACAACCAAAGCCGCGCCCCTCCCGGGACCAGATGCTTGCCCGCCGGCTCCTAGTTTGCTGACTCTGCGGCTGAAGGTCTTGGCCTGTCCATGTCATGCGAACCAGGGAGTCCAAATAAAACCACGATCAAAGGCAGGAGCTGGAGCTAGAAGCAGACAGAAAGAATCTGGGACAGAGTCCAGGACAGAGAAAGCACATAACGAGGGTCAGTAAAAACATCTGTCCTCAGGGGTAGCTCCAAGCTCAGGAACTTTTCTCTGGAACCAAGTGGACACTTATTCTGACCAGTGGGGGTGGAGGGGGGGGGAGCTTATCAATTCTCTAAAGTTTAGGCCAGTCAGCATCGGGATTCAAACCTGTAGAGTTTCTCAATCTGAGTCATGGGGCACCAATGTTGTTAAAAGATGGCGTCCTGGGTTTTGGCACCAATGTTAGGAAAAGGATAAAGAGTGTGTGTGTGTGGGGGGGGAGGGTATGGCCCATGGAGGTGCGACGAGGCCTAGGCAAGGGAGATGTATCTGGGGGACCCATGTTGGGAATCCCTTCCCCCTAAGGGACCAGCCACATGACGAGGTATAGTACAGAATAGTTTATTTAGGTCATGGGGGAGTTAAGAAGGTAGTAGAGGCAAAGAGAGAGAAGAGGAGAGTAGAGAGGTAGAGAAGTAGAGGCCGGCTATGAGGACATGGAGAGAGAGTGAGGGAAAGGGAAGGGGGAGAGGAGGGGTAAGGAGGAGAGCAAGAGGGAAGAGGGCAAGAGAGGGAGTAGGAGGCAAGCAGCCCCTTTTATAGTGCCAGGTAACTGGGGCGCAGCATACCTGGCTGTTGCCAGGTAAGTGAGAGTGGGGTTTACTGAACCCCAACACTGATGGCATAGGCATCTGTAACTTTGCAGTAAAATAGGGACAAACTGGATGGCAAAAATGCTGCAGCAGCGGGCTGTGGCCTAAAGTCTACAGTCAGCATCAACAAATCACCCAGAAGCTTTCACTTAGGAGAGGTGGGTTGTCTCAACACCACATTCCATGATGTCCTGATTACTATGACTGAAACCCTTTTATGCATCTGTAGTTTACAGAAGAACTAGGGGCTCTTGGAATTTACAAAGGTAGAAACCAGCGTAACCCAGTGACTGTCATTAAAACACAGAGCTGAATATTCCAGGTGTTCCGTGGAACAGAGGGACCCTGAATTCTGTGATCCAAACAACATAATTACCATCCTGGAACTGGTTCTCACCTCAAAATCCAATACAGTTTTTGTGTATGCTATTAAGCATTCCAAGTGCCACCTTACACGTGTCTAATTTTCTCTTTGACGTTTCTACTGTCTTATTTGTATTTTGAGTCTGACATCTTTGTATTTACCCCTGTGACCTGGGCCTACTCCTGAATCCCCCCAACCTTTGAAGTGATAACGTATTTCATATGCTAATTAGGTGCTGGAGATTGGCAGCTTGGGGGCACTTTCAGGTTAGAGCTGGTCAGCAGAAGGAAGGAGGTGAGATCAGTAAATTGGGACTTTTACAAATGGAGGGGACAGAGCATGAGGGTTAAATTAGTTACCAGTGATGATTGATTATTCATATGTAATGAACTATTCATGAAGATCCAAAATGAAGGGGTCTAGTGCAATAATCCTCTTAGGAAAATGTTTCCTGTACGATCATGAGAGACCCATGCTCCCATCCCAAGCATCCATATAAAAAGCTGGTACAATCCCAGCTCTGTGGAGGCAAAGGCAGGAGGATCCCTGTAGCTTGATGACCAGCCAGTCTAGCTGGATTGGTGAGCTCTGAGCTCAGTAAGAGACTCTGTCTCAAAAATAAGGGTTGAGGAAGACACCCAGCATTGTGTCTGAGCTTCATGCACAAGCAGATACATGTGCATTCAGCTGCATGAACACATGCATACAACATATAAACTGTTTGGTTCCAGACCCTGGGACAATGGACTGAGGTGCATGTTTTACATTCCAAAGCGCTTGGCCTCCAGGCTCTCCCAGAATCCCTCAGGTCATACCCGACATACCCTTCCCCAAACCTGAACTTTCCAGATCAGGACTGGGCTGCCCATCCTTGAGAAGCTCTTCCCTATATAATTTAGACATTTTAGTCTCTCTCCTCTCTTCTTTCTCTACACACACATCCTTTCTCTTTCTCTTCCCCCTTTCCCTGCCTCCAATGGAACTCACCCGAGAGCAACGTCCCAATAAATCTGCTTATAACATGTTATGATGGGCCTGCGTACAATGGAAGGTAATTTGGGGTGTGAGAGGGGAGTGGAGGCCGAGAAAGAAAAGGGACAGAGAAGGACAGAAAGAGAAAGGACAGAGAAAGAAGGGAAGAGGGCAAACACATGGAGAGCTCAAGGAAGAAGAGGGCAGAGATGGAGGGACAGAGAGAGAGGACAACACTCGGAGGTACAATTGGCTGGTGTTGAGGGAATTTTAGCCCCCCCACCCCAGATGTGGTCTCATCACATACTGTATTTTTAACTTACACATGGTGAGAGGCAGAAAAATGTCTGTCTGAGATCTCCTGCTTCTTCATGTGACAGGTGTCCTTCCAAACACACAGAGGAAAGAAAAGCTAGACAGACAAGTCACATAGGATGGGTAAGCTCCTCCTCATTACCACCTGTAGTCATGTTCTCTTTGTGTCTAATACATCCGCATGGCCTTGCAATTCCCAGCCAGCCTAGGCATGCATAGAGTTTTCTTTAGGTCTTTGGGTATTCAGGTTTAAAACTTCTGGGACCTGTAAAACTAAGTAAATGGAGACTGCAGTTAAAAGCACCCACTACTCTTCCAGAGGACTTGGGTTTGATTCCCAGCACGCACATGCCAGCTCATGGCCCTCTGTAACTCCAGTCCTAGAGGATTTATGCCCTTTTCTGTCCTCTGTGTACTGCCCACAGACACATATGCCCAGGCATACATGCAGGCAAATAATTTAAGTAAATAAACACAAAACTGATAAAATGGATCTTACACTTCTCTCTTGCTAATATGTCTTTTGTTTATGGGGCTGTCAACCATGTCTCTCATAAAGGTAAAGAAAAGTTTTTCTTCTTCCCCTAATAATTCTAAAACAAAC
Organism: Micromys minutus; assembly: GCF_963924665.1. Classification (NCBI taxonomy): domain Eukaryota; kingdom Metazoa; phylum Chordata; class Mammalia; order Rodentia; family Muridae; genus Micromys; species Micromys minutus. Next base: position 5,931,484 of record NC_137955.1, on the reverse strand, counting down.
CAAAACAAAAACTTGCTTCAGACTGCCGCATAAACACAGGTGTCATTGAAGGGCCACTAAGAAGAAAAGGAAAGGTAGAAGGTTGAATTACATGTTTTTTATGGACTCTCCCAGCTCGAACACCGCGCGCTTTATGTTGAAATCTGTTTCAGATCTCTCATTTCTGACTTATGAATGGCGATGATGAACTCATCCCGTTTTCATTCTCCCAGTGTCTACACTTGAGAAGGAGTTAACTTGCTATTTTGCAGCATGAGGTACTTTTGTTTGATTGCAGTGAACCCAGGAGGGTCTGAAGTCTTTTCTGCTGCTTGAATTCCGATGGTCTCAGAGCCTCCCACCCCCATCCCAGTCTGTGAGGCTCCGCTCATTTTGCTTTCCTGGCACCAGGAAAATTTTGCAAGAATAGTGAATTTGTTGTTAAATCTGCTCTTCTGCTCTTCCAGCAAAAGTTGCCTTTGCAGCGGGGAACATCTTTACATCACAAAAGCATCGGTCTTCTTTTAAAGCGAATGAATGAATGAACCAAAATACCGATGCTTTCATTTCCATGCAAAGACAAACCAGTGAAACTAAATATGGATGAAAGAGGGCGGTTACCTAGTGAAGCTCACATGTAAAGGCGCCCTTGGCTAAAAGACAGACCTGTCCGGATACGAAATTGTTATTTCAGAGCCATGTAATTTATGTAAACGAGACCCTGTAAGGTATTTTATCTTGGTCATGTGCAAAATCTGGAAAAAAAAAAAAAAAAGACAAAAACCATCAAGATCCTCTCTGAAGATCCTCAGTTTTTGCTGCAGCTTTCTGGGTAATTTATCAAGATACTTGGACGTGAGGCCACTTCTTTAAGTGGTGGACACTTTAAATTCCATAATTCTGATCACTTCTGAACACCGAGTCTGGGCCTGGATCCCTCCCTAAGCCCTGGGCCACCACTTGCTCACAGCTGTCTCCGCGCAGCCGCAGTGGGCTGCAGCCAGCCTGACTGGGAATGATTAGCCTTCTCCAAGCAGCTCTTCCCCCACCGAGTCGCTGGCAGGGCTCCGCTTTGGAGACAGCTCGTGTGTGCTCCTGGCCCGGCGTCGGCTGTTGTCATAGATGTCTGGGGAGCCTGGCGGGCCCCTTGCAGCGGAGCTTCAGGACAAACGGGTGGTTTCATGGGGGTGGAAGGGAGAGAGTAAGTGAAGGCGTCCGTCCTGAGTGTGATTCCATACAGGGGTGAAGAAGCTGGTCGGAGAAATAAACGAGAAAAAGGTTCCAGCCACGCAGGGGCCCAGGAATGCCAGAGTCGGGTTTCTTTGGCCCGGAAGCCATGGACCTCAATAACCTACAGCGGACCCTAGCTAAGGGTTGCTTCATTGTTGACCTGAGACCTCTTGGCTGTCTAAAAGCCAGCTAGCTGGAAAACGGAACTTCACATCAAAGGACGGATGTAGCTGGGAGCAAGTTACCCGTACAGTGCTGAATCTCAGAGGGTGCTGTTTTCCTGGGCGTTAGATTCCCAACACCCCACAGGCACAGGGAGGGAGATGTGCAGAGCCTGGGAGGCACTCGAAAATAGTGGTTACTCTTTCTTTATGATTTTATTTTTATTTATTTTATATATGAGTACCCCATTACTGTCTTCAGACACACCAGAAGAGGCCATCTGATCCATTACAGATGGTTGCCAGCCACCAAGTGGTTGCTGGGAATTGAACTCAGGATGAGCAGCCAGTGTTCTTAACCTCTAAGTCATCTCTCCAGCACCCCCCCTTCTCTTCCTTTATTGATTGGAATAGAATGGACTCTAGGGGCTCCTGCTTGCTGAAATCGTGTTTTACCTCTGAGGTACGACCATCTCTGCACGACAGATTATTGTTTTACGTTTTAAGATCGATCTTAAATCCTTATTTTTAGCTTCGGAGTTACTTGAACCACTTGCCCACCTAAGTGCAGAGATTCTGTTTCTGGACTTTCTAACAACCCTGTTTCACACTATGAAAGGGTGTTAGCGTAGCAGTCTGGATAAAACATCTAAGAGGAAAAAAAATTACATAAATAAAACTGAAGAGAAGAAATCATTTGGGAGTAATCCTATCCCCTCCAAACTTGATAAGATCTAAGAAGCCTAAATCCCCAATGGCAAGTGGGAACTTGAGCAGTGACCTACACTCAATAGGGGTTTGTCTTTCCCTCCTTTAAACACAAAGGCCCTAACTGTTAGCAGGTCGTTTATTAGTGGCACTGCAGGTCTTTCTTTTTAGCTGCTACAAAACAATCTCTTGCATCATGAGGGATGACTCACCCCAGGACCCAGACGTCCCAATGGTATCTGATTTCTGCCCCAGACACTTAGATATGACCCTGGGTCGGAGGAGCCTTTCACCCTGGTCGTATTTTTCTTCCTTGTTTAAACCAACATTGTTTTGTACTTATAAGGAATTGTTACCCTATTAATCTTTCTGCCAAATTGGCCTTAATATAATCCACCTATCGCTGACCAACTACAAGAGAGAAATTAAACAAACGTTTTGCTGTTGTCCCTTTTCCCCAGAAGGGTGGAGCTTCTGAAGCCAGAAAGCCACTTGGATTCTGTATACAATGTTGGTAATTGCATTCCTAGATTCTACAAAATGTCACAGTACTCTCCAGACTCCAAAATAACTGTTGCAAACAATGACAATTACTGCCCAGAGTTTCAAACACAGCAGGTTACTGGCTGGGGCTATGATGGAGGCCCTAAAAAATATATAAATATTTTGAAATGCTCTGTAAATCAGATTGATGCCCCAGACACAGAGTAGGTTCGACTGAAGCAGCTGAAACAATTTGGAAGGTGAGAAGCTCTGTTGAAGGGGGTTGGAAAGTTTGGAGCTTGTTAATATTAAATCATAACTGAATGACTGTTAAGTTTCTTTCTCTATCTTCAGGAATACAATTCTGTCTGGTCACGCTCTCCCTGTAAGGAACCTTACTCTATTAAAAAAAAATCACATGGCCAGTCTTCAATCACTTCATTTCTTCCTTCTGCTCAGTAACTTCAGCATCATGGGAAGCACTGCCCGCCGGCCATGAGACTTCAATGCTGACCACAAAGAATCAAGAGCAAAGATGGATGCCAAAGAAGCCACAGTTCCAAAAAATGTCAGTGAAACCTTCAAGAAGTTTCTGTTGTCTAGGGACAGCCAGTCGAATCTCAGCTTGCAGATCATGGGTGGGCTGATTTCCCACATCTCACTTTTTCAGGATGTTGCTGTATCATTAAGAGTTCTATGCAGTTCAGCTCTAAGACCATGTGACATAGGGCTGTCCTGGGCTTCAAAACACTTCTCAGACTCTACATGGTCAGGCTGCCCTCTGCCCTGGGGTAAGAGGGAATTACAGTAAGAGCATCTTATAGGCTATCTTCTGCTCACTGCTTTCTGTCTTCCTGTGAACCTGCCTCTGAAGAAGATGAACTGTTTGATGATGCTCCACCTCATGCAGGTCCCAGGGAAGACATTGTTTGCAAAACGAATAATCCAACATGGTGTTAACAAAAATGAAATTTACAACTCATATTAAGTTGATCATCCTTAACCTGAAAAATCAAAACTAAAGTGCTCTGAAATTGAAGCTGGAGATGTGGCTTAATTGATTAGAGTGCTTGCTTATCGTTCATGAAGTCTGGATATGATTTCCCAGCACTTTCCAGTGCCCACTCTTAACCCTAGGAATTCAAGTTCACCCCCCACTACTTGGTGATTTCAAGACCGGCTTGGGCTACTGTAGCCTCTGTCTAAAACAATCAACCATACAAACAAAAATCTAAACCTAATTTAAACCAGACCAAACACTCACAAATCTAAAACTTATTGATATGACATGTGAAAAGTTTGGGGTTCTAGACCACTTTAGATTTTAATGTCTAGACAAATATTCAAAACTATGAAAAACCCAGTATCTGAAATCCACTGAGCCCATAGAATTTTAGGTAAGAGGTAATTAAGTTGTACCAAGGAAGAGGAAAGGCCAAAGCACAGCTCATGGCAGGCTGGGCCTCTTGGGCCATTGGCGCATTGTGTGGCTCTGTTATTAGTAGGGGAGGAAACCATGCAGAGTGAGTAATGCAGAGACGAGAACTATAGCTAAGGATGCTTATAATCAACAGGAAGTTATTACTCACGTCTTATGAGCACCAACCCATATCCCAGTTACAGTCCTTTTCCTTCTCTATTTCTACACAGAGCCTCCTCTGTAGGACACTAATACCATTCACGGGAGTTCCATCCTCAAGACCTAATCACCTCCCATAACCCACATGTTTTCATACTATCACATCAGGGATCCAGTATCAACACAAATTTAGGGATGGGTCAGTCTGTAGTGACATCACTGGGCCACTTATTGTCTGGTCCAAGATGTCACTTTTTATTGATGAGTTCTTACCTCGGACTTCTTATGTGCTAATTCTCTAGTTCATCTGTGTCATTACCTTCTTCCTCTTAATAGTCTCCAAATACAAGACAATAAGGAAGAGTTGGGAAATGTTATGCTGCTTGAAAGGAAATATATAGAAGCCCACACTAGTATTTTTCATTGTGTGTTTGTATATTTGTCATTAACGTGCTTGGAAGTGTATTATGTCTATGTCTAATGCTCATACATTATGAAGAGAGTCCATTAAAAGTGACTTTTTGTACCATTTAAGCACATTTATATATACACATATTTATATATACACATAGATGAAAAATAAACTACATAATAGATATTGTGTTCCAGGAAGAATTGTGAGGAATAGCAAGAGTTTTTTTCTCTCTCAGGATTCTTTACTCTCTTATTGGGCTACAGGATGGTGTCCCACAAATAACTCAAGTTCACAGTTGACTTCTTAATTCAAGAGCCACTTATTGGGTAAAAGTTGTGATACCCATGCCTGTAGCTACTTGAGAGGTTGGGGCAGGAAGATTTGAGGTTTATGAGTAGTGTAGACAACCTCGCTGGATTCTCAGCAGAACACAATACCAAAACCCATCTGTTGGGTTACTGGAGTAGTCATCACAAACCAGGTGTCAATCAGATGCACTTCACTAACTTCTTCAAGTGTGCTTGAAGAAGTTCTGCCTTACTGGTTAGGCACTGTCTCCACACATTATGAAATAATGTCTAGGTCTCTTCATTTGACCTCGAGGGTTCTTGATGAGTAAATAGAATTGGAATTTCATACAAGAATAAGTTCAGTGGAGTGAAGGAGAGGGTGGCATAAAGGTCAGGAGGGTCTCATGGGACATCAGTGAAAGAGTCATCCCTCACAAGGCTGGAACCAGATGTTCCACTACTGTATGGAGCTAAAGTAGCTGCTCTGCCTGGTAGCCAGATGGTCCCTCTGCTCTGGCTTCCTCTGCATGGCTGGATTTTCTCTGTTAAGCCAACATTGTCTGTACCTTCATTCATTGTAGCAGAAGATGTTTACCCACAGAACCCAGAAGTCGGTATCCTGCAGAGTCAGAGACTGGCAGAATCCACGAAGCAAGTTTCATATTCCTAGGGAGGTTTCATCGGCCATCTATACCACAGTTCCACCTGCTTAGCTGTCGTCAAGTATGCTGGCTAATTTTATGTGAACTTGACACAAGCTGGAGTAATTTGGGAAGAGTGAACCTCAATCAAGAAAATGACCCATCAGATTGGCCTGCAAGTGCATTTTCTTGATTGATGGTCAATGTGGAAGAGCCTAACATTGTGAGTAGCACCACCCTGGGTACTATAACAAAATAGGTTGAGCAAGGCACAGAGAGCGAGTCAGTAAGCAACACTCCTTCATGGACTCTGCATCAGCTCCTACCTTGAGTTCCTGCCCCTACTTCTCTTTGTGATGGACTGTTACCCGGAAGTATAAGGCAATATAACCCTTTCCTTCTCAGGTTGGTTTTGTTTATTGTATTCTATCACAGCATTAGAAGCCTAATTAAGATACTGAGGAAGCAAGACTTCATGACACAGATTTTCTACAATGCTCAGTCTGGAGCAGTGCTACTCAACCTGTGGGTCACAACTCCTTTAGGGTTCTGATGATGCTTTCACAGGGATGGCCTAAGACCATTGGAAAACACTGATGTTTATATTACTATTCATAACAGTAGGAAATTACAGTTATAAAGTAGCAACAAAAATAATTTTACAGTAGGGGGTTACCACAGCATGAGGAACTATATTAAAGGGTTGCAACATTAGGAAGTTTGGAAGCTACTGATTTAGGGGATAGAATGTCGTTCTAGAGGGAAGGAGTTGGGTAGATACACCAAAAGTAAGATGTCAGGCCTTTACGATCTCGTTCAACTCAGGACTTCCATCTGCCTCCTTCACATATTCACTGTTGCTGCCTTGTGCTTTCTGTCTTAGCAGATGGTAAATTTTAGCTTAAGATGTAAAAGAACTTCCTTGGGTTCACAGAGATGAGGGAAGGAGGGGGCTGTGGAACTCTCTGGACGTAAGCTTAGTCGGTTAGACATAGTGTCATAGGTATAGGTCTTATCCATTACAGCTTTGCCTGTTTCATCCCAAGTGCCTCTCTGTTCCTGATCCACAAAGACATAAGCAAACAGCCTCTGGCTCCCACAGCTATAGCCGTGAACCACCATGAGTTCCACCATGACTTCCCTGCCTGTGCAGAACGGTTGTATCTTTTCAATATGAAGAAGGAACCTCTCCTTCCATAAGCTGTTCCTGTCAGAAATTCACTCTCAGACACAAGAAAAGGAGCCAGAGCTGGTTTTCTGGGAAGCCACCGTCCCTTCTGTAGGCTTCACATCTCTCCTTTAGTTTTTCTGCATTCCCATTTTAGTATTTCATATTTGAGCTCTTCTTCACTGAGTGTGGGTCTTTCTTGAGCTCTCAGATCAACACAGTCATAGCAATTTCTTTACGCTCTTTATTCTCTCTCTTCCCACCCATAGCAGGCTGGTCCAGGACCTGGTGCTGCTAAGTTCCCGCTCTACCACCAAATAGGACCTGCACCGAGGTCCTTGTCCTGCCTCTTTCATGAGTATTCTGCTCCCACTTCCTCTTCCAGTTTACATAATATTCAAACCATCTCTTCTCTTCCTGCATGTCAACACTGGAGATCCCTGGAGCTGAAGGACTGCTCCGCGTGATGCCCTGTGTATAGGGCAGGATGCTCTTATACATGTGCATTCTGCTTGGCCTCATCCCACCATGCTGGGGACTTGTCTTTAAAATTACAGGTAGAGGAGGACCAAGCATGCTCTGTTTGCTCTCCTGCGGTGGAGTAGGTTTCCTGGGTAGGAAAATATTGTATGGAGCCTTTAGTGAAGAATGTGGTCTGTGATGATGTCCTTTGGTGATTTTAAAAACACACTTTTTTAAGGGTTGATTTCATCTTGTTTCAGATGGCCTCAGCTGCCACTACTGAGGTGTTTTCTCATGGACCCTGCAGCTTGTCAGCTCCTGCTAATATGGGCTTTCCTTGCTCATGTGATAATGAGGGTCTCAGAATCTGGTGAATGATTTTCTGTAGAACTGATCCTTTGGGAACAGGTTAAGGCTGTACTCAAAGCCTTACTGGAATGTCCAGTAGCTTTGCTTAGAGGAGAGCAGATATTAGGCTCTAGAAAGCACATGGCAGGGCTGAGGGCATAGAGCGGTGTGTTACTAAGTGATGGTCATTCAAGAGAAACAGCCACCTACCCATGGGAATATCTAAAATTGTAGGAGAGCATTTTCCCGATGTGTGTGTCTGGCCCTAGGTTCAATCTCCAGCAACACAGGGGGAAAGAGATGGAAAGAAGGAAGGGATGGGAGAAGAATGCATAGGAGGGGGAAGGAGAAATCCAAATCTATAACCCAGCAGTGGCAGCACACATCCTTAATCCCAGGACTCAGTAGGCAAAGACAGGAGAATCTCTGTGAGTTTGAGGCCAGCCTGGTCTATAGAGAGAGTTCCAGGACAGCCAGGGCTACACATAGAAATTCTGTCTCATAAACAAACAAACAAACAAACAAATAAAAAGCAAAGAAGAAGAAGAAAAAATAGACAAAGAATAGACAACGGTAGAAGAGCTGTGGCCCAGGAGTCTTAGAATTCAATCACCAAATATCATTTAGGGCTCATATTAACAAGTGGGGGAGGGTCTGTGCCTGTGTACAGCTTTGTATCCAAAGGAAAACTGAAGCTACAGACAAGTGGCAGATGCTGACACTAGAAACAGTTCCTCTGACCTCCAGAGTCTGCACAGTGTCCATCCATAGCGTTCCTTCTGAAGAGCTGTCCTGAAAAGATTCTTCTAAGAGCTGGGCTGTTTGTGTTGAGGGGCCAGCTACGTCTCTGAAGCACAGGGCTCGGGGCTGGCACTGTTTCAGTCCTCCAAGGAGCAGATGGAAACAACTCTGACCAGCCACGGCAACACCATCCAAAAACCCAGCTCCCTGGAGGCTTGTGCCCATCAACAGTCATCCTAGACAGCTGGTCCAGCATGATCCACATGCCATGTCTCCAAAGACTGGCCACTTCTCCTGGCTTTGTGCTTTCTCCTCTTTGGTGACTTCCAGTTGAGTTTACAGAACTTAGTATCTTTCTTCCGTGGTGAAGCTAATTCTCTGAGTCTCTGTCTTTGTAGTTCTGTGCATGTGTCTCTCCTCCTTTCTGTCTGTTCTGTTATAGTTGTTGTTTTGTTGCTGTTGTGTTTCTCGGGCTCCGAGTACTGCTCTTTTCCCTTTGCCGATGAACTCCTTGGCAGCCTTGCCCGTTGGGGAAGTAGTTAGACTTCTGGCTGTTTTAATTGGGTCTGGGCATTTCACACTGCCCCAGACACACTGCAAGGAGGCATCCGGTCATGGGGTACTTGCAGACTCTAACCATGCCATCATGCTCACGAGCAGGCTTCCCTGAGCAGGTGTGAGGTCTGTTGGTTGCCACCCTAGTCAGCCAATGTCCAGATGGCAGAGTCCCAGGGGTGAGCCTCCCCTACCACATGTCTGGGGTGTCTGGTCTCCTTCCGTCCAGCAGAGGGCGCTGACAGAGGAAGCCACATCTGTCCCTCTTGGCTGCCATCCTACCCACTTTTGGGAAGGTCTCCATTTCACGGCACCAATTGTCTGCCAGCTTGAACTGAAAGCCAGAGCCGTGCCGGGCCCTAGAATTTTTTGGATGTTTGGTGGGTGACACTTGTGTTACAAGAGTCGAGAGGGCTGAAAAATGCCTCCGTTGGCTGAGAGGCAGGAAACCTAACTCTTGGGCTATCTGTGCCATACTGCTGTGGAAAAGCTGACACATTGCTCCGCTAATGCAACGGCTCTGCTCAAAATGGGCGTGGCCCTGTCAATAAACTTCTGAGGCCAGCAGGCAGGTTTAGGAAGCACAGCCCGTAGTACCTGGGCCCGAAGTATACAAACCTGTTCATAACCTAGCTGTTGATTATGTTACATCTCTATCAGGTCAGATACTCTCTGCTGCCTCAAGCCCTTTTCTTTACTCATGGACCAAGCTCTCAGGCTCCTCAGAGTGAGTGGTGTCTTTCCCTCCCGACAGCCTGCCAGTCAAATGGCATGGACTGAGTACACAGGTGATGGGGTGGTGCCCTGCTGCTCTGAGAGCCAGCCCACTCTCCCCCAAACCCTGAGCACGAGCTGTTTCCTTCCACTGTGTGCCCACTGTGCACAGTGAAGCAAGAGTCGAGCCGTCATCCAGGACTGCTTTCTGTCTGCCAAGTCTGTGCTCTCCCTAGTCTGCTCCACAGCTGAGGACGGCAGCCTGCATGCTTGCCGGTAACAGCAGGTCTCATGACTATACCTATTTTGGTCAGAACTCTGAGGAATCGGCTAGAAGTCTGATGGAGGGACGCCAGGGAAGGAAGATTCTGTCCCAGATTCAGCACCGTACAGCTCTCAAATGGGAGAGGAACATTCCTCAGTACCGCATAGGAAGACCACGAGTCAGGGTGTTTACATGGATGGCTGGTAAAGGAGGTTCCCTCCAAAATGAGTAGGCGCCCTAATCTGTCTGACGCACTTTTCCTTCCACAGCCTAGCAGGAGAGCGGGGATTTTCCAATGAGCTCCCGAGGAGAATCTCTTCATCTGTAGATAAATCTTGATGATTTCCCTGTGGAATCTCAGCACTGTCACCTTCATCTACAGCATGCTCACAGATTTGGGAAGTAGTCAGGTACCAGGAAAGCATTATTTTCTAGGGCAATATTTTCAGTGGATACCCTCCCACTGGGGCAGTGGGGCTGGGTGGCAGCTTGGAAGCAAGACCCAAGGTCCACCTTGTTGCTAAGTGAACATGAGCATCTACTATGCCACTGATTGCTTTTGGTGTGGAAGTTTCTTCTCATTCATTGAAATGAACATCTAAGACGCAAACATGGGCCAAGGAGGTGGCTCAGCCAGGACAGACGTTTGCCACCAAGCTTGATGACCCGAGTTCAAGTCACAAAACACACATGGTGAGGGAGACAACCGGCTTATGCAAGTTGTCTTCTGACCACCATATGCAGGACACACACACGCACACGTAATAGAAAACCAAAATGCAAATAATCCAAGCAGCACCAATTCGGAACAAGCCAGTTTTAGGACAAAATATGAAGAAAGGCCTGCCCACCAGCCAGCACATTTTCTCACATCTCACTGGTTGAACACCCAAAGTCAGTGAAGCAGAAAGGCAATTCTTGCATCCATTACTAGGGCAATGCTGATGGGAGTCGCTGTAACCACAATGGCTCACCTATGCAGCCTGCGCATTCCCTGCGGAGGGTGGGGTTCTATCTCTAAGTCTGCAAGAAGCTTCAGGAGACTGCAAGCCTCTCCTTCCTTCCTTCTTTCCTTCCTGGTGTTACACATATATTGTAAAATTTCCCATTTCAATGTTGTTGGGTTTTGTTTGTTTGTTTGTTTTTCAAGACAGGGTTTCTCAATGAAGAGCTGGCTGTCCTGTAACTCAAAGAGATCTACCTGCCTTTGCCTCTCAAATATATACACCACCAATTCCATTTTTTAAAGGTACTGGGGGTGAAACTTAGGAATCTTGTGCATATTGGGCAAGTGCTTTACTCCTTTGTCCCTTTGCTTGGGGACAGGGTCTTGCTCTGTCTAACCTTAAATGTGTGCTCCTGCTGCTTCAACCTCCAGAGAAACTGAGATGAAAACTATTTTAATAGCTCTTCTCTTCCTCCTTTAGGCAGTCTCCTAACATAGCTCAGACTATCCTCAAATGTCTATTCCCAGCCTTTATTTGAATCCTAGAGTTCAGCAGTTTTAAGTACATCCACAGTCATGCCCCTGTCTTCACCATTGTCCCCAGAGGCTCTCCAGATTCTCAAATGGAAACCCGACATTTATTAAATGCTCCCCATCCCCCTGCCCCTGGAAACCACCAGCCAGTTCTAGCTCTACTGACCTGACCACTCCAGGGAGCCAACACAAGTGCCTTTGTATATACTAGCTCTGCGTCTGGCTTATTTCATTTAGGTCATTGTCTTAGCTCATTCTGTAGTGTTAAATAATAAAAGAAGAAAATGTCATCATGCCATGATAGGCTGGCTACTCTCTGCTTTCTTGTTGCAGACTCTGCTCACATTCCCAGCCATCTACCCCTTGTGGTTATAGTCACAATTCCCAGGAACCTGGTAAAATCAAAACTCTAGAAGTTTGCAATTTATCAGTCAGATTTATATCAGTAAATTCTCACCCCACAAAATGTCTACACAATAAACTCAAAGCCAACTGATATTGATATAAACTGCCCACCTAGATTGTCCTGCAATAATCCAACCCTTATAAGATATTCATAGCTACCTGTGGCTATTTAAAGCCACACAGATCTGGGTCTTCTTTCTCTTCTTCCATCTTCTTTCCTTCTCCTGTCTCTCCTTCCTCTCCAAAACTTTCAGCCCGCCCTCTTTTTCTACTGTTCAATCACAGGCTCTAGCATTGTCTTTCACCTGCCGTCATGTCACCTGCTTATAGACAGCAATCTACAGTTCCCCTCCCCCTTTTTTCCGGTTAAAAGGCTCTTTTCTCTTATATATAAATTGAGCATAACTAGGACCATTCGGTAATTTTAAAAAGTACAAAATACTCCTAACACCCAGTCTATCATTTTTGTCAATGAAATAGAGCACTCTGTTATCCATCCTAACTTAAGAAAGGCTTAAAATTAATGTTATGTCCTAGCTAGCTTGTATAGTATCTGAAAACTATCTAATTAAATATGTTCTCTCAATTCTAAGTAGCCTGGGTAGGCTATGAAACTATAATTAGTTTCAACTTCATCAGAAATCCAAGAGCAACTAATACTAACTGAAAGCATAGGAAGCCTAACACGGCTTCCAGAACTGAGACAAGTTACAGAAACAGCTGCCTACCTGTGCAGTTCCCTGTTAGCAAAACATAAGAGCATCAGTCCTCAGCCTTCTGGCCTGGGAATCTGACAGCCCTTAGTGAAACAGGAATTAGTAAGAACTAGCTTATTCTGTCTCAGAAGAACTAAGCTGTCCTAACTTGTAAATTGTGTCCTCTCGAGAACAGTACAGGTCTGTAGGAGAACTAGGCAAGTTCTGCCCAGTGGCTACCCAGCCACAACCTGGACATAGATGCTCGGTTTTTTTTCTTTGAATCTATGAAAGGGGAGCTGTTAGGAGTAGATATGTCTCAACAAATGATAAATAATATTAAATGTCATATTCTGTGGACTTCTGACATTTTTGAAAACTATCTATGTAAAGTAATCTGGACTATTGTCCGTTAACTACTCTCAGCTGTTTCTAAGTAAAATATCTAGCAAGCACCCTCACAATTAACTCAGAGCCAAGAATTTGCTATCTGGCCCTTAACTCCTATTGCTTAATCATCTAAAGACAGTTTGTAATGGCAATAATAAGAGGAATGGGTCCAAGCCGTGTACTTTAATTTTTTTTGTAACAACAAAGGAAATTTATGTCAATGAAAACCCCGATTCTGCATCAAAACAAATTCTGTACCAATGTGACAAATTATAATATCTTCAACTTAGTAACATATAAGGACTTCTACCTAATGAGATTATGGCTGCACAGTCAATTCTAGATAATTCCTCCTTATTAAATTATGATCATTTCCAAATTCCCCAGAAAGACAACCTTAGAATAACTACCTCCAGCCCCCCAAAGTCCAGGGAACTGGGTCCACTACTCTTCAAATCTACTTCCAACTGTATTATGGGTATTGAGATATCAGGGGGGGTGTCATGAGAGAGACTTTTGGCCTTAAGAAGTCCACACCAATGATTGTTGTAGTCTCTGATGTCCATCCTGACTGGATCCGGCTGAAAGTCCCTGAGATCAGAAGTTCAAACAGGTCATTAAGTATGTCTGATGATGAGACTAACCAAAATTGTACATTCTGCAATATATAAATCTCAAAACAAAATTTTAGTATCATAAAGATATCTATTTTGTTTGATTCTCAGGAATCTAGTCTTCAGAGGGGTCTCCCTCTATCAAATCTGATCTATATAACTCTGGAAGGTGTCCAGAGTCTAATCACCTTTTCTAAAAGTACAAAAACAAAACCATTTTTCCAAATCAGCATATTCTTCAGTCAAAAACCAGAAAAGCTTGTATCTTCTATTCTCTCCCAGAGAAATAGTATAACCATAAAACTCAAAATTACGCTCATTTTGAAAATTAAAACAATCTAAAACAAATGAAATAAACTAAATACTTTATGAGCCTTTTCTCAGGCTTTTCTAATTTGCCAAGCAGAATATAACCCAAAATTCTCATGGAGCCCACGTCAGAGCATATGAGTTTCCTGCAGACTTTAATATACCAGCTATCTGCTGTGTTCTCTGCCTGGAGCCTCAGACTTTGATTTATTAATAACCTTTATAATATCTGTCTGTTATACTCTCTACTTGGAGTCAGTGACTAATTTTCCCAATCTTAGTTCTGAACTACAGGTGAAATCCCTCATGTGATTTGGACAAACTCTGTATATAAATCTATCCTAAAAGCAAGCAAACCAGACTTTGAATTGAATCATACTCCAATCAACAACTGCTAAGGAAGCAGGCAACTTCCAATCTCCTGCTCCCTGACTCAGAACAGCCTCCTCTCTTCACAGCAGGAGACTGCAGAGCCCTCTTTCTTTGTTTAAAGTTTGTTAGCCAGGCCATCAGTGACCTGACTCTGACCCACTTGCCAATTGTCTTACAATGAGCCGGAATCCCCCTCCTTTTAAGACTGAATGAAGGTCTGGACACACAATTGAGTGAGCTCACTTGTCTGGTGTTAGACATGTGGATTGTTCTTACCATTTAGTTCTTTTAAGCAAAGCCAAAGTGACTGTAGAGTACAAACCTGTCTTCCAGTCTCTTCTCAAGGCTGTACCCACCGACATGGAACGGATGGAAAGTCCACCAGCCCCATGCCGTGGTGTTCTGAGGAAGGAAATGGCACAGGCAGGGCCTTTGTAGCCTATGCTATGGTGAGCAAGGCTTCTGCTTGTGAACTTCCTTTGTTCTGCTCAATGTCACCTACTCAATCAGCTTCTTCCCTTAGTTGGAAGTATTACTGAGAACTTTTTAGGTTTTCCAGTCTATATCTTTGGACTTTGCTTACAGTTACCTTTAATTTATCTTTTATATAATTTCCATCATAGTCTATGTCACCAGAGGGTCAGCACCAGCTGACAAGCTGGTTTAATGATATAGTTTTTCAAGATGGTAAAGAAGTTCATCTTAACACATTTAGCAAATCTCATTTGGAGTTTCTAGAATTTCCTATTAGCAGCAAACAAAGGTCAACTCTGTGGTGTACTTGGGCTTCTGTGACTGACTCTAGAAGGCATTTAGTAAGTAACAGCGAATAACTATTAAGATGCACGGGAGGGGGGGGGTGAGGAATGGAGGACGCCCAGGCAACACTGTCACTTGGTGCCAGCTTCTTCATGCTCACTGGAACTCCACAGGCATTTGTTTCTTAGGTTGTGAGATAAACTTAGCAGTCTAGGAAACTCCAGTCAATAAGCTTCTAACTCTGGAGTTCCAGCCTCAGGAAGCAGAGAACACTTCCTGAGATGCCATATGACTTTTTAGTTCCTTCTGTCATGGTCTTTCCTGGGCTCAACACAGACATGTGGACATACAACTGCTGTATCTAGGCGTAATCTTTCTTCTCTCCCCGATGTGAAGTTATTCCTCCTTGGTAGCCATTGCCTTTTCTGCACAGGTCCCCAAATGCCACTGCCATGCAGATAAAGGAAGCCATCCACATGCAGGGGCAGGAAGGGGATGGTGGACCAGGAGCACCCAGTGCCCGGAGAACTGGATTGCACTAGGAATCTGCCTCACTCTGTAAGCCTGCTTATCTGTAAAAAGGCGTTCCTGGAAAAACAAAGGTAATTTAGCAATGACAATGTACTGACTTTGTGGTCTTGAGGATACTTTCTTCTTGACTGGCAACTTCAGTGTTGTTAAATGACAGACCACGCATGGCTTTACTTGACAGAGTCAAACAGGATCAGACCTCTGTCTCCAAAGGGTCCCTGAAATTTCAGTCTGTGAAATCTGCAAGATGATTTCAGGTCTATTTTGCTTTGTTATCAGCTTGGAGAGCGACCCTGGTTAGACACCTTCAACCACACCCTCCCTCCCTGGAGCCACTGATCCAATTGGAGAAAAACTTGCTCTTGGACCAGGGATAAGGATTTGTTTTTAAGCCTAAGGTTCTTCATTCTGGCCTTAACTTGAGCCTCTGGCCCCTGTTTCTTCTTCTGTTTCTGCTTGGGAAGAAGAAAGAAGGAAGAAAAAGAAGAGGCTGCTGGTCCACTGAGCTTTAGCATTGTCTGTGCGTGTGTGTGTGTGTGTGTGTGTGTGTGTGTGTGTGTGTGTGTGAGCGCGCGAGTGTGTGCACGCGCTCGAGCGTGTGCTCGTGTGAGTGTGTGTATCGCACATAATTTAGCAAGCTTTATCATGTGTGCAATGTGTGTGTACATGTGTGTCTTTCATTAGCATTGGAATAATTCTTTCCTCCTGTTTTCTCCCCAGCATGCCTGTGTGTTTTATTGTTCTCTCACTTCCTATTGCCTTTCAGCATAAACAACACAACAACAAAACCATTTGAAAGTTGCTTGCAGACACCCTCCCACTGCGCTGAAGAAGCAGCCTCTGCTTATACATTTTCTTCTGCAGTCAATTACTCATTATTAGTAGCTACAGCTGGGAATTTTGCATTGTGGAGCGGTAGGGTGGGGTGGGGGAGGGAATGGGTTGAAGGTGTTTCACCAGGGTTGCTCTCCATGCTAATGGCAAAACAGAATAGGTCTGAAATCATCTTTGGAAACAAGGTGGCCACACAAAGGTTTGGTTTCACCTGGCTGAGAGTCTGTGGGGTCATGTTTCCCTGTGAGTTGGTCTCACAGCATTCTTCTGAGCTCAGCCAAAGGAGGTGACGTTCAGTGTTCGGCTTCCTAGGTATGAACCACAGCATAGAAGGAAACAGGCCAGGGCCGGGGAGTGCTGGGTACAGCTCTTTTCTCAAGTTGCTTAGGTACAAACTTGCTAGAGAGCATTTCCTCGTAGACTAGGCTGGTCTGGAACTCTGAACTCTTCAGCTCTGCCTCCTCTCTACTGGAACTGACAATCTGTGCTCATTTGTCCTCTTTTGGCTTTTTTATGTCACACTAGGAGGCAAAATTGGTGGGCACATGATGATCAAGAGCCATGCGCATAGCACAACATATTCACTTCTGACTGGAGGAATTACACAAGATATCTTCTCAGTCGGGGCAAAGGAAACAAGATACGGTATGTGAACCCTGGCTTAACCTATGACACGCCAAAACATGGACAGTCTCCATGTAAACTACCTCAGTGACAGCCAGTTCCCACGGTGAGACCTCAGGCCTATGGTTTCCTCCTGGTGGCAATCCCTCTTGCCTGCAAAAGTTCTTTCTCACTTTTTGCTAACACTTTGACCCTGCTCATACCTTGTTTTCATTTCTCTCTTGGTTGTGAGACAACTGTTGTAAAATTGATCCCACTAGGAACCCTGATATTGTGTTGTTTACTAGGAAAACCTGTTTCTAGGTGTGCTACAGCTCAGCCCTAGCACATCCCTTTAATCCAAGACCTTTCTGTTTACTGTAAACAGGATCAAATAAAGTCAACTATAGATCAAGGTAAAGACCCCCCCCCCAGAGGGGGTCATAAGCACAATGTAATTTCCAATTGGTCCCCAATAAACAAGCTAGTATCTGACTTACCTGGGCAACACAAACTGGCCCATTGTCTGATCCAATTACCTTAGGGGTGCCAAACCTAGGGAAGATCTCTTCTGGAATCTTCTTAGCTATGACCACTGCTGCCGTTTCTCTCTTTGTGGGGAGGCTTTCACTCACCCAGAAAAGGTATCTATAAAGACTAATAGATACTTATATCTATATCTTCCTGGCTTAGTTTCTGTAAAATCCACTTCTTAGTAAACCTCAGGTCTATCTTCTCTCCTCCTGGCCTTCTACATACATTTGCTTTCTGGCATGGCACACAGTTATCTACTCAAATCTGGCACAAAAGAATTTGACCTCAAGACAGTCTTTACAAGTTTGTCTACCTCTAGATGAGTCCATTGATGTGTTTTCTTCAAGTCCAGTACTGTACACCAGGTTCTGGATGGGGCAATGAGCTCAACAGGTTACAGGTTATATTGTGAGATGGAGTTCGGCCACACATTTGTTTACCTCTCAGAGATCTTGAACTGTCCGACAGTTGTTGGTTCCATGTTTCCACACCAGTAGGAGAGGCATATTTCAGGCTGATTGACACTTACGCAGAACCCCAAGTTGGAGTAACCAGATGATGTATATCTTGATCCTGTCTCATACCTCCTTTGACATGGGGTACTGAGGCATCACTAGTCTGGACTTTCAGCTCCATATGGGCAGGGACTCTATATGCAGTCTCCACCCAGGGCTGTGGATATGCCTTTAGCCACCAGTATGTACTGAGGCAGGCTCTTTAGAGTTGGTACTCGTCTTCCAACTGGATGGTTGGCACCTGCACAGGCTTCCTTCTGGCCCTCTAACCTGTGGTCCATCAGAGTGGAAGTGAATCTGTGCCCCATCTTAGTCAGGAGGTCTTTCCCCAACAGGGGGCAGAGACAGTCTGGCATTACTATGAATAAGTGGGATACCCGGCCCACTCCGAGATCCACAGATCTTTGGGTAGTCCATAAATATTCAAAACTTTGGGGCCACAGGTCTGAGGGTCCTGTTGCTGGGGTCCCTTCTTCTTCTTGTTGGGGCAATCCTTGTCGCAGTGGCCTTTTTCTTTACAGTGAGCACATTGATCTTTGTCGAGAGGCTCCCTCCTAGTGCCACACTTGATTCCTAACTCCCTGGCCCTTCACTACTGTGGCCAAAATCCTACCAATTCTTCTCTTGTCTACTACCCTCCGGTCTGCTCTTTCCTCTGCCTTCTGCTTCTCTCATTCTCGCTTCTCTTCCTCAGTCTTCTGCTTATGAAACACTTTCTCTGATTCCTTCACCAAATCATGCAAGGTATAGTTTTGCAACCCCTCTAGCCGTTGTAACTTTTTCTTAATATCTGACACTGACTGCTGACCCTCAGAGGTTGGGTCAAAGGGAGTATAACACCCGTAAGCCTCCATTAAATGTTCAAGAAACACAGACAGCGGTTCAACAGGTCCCTGAAGAACCTCTCTTACCTTAGCCAAATTAGTGGGGCACCTTGGGGCCCTTCTGAGACCTGCCACGAGAGCCCGAAGATAGACTGTCAGCTGCTCCCTACCTTCTGCCGTATTGAAGTCCAAATCAGGTCAGTTAAGGGGGAACCTGGCATCTATTTCATTCGGAAGGTTGGTTGGTGCCCCATTTGCTCTGGGGACATTTTTTCCGGGCCTCCTATATGATCCTCTCTTTTCTTTCGGTAGTGAAGAGGACCTGCAAAGGCTACTGACAACCATCCCAGGTGGGTTGGTGGAAAAACATCAAAGACTCCACCAATGTTGTCAGGATGGCGGGGTTTTATGTAAAGGAAGGGTGATTAGTTTTCCAATTTTAAAGGTCTGCAGAGAAAAATGGCCAATACTGAAGGGGCTGAAGAGGCTGAAGGTAGGGTGGGTCTACCGTGGGTCCCAATGGCACGTTGTGGCAGTGCCACAGTTGAGTCAGGTCCCCCAGACTCTGCGCTCTTTGTCTTCTGGTCTCAGCGGCTGGTGCACCCCCGGCGTAGTGGAGGGCCTGGCCATTCCAGAGACTTTTCAATCTTGGAATAGATTTTAGGAGGAGCCAAAGGTTGGTTCTTGGGCAAACTCTCAGGTTTCGGAGCTTCAGGTTTTGGTTTGTGCTCCGACTCAGAGAGCCAGGGCTTGGGAACCTGGCTTCCGTTTGTGCACCCAAGGCTGGACCCAAGGTGGGGATTCTGAACTACATCTTGCCAGACAGTAATGTAAGTCAAAGGTGTTCTCTTGAAGCCAAACATCAGCCACTCCTTTAAAAAGTCTGCATAGTCCTTTTTAAAGCTTAACTGACAAATTGTGTGCTCTATCATTAACTTCAGTCAAACTCAGAGGAGTCGTCAGTCTGTCTCACTGTCAGTCACAAGTAACACAAAACAGAAACCTAAGACACACAGACAAAGACTAACAGATGCCTGTCTCCACCTAGACAGACAAAACCACTCCAGAAATACAGATGGCTGGGAGGGCGTACAGCTTCTCCAATCCAGGAGAACTACTGTACTCTCACCGGCACCCAGACAGGAATCATCCAGGAATCCCTGGGGTTCCTTAAGACCTCTTGGGACATCTCCCAAGGCAACACAGTCGGTGAGCCCCTGGCACGTCTCTCAATACTCACACTCCACGCCTCTAGCTGAGACTCGAGCCTCTGTCTCTACCTGAGATGCAAGTGACTGCAAAACCAAAACCAGAACTCGAGAGCAAAAACTGCAAAACCAAAAGTACAGAACCAGAATTTTGCTGGCACAGAATTACAAAAATACAGACAATTACAAAGACACAGACAATATCTCACCTCCAAGTGGGTCTTCGGAGACAAGGGTGGTCGTAAATCCCGGATGAACCCCCAAATGAAAGATCCCTCCCCCCACAGAGGGGAGACTCTCAGTTGAGTCTCAGAATAACATGAACCCCCAAGAACTCACAATAGACCATCCTTGCTGCAATTACATGAGGTTTTTTAATTGACCAGTGCACTGTGGTCAAGACTCATATCCCATGCAGGAGTAGAGGAGTCTGACCCAGAATGGCTGGGAGAAGGGGGTTTTAAAGGAAACAAACCACAACTCAGGGAGGGGGGAGTACGGCATTGAAGAATACAAAAAAATACCAGTGAAGAATCGTAAGGGAAATACCTGGTTTCTCAAGATTGCCTATAAGGTGAAAATTACCAGTAAAAAATCTCAAGGGGAACATCCGGTTTCTCAAGATTGTTTATGATGTGTTATTTAACTTTTATGTTTTTATGGTCAGTCAGATTCTGAAACAGAGTCACCCTGACCTTAAGGCCATAAATTCTTTATGGTCAGCCTGTTCCTGAAACAGAGTCACTGAACCTGCTATCCTACATTTTTGGCTCTACTCTATCTGCTAGGGGTCTTCTACTTTACCTGTTAGGGGGTCAGGACTTATCCTGGTCTTTCACAAGAAGTGGATCAGGCTACTAGTTGACAGGGAGTGAACAAAGGAAAAAAACAAAGTGAGTGAGAGGAAGTCAGGAGGACAAAATGGAGAGATGCACAGGAAGTAGAAGGGTGGGACATTCTGTTTGGGTGATTTTTGAGACAGTGTGGAAAGGGGGAACTTCCTTTTGGGATGTCAGCTGGATGAAGGCCAGCTGGATGCTTTCTCTGCCTCTCTGAGCTTCTGAGTCTTTATTGGTAAAATTGAATAATGAAAATTTAATTAAAAAAACAATAGACAACAAACTTGGAAGTTTCTTTCTTATGTGGCTTTGCTGACTATTGATCACCTGGCACTACAGATCCCTGAGTTTAGTCTTATGAAGAGCCAAGAAGGTCTCCAATGCTCTCAAAGAACAAACCAATCCAACAACAAACAAAGAAATAACAAACCCCACAGGGCTTCGCTGCTGTACCATCTGTTTAGTTGTTCAGGGTGGAGGACTGTGGATGGAAACCCTGTGCTGGCTCGTGTGGAAACTGGATGGAGAACAATAGCACTGAACCTTCCTCCTGGTTCACAGGTTTAAAGATGCACAAAATAAAAGGAGACAAACACATATTGTTAATTGTCTAAAATCAGATACTCTCTGCATTCAATATTTTTTTAGCTATGCAGAGACTTTCTTTCTTCTAGCATGGTGGCTCTTATGATGATAATATTTTCACTAAATACATGAAGTCTCAATCCCCTCAGACCTCCATGAATAGATGCCATTTCTCTGATTTTTAGGCCCTTTCTTTTAGCTAACAGGAACTGAATATTGAAGTTAACCAGAAAGATCAACCTGGTTAGAATATGGTAGGCAAAAGGCTAAGCCCTCTCTTTCAGTTTTAGGAGTCAGGGTCTCCCTATGTAACCTAGGCTACCCTAGAAGTGACTGGCCTTGAATTGGCCCATAGGATTACTGGAATAGGCCATCATGTCCTTACAACATTAGTTTTAAAATAAATTTTCTTGGGCTGGAGAGATTGCTCAGTGGTTAAGAACACATACTGTTCTTTCCAAGGACCTGAGTCAGGCAGCGCACAACTGCATAACCTCTGACATCAGTGGGCACTTGCTTTCATCTGGATATGCCCCCCCATAATTGAAATTATATAAATAAATCTAAAAAGCAAAGTTCTCTTTAAGATTCAGACAATAGTTTTAGAAGTGCAATTGCTGACATTGGTTATAATGAAAAAGAAATTCTGGGGTAGCCGCTTAAGGAAAGAAAGGACATTTAAAACGACTCAGTTATTTTGTGAGGTGAAAATATATACATATACATCATACATACCCTCATTCCTAGGAAGTTGTTCTCTGCTTGTGTAGGTTCATTTTGAACTTGCCATAGGAGATAGAATAATGTTGAAGCCACCAAACAGGGTCCATTCACCTCTGCACAGATGTGCCCCAGCACAGAAAAGTTCCTCTCTTGGCCTCCATAAAGGTGAATTGACAAACACCTAACCCTTCATAGGGAGGGCCAGGCTGAGGATTGACTCACTCTTAAGACCAGGAACCAAGCCTCTTCCCTGGAACTAGAAATTAGGCTGCTATTCTTGAATGCCGAGTCTTTCAAAGGATAAGCACTCCTTTACCTACCTTCTACTCTGAACTTTCAGTTCAGGTTTTTAGTAAAACACATGTGTGTACATATTAAGATAGCAACTAAACACTGCTTCCTAACATTTCTTTGTTTGAAAGTTGTCTGAGAATCCATACTGTATTTTTTTATAGTGTGTGTGTGTGTGTGTGTGTGTGTGTGTGTGTGTGTGTGTGCGCGCGCTGAGTGTGCAGGAGCACCACTGGCTGACCTTGCTTTACTGACCCTTCTCAAAGAGAGCGTTTCCTCCAGAGCTGTTTGCTAATTTCCAGTTCCAGGGAAGAGACCTGGTTCCTGGTCTTAAGGGTGACTCAATCCTCAGCCTGGCCAGAGATATTTCTTTACCAGACAGATGACACCAGTTAGGTGATTCAGGTTCTCACTTGCTTTAGAATTGCAAAGAGTAAGACATTTACAAGCTGTTGAAGTATCTGAATTTCCCATTTAATTAAGTGATGGCAGTTACTTTTAGACAAAAACACTTGTCATTTTTATATTGAAATTAAGTGAAACCTTTGAAACTTGTCACCTATTCAGAGCATAATTGAAATTTCTTTTGCAATATTAATT
The DNA here is from genome assembly GCF_963924665.1 of Micromys minutus. NCBI lineage: Eukaryota > Metazoa > Chordata > Mammalia > Rodentia > Muridae > Micromys > Micromys minutus. The sequence continues at coordinate 5,908,634 of NC_137955.1, read as the reverse complement.
TGCACAGGGCATAAGCTATTTTTGACCAACATTATTATATGCAGATTACTCACTAGATTTGACATTAATTTAGTTTGATTTTTTTTCTTTCTTTTCAAAAGTCAACCCATCCTACTTTGGGAGATAGTCTCAAGAAGCAAATTTAAAATTGATCAGAATTTTTATTTTAGAGCTAAAATGAGCAGAGATCTCTAACGTGACATGGAAGTGAAGAAGTTGCAGTAGAAAATTCTTTACCCTTGGCACCCCAGCCCTACACATTCCTTAAATTCTTCCTCTCCACCTTCCCCCACGCCATGTGCCATGTGGAAACAACAACCCAGTGGCCCACCTTGCCTCAGCCTAAGGAACTTTCTTGAGTAAATAATTCTCAGAAGAACTATAGAATGTACTGACTGATAGCCACCTGACCCTCTGGTCCCAGACAAGGTCCTGACACACATGCTCACTAACCAATAGGTTTAAAGGTCAATATGCTTAGCCTATGAATTTAAATTATAACCTTGCTGATGTAACCTGCACCTCTAAAAAGTATAAAAACTGCTTGTAACAGCCTTTCATGGTTGCCTCTCCTCTGGATATAGACCACCCCAGTGCACTAGACTAATAAACCTCTTCCTTTTACATCAATCCCTGATCTCTTGTCTCATTCATGGGAGCCTCATATAGATAAGACTCAATTTGGGTCTTACAGAAGAGAACAAAAGTCATTTGGGGTGTTGAGTTCTGACATAGTAATCTTAAAAGCCAGAGATGGGGGTAGTTTGTACAAATCATTTCTGCAATTGAGATTAAATGTGGGATTAAAATGATGGTTCTATCATTTCCCTTCAGTGGGACTGTCCCTTATTGATGGAGATACAGTCCTTAAGCTCATCGGGTAACAGCATCTCCTTGACTCATCCTGCATCCAGCTGTGGAGGATATAGAGGTCAACTTTGTCAAGGATAAAGCAGGATGGAGACCAAGTTGCCACAGGCTCCTGCGACTCCATGAAGAGTTCTGATCTGTGGCCCATGGAAGTAGATCTAAGATAGTTCCCAGCACACTGGTGAGACAGCACAAAGTCCTAACAAGTAACAATACTCCTCTGCCCCCTCTCCTGAGTTACCTCATCAGGCAGGGCTTTCATTGGGGCACAGTGATGGTGTGGTGAGATACGATTGGTTGAGGATTTAGGAGCTTGAAATTGGCTCCGGCACTGTACATAAGCTTATGTGCTGTGCACCAAACTCAAATCTGCATCTTGAAGCTGGTCTCTAGAGTCTGACTCCTGGAATTCATCATGTGACTCTGTTGCTTTCTCTCACACACACCCATACAGATCCCACACTATTACTCTGTTATCTTTAACATGTGGACTCTATATAAATGGAACTCTGTTCTGTATTTTCTTCTGTTACATCTTAGTCTCTCGAGATTAGTTCTCTTTTTAATCTCAAAATCAAATGTTTACTTTTGCTGATTTGTGTTAGAAAGGTTTTTATAAAAGGCATGGTGTGTATGTGTGTGTGTGTGTGTGTGTGTGTGTGTGTGTGTTATGTTGAGGGCAAAGGATAACTTACAGCAATTCAGTTCCATGGGACTTGGGGACCCGACTGAGGTAGTTCGGTTTGACTGCAAATGCCTTTCCCTGATCAGCCATCTTACTAGCTTCTTATGTTGTAAAGTTTAAAACTGTGAGCCGAATTATCTCTAATTCCCATTAGTTTCACTCTGATTACTTTTCTGCCCATTCTCATTGACTCGAGGCACACAGTTTATTCATGTCTATAGGTACTGTCCGCCCAATATGCTTTTGTGTGTTATTATCATTCACGTCTTTAGGACGGTCTCTGATACCAGTTTTAGAAATTGGGGATGTCATTGTCTTCTGTCTTTTTTTAACCATGGATATCACCAGGAAGTGACTTTTAAAATCTATTAATAATAATGCAACAAATAGGAACTGAAATTCTATTCACTTACATCACAATAATTTGAGTTTTAAACATACTGATCCTAATGATAAAGCAAGAAGAAGAGCACACAATGTAATTTGTTTATCTTTGAGCCACAAATGAATTTGTGAGAGCATTTAATTAAGCATGGGCTTGCCAGGTTCTTCAGGGGATGAGTGAGAAGGGAAAAGGACAGAGGGTCAGAGCCACAGATCCTGCCAAGTTGAGTCAGGCCAGTGTAGCTGCTGGCTGGGCATGAACGTGGGCGGCCACCTGTGGCTCTCTGAACAGCTGTTTGGTAGTGAGCCAGATAAACCCATCATGGGGTGGAGGCAGGAGGCGAGTTAGGCGGCCAGTACATTCTGGCGTGGGCTGAAAGAACACCTGCTTCCACTCTGTGGACCTACCACAGAAGGGCAAGAATGTTCTCACTGGCGGCAACCTGATGACCTAAGTTTTCAAGTCTCAACAGCTCTAGTCTGACTGAAATAGAGAAAAACCCACTATCTTCCATAAGATGTATACTGAAGCCAAGCTAAGAATCACTGGGTTCCAGCTATGTTGAAATAGGTCAGTTAAGTCATTTGGTGTGTTTGGGAAAGGTGTGGGGGCTGTCAGGAAAGAGTGGGTTCCATGATTTATAGCGAGCCTTTCCCAGGGTGAGTGTACTCTTCAGAAGGCTGGGACAGACATCTTTTGTTCTTGGCTGGCTCTGATCTACTTTCCCACAAATGCTAACTACATGCTTACAAACCACATCAGTCAGTCCTCACTTCTTTTGTCATCAGACATTGAATTTTCATCCTGAATGATAGCACCCACATCAAGATGGAAGACCAAAGCATGTCTTTGGGCCTCGCAGTCCTTCTTACTGTTTTCTAGGGATGAGGACCGAATTTCTTCTGGGCTAATGAGTCAGCTGTTTTTTGACCTGTGTGTACCCTCCCCAACTACCCATCCCAGATGTAGACAAGATGCCAAGGAAGGAACAATTCTCTCACTGGTTCTGTGATTCTTAACAACGAACTCAGTTGATAGCAACTGGCTGCTTGATACTATTATCCACTGGGTTCGCCGTACCCTATCTAGTGAGGGAGTGTCCACTGGGCTCGCCGTACCCTATCTAGTGAGGGAGTGTCCACTGGGTTCGCCGTACCCTATCTAGTGAGGGAGTGTCCACTGGGTTCGCCGTACCCTATCTAGTGAGGGAGTGCACAGTTGCTAAGTGTATTTGAGTTAGATGAAGGGATGGCTGAATGCCCTATTCCTGAGATAACCCTAAACAGGCATTTCCTACAGTTGTCTTTGCTTGGGATATTTGTGGTGCCAGCAGCAACTTGCTGTGTAGACCACAGTGTGAACTAATAAGGTTACCTTTTACCCACAATTGCCCTTGCTGAGGCACAGGATGGTCCTCGCCCTCTTTCTGCCTCTGGGCTGCTTCGAGTGAGCAGCTCTTTTCTCTTCCAGGCCTAGCATTTCCCCTGGCACAGGACAGAAACCAATGGAGCAAGTCAGCCACTAAAACAATGAGCCAAGAAAAGTCCGTGTTTCTTTTGAGTTGTTTCTTTCAGGTACTTTTATAGCTGACTAGCGCCAAGAAGATTGGTTTTCACAAGTAATAAGGCATGGACAGATGAAATCTACCTGGTCAGACACAATGTTCTGTTACCTTGGGGTAAAAACAATGCTCAGAACCAAAGATAACACACAGTGCAGGGCTTTATGACCTATGATCAAAATAGGACATTGTGGTGAAACCCAGCTAAAGACTTGTGTAGGTCAGAGTTTTCAGTGGGCTAGGGGAAGGCATGAACCAAAAATCAACACAAGTTTTAATGTGGCTTCCCTCACTAAGAAGAGCCACCTCGATAGACACAGCCCCATTTCTGGCCTCAGACACTGTCTATTGGAGAAATGAAAACATTGGATGCATGAAGTAATCTTTTGAGAGAGACAAGACTATTTTGCTTTAGAGGTTAAGCTTGAGACCTGACTACTTTGAAGCCCTATGTTAGGTTATCGAATGTGTTCTAATGGTGTAAATTAAAACCCGAGTGCAGCTTTGGATCTGCAGAACCAGCCCTTTATGTGCTCCAGCAGTTCACCCACGGGCAGATGTTAGGGGTCCCGGGTGACAGTTTCCTCACTTTGCCCAGGTGAGGGTGGGACCAGCTCTTCCACTTGCAGAGTAGGACTGGCTCTCAGGTGCTCACAGAATCAGGGTGAACTCTTCAGGGCTGCTCTGGCTAGGGGTGAGGTGACCTCTCCATCTCACACCCTTGCCCTTGGGGCCAGCTCTCCTGCCCTCTCCAGGTGAGATGCAGTTGCTTTCCCAGGTATTGCAGCCACAGCACAGGGAGACAACAGGATACCTGAGAAGAGCCCCAGTGAGCATCCAGTGTTGGGAGGGCAGCAGAAGCCAGAGGCCTCGGACCAGACCAACGGGTCATTGCAATAACCTTTTGCAAGTAAAGGTTATTTGTTTTGGCAAAAAGGGAATACTGGTGTGACACACCATAGCTTCCAGTGAGATTTTAAAATTTTTGTTTATTTATGGTTTTGGGGGAGGTGGGTTGCAAGGGCAGAGGGCAGATATGGAGGGACGGGGAAATCAGTGGGATGGGGTGCATGATGGGAAAACTGACAGAATCAATAACATGGTTTTTTCTTAATTTTAAGTGTAGATTATCTGTGACTCTTCAGCCAGGAGCTGATGTGGTGTTTGCAGTGTCAGCGCTTATTTAGAATACCAAGTCTTCTGAGCAAAGATTCTTTTTCTTTCTGAATTACATTTCTTTTCTCTTTTAAAAAGAATTAATTGTATTCCAGACATTCAAATTCACATTTTTGTTACCAAGGTTAATATGTACCTTTGTTCTTAATTTACTTGTGCAAATAACCTACCTGTCTTTGGGCTATAATGATAAGGAGTAGTGCTCCCTAGAGTGGGAGGACCCTCTGAGAGTCAGCACCATCGCAGGATAGCATCGTGACAGGTGCGAGAGGGAAAGAGAACATCTCACTGGATGCTTGAGAGCAAAGTGCATATAAGTGTATTACAGTTACAGGAGTTTAAGTCAACAAGCATCTTTGTTCCTTGGTCCCTTCCCACAATTCTAGCAAGCTTATGCTTTGCAAATGAAGTGTGTGGTTAAATGCTTGGCTCCCTTAATCCTTTTATCAATTAAGCTTTCATAATGCTCAGTCATTCATGTCTTCTTAATTAACAGATGAAGTTGTTACTATGGAAATATTAAATAAGGTCCTACGTTTCTGTATGATCTTCAGTCTAAGAGGGAATGTCTGAAAGTGAAAAGTGTTCCCATCATGTCTCTATGCACCCAGTGGAACCATCATAGAAAAATCCATCCAATATGAGTTCATTGTTCAGTTCTCTTTCCATGGCGAAGCACCTTGTATCTTTAATAAAATGAATAGTTTATAGGGGAGGAAAAGAACAGAGGATGGACGTGTCCATTGTTGAATGAAGATGTGTACAGTGGCCATGGATTCCTTTCAAGCGTTTTAAAAAGTGTACTGGTGTATGGCTAGCTGTTCTGCAGGGGTGGCCCAGTAGGAAACCAGAAGCCTTTGCATTCATTAGAGCTACGACATGGTGAGATCACAGCAAACGCCTCCATCATGACATCCTGAGTAAACGTAGACTACAGGTGGAACTCTAGGAACAGCCACTGGCTGCTATGAGATCTAGGCAAGCATTTCAGGAAACAGACAATTTCATCTGCATCCTTTTCACAAGCTGAAGGTTTTATTATTTACTGAATTATCTATGTTCAAAAAACATCTGTGCCTGGTATTAAATTTCACTCCATCAAGTGTTGCAATGACTTTCATTTTCATTATGAGCAGGAAAATGAATAAAGGACAGGTGTTAGAAAACATGGCAATAAATTAGAATATAATTTACAAAAGCAAAAATAGTAACAGTGTACCACATTAATACTGAGTATAAAATAATAAGCAACAACTAATCACAATAATACAAAGGTGTTTTGTTCTGTATTATTAACAATACCTATAAGACATTCACTCAAATACATAAATTCCTAATGAAATGGACTGTTGGGAAATCATACCTGCCTTTAGGGGTTCAATTATTTGGGTATATTTAACATTCCTTTTTTGGTAGGCCTTTATACTAGTGGCAGACACTGCTCCTAGCCTTGGGTACCCTGGTACCCTAAGTAGTCAATAAAGCTCACAACATTTGGAATGCCTGCCAGAGCAGTCCAGCCTCTGCTGCCGACCCCACTGTTCCCATGTAGGACAGAGATGGCTGCAGTAGCAGTGGTGTGTAATGTGTCATGGAAGATGCTCTTTGTTCTGTGTAGCCTGCTCAGGTGAAGGTTCAGGGTCTACTTGAAAATGGCGAGTCCTGTTATACCCATACTTTGTTTCCCCAAGAAGGCCCCTGGCAGTAGCTGTAGCGGAGGCAGGCTCTGCACAGTACCTGGAGGTCAGCCCTTTTGCTGTTAGCTTCCAAGTGAGGTAAATACAGCTTTTTACAAGTACTGTAGGAAACCTTCTTGAAATTTAAGCATGAGTGAGTATTAGAGTTGGTTTAAAAACAAATCAGATCTGGATAGCAAGCCTATGCGTAAACTGCCTCAGTGATCGCCCAGTCTTCCTATATTTTACCAGGGCACATTAGCACCAAGTTAACTGTCCTTTGAAGAGGACCAAGGGGATTCAAGTCTGGGCCAGCCTCCCATGTGTTGCCTTCCTTTAATGAGATGGCTGTGATGGCATTTAGACTGGTCGTCTCAGGGTACTTAGATCACTGATAGCCTCCTCTGGAAAACTTGGGGGATACTGAGAAAGAAGCAGGGAATGAGATATGGCTGGTCACACCGGAACGTGGGTAACATCCAGGCCAGTACATAGTAAGCAAGAAACTGAGGAGGCCTTTGGTGACAGCCTTTCAAAGGTCACTTCACAGGTGACACACCGAAACATATCTTGAGAGCACAGTGGTAGATAAATGAGACTTGTTACCAAGTAGCCGTGTAGTTTGTGTTTTGGATGATGCTGTGTGTGTGGGGCACGTATGTAAAGGACTGAGGAGGTGTGCTGGACACACAGCAGTCACCAACCATCTACTACAAGCTACAAATGTTCAAGTACGCATTGACATAAACAAGTACCCTTAAAAAACTGTAATTGTCACCTCTTTTGCTGGCAACGTGAGAAGCTTGAAGATGGGAAGGCCTAAGCTAGTCATTTCAGTTCAGTAAGTTGTGAGTTTTAGAACCTGACTTGCCCAGCAAACCAGGTTTCGCATGTAGTTGTCATTTAGAATATCTGTAAAAATTATGTGGTCACTGATTTTTAAGTTCATACTTGTTATCTCTCTTCATGGAGCTTTTCTTCTTTGGTTGTTTTCCTTCCCTACTTTAAAACTCACAGGAACAGCACATTTATATGCAAGCAAACTAGCAAACTCACCTGTTCCCCTACTCAGGAGTGTGTGTGTGTGAGTGCATACACAAACACACACACACACACACACACACACACACACACACACACACACACACACACACACCACACTTGCTCTCATATAAATAAATGCCCTTCTCCCATATCAAAGAAGGGACATCTGGAACCCATCGTTTGTGAGCAGATGGGAAGGGGCTGCCTACTTATTGTTCACACAGCATCCTCTGCATGAGCTTACCATGCATGCATCAGCCTAGAAGGGCAGAAGCTGGTCTGTGGCTGCTGGGGATGTAAACACTAAGGAGTCTGGTGACTCAAATAAGGCATCCCACGTGATGGCTGCAAAGGGCCTGGTGCTTCAGTCTCTGCCATACCCTAGTCTGGCTTCTGCATGGAATTGAAATGTTTTTCTCTTAAAGTTTTAATGGAAATCTCAGCTTCCCTTGCACCATGGCAAGTTGGCCGCAGACTCTTAGCACTGAGTTTATGGCCGCGCACAGCTGCAGCAATGGCCGCCCGGCTTCAAACCGAGTCCCTCACTGGTCATAGAGAATCCATGGCTCACAGCAGTGCTCAGAACAGGAGATAAAGAAAAATAATACAAACTTTCATTACTTTTGATTTACAATTGTTTCTTAAATTACAGTTTAAAGCCCAGTTTATAATTTAAATTGTGGTGCTATTGTGGTTTGATAAAGGGTGGTAAATACTTTAAGCTATGACTTAAGAATTCTGAATCTCTTCTACTTTCATAGTTAACCAAGTCATAATAACTACATTTTAAACAGTCTTAAATACAAATGGATTCAGTGTCATTGCTAAGTCCATAATAAAAATTATCTTAATGGTCCAAGGAGGTAAACAGGCTTTTAGATTTACTCGAAAGAACACAAAGGTTCCGCAGTAAGCGAGTTTCCTGTATTGTTTGGGTCTCTCAGATCTGGCATCCCCTCCTGATACCGTGTCCAGCACTTTGGATCAATAAATCCCACTTCACAGAAGTTAAAATAATATTGAAATCCTGTCAGCTGGGGCTGACCAGTGGTTACATTTTCCACAGGGTAATGCTTTTGTGAGGACATCCATCCGCTTCCTCTGGGTGACCGTCTTCGATGGACGCATTTCCATGAGGAGATGACAGGCCTGTCTGGTTCTCTGAGGGTCAGTGTCCTTGGCAGGTCTTACAGCACATCTGTCGGAAGTACGCCCGGCTGCAGAACTGGAACTTCAGCACCAGAGGGCAGTACGCCACTTTGTTCACGTCTTTGCACTCTAGCGTGGAGGCAGAAAGTGGGAAACAGAGTCACACAAGGAAGCTGGTAAGCCTGCCCAGCTAGCAGGCACCCCACTGCCAGCCAACCTCACTTCTGTGGCCCTGTGACTTTTTTTTTTTAATTTTGTTTTTGTTTTTAAGCACACTGTCTGAAACAGCCTACCAGAAACATTCTTTTGGTATATTTTAACACATTTTTTTAAAAAAAATGCAAGACTTTTCTTCCAGACTTTTATAAGTGTGGTGCATGCCCACTATGTCTTGAAAGAATTACCATTTGTTGGGATGAGTGATCACTTTAGACATCTTGGAAACATGAGTCATTTTTCTTACAGCATTTTTATTGCTTCTTTCTCAAGGGTTATTTTGTTCAACGTGTAAGGTTATCCAGAATCAAACATGAGTTGCATTGTTTGATACCAAAGTCCACATGTCTCTCAGTAACACCGCATGCAAACCACTGCAGACGATGGCCTGCATTCAGCAGCTTCACTGCAAGGAACAGAGCAGAGAGGCTTGCCTCCAAGGGCAGCAGTCTGTGGGCTTTGGAAACATAGAAATGTCTTTTTAAATTTGGAGTGAGATACAGTCGTCTTTGCTCTTGTGTGTATTTTCTCATTAGTATTAGAGCAGCCTCAGCCGCAGTGTGCACCTCTTGCAACCAGAAGGTGAACAGCGAGAGACTTCGCCTACCTCCCACAGGGCTGGTGGCAATGGTGAGATTGACAGGGACCATGCCTTCCCCTTCATCAGTACAACCATTACTGCAAAGGCATCTCCTCTCTAGTACTATGGTTATTTTGTTTGGAGATTTAAAAATATTTAAAAACACAGTAATTAAATTTTCACAGTCTTCCAGCTGATTACACTGAAGCATCCTGAGAAAAACTACTTAAGGCAGTTCAGACTCATGTAGGTCCAGGTACAATTCAATGTAACATAGCTTTTGCTGTTTGCATGTTTTTTTTCTTGGTTTCACATCTGCATAAAAATGGGAAATGAGTATAAAATAAGGAGAAGCTCCCAGCTCTTCTTAAAGAGTGAGTGCTGTGCGCTCTCTCACTTTAAAGGTTCTTTCAACAAAGTCTTAACATTTGAGACAGGAACTATCAAATCTTTTAAACATTTATATTTAAGTGGTGTTAACTCAAGAGTCAAAACAAAAGGGAAGAATAGTTAGAAATTTGATTGGAAAAATTTGATTAGGAATCTGAGTGAATTTGTTTAAGTTGAAAGGTGGTAAGGCGGGGCACATTTAAACTTGCACTGAGAAAGGAAGTCAGATGACAGTCGTCCATCCTTCTTCTGCAGAGTGCAGGACAGTGAGTGTCAGAGACAGACCTGCTGCTGTCATCGCTGACTAGGGATTAATGTCCTTCTTGCCTGATTTTAGGAAGGAGGCAAGAGGATACATGACAACCTTCTCAATGAAGATACAGTATTTCAATTACTATTGAGAAAATATTGCCCCCAGAGACACAAATCAGCTTGAAGACCAAACAGAGGGCAGTATTCTTTAGGTCACAACTTTATTCAAAGAATCATAATTCCATTTTTGGAAAATGTGTTAGATTGGGAAAAATTGAGTCTAGCAAAATATGAGTAAATACAGACTTTTTAACCCTTGATCTGTGAACAGATTTTAAAAATGTATAATGAATAGGGTGGAATATTTGTAAATTATTCTTTTTCTACCCACTCAAATATAAATAGCAGTGGATCTTTTCCATGGGTAGGTGAAAGTGGGTATTAGCTCAGGTGTCCCTCTCCAGACTTCTTAATACCCTTGCTAAGTTAGTTCTCAACTGACTTCATTGGAGGCAGAAGATTATCAGGTCCTAGAAGCAGAATCAAGCTCAGAGCGCTGGGAGCTGATGGCAACTGAGCACACAAGGACCAGAGGGTATGGAGCCAGTGAGGCTGTGGGTGGCACACAAGGACCAGAGGGTATGGAGCCAGTGAGGCTGTGGGTGGCACACAGGGGTGGGAAGGTGGGAGCCACTGAGGCTGCAGTGAACTCTGGCTCAGCGTCTTCGAACATTCACAGCTCTGAAGCTCAGGAAGGAAGACCAGAAGAAGCCCTGCTCATTTGGCGACGTTTACAGGAGGTGATGCACACAGTGAGAGGCACAGCCACGGTATCCAGCTGAGTAAGCCTCTGACAACACCCACCATACATCAGGACTCTGAGATCTGGAAGGTCTACACACTTAGACAGAGAGTTAACAGAAAGCTATTAAACAGTGTAGGCACACCACAGGGCCAGTCAGTGGTCAGCAGCTATGAAAGACCTGGGCAAGCTCCGAGGACGGCTGAGACTCAGACAGCAGACCGTTCTGAGATATTGGGGCTCTATGGAACATTGCTGCGGTGTGGAGCTCCTAAACAGGGCTACGTGGAAGATCCAGTTCCTACTCTTTTGTTTGCCTTCCAGGAACTGTTGTGACTAGAAAAATCAATTCATTACACATTTGGATTAATGAAAGCATATTCACCAATGATCAGCCACAACTAGTCTTTTATTTGCTCAGTCTTTTAACTCCACAAGAGCTTAATTTAGTAACAGCATTAAACAGTGTAATTTATCAAGCACTTCCTTTATGTCAGGCATAACTTTAGGCAGTTTTATACTTTTATATTTAATCCTTTTAAGTATGTGAAATGTTAGCTTTCCATAGACAGCACAGTTTAAGCTTAAAACCCATGCTGGGTCATAGAAGAGTCACTAGAAAGTCTGAGGTCAGACTCCACTGAGCGGACACAGTGGTAGGCCATGCCGTAGGAGGTCTCCTAATGTTTGAGAGTTTGAGCTGCCTTCTTAAAGAAGGGAAAAGATGTTGGGAGAAAAGAAAGGTATTTCTAAGTCCCAGGCATTCAAGGTAGACTGAATTATTCCTCCTAACTTTTTTCTCATTGTAGTTACATTAGTAAGCATTTGATGATTGATACAAACGTTTTAAAGCCCCATTATTATAGAAAGGTGAATAGAATCTCCAAAATATCTAAACCAGGATTAAAGATAATGGTGATTTGTACATCAGCACTGACATTCTAATTTAGCAAGAGATGGCTGCCTGTTCTGACACACTGATGACACACTTGAGAGGTCTTAATTACAAAACATAGCTCCTTACTAGTCTGCCTCATTCTCAAAATATGTTAAAATTATGAAATAGTTTGTCTTTTAATCTTGAGCAATTATTTCATACAGCTAACTTATAGATTAAACCAGTTTTCCTCCCATATTCACTGTACAGATTGTGCTACATGGAATCACCTTCATATAACTATGCCCTGTGCATTTAGCACACTCATGCTCTTCCCCTCCTTTTCTACCCTCTTTTGTTATCCCTCTTTGCTTTCCTAGAAAGTTTTGCTTCTATTTTTATGTCATATAAATGATTTTATGTATCTATTTAAAATGTATTGAAAGACCCTAGGGCCTTTTGCCGGCCTTACATCCATAGCCTGAGGTCAAGGCTAGGCCAAGTTCTATTCTCCACCTGAAGGAAGTCACAGTGAGAAACTCTCTACCCTCCACCTGTGTGGAAACAATGGCCCAACAGCCCACCCAGCCTTGGCCTAAGAGACTTTCTTGATTAAATAATTCTCAGAATTGTAGAATGTACTGACTGATAGCCATCTGATCCTCTGGTCCCAGTTAGGGTCCTGACACACATGCTCACTAACCAACTGGTTTAAAGGTCAATATGCTTAGTCAAGTTTAAATTATAACCTTGCTGGTGTAACCTGTACCCCTAAAAAGTATAAAAACTGCCTGTAACAGCCTTTCGGGGTTACCTCTCCTCTGGATGTAGGGCACTCCAGTGCACTGGACTAATAAACCTCTTGCTTTTGCGTTGATTGCTGCCTCTGTGTCTCTTTAAGAGGGGGTCTCTCAGATACAAAGGCTCTCTGAGTCTTTCATTATAACCCACAAATGTGAGAAAATATATATTAGTCTTTTCTGAGACTGGTTTAATTCACTTACTAGGGTTATCTTCAGTTGCATTTATTTTCCTGCATGTGACAAGTTTGTTATTCCTTATATATTTAAAAAATATATATTTTAAACTATTCCCTCTCTGTTGGAGACCTAGGTTGGGGCCATACTTGGCTTCTGTGAGTTTCTGCACTGAACATGGATTATAAGTTTTGTTGTGATATGTTGACTAGGAATCCTTAAAATTAGGAGTGGCACAGCTAGAAATGTAAACTAACTCAGCTATTATGGAAATGAGTTTGGAGGTGCCTCTTAAAAAATTCTACCATATGGCCTGATTATATCATAGCAAGGCAGACTTTTGTGGGAAGAAAAATCACATTTTTCCACTGAAGTAAAAAGTTGCAACAAAAATTTGCTTTAGTTTCTGAATGATCTTCACTGCTCTAGTAAAAGTATTAAAATAGATTGTTCAGGTCAGTGGAGGAGATGTCTTCTGTGTTTGGTCTGTTTAAAGGTTTGGTCTCCGCTATCACATTTTCTCCATTGCAGGATCTGTGCTAGCATTGGGTCACTCTTCTGACGCCTATTAGCAGTGGAGTCTGAGTCAGAGGGTAAGAGTTTAAGATGAGAGTATCTGACTTTGTCTTCTATATCATAGTATACTGACTAAGCGTGCTCTTGGGAGGAAAATGTTCTTTCTACTGCTCTCTGTAGTAAGAGGTTTCACCATGTAAATATTAGGAAACACTTCATCTCACTTTTTTTTATATCCTACTCTACCCCTGAAGATAAACTGTCATAAAGTAATACAGGGAGAGTAACTCAGGCAGTGCTCACAGATTTTTTTCATATAAACTAGGCCCACTAGAACTGTAAGTAACCTGCCACATATTCTGGAAATAGACTTAGTAGCTTTAAGTAACAAAATTAGATAAACCACTTCATAAGAAATGTATAAACATACTTTTCATTGATGTGCTAATGAGTTTCTCTCAGGTGTTTTAGGATAATCTTTCAAAAACTTTGACCTAGAAGATATGCTTTCAAAAATTAAACAGAGGCAATGAATTTAGGATGCACTGGTTCAGTCATTACAACTTTAAAGCTTGATTTAGTCCATGTAATAAAAATGTTCTAGCACCAATTGTATCAAATGCTATAGGTCTTGCCCACTTGTCTCATGGAACAAGTTAGCATACACAGGGACAGAGGTTTCCTGACCAAGTTGGAACATTTAGCATTTATACAGTGCAGGCAAAATGGATACAGATAAACTGCACTCCCACTGCACCCGTGAGTCCCTCGTAAGATGCACAGAGTATAGTAAACAGAGCTATACATTGGGCATCTATGGTTTATCTTTTGGATTAAAAAACTATGATCAGCTTCTGATAATTTGTTTGTAGAAATTGGGGGGGCCCACCAAGAAATGAGAGAGCTAAGGGGTGCATGGACATGCAGTTCGGGAGCTGGTGTGTCAGGGTACTTTTACATAAAACCATACTAGAGCCATTGACACTGGATGCATTTGGGCGGTAAGGGAAGAACTCACAAGCCCTGCAGCAAGAAGATATCAGTCACCACTCTGCTCTGGTTTCAAGTTAATATAGATGATTACTGTCTGCATTTCTTCCCTTCCTTTTCTTCTCTCTCTCCCTCAGTCTTACTCCCTGGATGCCACCCTCAGTCAAGATGGTATAATCCCAACTCAAATGACAGGAATATGCATGGAATGTCAAGTGGATTAAGAGCTCCCTGAAATGATGAAGGAAAATAGGAATACTGGTCTTTCTTATCTCCTTTAAGCTGAAGTCTTCAAATGATCTTTCTTGTTCTTGCTGATTTTCATACATTAGATTCCATATTAAGGGCTAAATTTTTAAACTATTTGTTTCATAAATTTTGTTAGGAGATTTGTGGAGCTGGTTAGATTTTCTCAGAGAAGTGTGTCTGAGGGAAACTGAGACCTAGCAAAGACACCATGTGACATCTTACGCTGGTAGACCAATGTTTACTACCCACAGCTTTCTGGGTTAATTACTAGCTCATGGGCCACCATGAATCACTATCTGCCAGCAACGAATACTAGATGACAGTGCCTTGTGCTGCTGAGAAGCTAAAAAGATTCCCCATATAAACCTGAGGAAACTTGAAACTGGATGAACAATGAATAAACTGGCATTTGGAGATAGAATTTCAGGTGAACTTAAATGGACTAGACCCAACTGCCACATGCCCTTGAAAAGCTTGTTTTGAATGCTGTAGTGCCCAGTCCATGTGGAATTCACTCTTGGCAGTGATGTGGTGTTACTCTCACAGTGTCGGCCGGTCAGGGGCCTGCCTATGAAGTTTTAGCCTTTCACTGAAGGCTTTCAGAGAGGAAAGAACAAAAGCAGATGTTGGACACAGCAAACTGCACCGCCATTTCTCATCTCCCATCTCCTTTCACCATTTTAATTTCTCGATGCCCTGCTTCTGGTTTTCTCTTATTGTCTCTGAGTGGCTTAAACTTCCATGAATTTTTTAAATTTCTGTGTTTATTTTTATCTTACTCCAATTTCATTATGACTACACACAGTTGCCTGAGCAAGGGATACCCCACATCCCAGTGTCTTCTTAGTAAACCCTTGGCAAACCAGCGTGCAGACCTGTCCACTGTGCAGGGAACAGTCTGTTCATTCATTACGCTCCCTGTGCACTTGAAGAGCTTCTTTATGTCTCTGCTGAAACGCTGCTCACCATGGCATCTGCACGTCACTGTCCCTACTAAACACACTTCCTCTGTGGACAGAACTTTGTGGTATCCCTAGTCTTGGTGTCTGGCAAAGTAAACAGGTTAATACGGGATGAATGGAGTATGTTCTCTGAAAACACTGTGTATAGTTATGTACCGTCTGCTGAGCTCTCCCGGCTCCAGTGGATAGTTCCAAACCCACAGCTACACATATGGCCCTGATTAATCTCAGTGGGCCACAAAACAAAACAAATAGACATGAATGTGAGAGAGATCTGTGGGGGAGGGCAGCAAGCAGACATGTAGGGAGGTGGAAATGAAAGAAGACAGTGTGCAAGGTGTATACATGTAAAATTGTAGACAAAACAAGCAAAAAAAAAAAAAAAAAAAAAAAAAAAAAAAAAAAAAAAAAAACCCAAACCTCTATAGCCTTGAAGGATGAATTATATGTAAAAAAAAAAAAAAAATAAAAGCAAGTTTACTGAAATTGTCAATGCAATAGATGGTGGGTGTTCACTGAAGAAGTTCACAACTTTGTTGTGTATTTGAGACTTTATTATGTTTATAATAAAATATTGAGTAGCTGGGTGACCATTACCTAAGTCTGGGTAGTTAAAACAATTTTCAAGGTTTTAACTATAGACCATTTTATTCACAGCACTCCAAAGGCAACACTACATTTTTGATCCTGAGAGAGCTCCCTTAACCTGTTCAGTAGTGGCAGAACTAAACTGCCTTCCACCAGCTTCTTTCTGGAAGTCAAGGGAGCCTGACTCTCCTGATAGCTCAGTTCTTTCAACTTTGAATTACTAACGAGAAACTGCTCCTTCAGAGATTTCCTAAGAGATCTCTTTTATTTTTCCCATCTGAGCACCTAAACCAAGTCATGATATTTGTGATGGTCTTCCAGATTTTCCCTAAAAAGTCCCTCTTCCTTCTTCAATTTGATTCCCAAAACCAAATCATTTTGTTTGTGTAAAAACCCTCTCTTGACATCTGCCTATCCATTTTCTCTGTTGGTGACAACTTATGATTTGGGTCAAACCCTGCTTTCTGAGTACATCTTGGACTGTAATACTACATTACAGGTGACTCACAGAACACGTTGCCTGTGCAGTTCACTTTATCCAAAAGGTTAAAGTCATTGATCTTCATTTGGCTTTCCCTTAGAATGTACATAAATTACTTCACACAGCACATCTACCTTTCTTTTTAAATTAAAAAAAAAAAAAAAGCTAGAAGTGGAGGTATACTCCTATAATTCTAGTTTGGAAGACTGCGGTAGAAAGATCGTTAATACCAGGCCAGGCTGGGTTATATAGAAAAATGCTTTCTCAGTAAAAGTAAATAGCATGCAATATAGAGAAAATTAACATGCTTCACAGCTCTGCCAAATCTGGGTTCAAATCTTGTCTTCCGTATCTACTACTTTCCAGACTTGTAACCGGGGCTAATTTCCATCCCTCCTTGTGCCCATGTTGAGGCATGGTCCTTAGACTTTTGCTTTTGCTTTTGTCAGCAATAATATGTCACAGAAGATAATTATAAAGATTTTATGACACCATACTGATATATAATACAGAAAGATTGCATATGTATGTAATAGAATTAAAAGATCAAATGTTCAGAGTAGTTTATTGGATTATTTACATCTTCTTTCCCATTTAACCTTGCACCTTCCAATTCTGAAGTAAAAGAAAGACCTCCTAAGCCTAAAGGATGGGTTGCTATTAACTAACAATGAGTGAAAGTTATTGGTATAGTCTCATAGAAGAGAGATGCTTTCATTCAGATCACTTTAAAAGACATGTTTTTCAAGAGAGCAGCTTCTGTTTGCTATACAGTTTGAATTGCTTTCAGGACATGGAAATCTGCATTTCTAGGATAGACCTCATTACAAGAACACCAAAAGTAGGTGGCACTAGAGCTATGGGCTTGCAAATTAAAATTATAATTTCACATTAATATGGGGTGTGGCCACGGTATCCTTAGACTATAACATGCATTACAACCAATGCATTGTGTGGTGTTGTGTGGTGTGTCAGATAACAAACAGACCTTGCCACAGATCGCAAGGTCTCTGTACCACCACAGAAGATTATCATTCTTCTCTAGATGACATCTTAAAGGAACTTTAAAACCATGAACACATCATAAAGAACATTCTTCAAATTGGATAGAGCAAACTAAAAGGAACAGACATCTTTTGAAGATGATTATAAACATGTCATTTCGTTAGAAAATTATCAAACTTTATAATTTTTGTTTCTTTTTGTTTGTTTTAAGAACAGAGCGATATAGCTGGGTCTCTTTATGTAACTAAGTTCCTTCAGATGCTGTTGGTGAGCCTGTGCAAATATTTTATATAAGAAGAAAGCCTGAAATTCCTGACAATGCTATATTATTTTAATATTCTGGGTAACTTCTGAAATCTCACATATAGTACCATTCAAGACATTTTCAATGATGCTGACATGAACAAAGTACTTTTACTGAAATGAAAGATAAAATTCAGGATTTTGACTAATATCTGCTGTTAATCAAAGGAAAGAAATTTCTAAGCATAAACCTCCTTTATTAGCCTTCATAGAGTAATTTTTTCACTTCTCTACAATGAGAAACTGGTATTTAAAACACAGCTTTAAGCATATGTTTTTTTGTATATGTAACTCAAGAACTCTGTTTTTTTTCTTTTGTCTTCTGGTCTTTTGAGACAGGGTCTCTCTACAGAGTGCTGGTTGTCTTGGAACTCACTGCTTAGATTAGGGTGGCCTCAAACTCACAGACATCTGCTGTCCTCTGCCTCCTGAGTGCTGGGATTAAAGGCGTGTGCCACCATGTCTCACTAACGAGAATGGACTCATTGTAGAAAGTATTTCCAGAGCTTTGGCAAAGGTCAACCAGAACACTAAGTTAGATATTGCCTTAGAGAATGCCACTCTGACATGTCATTTTAAAGACAAGTACATTTTTCTTCAGATGTTGAGTGACTTATTGTTAAACATATAATGAATCAATCTGAATAAAACAGGTTTCCTAGTTATACAGGTCACACAACAGCTTTCACAAATTCTCGTAACATACTATAGCTTAAGTGTAAGCGAGGGGGCTCTTCCAGTGTTAGGAGCAGTAGAGGCAGATCACAGAGTTGGGGTACTCACCTTCAGTACTGGAGAGAGGGGTGCTATCACATTTGCTGTCACACTGCTGCATGGATGGAGGACGAACAGCTTCTGGACAGTCAACAGATGCCTGCCCAGTATAGGAGAGGCACTGGACAGTTCGCATTTGCTGTCCAAGGCCACACTGAGCAGAGCACTAAATTCAAAGATATTTAAAAATGATTTCCATCAGATAAAAAGACATTATTTTTATTATTGTAACATTAGCTTTTAACAACCCTATGCAATTATTGAGAGGCATATGACTTGTTCATGTTACTATGGAATTGGTTTCAAAACTCGAGAATTGACTTGTTGTTCTAGCAAACAGAAGACAAGCAATGGCAACTTCTTGGGCTGCCATAACTTTTCTAATCAAGTTTGGCAGAACTAAGAAGAGAGTAAGGAGGAAATCTCATAGAAGGGAAGCAGGGATGTATGGGTGGTTCAGTAAGCAAAGTGCTTACCCATGAGCCTGGGGACCTGCGTTCTACCTTTGGGATCCACATAGAGACCTGACACTAGAGTTGTCCCAGGACTTCTGCATGCTCACTGTGGCATATGTGTGTGCATGTACATATTATACATGCACACCACGCGTGCTAATATGGATACAGATTTTAAAAAGAACTTGTGTAATATACTATGAATTTTCTAAGGAATTATCAGCTATATACACCTTAGAAATAGTCTGTGCTAGCCAGCTAGCATACTTTGTCTTTTCAGCTACATGAATTAAGTACCTGGTTTGAAATACAATTCATAACATCATGTCTGTGTAGAACCTTCAATAGTGTAATGTCAGTTATGTCACTATACTCTCAGGGAAACTGTTAATGTTAGCAGTGGAATGCCTAATCTTATCAAGCATATTCCACTTGAGAATTTGTGAGTTAAACTAATTCCGTAGAGATGCAAAATGTTGGTTATTTTATGATCACACTTCCCCATAGGCATGGAAGCAGAGCAAAATGTCTTCATATACTGTATGGATCCTGACCATCTGCCAGGCAAAACACAAAAGGAGCAGAGGTACTGTTCTAGTCCATGAGAACTGGCTACCTAGAAATCCACTTTCGTGTGTGTGTGCATGTGCTCGCGTGTGTGTGCTGTGCGATGTATGTGTGTATCTCCACATATGCATGTGCATGTGGATGTCAGAAGTTGATGTTGGAAATCTTCCTCATTAGCTCAGCTCTCTACCTTATTTTATGACACAATATCTTTCATTGAGCCTGGAGCTCACTAAGTCAGCTAGATGGCTGGTGAGAAGAATCAACCTGTTGAGGTTACTATATCTGACTTTTTTACATGAGTTCTGAGGATTAGACTCTCATGCTTACACTGCAAGCAGTTTACCTACTGAGCCACTTCATCAACTGCTGGCAAGTTACTTTTTGTGATATTCTTACTAAAGAGAGTTACAGTATCTAGTACAGGCTGGTCTTGATCTCCTGAAAGCTAGCATTAGAGATGTGAGTGGTACTTCCTTAATGTGGCTTAACGGATTTCCTCTCTGATATTTAGAAGGAAAGTGCTTAGTTGCCCTACTACATAATAATTACCAATTTGGTTTTCTTTTAAATAATTTTTTTACTTAATTGAATTGTATTCATTTTTCATGGTCTCACATTTTGAAATATATATATAACACACATATATATGTGTGTATATATACTGTATAATGGCTAAATTTCATTAATTAATATAGGCATTATGGTCATTTTATGACTTTTTAATAGAATTGAACATGACTGATAGCAAGATAGCACAAATTAACAACATATGTAAGGAATAAAGGAAAGAGTAAAAACAGGAACTGGGCCAGCAGAAAACCTCAGGAGGTGACGAGAGCAGGGCCAAAACTGATGACCTGTGTTGAACCCCAGCACCTCCATCACTTACAAAAAACAAGTGATTATTTTATATTATTAAAAAATGGAAAATACAAATTGAAGCATAAAACAGTTTGATACAATATATATGACACATGTTAAAAGTCCTATTTATTGTTTCCTAATTCACAGTATACATCAGAGAAAAGTAATTTGAAGTGTAAGTATTATTAATTTTTTATCTTATCAATCCCATGGGTATTTTAACTAAGGCCCCAAAAACTTCACTGTGAGGTTAGGAGGAATCATTTACTTTGAGTGGAAAAGCTAAAAGCTAAGACACTGGTATTAATGGTTTATAACTAAATTAGTTGAGAACTAGGGTTCCAGTGCTGTGGCTTATTTACAGCTCTGTGTATTGAGTCTATTTGACATTGAACTTGAAATGGCAGGATCCAAAGAATAGGTGAGCTTGGTATTTATGGGGTTTTGATGATACTGCAATCTATTATTTTATTAGTGATAGTTTGAGACAGGAGGATTGTGAGTTTGAAGCCAGTATAGCATACACAACATTTTGGCCCTGTCTCAAAACCCTCAAATAATAACAGGAACAACAATAATGCTAACAATAGAGTGGAATGATTACAGATGTGAAGAAATGTGGGGGCTGAAGAGATGGCTCAGTGTTTAAGAGCACTGACTGCTCTTCCAGAGGTCCCGAGTTCAATTCCCAGAAACCACATGATGGCTCACAACTATCTGTAATGGAATCCAATGCCCTCTTCTAGTGTGTCTGAAGACAACTGCAGTGTATTCATACATAAAATAAATAAATAAATCTTAAAAAAAAAAAGAAATGTGGTTAAGTGGGGATGTGTCCACAACTGGTCTCAATGGGTAGATCTCATACTTAGGATTTCTATGAATTAATTCTTACTCTTCTCTTAAGCCTTCACAATGATCACATCAAAAAGCTCAGGTTTGTATCTCAACAGAGTCCACATCTGGCTGCCTTACCTGGCCCCAGTCTCCTGTCACCCAGCGGGGAGGAGGGCAGCGGCCTAGACTACAGCGGATGCGAGCAGGAGGCTTGCTCTCCTCTGAACATTGTGCAGCTGGGAATGTTTTAGAAAGGTCACTGCTCTTGCACAGTACAATCCGATGCTTGAATCCTGAACCACATTTTGGAGTACACTGGAAATAAAAAGAAATATTAAGTAACAACAATTTAAATACAGGAAAGTGTGAAGAAACTTTTAAAGTAAATGTACGTATGTGTAAAATACATACTGTAAGAAAATGCTCTCCATTATGAAGCCCCTTCAACAGCCAGTATAAAAGGAAGTACTTTTATCTTTTCCCCTAAGGTCTTTAAGAGCTAAAATCAATGTTTGCTTTTCTTGGCTAACATTTTCTTCTTTTATTAGGGATAGGCTTATTCTTCTTTTCTTTCCTATTTTTGGCCCCCTTCAACTGTGATAAGATTCTGCTAAGTTCTGGAATGTGGAAGCTTACTGGGTGTAGCCTTTGAAAGGGAACTTTTATGTTATTAGTGGACTACAAGAACGTGTCTTTGTGGAGCAAGTTGGCAGTGGAGTAGATCAACTATTTTCATGGTGTCAAGAATAAATGCCTGTAGGAAAGGGCTGTTGCACAGATACTTCTGGACTTCCTCAAATTTATAAGTCACAAACATTAAGAATTAGGTGTCCACTCTTCATAGCAAGAAAGTGACACTTCTTCCTTTGTCACAAACCCTTCTTTTTACGTGTCTCTTTATGCAGTGGCTGATTAAAGCCCTACAGTTTTCTGAAGCCTTTTCCTAAGTCTCTTTTTCTCAGTGAGGGCCGTATACACATGTGCAGGCTGTTGTTTGAACCTTTCATTGAAACACATTTCCTGGTCTCTATGGCAGTGGTTCTCAACCTGTGGGTTGCAACCCCTTTGGCAAACTTCTATCTCTAAACAAGTTCAAAATGTTTAACAGTAGCAAAATTACAGTTGTGAAGGAAGCATCAACAAAGATAAGTGATGGTTGAGGTCATCACAGCCTGAGGAACTGCATTACAGGATCGCAGCACTAGGAAGGTTGAGAATCACTGCTCTAGAGGAATTACATGGGCTTGAGGGGTGGGGAAGGAGAGAAAATGAGAGTCTCCATACGCGAAATGCTTGTATTCCTATTAGGAGACAGGCACGGGAATACAGGCTAGTGCCACATGTTATGAGAGTGGGAATAGAAATTAAATTTTTGTGTTCTTTATCATCATTGGCTTTTGGCTGATTTTATTGGACATAGTCTTTGAGCCTAGCATATTGGCATAGAAAAGAAGAATATTGAAGGCTTTGCTTTCAGATTAAAAAAAAATCAAGGATTCTATAAAGTCTCTTTATCACAATGAATTCAGTAATGGAAACTCTTTCCTCCAACTTAGAGAAAGACATATTTTTAAGGAGGACAACACACAATTCTATTGTAAGAGGTAAAGGTAGGAGTTCAAATCAAGAGGCAAAAATCTTGATGTATTATTCATTACTACAGTCAGATCAACACCTTATGTCCTCACGACTGCCGTACCCTCCCATATAAACCACCAGCTCTCATTCCTCCAACTCTTCAGTTATGATTTGTCTTCATTTCCATCACCAGGCATTTCAAGTGAATATCATTTTCCACCTGATAGTCTACTACTACTCCCCAATAGTTCTGCTTTTACCTCACAACAACAAACTTTATGAACTTTAGAGAAAACCACCTCACAAGGGTCCCAGAGGATGAGAGGAAACTACTGTACATTTCTGCAGATTCTTAGTCCACTTGATCCTAGTCAAAAGCTGAGAAGTGTTCACACATTCTTGTTCAATGAGTACACCAGGTCTGACCCTACAGAGCTAGCCACAAGCATTCCATGTGTATAGCCAGATACATACAATACAACTCTGGTCTTTACATACTATATTACTTAGTGTAATAATAAAATTAAATTTAAAAATTCACTTCTAAGAAAATACAAAAGGCAGAGGCTACCACTTAGAACAGGTTTATTCAGAGTGTAACCATCCAGCAAATTCTTCTGATCAGACAATTAGAAAGAACAGGAGAGTTTTCAAGGGTATGTCCAAAGAAAATAGGCCGTAGTTTTCAAAGATTAGATTAAAAAGATATCAAGCGTGGCTGTCTCTTCCCTGGAGCCACCTTCTCCCACAGTTGAGAGGTCTCTGTTTTTCAGAGGCAGAGGGTGCTGGCCTTTGAAGCTGTTTATTTTTCCTTAAATTAACCCATTTAGAGAAGAGCTAGGATTCTGGTAAAGTAAGGAATGGGAAACCCACCTTTGCAAAAATAAACAGGAATGGCAGAACAAACAACAGCCATTTCCTCCTTCCTGACCAAAACATGGCAATAAAGACAGTGTTCAACTAGACAGTAATGTCAGCACTCCCTAAATGATGCTCTGCGCCTGAGAGTTTCCTAGGTCACCTGGGAAGAGACAATCACAGCTATACAATCAGCTATAAACGCTTTTCCTCAGGTGCTAATCTCAGCAGGTGAACTCTACTTCCAGATCTTCTTTCTTTAGGCTTTTTTTTTCTCTTAATTTTTTATTATATACCCTCTGTATTTACATTTGAAATGTTATCCCCTTTGCCCACCCCACTTCCCTCCCCCTCCCCCTCTACTTGTCTTCATAAAGGTGCACTAGCTCCCAATCACTCTCTCCACCTCAGAGCCTTGTCATTCCCGTACATTGGGAAAAATGTGCCCTGCCTGGACCAAAGGCCTCTTCTCACACTGATGCCAGACACTGCTATTCTTTGCTGCATATGCACCTGGAGCCATGGGTCTCTCAATGTGTGCTCAGTGGTTGGTGATCTAGTCCATGGGAGCTGTGGAGGATTTGGTTGGTCGACTATGTTGTTCTTCCCATGAGGCCGCAATCCCCTTCAGCTCCTTCATCCCTGTCCCCCAGCACCATCACTGGGGTCTTTATGCTCAGTCTGATGGTTACTTGCAAGCTTGCTCAGCTGCATGACTCAGGCAGAGCCCCTGAGGAGGCACCCCTATCTGGTTCCTGCCAGCAAGCTCCTCCCTGCATTAGCTATAGTGCTTGGGATGCACATGTGGTGGATCCCCAAGTGAGGCATCCCCTGAAGATTTCCTCTTCAATCCCTGCTCTTCCACTTGATCCTGTAGCTCCTCCAGTGAGTTTTGTTCTCCCTTCTAAGAAGGACTGAGGCGTCCACATTTTGGCCTTCCTTCCTTTTGAGCTTCATAAGGTCTGTGAATTGTTTCTTGGGTATTCAGAGCTTTCTGGGGCTAGTATCCAATTATCAGTGACTGCATATCATGTGTGTTCTTTTGTGACGGGGTTACCTCACTCAGGATGAGAGTCTCTAGTTCCATCCATTTGCCTAGGAATTTCATGAAGTCATTGTTTCTAATAGCTGAGTAGTACTCCATTGTGTAAATGTACCACACTTTCTGTATCCATTTCTTTGTTGAAGAACATCTGGGTTCTTTACAGCTTCTGGTTATTATAAATAAGGCTGCTGTGACCATGGTGGAGCCTGTGTCCTTGTTATGTTTGATTCAGCTGTCTTGGACATCAAAACTGTGACTGTCTTCAGCAGGCACACGCACTGCAGGCAGCTTCTAGGGATGCCGCTGAACCTCTTAAGCCACCATTAAGAGCATCATTTCAGAGACCAGCAAAGTAGAATAAAGATGACAAAAGAAGTGCAAGTTTAATCTGTGTGGATTAACTTCTTAGGACATCTTATATTTACTGGAAAACTTCCACAATGATGCCGTCTAAAGGCCGTCTTCTTTGAGGGGATTGTGTGTGGTATTTCACAAAGTGCAGTGATCAGTATGAGCTGAGCCGCTCTTACTGCTGGGCAGATGCTCTTCTTGGTCTTCTCAAGGGTGATCTGGTACAATCTTTGTGTTCCTTTCCCTCTTTTCTATCTTCTGTTTTTCTTCTTATGTGAGGAAGGAACTCACTTTGTAGTCCAGGTAGATCTGGAACTTACTTATTTGAAGTTCAGGCTGACTTAAAACTCACAGCAATCCTTCTGTCTCCAACTGCAGGAATCACTGGCATGTACAATGCAATATTTGTGTTTCTGTTTAGTTTTTTTTTTAAACAAGATTCCCTTTTCTCTTCAAATTCTATTGTCCTTCAATTTTCAATTTCAACCATATAAAGAGGCTTCTGACTCTATTTCAGGTTCCTTTTAAGAAAGGAAAGTAGGCAGAAGTAAGGTGAGAAAAGCTTTAGACAACTGCTACAAACTTAGCAAGCAGAGAAATCATTTCCCAAGGGTGGCAAAGAAGACTAAGTCTTCCTTGACGACCTGAAGACAAGAACTGGGTGTGGTCCACTGCTGCTGCATTATGTTTACTTGGATCCCCAAATTGCATGAGAATCTGCACATGAACTTAAGGCACTGAGAGACCCTGTACCTAGCTGGTTTTGACTGGTAAATAAAGTTGCTGGGTGGCCAATGGCTGGGCAGGGAGACAGTGGTGGACTTTTAGGATTCCCGGACAAGAGACAGAGGAAGAAGGAGGAGATTCGCCATGCAGGGAGCCAGAGAACCAAGATGCCACGTCTGAGAGGCGCAGGGCAGAGAACATAGTTGCCTTGTAGGAGTCAGGGGAATGCAGAGTGAGAGGGCAGCAAAGATGAAATGTAGATTTCAGTAAGTAATAACTCCAAATATCGAAGAGGGGGTGGATTAACCACATGGTGGTTAGAAAGTGGCCCCAGCCATTGAGCTGTTTTGAGCATATCAAAATATAAAGTGTGTGTGTGTGTGTGTGTGTGTGTGTGTGTGTGTATGCGCTCATGAGTGCGTGTGTTTTTTTCATTCAGCAACCCAGAACATTGGGACCGGTTAACAGGGAGCACTGCTGCTGCTGGGATACATTTGAGTCACTTTAATTGGGTTCAGTTACACTCCAGAGTGTCTTAAAGTAACCCACAACTCATTAGAATACTTAATGAACCCCCTAGAGTGGAGATTTCAAATGCTAATGAGACATGTGACTATCTAGCAGAAAAAAGCAAGAAAGCTCACATTATGGAAATAACTCCAAAGCCCAAGAAATGTAACACAAAAGCCCTATCACTGATGCGAATTGTTTCTTGAGTATTGGGTATTCAGAGCTTCCTGGGGCTAGTATCAGCTTATCAGTGATCACATACCCTGTGTGACTTTTAACATAAAGGGGTGTTGAAATTTGTCAAATGCTTTCTTGGCATCTAATAAATTTTTTTTATTTTTATTTTTTTTAAATTTGAGTTTGTTTATACAGTGAATTACATTGTTGGATTTCCATATATTGAACCATCCCTGCATCCCTGGAATGAAGCCCACTTGATCATGGTGAATAGTCATTTTGATGTGTTTTGGATTTGGTTTTGCATTGATGCTCATGAGGGAAATTGGTCTGACGTTCTCTTTCTTTGTAGGGTCCTTGTGTGGTTTAGGTATGAGTGTAATAGTGGCTCATACCTAATGACTTGAGTAGTGTTCCTTCTGTTTCTATTTTGTGGAAAAGTTTGGAGAGTATTGGTATAGGTCTTCTATGAAAGTCCGATAGAATTCTGCACTAAACCCATCTGGTCCTGGACTTACTTTGGTTGGAAGGCTTTTGATGACTGATTTTATTTCTTTAGGGGTTATGGGACTTATAAATGGTTTATCTGATCCTGATTTAACTTTGGTACTTGGTATCGGTCTAGAAAGTTGCACATTTCCTCTAGATTTGCCAGTTTTGTTGGGTATAGGCTTTTGTAGTAGGATCTGATGATTTCTTGAATTTCTTCAGTTTCTGTTTTTATGTCTCCCCTTTCATTTTTGATTTTGTTGGAATATTCTCGCTTGTTTTCTACTTAGTCTGGCTAAGGGTTTATCGATCTTGATAATTTTTTCAAAGAACAAGTTTCTGGTTTTGTTTTTTCATTGTATAGTTCTTTATTTTCTACTTGGTTGATTTGTGCTCTGTGTTTGATTATTTCCTGACGTCTACTCTTCTTGGGTGTATCTGCTACTTTTTGTTCTAGACCTTTCAGGTGTGCTGTCAAGCTGCTAGAGTATGCTCTCTCCATTTTCTTTTTGGAGGCACTCAGAGCTATGAATTTTCCTCTTAGCCCTGCTTTCATTGCATCCCATAATTTTGGGTATGTTGTACTTTCATTTTCATTAAATTCCAAACAGTCCTTAATTTCTTTCTTTATTTCTTCCTTGACCATGTTATCCTTGGGTAGAACATTGTTCAGCTGCCATGTGTATGTGGGCTTTTTGTTGTCTTTGTTGTTATTAAAGACAAGCCATAGTTCATGGTGATCTGATAGGGTGCGTGGGAGTATTTGGATCTTCTTTTATCTATTGAGGCCTGTTTTATGACTGACTATATAGTCAATTTTGGAGTAGGTACCATGAGGTGCTGAGAAGAAGGTATATTCTTTTGTTTTAGAATAAAATTAAATCCAATTGGCTCATACTCTTTACTAGTTTCACTGTATCTCTGTTCAGGTTCTGCTTCCATGATCTGTTCATTTATGAGAATAGGGTGTTGAAGTCTCCCAATATTATTGTGTATAGTACAATATATGCTTTGAGATTTAGTATGGTTTCTTTTACGAATGTGGGTGCCCTTGTATTTGGAGCATAAATGTTCAGGATTGAAAGTTCATCTTGATAGATTTTTCCTGTGCTGAATAAAAAGTGTCCTTTCTTATTTTTTGATAACTTTTGGTTGAAAATAAATTTATTTGATATTAGAATAGCTACTTCAGCTTTGGACCATTTTCTTGGAAAATTTTTCCTAGCCTTTTACTCTGAGGTTGTGTCTGTCTTTGTCACTGAAATGAGTTTCCTATATGCAGGAAAATGATAGATCCTGTTTATGTATCCAGTCTGATAGTCTATGTCGTTTTACTGGGGAATTGAATCAGTTGATGTTAAGAGATATTAAAGAATAGTGATTGTGGTTTCCTGTTATTTTTGTTGTTAGAGGTAGGGTTATGTTTGTGTGCTTTTCTTCTTTTGGTTTTGTTGCAAGAAAATTATTTTCTTTCTTTTCCTAGTATGTAGTTTTCCCTCCTTGTGTTGGAATTTTCTATTATCTTTTGTAGTTCTGGGTTTGTGGACAGATATTGTGTAAATTTGGTTTTTTACTGGGATAGTTTAGTTTTTCCATCTATGGTAATTGAGAGTTTTACTGAGTATAGTAACCGGGTTTGGCATTTGTATTCTCTTAAGGTCTATATGGTCCATATTTTTTTTTTTTAATGGGAGGAGTTAAGGTCCTTCTATGTAGCCTCTGCTAGATAGCTTCAAACGCATAGAGGTTTGTCTGCTGGTCTTCTTATTGTTGGAATTAAAAATGTGCGACCACCACTTCCAACTTCCTAGGGATTATCTTTATCAAGTCCATTCAAGGAGCAGGGAACAGTTACGTACAGAGGTCCTTAATGAAACATAGTTAAGGGTTTTGATTGCTTCTGACAAACTCAAGAGGACTAATGAAAATTCTCAAAGAAAAGGGCACAATGTTTCTAGCGGGATATAATAGAATAGAACCTAATATGCATCCTGTTTCATTAACTTGAAAGAATCATTTTCCTTATTCATTTTCCTTAACATTAATCAATACTACAGAAGGACTTAGCTCTTCTATTAAAAACGTGAAGAGTTTAGAGTAGTCATTCTCAACCTGTGGGTCATAAGTGACCCTTTCACAGGAGTTCACTTGACACCATTGGAAAACACAGATATTTTCATTATGATCATAATAATAACAAATTAAAGTATGGTTGGGTGGTTATCACAACAGGAGGAATTATAACTAAGGGTCATGGCATTAGGAAGGCTATGAACCACTGTCTAATAGAGTGTGTATGTTTGCATGGTGTGTACATCATGCATACTGATGGGTTAAGAATTAACTACTTAATACCTGGTTAATTACAAGATCATTTTTGGGTGCCTCTGATTTATATTGTTTTGTTAACAAGTATGCCTGAATTTTATTTTAGTCAGATTACATATAATACTGACGTAAATGAAGACACTTGAGCTGGCTTTTTGTATGGTACATCCCTCAGCTTCCTTTCTCTTCTCTAGATATAAAATAGAAGCAACTAAAATTATAGATGAAGAGTTGGAAAAATAGCTCGGTATTCAAAGGTGTTTTTCTTTAAGACTGATTACCTGAATTCAATCCCTAAGGTCCACACACCAGAAGAGGAGAAATGACTTCCACAAGTTGTCTTATAGAATTTATGTATATACCATGGCATGATCAAGGCTTCATGTATACATATGTACATACAAATGAAAAAATAAATGTAATTTAAAGCTGTCTAAGCAAGTAAAATTACTCAGTTGGTAAAGGGACTTGCCACCAAGCCTGATGACCTGAGTCTAATCCCACATTACAGAAGAAGAGAACCAGCTCCTCTAATTTGTCCTCTGACTTTACACATGCACTGTAGCAGATACTCCTTCTTTATCACTCAAACAAATGTTAAAAAAGTAAAAAAATGTAGATATATTATAAGTTAAAACTGATTTGTAAAGAACTCATACTTAAAAATTATGTAATAAGCTACTTGGAAAAATTAAACATAAATGAAAGACTAGAAAAGGCCTCTCTTAATCCCCAGTATGTTTCAGGGTAAGAAAACTTCTTGACTCTTCCTTTAAATTTCAGTTTTAAATATGTCACCAACACTGAGTTAATGAGACACCAAGAAAACAACAACAACAACAACAACAACAACAAAAAAAAAAAAAAAAAAAAACAAAAAACAAAACAAAAAAACAGTTTCTAAGGGTACTCACCACAATGCTATTTCAAATTTACTTTACGTGGATTTCTTAATTAAATTAATGATGAGTTTCTCATTGAGTTCTTTGCTTCAAAAGCCTTTTACTTTTGGATGAGCAATAATAAAATGTAACACAGTCAAATTCACCACTGGGTAGCTTTTACTTGTTTAGCCTAAGATCCATGCCCAGGTGTACTTAAATATTAAATGTTTTGGTACTGATAATTAAGATATAGAAAAACATGCAGCCTCAAATTTCCTTACTTCAGACCAGTCCAAGGCTACCCACTGAGGTGGACATGACTGGTTGTTGCAGGACTCTTTCTCCACAGGCCGGTGTGTTAAACAGTCACTGTAGTCCAGTGTTTCCTCCTCAGAAGGTCCGACTTTCCTGATGCAGAGCACAGCCCTTGTGCGCATCCCACCATCACAAGTCTTGCTGCACTCCAGCCAGTCTCCTATGAACCATCTGAAGCAATACACGGAAGAATACAGCACATTGTGTCATGAGGGCAGAGAGACTTTTAGCTGAGTGGACTTCATGCTTTCACTAGGAAAGCTAACAACTCAATTGATATGACAATACACACATGAGAGCCATTACACAAGTCACTGCTATCCCCCAGTTACCACTCAAAGTGCAATGGGTAGGCATTAAAACAAGCAGAAAAAAAATTAAGACAAAGGACACCCAATGTGTTTTCAAAGATTTTTGCTTTCTCTCTTTTAACATTAATTTCCAAAAATAAAACTTATTTCATAAGATTTCCATGAGACTTAAATAATATATTTAAAAGTTCTAGAACATGGTGGTAAATATTTAGTAACTGGTTATCTATGGGAGGGACAGAGTTATGAGTTGAGTTATTTGACATTTTCTTTTTATAAAGTGTAAGTCTTTCACTACAGCCAATTTCAAGCTGCCAGTTTGATAGTCTGAATGTGAATAAAGACAACTTGCTAATACAGAGTCTAGGGAACAATAGTGGGGTGCTGTAAATACCCCACTGTGTGAAGTCTGGAGTGTAACATCAGGAAACAGAAAATTCTTTTATTATAATGACTCAGTAGCTACTTCTCTCACAGTGGGATCATGTCCTAAACTCCCAAAGGAGCTGAGGATGTTGCCCAATTTCTAGAAATAGTCTCATGAAAGTGATAGGATTTGATAGGCACAGAGAAAGGCTAGATATCTGTATCCTAATATTCTGCACAAGTGCAGCCCTAAGTCAATTCTATGAAAACAGAAAAGAAAAACTAGAGCTTCTTGTTTCCATAGTTACTGTAGGAAGAAAGTCAAATGCCTTAAGCGTGTCCTACACTTCTCCAGTTTCCGTTGTCTCTTCATCAGTGAATTCTCACATGCGCATAATTTCAAGAAGGGGTTTTGGTGTTACTTCTGCACTGTCACTCTACGGTGGGAGCCATAACCCAGTTCAGGCCCATAAAACTTCTTCTTCAGAATTTCTATATCTCAGCTGAAGCACAAGTAGTCCTTTCCCTTCCTGTCACAGAGGGGCATGAGGACACATGAGAGCTTCTCATGGTCATGTTACCCCTCAAACAGAGGCGCTGTGAAGGCCTGCTGATGCCTCTGCCCATGATTCTAGTATATCTAACCTTACTCACTCTTTCCTGAGCTTTGTGATGTACACCTTATGTATTCAAGTTAGCTCAAGTTGAAGTTTTATTTGCCACTAGAATCTTGACCAATAAATATATTATTATATTCCTAGTAAGCATGTAAGGTAGTCTGCTTTATTCTAAGGGAACAAACAAACAAACCAACAAAACAAAAACTAAAAATGACAGAAAACTAAGATGCTGTGTTAGAAAACTAGTTCTCCCAAGTCATACAAGAGCAGCAATGGAACAGAGACTTGGTGCCCATCAACCCCACTGCGCCTCACTTAGAATGCTGTAGAAACAGAACATCACAGGGTAGTTTCTTCTGTCTATGAGTATAAACCACACAGTTGTCATGCTTATGTTCTTGGGCATCCAACTATCCAGAGAAAGAAATGGGAGAACCGTAAGAGCCAATCCTCACCACTCTCCTGTTCAAAAGTCCACCGCACAGGAAAGGTAGTATGTTAGGACATCAGAGTGACAGCATGAGCATCCTAATGTACAACTACACTTAGCCCACCAAGTCAAAATGGCTTTTATTCAGCATTATTTGTCTTATTATTATTTCATAGAAAAATTGCATTTATAAATATCATAATCAACTTTGAACTTAAAATATATTTCCTAATTCAAAGAAATTTTTTCCTAAAATTTAACTTTAAAATTATAATTTAATGTTGAGTTAAAATTGATAGTGCCATAATTTTCTGATAAGTTATTTTTCAAAGGAGATTTAAAGAGTTTTCCTTATCTTTTTCCTACAATTGAACATGATCCCAAGTTGTTAGTACCATATTGGGTAAGGAGGAAAATGTGTACTGAGAATAATCATTGCATGCCAGCCATAGTGAAACGGATTCAGTTTGCAACAGTGATTTCATCACCAAGGTTAGGGGATGAAACAGAAATGTTTATAAGTCAGCCACAAAAGCTCAGTCATACTGCTTCTGGCCATGAAACCTTCAAATGTCCACCCAGGTGCTCACAGGCAGCAGGATTTAGGCGGCACTGCTGTTCTTTAGAACACAGCCCAGGGCACGCCTGTAGTTTTAGTATTCATTTATTTGTATTATTCTCTGCCACTCTTTTATGGTCAATAGTATTTCCTCAGATTCTCAGTCTGAATTTAACCACTGTACTCATCAACTTAGAATACATGGAAGTAAATTATTAACTAGTCAAACTACCAATTTCCTTCTTTGACCGTAATCACAAGCTTCATATCAGTTCCTGGTTTAGCAGTATCACACATCATATTCTCCCTTCCCATGTCTCTCTGAAAGCTGGTTCATGGCATGATGATGGATATGTCCTCTGTCTAGGTTACAGTTACGGCTTCTCTTGTTTCCTTCCTTACATGTCTGACACACTGATGGTCTCTTTATTTTCTAAATTCTCACCTTTAGATTCTGTAATAAAATACTCTGGGGATATCAGCTGTAGTCTGAGACATCTTAGAGCTGGTTCTTTCCGAGCTCTTTTAAAGGTCTAATTGATTTTGTTTGTTTGTTTCGAGACAGGATCTAACAATGTAGACTAGGCTGGCCTTGATCTTACTGAGATCCACCCGCTTTTTCCTCCCAAGTGTTGGAATTAAAGTGTGTGCTACTATGTCTGCCCTTTTTCTCAACATCTAGTGATAAAAATGTCTAGTATCCATTAGGGCTGAAATCAGGGGTCCCTGTGGGGAGGTCTGTTTACTCTTGTTGGCTCATTTGTTTTTGTCAGACAAGGTCTTATTCTGTAGCTCGGATTGATTTGGAGCTCATGGTAGCCTTGCACTGCCAGCCATCCTGCTTCACCTCCGCAGCTCCGAGACTACATAGACTACAGCAGGGTTAATGTGTGAAAATCTGAAAACAGTGGCTTGTTTCCTATGCAATCACGTCTGATCCTATTAGCTGATCATTATTAAGAAAACAGTCCATGGAGGAGGGAAAAGAGATGAAGTACATAAAATTTTGATCTAAACTTGATAAACCAGACATTTTTGAAGAGTTCCTCATAAAACCAGTTTTTTTTGTATTATAATTTATAGAAAAATGACAAAGCAAGAAAATTAACTGATTAAATAGTTATATTTGAAAAACATAGTTCTGAACTGTGTGTTCAATATCCAACATTTGTGGGGATGGGAAAGACAAAAGATTTCCACCCTTTATTTCACAATCCAATCTAATCACTTTTTATTCTCTACAAACACATTACAAAATTAAGAAAATCTTCAGAATTTGGCAGTATCATCTTTAATCAACAAGAGACAATTAATTATATAATCTATTATTTACTTACATTATGCTGTAATTTTCTTAGGTTTAAAAAGGTTATTTAATTAATAGGAGAGTAAAACTAAGATTGGATAGAATTGTATGCCATAAGCATTCTATAGGCAAATAATTTTCTCAATTCTTAAATATCAATATAAGAACCATCTTTTAAATTGTAACAGTTGGGGAATGCTTTGATGAAGCAAGCAAAGTTAGACACATAAAGTGTCACTAGACATTTGGTTTGTAACATTTGAATGTTAGTGATGTCTGGTATAATGGGAAAAACATCAGCAGAGATTAAAATCCTCATCCGTGAAATAAAAGAATTGGCTGAGATTATTCTATAATTCTTCCCAGTCTTAGATTTCATAGTTTTATAAAGAATGCTCATGAGTCTTTTTCCAAAATTAAAATAATACATAATAATTGTTCATGGGTGAGGTTCAATGACTCAAAATAATTGTCATACATTGAACTGTAAAAAATTCTATCAAGTAAAACCTAGCCCCTGGATGAAAATACATTTTTAACTGAGCCTAGTAGCACAGGGCTATCATCCCATCTAGTTGGTAAGGTGAAGCAGGAGGGTTCCTGGAGATGCACAGTGCATCCAAGGGCAACTTAATAAGATCATATCTAAAAATATAATGCAAAAAATTAAAAATGTCTAGCAACAGAACTCAGAGGATAGTACTTGGTACAAACAAATTCTTCCTGTTCTGGGCTTTCTTGTACATGGTTGCTTTAAATTCTCTGACTGCAATGTATGTGGTAGTTATTTTATATCTATTTGCTAAGATAGTCTTGAAGAAACCAAGCAAATAGTGTTGTGTATATTTTATTGATGTTTTTAAATTCTTGATTCAGTATTACTACAATGTATAAGTTTTTGCTTTTATATCTTTAATTTCTACAAATTTAGAAACCACAATACTATAAAGAAATAATATTTAAATCAATGATTTACACATATGCTCATATGTAAAAATAGTGTTGATATAAAAACACAGCACTATAAAGATTGAACTCTTGGCCTTTCCAATCAGATCCAACCCAGCTTCCTTTTCTTGTGCAGGGACACTAGCTTCCCATCTGTCACACCCTTCAATACTGGTGCTTTCCCTCCTACCATGTAAGCCTATGCCATGGACTCTGTTCTCACTGAACTCTTTAACATCTTCCAAATAAACACTACTAATACTCTTTTCCTAATAATGTATCTTTTTTTCTATTCTTCAAAGTCATTTCCTTTTCAATGAGAAACCTTATTGTCTTCTGTTTTTCATACATACCTATATATGCTCTCAATGTAACTAAAAAACTAAAAGTAGTTTATATTTGAAAAGATACTTTCTAATTAAAAAATACTTATTAGAAAAATATAAACTCCTTCAAATTATTAGATTCATAATTTGATTTATTCAAAATATGAAATATTCTAAATATATGAGTACACTAAATCAAGAGAAAAGCTTTGTAAGTATAAAAGAGTAGGTGAGACCTACTAAATATTATATTAATAAAATTAATAGAAATTTTATATTTTCCTAAAAATTTTTCCATCTTTTTCTGCTTCACTTTATTTTATTTTGTTGCTTGAGAAAGAACCTTTAGAATCACAGGACGACCTACTTTCTCTACATAGCCAGTGCTGGTATTGAACTCCTTACACTCTTGCTTCTCCTGATTCCTAGCACACGAACTGGTCACTACCATGCCTGGCCTATTTTTTGAGTTTTTGAAGTAAAAAATAATAAGAAGAGCATAAATAATATGAGAAAACATCTAACAAATTATAAAAATTATTTGAAATACAAGTAAAAGAGTTAATGTTTTAAATATATTGAGTTTATACAACTAATAACAAAATTATAAATACCTTTATAAAGTGAGATAGTGAAGAGAAAAGGTGAAGTTATTTGAAGAATGACTAGCCTACTTGACAATAAGGAATGGAAAACAGAGGAGCAATTAGATGTCACATCTTTTCTCTACATAAAAAAAACAGATGTTTTGCTTTCAAGCCTAGCACCCTGGAGTCAGAGGCAAGCAGATCTTTGTAAGTTCAAGGCCACTTTGCAAGTTCCAGGGCTAAATATTGAGACTCTTCCTCAAAAAAAATTAAAATTTCAGTATTCAGTTCAAGGAAATGGCATTTATGTATTGCTATCTGGAGTGTACATTCTTAAAATCTTTCTGGGAAACAATTTGACAATGTGTCACAATTCTAAAATGTTTTCTTGGCTAGAAATTGTATCCCTCCTTATGTTGCAGAGGGTACAATTATGTACAACATAGTTTTAGTGGCAAAACTGTTTAGTGTGGTGGTATCACAGGAGAGCAAGAGCAGAAACAGAACAAGAATTGTACAACACTGGATTTCAATTTAAATAAACAACGACATAAATACTAAATGCCGTCAAAGACAATGTTCAAAATATACTAAGAATTGACCATAACATATAAGAACTATACCATTTCATTACATATACATGTCTATGTGTACATAGAAAAACCTGGAAATAATGTATATTAAGATACTAATAGTAGTATTAGAGGAGTTCTTTTCTTTCCTTTATCTGTGCATCACATCACTGTGTAGAAAGAAAATTTTATTTACACTCACACTCACTCACATCTCGTCCTGCTGAATCAGAGCAGTCTGATGATTATCCCTAGCATGAGAATGACTAAGGGGGATCTATGTAAACCATTCCAAACATTTAAAATTTTTCTTTCATTGTCTGAATTCAAATGAGAAAAAAGAAACTAAAAAAGAAGCTAGCAAAAATTGACTAATAAAAATATGTTTCTTTAGATCTTTCAAAAAAGAAAAAAATCAGACTAAACTTTTCTTTCAGACTAAACTTTTCTAATTTTTGCATTCTCTTTATTATTTTCTTTTGAATTCCACCTCCCACCTTAAACAAGAAACTTCCTTTCAGAACTACAAAAGGAAAGGAATTAGGAAACTTAAATTTAATCAGATATTTTAATATGACAATTAACATTAAACCATGAAAAAGGCCTTTATTGAGGAATCTAGCTCTATAATGTATAGATCAGTAGTTCTCAACCTGTGAATCATAACTCCTTTGTGCGGGAGGGGTTTCACATATCAGATATCCTGCATATCAGATATTTGTATTATGATTCATTATAGTTATTAAAAAGCAATAAAAGTAATCTTATGGTTTGGGCACAACATGAGGAACTGTGTGTATTAAAGGGCCACAGCGCTAGGAAGGACTGGAATAGATATAAGGGTGAATAGCTTGTAATCTTCACGGAACTAGGTTTGAGAATTTAGGTAAAGCCAGGTAGTGGTGGTGCATGTCTTTAATTCCAGCACTTAGGAGGTAAAGGCAGGCAGATCTCGGACAGTTCAACACCAGCATGGTCTACAGTGTAAAATGAATCCAGGACAGCCAAGGCTACCCAGAACACCCTGTCTTGAAAACCAACAAACAAAAAACATTGAACAAATAAAGCAAACAAACAAAAAACCAAACCCCAAAACAACAACATCCCAAAACAGATGTAAACAGTATCATCCAGAAGCCTTAAAACACCAATTAGATGCCCAGCATGATATTTAAAATCTTGATTGCAGGGTATTAACTTGATGAGCTGAACTCACAATGACACAAAGGCATGCAAATCTATTGGGACAAACCTAGACCATGGATTTTGACCATCATTTTGTTTTATATAGTTTTAAAGATTTATTTTGAGATGAGTTTATAAAGCTAATTAGCAGAGAAGAGGAAAAAGAAAAGTAAATGGTCTTTTCAAAAACGTCTATGTACATATACTCTGGCTGCTTTGTGTGTCTCACTCGACAAGAACTACCATACAAGTTTACACGAGGCAACGTGTGTACTTGCAAATATAAATGTGAGATGAAGTTTTCCTTTGTCATACTTACTCAGGGGGGCAAGGCTCAGTGTTGCAGGCTCTTTGATTCTCAGGTGGTCTACCGTCAGGATCACAGAAACTGTTCTGGACAATGGAGTTGTCATCCAATCTTTTACAGACCACTTCTTGTTTTTGGACACCTTTAAAAAAAGGAATGGCAACTTAATTTGGAGAGTGATTTCCCATCCAAAAGGTGAGGCATGTATTGCGTTCCTCTGGGAAGTCAAGCTCACTGGGTCACTGCTGTCCTATCTGCTCTGAAACACCTGTCCATCGCTCTAAACAGGACAGAAGTGGTGCTGATTATATTAGACAAAATAATTGTTTTTTTATTCAGAATCACAGACGTCTTGAAGCTGCAGTTAATATTTCCATTTTTATGCACATCTTCATGTTTTCCTTAAAAAATTCTTAAACTTTTCAAATTATCATGAGATAAAATGTATTAATATACATCTTAGTACAAGACAACTCATGCATATTCATATGTATTTAAAGCAACAAGGACTAATTTACTTTCTGACGTTTTGTAGGACAGGATGAAATAAGGTGATTTTAAATTAGGAATACATCACATACATTTCACTTAATTCCTTCCATTTATGATTGCATCTTTCTAAGAGCTCATCAAGTTAGAGATCATAAGTAATGGAGCACTTTTGGACTACAAGAATCTGGCCTGTTTATTTTAACAGAGTTGGATACCTTTTGATTATACCACTATCAGAATAGCATACATAGCTCATTCTAATATTAATTTACAAAATACTTATTTTGTTGTTAAACATTAGTCCATGTGACTCATTAGCATAACTAAAACATTCTCATTCTACAATTTACAAAACTCTTATGCATATGGTCATGATTTTTGGCAGACATACCCAATACAACTTGCACACATTTCACAAAGTGTAATCACACACACACACACACACACACACACACACACACACACTTTTATTTATAAAAATCCTTTGTGAGAAGATTTGATATATACTCATTTTGCTTTAGGATCAGGAACCAAGCAATAAGAAATGTATATTTCATGATATCAAAAAGAAACAAGTGTTTCAGATCATACAAAAGACATAATTCATTATCAACAATTTAATCTTGGAAATGGGTATAAAAGCACAAATAAAGCTCTTCCCTGAAATTACCCTCCCCTTTCCTATGCACACTAAAGTGAATGGAAAAGCAGCATTCACAACATTCAGGAAGCACAGATTTGCACGCCAGCTAATTCTGCAGGTTCTTCCATCATTTACCTGCCTGCTTCCCTCTTTCCACCCATCCCTTTCTTTCTTTTGATTATTCTTAAGCTGTAATATCCTTTTTTTTAAAAAATGAATTTGTTCACAAACAAGTGAGTTCTTATGAAAAAGGATCTTGTGCTGAAGGAAACTTCCCCTGAAGAATTATACACCAAATACTTCTCCCAAGGCTGCTTACGTCCCAGGCATGTGTCAGTTGTCTTGTGTTGGTCACATGAACTAAACCCTTTGAGATTAGTTAAGAAATTGAGACGAACATCCATAAAGTCTACTGATCTCAGGAGACTAACCTTCTGTAGCTTCCATCTCAGTGGTGAGTTGGTATATTTTATTGCTTTTAGTGACTCAAGACTCCTAGGATCACCTTCAGTAACATATTTTTAGGGGTCTAAAATATAGTCCAAGAGTTTATTGGCAAATTTCTTAAAGTATGTTGTATTCATTCCCTCCCAATCTCTAGAATAGCAAATGACAGCAGTGGAATTATTTAACTATTGAAATTAAGGTTTTTGAGGGAAGAATGATTCACAAGAAGAATAGCTGTGATCCACTCACAGATGCTCCATGTTTCATCTGATCACCTCTGCATTGTGTCATTCCTGTGGGCAGATAACTATGTCTATGTGGCTACCTAGCCACATACCTCCACTGTTAGTCACAGGGCTTGGCTACTAACTGCTCTGACAAGCAACTCTGTCCAGTTGAAGGAAATGTTCGTTTATATCAAGAACAGGCATTGCTTTCTTAGGTTTAGCATGTATTTCTGAAAGGCATTAAATGTGGCTACTCTTGGAACAAAAATGCTGGCATTTAATACAGTGTGTTGGTTGATTCTCGGAATAGAACAAACATTGAAAGTACGAAATGGAGTCTGTGTTGCTTCAGTGTCAGAAACTGTAAGTTAGTTTCTAAAGGTTAAGATAAAAGTTCAATTTTTTAAAGAGTATTACAAATGTATTTTCTTAAAGCAGCCTTTATCAAGAGCAGGTCCTCTACAACTTGAATCTAAAATCACACTGGTATAAATAATTAGCAGAAATTTACATTTCACTTTTATATAAATTATAGCTATGTATGTACTTTCAAAATGTTTTATAGGTAATATTTACTGCTAAAAATAAAATAGAGAAAATCAAACTGACTCAAATAAACATTGAGAATAGTCTCATGTCATAGTTCTGGAGCCTAGAGTCCTTTGGTTATTTGGTAAGACTCAGTGATTATACTTTAACAATGCATAGACCCACAAAGTAAGTTTGCCACCTCATGTGGTTGGTACGTCATTCAATGCAACAAAACACAAGACACCTGTGCTTCTTAAACAATTTCAGACGTCACGTAAGCTTAGAAGTTGTCTCCTCTTTTGCTGTACATTCCATATAGCCTTAAAAATTAGGAACTAAGAAGCTTCTGGGGCTTCACCATTTCAGCATGCTATTTTCTGATAAATGAAAATTAGTGTCCTTGAAAGGACAACTAAAATTTTTTATATTTTACAAAGATAGTTTTCCTTATACTCACTAATTTTCTTCTAAAATGTTGTATCAATGTGGCATTAACATATTTCAAATCACCCACAGCATAATACTGTTTTCATCCAATGGCACTCATATTTCCAGCTTTTATCGCCACACCTGGCAGGTTGACTGTTTATCTGTTTTGATCTTAAGTCAGTATGGACAGGATGACTATAAACAAATGAACCTAAATGGATGGATTTTTAAACACAATCTTTAGGTCAAGGTGAATATAACTTTTAACTTTAGAAAGTAGAAAATACAATGAAAATAATCTAAGTGAACAAAAAAATGGAGTTTAGAATGTTTGCAAATGCCATGCCTCATGTACATATAACCTATTTTAAAGTACTGTGTGGAACACTGCTGAGTTTATTTTAAACCTCACTGCGATCCAGTTACACAAAATTATCATGCTTTAAAATCCATAGTTAATCACCAACATGCACAAGATGTCCACATGACAGACCAGTCAGTGCACACCTAATGGAAAAAGCATTTCTCATGGGTTAGTGGCCCTATCCCCTGAAGAGAGGCAGATGATCTTAGAATTTAACTGATGAAATTCAAACTATGTTGACTATATTTTACTCTTAAAAACCTTAAGTTATTAGCATAAAACTGTCTTTATGCAATCCCTCCTTGTCACAGAAAAGCAATAAAATTATAATTTATTTATTTTGATAATATATATTGAATTTAAACCTTTAGAAAGAGTTTATAATATCTAGAGCCTTTTAACTTAACCATCTTTCATTTCTGGTATTTATGAGTCTAATACAATCTAATGAGTAACAATTTCAAGTATAGAAGTTTAGACATAACTCTGGGCTAGCGACACACATTTAGCTCACAGTGCAAGGTACTGGCTTTAATTCCCAACACTGAGAGGGGAAAAAAAGAAAAGAAAGTACCCCTTACTTTTGGTATGAAGTTTTAAGTTTATCAAATCTTATATGCCAATAGTTTAAAGTTAGGATCTATTTTTGGCTACAAAAGCCTCTGTTCTACAATGCAAGGATCGAACGTGAATTACTGCTTTAAGTACACAATAGCAAATAGTTTTTAATGGCATTTTGTAATCGTATATAATGCAGGAGAAAGAGCAAGGAATCCACAGAATGGCCAGTGAGTACTGGACAGAACGGTATTTGTTCTCACTGTAAGTGGATGGATGACTCAGGTGAGGAAACCTCACTTCAGGCCAGTCTCCGGTTGAAACCTCAGACCACACTGACCTTCTTGGCTTTGATAATTAAATATCTTTACGGATCATTTATGATGCAGTATTTGAAGACATACTGCTCTTCTCATGTCAGTCACCATTTTAAAAGTAGAAAAAAGTGTTTGAATATTTAACTTGACACAGTGGCATGTGTTAACCCAGAAAGTATAAGGGTAGCAGTGACCAAGAGCAGGAGAAAGATTGAGGTACAGTCAATTCTACAAGACCAATCATTTCAGTCCAAAGTAGACATTATCAGAATATATGATAAAGTCAGTATGGGAAAGAAAGAGAGCTATAAATGCACACTTGGAATTGATAAGCTAAATGATCTCCAAATAATTGAACAGAGTGGCACAAAGTGTCATCTCTCTCAAAGAAACAGATTTCTTGAGCGGTAGAGAAGGGAATACTCAGGGTTAGTCTAAAAATGTGGCTGGTGGCTAAGGCAATAATTTACTTAGCCACAGCATGTAAAATAGTTAGCAACCAAGAAAACATTATATAACCACAACATACATAGCATATAGTCAGTAATATTAATTTAATTCCTATATTCAACACTGATAGCATCCAAAGAGTGACAAGTGCCAGGAAAAAAAACCAACACTCTTTGCTTTGCCTTCGAGTGCTGGAATCTGTCTGTTGTGTTGTGTGATTATTGGCCAGACACAAGCATTTGCAGGGCACAGTAGAATCCATCTGCCTTGAATCTAAGAGCTGGCACTCAGAGTACCAATCAACTCCACCCACATGGATTCCTTCTTCTGAAGAGCCTACTGCTCATTTTAAAAAATCTTTCAAAAGCTTCTTTTCTTTGCCTTCCCAGTGTTTTCCTTCTGTCCTAGGCAACAGTACATGCCCTGGGGAAACACAGAATGATCAAAGAGGGAACTGTTTCTCCAAAAATAGTGTAGTTTTCATTGTTAGCCTTGGTAGCAAAAGCCATTAATCCCAGGGTTTAGGAATTATAGGCAGGTGAAGCTCTGTGGATTCCAGGCCATACTGGTCTACACAGCAGCCAGGGCCACACAGTAGAACCTTGTCTAAAAACAAATATATTTTATCTTTCTGAACAACTTTATTTTAAAAAACAGAGATACGTGTACAGATTTTAAGAGCATAAAAGTATATGAATAAATTTTTTGTCAGTACTTGATTTTTTAAAGGTTTGATAGTATGCATTAAAATCTTACTAGTTACAATGAGCATAAAGTACTTGTAAAACAAGATGTAACCTGGAAATAGTCAAA
This sequence comes from Micromys minutus, assembly GCF_963924665.1. Lineage (NCBI taxonomy): Eukaryota > Metazoa > Chordata > Mammalia > Rodentia > Muridae > Micromys > Micromys minutus. The sequence continues at coordinate 5,865,351 of NC_137955.1, read as the reverse complement.
GTTTTCTTGGTGTTTAAAGACTAAACATAATGGTCTCTCTCTCTCTCTCTCTCTCTCTCTCTCTCTCTCTCTCTCTCTCTCTCTCTCTCTTGGCCTTTGTTTTTCTTGAACTTCATATAGTCTGTGACTTGTTTCTGGGGTGTTCAGAGCTTTCTGGAGTTAGTATCCAATTATCAGTGACTGCATATTATGTCTGATTGGGTTACCACACAAAGGATGATATTCTCCAGATGGATCCATTTTCCTAAGAATTTCATAAAGTCATTGTTTCTGATAGCTGAGTAGTATTCATTTGTGTAAATATACCACAATTTTTGTATCCATTTATCTACAGAAGGACATCTGGGTTCTTTCCAGCTTCTGGCTATTATAAATAGGGCTGCTATGAACATTGTGGTGCATGTGTCTTTGTTGTATGTTGGAGCGTCTCTGGGGTATATGCCCAAAAGTTAAACAACTGGGTCTTCAGGTAGTACTATGTTCAATTTTCTGAGGAACTGCCAGACTGATTTCCAGAGTGGTTGTACGAGTTTACAACCCCACCAACAGTGGAGAAGTGTTCCTCTTTCTCCACACCCTCACCAGCATGTGTTGTCATCTGACTTTTTGATCTTAGCCATTCTGACTGGTGTGAGGTGGAATCTCAGGGTTGTTTTGATTTGCATTTCCCTGATGACTAAGGATGTTGAGCACTTCCTTAGATGCTTCTCAGTCATTCAATATTCCTCAATTGAGAACTTTTTGTTTAGCTCTGTACCCCATTTTTTCATAGGATTGTTTGATTTTCTGGTGTCTAACTTCTTGAGTTCTTTGTATACCTTGGATATTAAGTCTCTATCAGATGTAGGGTTGATTTTCTACATTCAACAATATTTTCCCAATTTGTTGGCTGCCATTTTGTTTCCTTGACAGTGTGCTTAGCCTTACAGAAACTTTGCAACCTCATTAAGTTCCATTTGTCAATATTTGATCTTAGAGCACAAGCCATTGGTGTTCTGTTCAGGAAATTTTCTCCTGTGCCTGTGTGTTCTAAGGTTTTCCCTACTTACTCTTCTAATAGTTTCAGTGTACCTGGTTTTATGTGGAGATCTTTGATCCACTTGCACTTGAGCTTTGTGCAAGGAGATAAGAAAGGGTCTATTTTCATTCTTTTGCATGTTGAGTGCCAGTTGGACCAGCACCATTTGGTGAAGAGGCTGTCCTTTTTCCATTGAATGTTTACAGCTCTGTGGTCAAAAATCAAGTAACCATACATGTGAGGGCTCATTTCTGGATCTTCTATTCTATTCCATTGATCCACGTGCCTATCTCTGTACCAGTACAATGCAGTTTTTAGCACAACTGCCTTGTAATATAGCTTGTGGTCAGGGATGGTGATTCCCGCAGATGTTTTCTTGTTGTCAAGGATGGATTTCACTATCCTAGGTTTTTGTTATTACAGATGAAATTGCACATTGCTCTTTCCAACTCTATGAAGAACTGGGTTGGAATTTTGATGGGGATTGCATTGAATCAGTAGATTGCTTTTGGTAAGATGGCCATTTTTACAGTGTTGATCCTTCCAATTCATGAGCATGGGAGATTTTTCCATTTTCTGATTTAATCCCCAATTTCTTTCTTTAGAGATTTGAAATTCTTTTCATGCAGGCGCTTCACTTGCTTAGTTAGAGTCACACTATGGTATTTTATATTGTTTGTGACTATTGTGAAGGGTATCTTTTCCCTAATTTCTTTCTTCGCATCATGTTTGTCCTTTGATTAGAGGAAGGCTACTGATTTGTTTGAGTTAATTTTATATCCATCCAGTTTGCTGAACTTGTTTATCAGCTGTAGAAGTTCTCTCGTGGAATTTTTGGGGTCACTTAAGTACACTATCATGCCATCTGCAAACAGTGAAGTTTTTACTTCGTTATTTCCAAATTGTATCCCTTTGATTTTTTTTGCTGTCTAATTGCTCTGGCCAGGACTCCCAGTACTATGTTGAATAGATAGGGGGAGAGTGGGCAGCCTTGTCGAGTCCCTGATTCTAGTGGGATTGCTTCAAGTCTAACTGTTAAGATTGATGTTGGTCATTGGTTTGCTCTATATTGCTTTTATTATGTTTAGGTATGAGTCTTGGATTCTTGTTCTTTCCAAGACTTTTAACATGAAGGGGTGTTGAATTTTGTCAAATGACAATGTGGTTTTTTTCTTTGAGTTTGTTAATATGGTGAATTACGTTGATGGATTTCCATATATTAAACCATCCCTGCATCCCAGGGATGAAGCCTACTTGATCATGGGGAATGATTGTTTTGATGTGTTCTTAGATTCGGTTTGCAAGGATTTTGTTTAGTATTTTTGCATCAATGTTCACTAGATGAGATTGGTCTGAAGTTCTCTTTCCTCATAGGTTCTTTGTGTGGTTTAGGAATGAAGGTTATTGTGAGATTGGAAAATGAGTTAGGTAGTGTTCCATCTGACTCTGTTTCGTGGAATAGTTTGGAGAGTATTGGTATTAGATTGTCAATAAATGTCTGATAGAATTCTGCACTGAACCCATGTGGGCCTGGGCTTTTTTTTTTTTTTTTTTTTTTTTTTTTGGTTGGCAGGCTTTTGATGACTGCCTCTATTTCTTTAGGTGTTATGGGATTATTTAAATGGTTTACCTGGTCCTGGTTTAACTTTAGTATCTGGTATCTATCTAGAAATTCATCCATTTCCTCCAGATTTTCCAGCTTTGTTGAGTATAGGTTTTTGTATTAGGATCTGATGATTTGGTAAATTCCCAAGTTTCATTTGTTATGCCTCCACTTTCCTTTTTGATTTTGTTAAGTTGGATACTCTCTCTTCTCACTCTTGTTAGTCTGGCTAAGGGTTTATCAATTTTGTTAATTTTCTCAAAGAACCAGCTCTTGGTTTTGTTGATTCTTTGAGTGGTTCTTTTTGTTTCTATTTGGTCAATTTCTTCTCTGAATTTGATTATTTCTTGCCGTTACTCCTCTTGTGTGTATCTTCTTCCTTTTATTCTACAGCTTTGAACTGTGCTGTCAAGTTGCTAATGTGTGCTCACTCCAGTGTCTTTTTGGAAGCACTCAGAAGTATGAGTTTTCCTCTCAGTACTGCTTTCATTGCATCCCATAGGTTTCGGTATGCTGTGTTTTCATTTTCATTAAATTCTAGAGAATCCTTAATTTCTTTCCTTATTTCTTCTTTAAACATGCTATTATTTAATAGAGCACTGTTTAGTTTCCATGTGTATATGGGCTTTTTGTTGTCTTTGTTGTTATTAAAGACTAGCCTTAGACCATCGTGATCTGATAGCATGCATGGGAGTATTTCAAACTTCTTATATCTATTGAGGCTTGTTTTGTGACCGATTATATGGTCAATTTTGGAGAAGGTGCCGTGCGGTACTGAGAAGAAGGTGTATTCTTTTTTTTAGGGGGAAATTTTCTGTAGATGTCTATTAATTCCAATTGGTTCATAACCTCTGCTAGTTTCACTGTGTCTTTGTTCAGTTTCTGATTCCATGATCTGTCCATTGGTGAGAGTGGGGTGTTGCGGTATCCCACTATTATTGTGTGGGGTGCAATGTATTTTTTGAACTTTAGTAGGGTTTCTTTTATGAATATGGGTGCTCTTGTATTTGGAGCATACATGTTAAAGATTGAGGGTTCCTCCTGACAAATTTTCCCTGTAATGAGTAAAAAGTGTCCTTCCTTATCTTTTTTTGATAACTTTTGGTCGAAAATCTACTTTATTCAGTATTAGAATGGCTACTCCAGCTTGTTCTTTGGGGCTGTTTTCTTGGAAGGATTTTTTTCTCCAACCTTTTACTGTGAGATAGTGTTTGTCTTTGTCTCTGAGATGAGTTTCCTATATGCAGCAAAATGCTGGATTTTGTTTATGTATCCAGTCTGATAGCCTATATCTTTTTATTGGGGAATTGAGTCCATTTATGTTAACAGATATTAAGGAATAGTGGTTGCTGTTTCCTGCTATTTTTGCTTTTAGAAGTAGAATTGTGCCTGTGTGTCTTTCTTCTCTTGGTTTTCTTGCTTAGGGTATTTTCTTCTTTTTACTAGGATGTAGTTTCCCTCCTTGTACTGGGTTTTCCACCTATAATTCATTGTAGTGCTCAGTTTGTGTTCAGATATTGTATAAATTTAGTTTTGTCCTGGAATATCTTGGTCTCTCCATCTATGGTAATTGAGAGTTTTGCTGGGTATAGCAGCTGGGGTTGACACTTGTGTTCTCTTAGGGTCTGCATGATGTCTGTCCAGAATCTTCTAGCTTTCATAGTCTCTGCTGAGAAGTTTGGTGTGATTCTGATTGGTCTGCCTTTATATATTACATGACCTTTTTCCCTCACTGCTTTTAGTATTCTTTCTTTGTTTTGGGCTCTTGGCATTTTGACTATTATGTGGAATTTCTTTTTTGGTCCACTCTATTTGGAGTTCTGTAGGCTTATTTTATGCTATCTCATTCTTAATGGTAGGGAAGTTTTCTGCTACGATTTTGTTGAAGATATTTACTGTGCCTCTTAGTTGATATTCTTCACCCTCTGCTATTCCAATTATCCTTAGGTTTGGTCTTCTCATTGTGTCCTGGATCTCCTGGACATTTTGGGTTAGGAGCTTTTTGACTTTTGCATCTTCTCTGACTGTTTTTTCTGTTTTCAATGTTGTCTTTGGTCCCTGAGATTCTCTCTTCTATCTCTTGTAGTCTGTTAGAGATGCTTGCATCTGTGACTCCTGATTTCTTCTTTGGTTTTCCAACTCTAGGGTTGTCTCTTTTAGTGTTTTCTTTATTGTTTCCATTTCCATTTTCATTTTCTTCTTATATTCCTTCATCTCTTTGGTTGTTTTCCTCTAGTTCTTTGTTTTCTTTGAGTGTTTTTCGTGTTTCCTCTTTAAAAGCTTCTATTTCTTTATGCTTTTCATCTCATTCTTGTTTAAAAATCTCCATCATCATTTTGAGGTATGATTTCAGGTCTGAGTCTTCTTTTTCTGGAGTGTTTGGCATTCTGCTGTTTGCTGTGATGGGAGAGTTGGTTTCTAGTGTTGCCAGGTTGCCTTGGTTTCCATTGGGTAAGTTGTTTTGCTTTCCTCTTGCCATCTTGTCGTCTGTGATTATATGTGTTCTTGTTTTCAGTGATTGGTTCCCTTCTTTCCTGTGTACCTGGCCTGTGTCCCTGGATCTCTGCTGTTTTTGGTGGCAAAATGCTTGAGCGTTTGTTTGGTCCACATGCAAGGTCCTTCTGGGTGGACCGGAGTCTCTAAGGCAGAGTTCCTGCTCCCCTGGACTAACCAGAGCTCCACACTTAGTGCACGCTAGGTCTAGCCCTCTCTTTGCCCTGGCTACTCGCAGTGCAGTTTCGCCAGACCTGTGTCCCTGGATCTCCACTGTTCTAAGTAGCAAACTTCCTGAGAGTTTGGTCCGCATGCAATGGCTTTCCAGGAGAATAATAAGTCCCTATTCCAGGGTTCCTGCTCCCCTGAACCAATCGTGGGAGCTGTGCTTTTTGCGGGCTTGGCCCAGACCTCTTTGTGCTACTGGAAGCTCAGTTTCACCAGGCCTGTGTTCCCAGATCCCCGTTGTTCTCGGTGGCAAATGACCTGAGCATTTGGTCCGCACGCATGGGCCTTTCGGTTGGAAACGGAGAAATATATTTTTTCTAGAGCAAATGTATTTACTGAAGGCAAGATTACATTAAAATGTGGTGGGAAGGATATTACATACCTTATCTAGAAAATATCGCATTTTCAGTCTGATATATTTAGTTGTACACTCCTCTCATTTTGGTAAATTACTGGATAATTTTGCTCTTCTAGATCTTCATAATATAAGAACTCTTTCATAATCAAATGAGTGTGGTCCCCTTCCATCTCACTTTATCTCTTTTCTATGTTTTCCTTCACCTCCAACTCCTTTATCTCTAGTCAGTGAAGGACTTAAGACAAATTTTCATTTCTCTTTGCAAAATGAGAAAATTGAATTAGATGGCCTCTAATCTTTCTTTCAGATCTGAACATGCTCTAGTTTATCTTTACCCTTTCTCTTCATTTCAATAATTCAGATCTTTGAAGTACTCACCTGTTCTGTCTGTCTTCCCCTTAAATTCCAGAGTAGAGCATAAAGCTGGGGTTGTAGCTCAGGGTAGGTCACTTGCCTAGTATGTATGAAACCCTTAATTTAATCTCCAGAAACACCAGAGACAGATAAAGAAAAAGACAGATGGAAAGAGAGAGGAAGAGAGAGACAAAGACAGCCACCACCAACACAGACCCTCAACCTGTTGGACTTTGTTTTCCTCTGTTTTAGATTGGCCCTATCTATTTTGACTTCCTAGTGTGTACCTAATAGTGTCAGTTATTTAAAAAATCAAGCCTTACAACACTGACTTGCATAAAACGACAATTTAGTGATGTTAAATGTATTAGACAAACATTTTAGAATTGGCAAAGAAATTTATTGGATATTTAATTACATTAAGCGTAAACATTTTTCTCTGCTTCACCCAGTGCCTTGAGAGTGTCTCCTTTGAGTTGTGCATTAGCTCCAGCCTAAAGACTGTATTATATACTTCTCTCTCCTCTCCTTCTCTTATTTTGAAGAAGAGTTTAAAATGAACCTCATGTAGCCTCAAACTCTCTATATAGCTCAGGCTGGTTTTAACTCACTAATTTTCTGTCTTGGTCCACCAATGTGCTGAGGTTATATGTATGACATGGGTGTGGCTCAGTATTGCACCTACTTACTAGTCACTTTGAGAACAACTTAAAAATCTCTTTAGAATGCACTTATTGCCATTTAAGTTTACATTATGCTTGTATTTTATCATTTTTGCAAATAAAATATATGGCAACAAAAGGTATAACCATAGAATGTTTCATAGGCTAAGACAATCTATATGATAAATTCATTAAGATACTATGAAAATTATTTATAAATTGATTATTATAGAATATTATATAAACTTGTTAATTCACAAAGAAGTTGCTATCCAAGACCATTTTAAATTTTTTTGTCCTTTTTGTTTTCCTTTTATTCACATTGTGCTTTAATTACACACCAGCCTTAGACTGAACTAAAGAGACAGAGGAAACAATTACTCAGGAAGAAGAGCAAGTACAGATGAGAGATGTTTATACATTATTTAAGATCTCTACTTCCCAATCTGGAGGAGCAAAACATTTTTCATCTTTAAATACTAAAAATCACTAGGATCTTAAATTGTGCTTATATGATTATTTTTTCTTCATAGGAGAAGAAATTCAAAATCGATTGAAAAGGAGTGAGGTGATTATTCCCCCAGTCTTAATGATACATTAAGTTAGGATTTTTATGTAACTTTTGGTTTTCAATAATTTTTTACTGCAGGGAGAAATGTAAGCTTTGTTTATTTATAGGATGAGATAATTTGATAATACCTTGTGTTGACTAGGACCAGTGTTACCATGTTTCCACAGCAAGAACATAAAAAGGAACACTGTTTTGTAGCAACACATGAGCATGCTATAGTGTCTTTAGCTACCTTGGTGCTTTTATAAATTTATCCTCGAATTGGAAAATAGTAGTTGGAAACTGTCTTCCAAGGGTCACAGTAGAAAGCAGCTTCAATACATAAAAACCTAGATCAATCAGGACATGATGCATACAATACAAATTTTTAAATTCCTATTTGGAAAGAAGAAATGTATAAAAAATCTCCTCTCTCTCTCTCTCTCTCTCTCTCTCTCTCTCTCTCTCTCTCTCCCTCTCTCTCTTTCTCTCTCCCTCTCTCTCTTTCTGTCTCTCTCTCTCTCTCTCTCTCACACACACACACACAACACACTCATGCGCATGCACTTGTGCACATGCACATACAAATTAGGCTTGTTGGGTTGGGGGATAGCTCACTGGTAAAATGCTTGCCTACCACTGCAAACACAAACAACAAAAAATAGTTAACTTACAATGATTTCTAGGGAAGGAAAATAATTTAAAATGCACCAAACATGCAAGAGCAATAAAACGGTCTGTAAATATAAAGGAAAACAACAACAGCATTTTAGATACCCAATGTATCTGATCAGAACACCCGTATAGTATAGATTTTAGAGATTTATTTATTTTATATGCATGTGCATTTGCCTGAGTGTACATGTGTGCACCATGTGTGTGCATGTGTCTGTCCACAGAGATCAGAATTGGGTGTCAGATCTCTTAGAATTGGAGTTACAGGCAGTTATTTGATGTGGGTGCTGGATCCTCTGCAAGAGCAGTGAGTGAGCTTAACTGCTGAGTCATTTCTCTACATAATAAAATAAAAACAAAATTGTATCTTTGATCTTTAAATAACAAAAAATGTTTTCTGTAATGACTCTGCTTCCTTTCTCTTCTTCAATCTAAGCACAGCTTTAACACAGCTGTCTTCTCCTGATCTGCAAAGTAATGTTTAACAATGAAAGGACACTAAAGACTCTCTTTGGTATGAAATTCTTTCACATCACAAAGAGAAACAAAGGAAATCCTAGGGGGAAAAACAACGTGGACAGATTATGGGGATAGTTAATAATGCTAATGGAGGAGAAGCAGAGCATTTCAAGTATAACTGCAAAACCATAACAAATATACAATATTATGCGTATTTCTCTTTTCTTTGCAGTATTAGTGAAGAATTAATTCCTTAGTAGCAAAACAGGTCAAAGTGAACTACAATGCTAAAGACTCTTGGTTAGTGGTCTTGGAAGACTTTACTCTAAAATTTAAAATTCTATGAAGTGACAGAAGAAGTTGGTTAAAACCACAGGCCGCCATTTTACCTCTTTCCCTCTACTCAGTGATGTTGGTCTCTATTTTTTGCCCCAAATGGTCACTCCCGAATCTCATCAACCTTTGAATTTAACTCGTAGCCAATTTATAAGAGATGTTAGTTTCCTGAGGACTAAAACTTTTAATCCATACCAAAGTCTATAATTTTAAAATATGAACTGCACCTTAGAATTTCTCAGGGATTTTTTAAAAACTCTGATGTTCAGACTTTTTTAAACCCCTAACCATTTATAAAGGATGGGGTGTCGAAAAAAATCCAAGTATCAGAATCTCAGGAATATTTAGAGTCCTGGTCTTTCCAACCTGTGGCAAGTTAAGTGCTGTTGCTTTGGGGAAGGTTTTTGAACAAATTCCAGCTGGCGAAGGGGATACTTAGGTGGATATATAACAAGTTCCTCTACAGAGTTGGTAAGTGGGGAAAACCTATGTCCAGAGTAACTATTTATTATTATTATTAGAGAAACACTATGTTAAGGTATTACTAACTAGCCTCTACTGCTGCCTTTCTAATTTAAAAATTATTTAACTTGAAGTCTATTTATGTAATAAAATTAATCATAGCAAAGGCTATTTAGTGTGGTTGTTGGAGATGATCAAAGAATACTAGGCATCACAATATGTTTTATAAACTACATTTTTCATTTGTTATTAAACAGCCATGCCACAGAGCCACTTTTAATAATAAAGATTATCATTTGGCCTTGCTGGCGTAAGGCTCCTAAGCTATCAATACCTGTGCACCTGAATCTGGAAACAAAGCCTAACAATGTGTGTTTTAAGATACTCTCCTGGTAGGTTTTATATGTGACAAACTTTGAGAACAACACACCCAGGCAAACATTGGTAAGAGGAGGTATGCGGTGACTGGAGTCTGTGGGTAAGAATAAAGTAGCTGCCAGTTTTACCAGTAAAAGCCATGGAGCAAATGTTATATGGCATGGATTACTATTCCAAGACAGTTTCTGTGGTCTTATCATAAAACAATATTTATTTCAGTATTAAACTGACTTTAATTAATTTACATATGATTGTGATCATTAATCCAAGTATAGCAAATTAGGAACTCATTTAAAGAACACGATACATAATCATTTGGATACAGCATAAACATATTTTAGAAGAAGTAACAAGGTTTATGAAAGAAGGAAAGTCTTAATTTAGTGAGTTTTTCAAAGAAGAATTAGAGTTTATCCTGAATTCACATTTATCCTGAAGACAATACCCTATAGCAGCTTAATGTTTCTGATCAACTCAAGGAAGTACTACATCACTGACTCAGAGTAACTGAATCGTCACCAATATTTCCTGTATATTAGATTTGTCATCAGGTCTGCTAAGATACAGAAAAACAGTTTTTAATTTTTTATCTTAAAATATCTCATCATAGAAAACTATCATTCTTGTTCCCTGACTCACAGTTTAAGCAGTCTTGATGTCAGTAAGTATGTAGAACCAATAATGAACAACAACACAGAGAATTCTTATGAGACTTCAACTACAAGTTCTTTGAGAGTTCTTCTTGCTTTTTTCTTTTCATTTAAAAGCTTGAGAGCTTCAAGGCTCCCAGTGCCTCTCTGGGAATATCAAAGTAAAATATCATAACAAATAACTGACTTTAGTTTTTATCCCTAGTTTCTAAGTCATTTTTGCCATGATGGTAGATGGCTCTGGACTTCTTTTTGATTAACATTCTTGAGCTCTAAGGAACTTTACTTCTTTCAAATATACACTTCCAGTATTTAAAGTATCTGAAATTAACAGTAGAGGCACATATAGGAAAAATAATTTTAATAGCGTGTATCTATAACAAGTTATCTACCCCAAGACATCCAATTTCCTACAGTGGAAAAAAAGATGTATACATACTCTTTTGAGTATTAGTTTTAGTTGTCAAATTGACACAATCTAGTATCACCTGGGAAAGGAATGTCAATGAAGAACTGTCTAGATTAGGCTTGCCTGTGGGCATCTCTGGGGGTGATTATATCGATTAATAGGAAAACACATCCCCTGTGGGTGAAACCATCACCCGGGAAAGGACTATTGGATTGTGTAAAAATAGACAAAGCAAGTCAATGGTGGATACATGTATGCATTAATTGTTTGTGCTCTGCTCTTGACTGGGAAGGTAATGCAACTAGGTGCTTCAAGGTCCTATGTCTTGACTTGGGCTTCCCTGCCATGATGAACTGTAACTTATAATTGTGATTAAATAAACTCTTCCTTATGTTGTTTTTGTCAGAGTATTTTATCACATCAATGAGAAATAAAAATAAGGCATTTGTCAAAATTATTGCTTTATGGCTTTATGAGTACTCATAACAATTAAATGTCTATAAGTGCTTTCTTCCCCTAGAATGTTCCAGATATTATTCCTAGGAGAAAAATAAACACTCAAAGATTTAGACTTCAGTGACCAGGCCTTGAACTCTATATGCCTACAGTGCTAGGTTTCAGTTGCTCTAAAAGTCAGAAACAGTGATCCATGATCTTGTGTGAGCAGAAAACCACAGGAGGAACGGGTGAAAACACAATCCCTACTCAAAGTTTCACTACAGGTGGTCTGAAACAGATCCCCCCCCCCATATCAGCTTTTCAAATGAATCCCTAACTGAACTGAGACAGCTGGTTCCAGATCACATTTGGATGACCATGACAAATGACCGTTCTGCACACCACACCTGCCAACTTTCAACCACTGAGTTCTCTCTCTCAACAAAAGCACTGGCTTCAAGATGCTCATAATCACTCACACTCAAGCAGAGTTTGGGGTCCCAGAACCACCTCAGATATAAGATCAGTAGATCTAGAATCAAAGTAGTTTATGCTATGGAAAAGAAACCTCTCCTTCCAGGGGCTTTTTTCCTTGCTGGTTTTCTTTAGTTTTTTTTTTTTTTTTTTTATTTTCTTTCTTCCTCACTCACAAATCATTGCCATTTTTTTCAATATGAATGTTATAGAAAAGAATATCCCATTTAAAAATTTCATGCTTTTTACTTCAATAATCTCAGTTTTTATTTGAATGAAGTTTTCATGATACCTCAAACTTGGTCTATGTGCTTTCTGAACAAACAGAATCATAGGTTGAAAAAACACTGGGAATTCATTTAATCTCTCCTTGACCTCAATCAAGCAAGACTGTGACTAAACAGTCTTCAAATATAGCAACTGATCAATAGAAGAACAAGCAGTAGGGCTCCTCATTCAGTATTCTGTTGCAGACTTGAAGATACCACCATGCTTCTCTGACCTCAGCTTTAGGACATAATTATTACAATGCCTAAACCTTAAATTATCTGAACCCATCCTTAATTACTCTTAATTCTACTTTGCTAAGGGCCTAACTTAAATATACATTATCCTAATGAGGGCTTTTTTGTTGGTAGGTAGAAAGGGGAAGATCAATTTATAGAGTAACTAAAAAGTGGTCAAATTAGCAAAAAGAAAGATTTATGTATAAATGCCCTCAAATATAAGGCAATGGCTCTAATGGGAACAAAAGTGAATTAGTTAAGAGTAATCTGCACTGGTATTAATCATTGATTTCATTAAAAGAACTGATGATGCATCATAGTTTTAAAATCTTTATATTGAGCCAACAGACATCTCACACATGAAATGTGTGGGAATAGGAGAACTTTTAAAATGGCTTGCAAGCTCTACTTAACCATATTTTGTGGTATTTACATGAGTGAATATTAATAGAGTGATATTCATCTTCTTTTTTGATTTTTCATGTTGTGTTGTCTTTACTGCTGAAATTGGAGTTAGAAGAATGGATGACTTTAATTTTTATGAGCTAAACTATGGATTTTGTCATATGGTATTTTTCCCTATTCAAATTCTTGAGGTGTTTAGAGATCCGGTGGATGAGATCCAGGGAATGCATATAACTGCTGCACAGTTTAGAAGGGAATGTGTTATTCATTTCAATTTCAACACTCTAAATATTATTATTTTAAATGTATACGTTGGTTTTGGAATGGTGAGGTACTGTCGGCCTCCTTGGCCTTGAAGGATGGGTTTGCTCCTCGCCTACTATAATAGAGCTCTGTGGGAGGTGGTGCACAGTCTCCAGAGAGAAGGAAGATGCTGCTTTCACAGCACTTCTACTCACCAGTCCATGAAGCAGCAAGGGTGTTGGCTTTGAAGGAAGCCAACTGTCCTGCTCTCCCAGCCAGAGGTAAAGAATTGCATTGGTGGCCACTAGAGGGAGGAGGATTAGGAATAGAGTAAATTTTGGGGAAAAGGCACCCATGAAAAACGCACATGGGACAACCAACACATCACCAACCACTGCCTAACAGCTATGTCTACCTCACTGATGGGGTATTAACGGGGTAACTAACGTCATTAGCCCAGAGACCCAGACAACAGGAATTATGTAGCATCCCAGTACATTGCCCCTTAACTTTGATGGTTGTTGAAAGGAGTTTGAATGGCATTGTGGAAAACACACAATCTTGCAAACACAAACATACAAGCACACATACATTCTCATGCCCCATTACAATAAGTTGCATCTGTGATGTATGATTCTTGCTGGCTTTTAAATTTAAAACTTGTGATGTTCTTTACCACGAATGTGTTCACGAAAAGCAAACAGCCCACCTTCAAGATAGTCTTGGAGAAGCACCAGCAGAGATACTCATTGTGCCAAGATGTATATTACCAACAAATCTGTATAAATTACATGAGGTTGAAAGAAACAGAATGTAATATAATTAAGCAAAGTTTCTTTTGCTAAATTACAGCTTGAAGCAAACCTGCAAAAAATGTTTTCAATTAGCTTCTTTAGCAAACAAAACACAGCTCAGAGTAGGTTCTGTTCCCACACTGCCAGCTGTGGGCTGCCTAGTGGGTGTCTTACCTCCAGCACAAGTAGCAGAGCATTCGGCCCAGGGCTGGTGTGTCCACATGAAGCCAACTTCATTATCCCCACTGCCAGTACGAACGATGGGAACATTGAACTTGTACCTAATTCCCAAATTCTGTTCTTGGAGAAGAACCTGCCATTGAAAACAACTGGTGAAGATAATTAAAATACAATGAGCTTTCATTCAGATATTTATTATTTCTTCTGAAGAGGAAAATGCCATAGAAAAAGTTTTTTCAGGAAATTTGGAACATTTGCTTACTAACTTTAGTTCTTAACAATCTCACTTTGTGGTTCAGGCTGACCATGAACTCACCACAACTCAAAGATTATTACATTTTTGTTTATTTATTGGTGTATATGGGGGTAAGCCTTGGAGCATGTACAGAAGTTAGAGGTCAATTTGCCAAAATTGGTTCTCTTCTTTTTTTGTGTGGACCATGGGAATTGAACCTAGATTGTCAGGTTTAGTGGCAAATGTGTTTATCTGATGAGGCTTCAAGGCAAGTACCCGAGTTTATAAAAAAAAAAAATGTTTTTTTTCCATTCATGGGTAGTTTGTCACTGTTTTTTTTCAACTATACTGCAGGATAAAACTCTTTTACTTAAAGCTGGACAGGGCACATGTCTTTAATCCAGCACTTGGGAGGCAGAGGCAGGCTGATATCTATGAAGTTGAACTTGGCCTGGTCTACAGAGCAAGTTCTAGGACAGCTAAGGCTATCCAGAGAAACCCTGTCTCAAACAGAAAAACAAACAAAATTCCCAAACCAAAAAACAAAACAAAACAACAACAAAACCCAACCGAAACCAAACCCTCCAAACTTATTCAAAAAACCATGAAAAGATAAAAGCCATCTTGAAAGAGTACCATGGCCTTCACTCTGCAGTCTCCACACCCTTTCAATCATTTCCCCTTTGTACCCTCAACTTCATCACCTCCAGAGCAAATCAGATTAAACTTGACCCTTTTTACTCTATAATGTGGAAATTACAGTAAAAACATAATGACAAAGACACATTTACCATTACAATGAGGTTCTCGGAGGTGGGTCCTAGAGCTTCCAAGGATTCTGGTTCATCTGTTGGTCTCTTGTAGTGAAAAGCTGTCCCCGAAACATCAAATTTCCTAGGCCAGTCAATAGTCCAGGCACCATTAATATAGTAATCATCCCCTTCAGATTTTAAAGCTAGAAAAGAAAACAATATCCACCTAAATGTTTGAAATTTCTTTTATCAGTATATTGTGTATCTGCCATATACTATAGTTAATAATGGACACTGATCTTATTCATAGATGATGCTAGGCCACTCCTCCCTTCCCACATCTGTCTCAACCTTCCCTTGTTTGCTTTTATTTCTCCTAAATACTGACAGACTTTATTATGGAAAGATTTGTATTTGGGATCGCACCATCTTAAATTAAAAAAGTGCATAGAAAAAAGGGATTTAGAAACCTTTGTGCCATATCTATATCCTGGGTCCTAAGGGCAAGAAATGGGTGATAGCTGGATGGACTGAGGGTAGAAAGCCAGGACCCTTCCTTCCTCCATGCATGAAGGAGAGTGTAGAAACTAGACACTGAGAGCCTATGGAGCCACAGGGTAGGGTGAGATAACATCAGGCACAAGAGAAACCCGGGCATCTATGGCCTAAAGGCCAGCCCAGGGTGCAGAACAAAGCAAGGGCAGCCACTGAAGTAACAGCTTCACTTGCTTTGAGTCTGAGACAAGTTCCCTCCATGCACCCAGGGCTGGTCTTATACTTGTAAGCCTCCTGCCATAACCTCCTGAGTGCTTGGTCTACAGAAGGATTGGAGGCCACCATATCATTTTAAATACAAACTGGAATCACAAAGTTATAGCAGCTGCAAAGTCTGCATTAGTTCTGTACAATAATTGGTCCACTAACAGTCAGACAGGAATGGGAGGGGTTTAGGGGTCCCTATCCAACACTGCTGACCTATTTGCTACAGATAGATCCACTGGTGACCCCATTAGCCTCCAGTGGATACTTTCTGTTCAAAAGCCCCACAGATCCTGGTTCAACTAAATAAATGGTCATAAAAAAACCCCTACATGTCATAAATTCGAGAAAGAGAATAAAGAGTTTTGATAGGGATGGGAGTATGTAGGGGAGAGAAGGTAATACTAATGAATTATATATATATATATATATATATATATACACATATATGCAATTGTCAAAGAACATAATAATAATGAACCCATGTGAACTAAAGACCGCCAATAATCTTTCATATGAATGCTGAGGGTAATTGCCTAAGAATTCATGTCATTGGTGGGAAAACAATCGTTCAAAAGATACATTTGCTTGGGAAGATAAACAAGGCATTAGGAGAAAATTTAAAAGCCACTTCACTTGAGAGTAGGAGTGAGGGCAGAATCCCAAAAGTGATTTAGCGGCCATGGCAAGGAAAGACATGATTCTGGCACAGACAACAGAACCTCTCTACAGAACTCATAAATGAACTGGTGATAAATCTGTCAGTGTGACTGGAGAATCAGCACAAAGGGCCTGAAAGGACCATGGTCTATACCTTTCTAGAACACCACCGTCCTCCCAGCCCCTTGCCTTCAGGTATGCTCAAAGATTCACTGACCTTCCCATGGCTAACTAGACTCTTCAGTAAGACCATGTCAGCTCTTTCTCAGCCCCTCTGTCCCTTTCTCTCCTCTCTCGGTAATCCAGGCTTACCTTTCACTCCAGTCCTCTCTAAGGTGCTTCAGACCTCAGTTACAAGTGAACTGGACCTATCCAGTTCAACTAGATTTAAGCACTATTTGGTTTTTATTTTTATTTTTTATTACTTCACAATCCTCATTTTCAATCACTGCTTTCCGCAATATTCTCTTTGCCTCTGCTGCTCTCTGTCACACTCCCTTCTCTGTGTCCTCCTCTCTGCGGGCCCCAGACCTTATACATATTAGACAAGTGCTTGATTATTGATCATCCCCAATTACTTTTCGTCTTATTAAAAAATAGTTCAGAATTAGGTTTTGTAAGGACATCTGAACCTTTTTTAAAATTTGGTAAAACAAAACAAAACAAAAATAACCAAACAAACAAAAAAGGAAGTCAGATATGGTGGCCTCTGCTTTTAATTTCAGTGTTGGGGGGCAGTGGCAAAGTCAGGAAGATCTTTCTCAGTCTGAGGCAGGTCTTGTCTACACTGCACATGCTAAGCCAGCCAGAGGTGTATAACTGAGACTCTGTCCCAAACTACAACAACAAAAACAACAGCATTTATTTAATTATCAGTAAAACAGTTAATACAAATATATTTTTAAAATATAAAGGCTTGTACCTTCTCTTGAGTTCTTTATCAGTCTGTTAGTTAGTCTCATCAAACTTTTATGTGTGTGTTTGTGTGTGTGTGTGTGTGTGAGAGAGAGAGAGAGAGAGAGAGAGAGAGAGAGAGAGAATTTGGCCACTAGAGTAAAATTAACAATTGAACTGTCATTTTAATCTGTTCAGAAAGAAAAAGAACCTGTTTCTTTGGTAGGTGGCATTGGGTATATCACCAACTCCAGGACAGGTCTTACATCCAGAAGTAATTGACCAACACATAACGGGACTCTACAGAATTCTTTTGTTTTGTTTTGTGTGTGTGTGTGTGTGTGTGTGTGTGTGTGTGTGTGTGTGTGTGTGTGTGTGTTTGTGTTTGCGCACAGGTGAGCACACACACATTAGTGCTTTGGTTTGGTGGTGTTTTGGTTTTGGGGTGTGGCTTTACATTGTTTTCTTGATTTGGGGGGAGTTTGTTGTACTAGATTTTTGTTTGCTGATCGAGAAAAAATTTAAAAGTTGGGTGGACAGGGAAGTAGGATCTAGAAGGATTTGAGGGAAAGAATATAATCAAAATATATTCAAATTTAAACAATGTTTTAAATAATAAGAAACACAGGCCATAAAAAGAAATATTGGCATTCTAACTAAGAAAATTTAATAATCATAAGAAAGCATAAGCAAAATGTCTGGAATTTACTTACTCTAACAAAAAATTTTTAAAGACTATAAATATATGTGAAGAAGTTATAAAGAAAATAACACACAAGTTTAAATTAACTTGAAATTTAGATCATACAAAGAAAGGAAGTATAGCAAGCAATGGCAAATATATGAGTATTTTGTTTCTTATTTTAAAATTTAAAGGACTTATTTATTTTGGTGCTGGGAACAAAGCCAGGACCCTTAAAGTTATATCCTAAGCTCAGCAATTGTGAAATAAAAATATCGACAACACACTGCAGGGATAATTCCATATAGAAATGTGCACACTTTAAAATAGCACATGGACATATAGGAGACAGCAAAGGTAAACAAGTGTGATAGCATGATGTAATTTGAAAATGTAATGGGATAAGTTAACTAGGCATTCTGTGCCATCATGACTAGAACATTGGAAAACTAATAACTGTCTAATCATATAATTAACTACTAGTAGGTAGTAAATGAAATATTAAACTCTTGATTAGTCATTAAAATATATGAAAGTAATATATAATAGGTAAAATTCACATAGAATCATACATAGTTTATATACATACTTATAAATAGCAAGCTGGTAAGCTTAGACCCAATGATATTGGTAGCTACATTAAATACAAATTATCTAACTCAAAGGTTGACAACCATGAACAACCATCTATTTTTTTCATGAAGTTTTATTGAAATATAGTCATATCCATTCACTTACCTACATCTGTGGCTGTCATCTTACTACAAAGGCCTTGCCAGAGGCTATCTGTCTTCAAAGCTGAATATGTTGGTTATCTGGTCTTTTTCAGAAAATGTTTGTTACAAACCCCCAAATATATTAAAAGGTTATAGTTTTTAAAGGTAGACTGTTGGGCTGGAGAGATGGCTCAGTGGTTGAGAGCACTGACTGTTCTTCCAAAGGTCCTGAGTTCAAATCCCAACAACCACATGGTGGCTCACAACCATCTGTAATGGGGTCTGATGCCCTCTTCTGGTGTGTCTGAAGACAGCTACAGTGTACTTATATGTGATTTTTTAAAAGTAGTTTGTAGGATATAAAAGACATGTTTTAAATGTAGCTCATCATTAGTATGTGTGTGAGTGAAAGATTGCTAGCACGTAAGTGGCCTGGCACATGGGGGAGTCAAATCCAGGGACTAAACTCAGGCTGTCAGGCTCACATGGCAAGTGCTTTTTCCCACTGAACCGTCTCACCAGCCATATTATTAAAACTTAATTATTTTATTTAGTTGTGTGTGAGAGAGAGAAGGGGGGCAGAGAGAGAGGAGAGAGAGAGAGAGAGAGAGAGAGAGAGAGAGAGAGAGAGAGAGAGAGAGAGAGAGAGAGAAACAGACAGACAGACCAACAGACAGAGAAACATATACAGAGGTACACAACTGCTAAGAAAAAGCATATTTTTAAATATAGAAATCCCAGGGGTCTGCAACCCCATAGGAAGAACAACAATAGCATCCAACAATGCCCCCCCCAGAGCTCTCAGGGACTAAAACATCAACCAATGAGTTCACATGGAGGGACCCATGATTCTAACTGCATATGTATCAGAGGAAGACATTGTCTGGCACCAACAGAAGGAGAAGCCCTTGCTTCTGTGAAGACCCATTTTCTCAGTCTAGGGGAATACCAGGGCAATGAGGTGAGAGTGGGAGCATCTTCATAGAATCAGGGGAAGGGAGATAGAAGAGGGGGAGAAAGGGAATAGCATTTGAAATGTAAATACATAACATATCTAATAAAAATAGGAAAAACAATAAATTAAATAAAAATCCAAGTGGCTACATAAGTAGTATACATGAGAAAGAAGATTTACCAGGTGAAATGAAAGTTTTAAGAGGAAGAGGTGGGATAGATAGGTAGAAGGAAGGAGATGGGGTAGGAAGACAGAAAAGAGGAGTGGATATGAAGTGAAGAAAACAACCAGAACTAAGTTATGTATGAAAATACCATCAGGAGGTATGCTATGCTAATTTCCATGCCTTTCCACTTGTGTGAGCCCATCCTGAGGTCAGAGGTATGCTAGACTTGCAACTGATCCACATACCCTGAATTGCTTGCACTGACCCATTATGCAAGCAAAGACCACGAGTCATGTAGCAAAGCCAGGGAAACCAGCGATGGCACCCAGGAATCAGCCTTGTTGTGTCTAAAAGTACACTTCATGTAGCACTTAGCTGATACACAGAAGGAACATCAAGAAAAAAACCCATAAAATCCTTACTCAGCACAGCATGAGAAGTATTCTAGAAACTTATTCTAAAAGGTGGGAAATCACTTTCATTCCCAGGAACCAAGCCAGAGCTAGATCTGGAGTAGGATCCAGAGTGAAGCCCAGACATTAGTCCAGAGTAGTTCTCAGATACAAAGATGTTGGGGAAAGACTACCTATTGCAGAGGAATTCCTAGCAGCAAGACTGGATCCAGGACAGAAACATGAGAGAAACCAGTCAGAACTCAGTAAGAAGGGTGCTTATTCCTAGGGAGTGCCCACTCTATCAATCAGTAGTTAAATCTCAGGAGAAGAATACAGATCAAAAAGAAAAATGATATCTCAACCATACTACAATATAGCCTCCTTATGATGACCAACCAAACAACCAAACTCCCTAAATCTAACTCTCATGTGGAAACCACTACACAAGAGTACAAGTAATATGAAAACCCAAGACAACTTGCCTCCTCCAAAAAGTACCAATCCCAGATAATGGCCCTGAGTGAGAAATACCTACATAAAAATTCTAGACAAAAAAATTCAAAAGAATAATTATAAACACGCTTAAAGAAATGAATGAGTATGGCCTACATGGCCTCTAAGGAGTAAGAAACCCTGGACCACTCAGCTCCCAGCAAGGACACTGAGAGAAAGAGATAGGCCCTCAGTTGCTGAGGAGTCCCCATCCCAACTCGGCCCCCAACACTGAGCATCTCCCTCACAATTTCCATCCCAGACCCCCATAATAATTGGAGGGGCCTAGGGAGCCCTCCCTACTCTCTTGAATACCCTCAATAAAGTTCTGCTGCTCTCCTCAAAAAGAAATGAATGAGTAAACAGTTGAATGAAGTAAAGAAGCCAACATACAATATAAAAATTAAAATATTGAAGAAAACCCAAATTGAGATGTTAGAGATAAAAATCAATCAAAAAATAAAAAATTAAGAGAAAAGCCTCGCCAATAAATAGAACAAAGGGGAAATAGGCTCTCAGGAGTTGAAGAATGTATGAATGGAATATGTGAAGCAGTTTGGGGTCCCATGAAACACCAAGTCTTTAAACTGGAGACATGGAAGGAGAAGAACTACATTTCAAAAACATAAAAAGCATTTTTAATACAATCATAGCAGAATATTTTCTAACTCGAGGAAAAGTGAAATCCATCTAGGAATATAAGGATTGCAGAACACCAAATAGCTCCAGAAAAAAACTTCCCATACCACCCCATAGTCAAATATACTAAGTATCAAGAACAGTGAAAATTAATCAAAAGCTGCAAGAGAGAAACGCCAAGGTACCTATAACAGAGGCCTATCAAAATAGCTGACATTTTAAATGAAACTTTTAAAAGGCCTTGAGAATAGGTATTTCAAGGGAAGATTACAGCTGTTAGACCAGATTGTGATGCTTGGCAAAACTCTATGTTACAATGTGGAGAGAAAGAAAAAACACTTATAATGAAAGCAGGTTATGGGAGTTTATGACCATTAGGCCTCCCGACAAAAGACACTGAAAGTAATGCTTTGCACTAAAAAGGATGGAGAGCCGAACACAGGCTGGCATGGGGCCGGGAGTAACTCATGCTGGAACAG
This sequence comes from Micromys minutus, assembly GCF_963924665.1. Lineage (NCBI taxonomy): Eukaryota > Metazoa > Chordata > Mammalia > Rodentia > Muridae > Micromys > Micromys minutus. The sequence continues at coordinate 5,843,852 of NC_137955.1, read as the reverse complement.
CAGTAAGGTAAACAAAGATTAAGACCAACACTGTAACATCCAGGACAGGAGTTCATATATATCTTTCAATATCAGTGAACAGGGCTTTGATCAAGGTTGCCTGATGATGTTTTTTAAAAAAATGAAAGAAAAAGAAAAGTCACAAACACAAATTTATAATCTCTACAAAAATGGGCAAATTATCATAACTAGGGTCTCAAAATATAAGGGAAGTAAAAAACAAAATTAGTTGAGGGCTGAAAAGATTCAGTTTAGGGCAAATGTCAGTCTTATAGAGAACCTAAGTTCAGTTCCTAGTACCATGCAGATTGGCTCAATTCTGTCTATAACTGTAACTTCAGAAGATCTGATACTACAGTCACCAATATGCACACACCTGAACATAGACATACACACACAGAATTAAAACTAATAAAATTATCTTTCAAAATAAAAGACCTGAGTTACATAACAATAATAATTAAAATTGGAAAATAAACTTAAAGTTGAAACCATTTATAATGTTATTGCAAACTAGAAAATAAAGAAGTGGGCTTGCCTAGTATGTACATGATCCTAGATTTGAATCTACCACTGACTGCTCAAAACACCAAAATTACTAATGTCAGAAAACATGTACAAAACCTGTATAATATAATATCAACAAAAGAAACCTAAAGTAGGCTAAAATAAATATACAAGTATATTTAACAGGTACTCTAATATATATTTAAGATGTTAATTCTACACAACTGAAGTAGAAAAGCAAAAAATAATTAGAAAAAAAGCACAAACTCAAAGATTTAACGCCTAGAAACTTCAGTCCTGACAGAAAGTCTCCACTGTCCAATACAGTATGGTTTTGTTTAAAAGATAGACACATAGAAAAAAATCAGGAATATAGACAACAAATAAACTCATGTTCAGCCGATGTCTAACAAAGGTGGCATTGTCATTCAATAGAGGAAATGACATGCTTTTTAAAATGTGATGCTACAGAAATTTACTATCTATAAGGGAAAAAGAATCTCAGACCTTACTTTATACATTCTATAATAACTAATTTAAATGGGCTATGTTTCATGTAAAAGCGAAAAAGTATTCTTTGTTCTGTTTTTACTTTTTAGTGCTGGAAACTCAGCTGAGGGCTCTGTGTGTGGTAGGCATCTACTCTACCTCTGAGGTATGCCGAGTAATCCCTTAAAACTATCACTTTTTGTTCCCACTGCAGCAATATAAACCTCTTGAAGAACACGGAAGAGAATGTTCACAATCTTACACACACATTTCTAAGCTAGGACATGAATTCAAGCCATAAAAGTTTCAAGCACACTTTACCTGGGGTAGGAGGAGCATAATTTCTACCTAGTTTAGGTTACACAGCAATGTTCATATTAACCTGGGAAACACAGCAAGGCCCGGTCTCAAAACAAAACAAAACAAAACAAAAAACCCAAGGGATAAAAATAGCTAAAATGTTTATTAGACACGTGACAAAAGAAGGTATCCAGCCTGGTGTGGTGTTCCACAACTCTAATCTCAGCATCTAAGAAGCAGAGACATGTGAGTCTCCAAGTTTTAGGCCATCCTACTCTATACAGTAAGTTTCAGAACAGACAGAGCTACATGCTGAGACCTCACAAAATAAATTAAAACAAATTATTTCCATATGATTACCAAGTATTGACAATAATATCGAAAATTGGAACTCCTCTGAATAGCATTCATGTAGTTTAGAATACAACCATATATTTCTTTTTTTTATCCCAGGTATTTTGGGATAAAACCAAAAAGTTGAAGAATTTCGGTTTGGAATGTGATGACCTTACATACTTTGTAAAATGCTGACTTACCTAGTTGCTTTTTGTGTGTGGCTAGATGACTGTTCTGTTAGTTAATTTTAAGCCTATATTTGTGTAGAAGTTTCTTGAGATTAAAACCTTCCAGGAAGGTTAAACAATAGGTGTTTTAAGGGGAGCTCTGGAAAGTTTCTTAAATCAGGAAATAAGCACATGAAATTTTCTCCAGAAGTTTCTGAAACTGAGTAGTCCTGTTTCCAAGACCATATGAGGTGTAGAGTCACCGTCAGGTGAGCCATGGTGAAAGGAAGACTCTAAGACAAGGCCAGCCCCTTGGAAGAAGCAGAGACCAACCAAGTATCTTCAAACTGGTTCACCTGGAAAGAGCACTGCTCAGCCTAATGAGCTTCCTGCAGGCTGTGCAGTATATTCCAGGTTCCCAACCTTTGGGAATGATCATCTCTGCTGAGCTGGGATTAGTGAGGCAGACATAGGAGTAATCTCTGCTTTTGTAAGGAACCCCTTATCTATAGCCCTACAAGTAACAGTGACTTTGGTAGTGTCCAGCTTCAATGTCTTCACTTTCCTCTCTCCAGTGTTTAGATGTTTGTTCACATTTCCTCATGAACAGTGTCACATAACAATGTACTCTTAAAAGATATAGTTCCAGGATTTATTATTTAACTCAAAGTTTAAACTTGTTGATCTACATCTTTCCACTTATTATTAGTCTCCTATCAAGACATGCTGGAATCAACCTTTTTTTCTATTTTGTTTCTACGAGATGCATATTTTTATAGTGTACATATAAATGTTGTCATGTGCTATCTATGTCTGTGTCTGGTTTACATCATTTTGCAAAATGTCTTTTGATTTTGTTCATGTTATATAGACAGCAGGATTTTCTTGTTTTATCTTTATTTTCCTTTTTTCAATTTTTAAAAGTAAAATATGACTTCCCCCTTTCCACCAACCCCTCCCATGTCCTCCACTCCCTTTCAAATTCATGACCTCTTATTATTTAATTATTATTGTTGTTTGATAAACACACACACATACACACACACCACAACCTGAAAAGTGTTGATGTCTATATGAAGGCGAGGGCAAGCACAAGATAAGGCAAGGCATATGATTGGGCCATGAAAAAGATAGGTAGGGACAGAGTTTTGGAAAGGAGAGGAGGAGAAGCCAAGATGGAGGAGGAAGAAGATAATCCATCTCTGTGTGGCTTTAATAGCCATAGGAAATTATGAATATTTTGTAAGGGATAGATTATTATAGGACAATTTCTCATCTAGGTGGGCAGTTTATACCAATATCAACTGGTTCTGAGTTTATTGTGTAGACATTTTGTGGAATGGTAATTTATTAAAATGAATCTGATTGATAAACTACAAGCCTCTAGAGTTTTGGTGTTGCCAGGTTTCTAGGAATGTAAGCAGAGTTCACGATGGGGAGCCACAGGAGGGCAGCCTCTGCTGAAGACAGAGAGTAGCCGGGGGTAGTGTGGTGTGGTGCACAGGAACAGTCCGCCACTTTTTAAATATTTACCACTTCAGGTGGCGCCCATCGTGGGGAAAGAATCCACTAAAAATGTAAGAATATCAGCCTGAGAATTAGAATTAGTTAGAGTTTATTTTCTAAGTGAGAGCCAGTTGACCCATGAGGAGTAAGTGATGGCTCAAGGGTGTGAACCTTAAATAAAGAATAGGGCAAACTCAGCTCATATTCTCTGTGGTCCCCTGCTGTGAGATGAGACAAGATGACTGCTCTAAGGCAGAAAGTTTTAAAGTTTGGTTTATTTGCTTTAAAGATGATATGAAGATAATGCTCTATCTTACAGGATATTCATATTCTTTCTAATGTGGGCTCCATGGGAATTTTAAATTAAAATCCTGGTTTGACAAGCTCCCTGCTTCTTATTAGCAGGTATTACAGAAGTGTGATTAAATTGTTTTTACAGTTAAAAGGAGAGAATACAGACTTTGCCCGAGTCACACGGGAAATTCTGCCCACAGTTCACAACTAGTACAGAGAAAAATTGAAGTCTGTTGCACCATGCAGAGTGCATAACAGATGTTTATTATAGAAGTTATTAGTAAGTGTCTGATGTTCCAAGCAGAGAGCATAATAGATAAAGGCTGCCTACTTCCTATAGGTAGGTATTAGTGAAACTTTACTTTAAAGATGGTATATTAAAGTCTGCAGGATAATTTATATTCTTTCTAATGTGGGCTTCATAGAAATTTTGGGTTGATTTTCTGGCATGACAGATTAGAGAGGCCTAGAATAGTCTCATGCAGTGTTTTAGTTTACGTCATTTATTTTGAATTGTTGAATTTTCAAAATGGGTGTGATTCTGAGTTTTGTGTTTATATTATTTCTCTGGGAAAGAATGCACGATATAAGCTTTTTTGGTTGCCAAATACAGGACATACTTTTTTGGGAGGAAGGTTTTGTCTTTGTGGTTTTAGAAAGGGTGACTAGACTCTAAACACCTTCCGGAGTTATATAGATCAGATTTGATAGAGGGAGACCTCAAATAACAAATTCATGGCTCTGAGTTTATTGTTGGGGTATTTTCAAGATAATTCATTAAGAGTAGTTAACGAACAACAGTCCAGACTACTTTACATAGATAGATGGTTTTCAAAAACATCAGGAATTCACAAAATACGACATCTAATATTACTTAACATTTGTTAAGACATCTGCTCCTAATAGCTCCCCTTTTGTGGATTAAAAGAAGAAATTGAGCATCTCCACCTCCAAGTAGGTAGCCACTGGGCAGAACTTGCCTATATTTTCTACAGACCTGTACTGTTCTCGAGAGGACACAATTTACAAGTTAGGACAGCTTAGTTCTTCTGAGACAGAATAAGCTAGTTCTTACTAATTCCTGTTTCACTAAGGCCTGTCAGATTCCCGGGCCAGAAGGCTGAGGACTGATGCTCTCATGTTTTGCTAACAGGGAACTGCACAGGTAGGCAGCTATTTCTGTAACTTGTCTCAGTTCTGGAAGCCGTGTTAGGCTTCCTATGCTTTCAGTTAGTATTGATTGTTCTCTAATTTCTAATGGGGTTGAAGACTTATTATATAGTCTCATGGCTCATCCAGGCTGTTTAACGTTGAGAAAACATTTAATTAGTTATCACATACTATACAAGCTAACCAGAACGTAACATATAGATTTTAAGCCTTTCTTAAGCTAGGATAGATAACAGACTATTCTATTTAATTGACAAAAATGGTCAATTGGGTGTTAGGTGAATTTTATAATTTGTATAAAATTACAAAATGGTAATAGCTATGCTTAGCTTACATTTGAGAGAAAAGCTTTTTTTTCTCTTTTAATCAGACAGAAAAGGTGAATTGTTGATGTCTATATGCAGGTGAGAGCAGGCACAAGATAAGGCAAGGCCTGTTATTGGGCAGTGAGAAAAATAGGCAGGAACAGAGTTTTGGAAAGGTGGAAGAGATAGGGAAGGAGGGAGAAGAAGCTGAGGTGGAGGAGAATGAAGATGACCCACCGCTGTGTGGCTTTAAATAGTCAACAGGTAGCTATGAATATCTTATAAGGGATTGATTATTATAAGACAATCCGTCTTATCTAGGTAGGCTGTTTGTATCAATATTAATTGGTTCTGAGTTTACTGTGTGGATGTTTTGTAGAGTGGGGACTTATTGATATAAATCTGATTGATTAATTACAAGCCTGTGGAATTTTGATTTTACAAGGTTGTTGGGAATGAGAGCAGGGTCCACAGCAGAGAGCCATGAATGAGATGGGACTAGTTATGGAGGCGGAGAGACCGCCCGCCACATGGCCCAGAGGATAGCCAGCAGCAGGGAGTGGGTGGAGACATTTTGCTGATTGAGATGAAAATACCCCACAAATGCCATGTGGCTTTAGGATACCAGTGATATCGAGGGTTGGTGCTTCTTTTTCTAATATTTACCACTAGACTGAGGAGTCTGTTTAGTGTTGCTTATATGTATATTTCTTAGGATTAACCACTTAGAGTTGGATTAGATAATCATTTTGTGTATCTATCTATGGGAAAAAAATAAATTCTACCTCTCTTACCTTTTAAGAACCTGTATCTCTAATCTAAGGGTAAAAGCCCTGTGTGAGTTCTTCCTTCTGTTTTGGTTTGTTACGTCTTGTTAAAAGAGCCATATTTCTTTTTCATTTTTAATGGTGAGTAGGTTGATGTCAAGGCAATATATAATTGAGAGTGGGGTGGGACAAAGTTTGGTAAGCCATAGAGAAGGAGAAGCAGGAGATTCAAGATGGAGGTGGCAAAGGAGGATGGTTCAGATTAAGTTGAACTAGATCAATTTTATCTTGTCTAAGTGGGCAGATTTTTTGTTTGGATGTATTGTGGATTTAACATACAAATCTATTTGATAAGTTGATTTTTGAGTCATGATTTTACTGGGCTGCAGAGGACCATGTGGGACCAGGTGCCTGGCTTCACACTGTAGCTTCAGTGGAGTGAGACCACAGGACTGGTAGCTACAGAACTCTTTTAAAATATTTCACAACAATGATATGCGTATGTATGTGTCTATGCATGTAGTGCAGTATCCCAGACTCAGGAACAAGGTGTCAGATTCCATGGAACTGAAGTTATAGGCAGTAGTTAGCTGCTCAACACACAGGCTGAGACCTGAACTCATGCCCTCTGAAAAAGCAGTACATGCTTTTAGCTTTCTTTCTTTGTTTTATTTATAAGATTGATGGATATTCCTTACATAAATATAATACGACTGTCTTATTCTTTCATTCCTTAGCACATACTTAGGTTATTTGTATATCATAGATTTTTGTGGACAATGCTGTAATAAATTTGGAGTGTAGCAATATCTTTGATATGGTGGGTAACTCTATTATTAATATTAATCTTAACAATATTAGTAATATTAATAATGATTAATATTCTAATAAACAACCATTCTCTTTCCTCTAATGACTGCAGTGTTTTGTAATCTTTCTCTTTTTCTCGCTATTTGTCTGTCCTGTCCCTCTCTATTGCTCTGTCTTTGTTTCTCTTTTCTCTCTCCAGGGTCTTTTATAACCTAGGTGGCCTGGAACTTACCATGCAGCTGAGGTTAGCCTTTAACTCCTGATCCTCCTGTCCCTACCTCCCAAGTTCTGGGATTTCTGGGATTCATTATCACTGTCATGGAACTGTCTTAAAAAATTAAAAGTTAAATTAAAAATTTTAACTTTTTAAAAAGATAAATGAGGTCAGTTCCTTTTAGGAATTTATCCAGGAGAAATAAAAACATATATTCACAGAAAGTTTGCTTATGACTGTTCAAAGAAACTTTATTCAGGGACAGGAAAATCATTTAGTTGGGAAAGTATATGTATTGTAAGCATAAGAACCTGAAGTTGATCCTCAGAACTCTCATTAAAAAATATGTGGGTCAGTGGCCTGTGCCTGTAATCCCAATTTTGGGGACCAAGAAATAGCTGGATTTCTCAGGTTCAGTAGCCAGCCAGTCTAAACTAATCCACAAGCCCCTGGTCCCAGTTAAAAATTCTATCTCAAAAAAAGTGAAAGACTGTTGAAACATGACAGCTAATGTTCTTCACATGAAAAAATACATGTGCACATGCACCAGGACACGCAGACACACAGATACAGACACACACACACACACAAATACACATACACACAGAAGCATTACTTACAATAGTTTCAAATATCCATCATCATTGAATAAATATTAATAGAATATTATAAAATTGTAATTATTATATTTATTATTGTAACATACATGTATATATGTATACATACTACACACATAAAAAATTAAAAACATATCAATGTTTGCCTGAGTCCAAGGTTGGGACTAACAATTAAACTGCAGAGAGGAATGAAAGCAATTTAACTACAAAATGAAATAAGGTTTAGAATCAATCATAGATGTGTTTTCTACCTTGTTTGTAACATTTCTATAACTATTAATAATAGTCAAATCATATAGTTATCACATATTCTACTATATGTAAGCCATGCTTAAATAATATTGAGTTAAACATCAGATAACATAGTGAAGTGTAAACTATAAGCTTCTATTTTTTCTGCTTAGTATTTTGTATGTGTATGGCTGTAGCTTGCAACATCTTTCAGTATTATGTCTTTTACATCACTAATTTTTAAAAAATCTAGCAAAATAACTTACCAATGTAATTTTTTGACATGAAAACTTCTCTTACTTCAATATGAACAGAGCCTCTTGGTATCTGAACCACTTCCATATAACCTGGAATACAGAAGATCACCAGCAATGAGCAGCTACCTAGAAAATGGGTGCTTAGCCTCTAAAATCAGCATTGCTCTCAATTCTCTATTTTCTCCTGTGACTTTGTACTCCATAATTGCAAAATATAAACTAGTCTCTAGTGTATCTATGACGAAATTTTAGAGGAAAAAAATGTTTAATTGGGGAATAGTGGGGGGAACCTGAGGTAGGGTGTGACTACGTAGTCCTTGGGGGGCCTAGAACCTCACTATTAGGACCAAGCTGGTCATGAATTCAAAGATACCTGCCTGCCTGTGCCTAAATATTTTTTGTCTAAAATCATCTCAATATATTTTATGGCCTTAGCATGTGTAATACTGGATCATCTTTCTTTTCTCAATGCATTCTCCTCACACTAATGCTCTATGAGTTTCCACAGTTTGAAGAAGCATGGGAAGTTGGAAGACATAGTATCACTCCCTTACACTCAAAGCTACCCAATGAGGCTGAGAGAACGAAATTACCTATGCCTGGGAATTCAAAGCCAGACTGGGATGTTGAGCCCTAAATGGAAGACTATTTGCCTAGCATGGTCAAAAACTTACTTTTAATTTTCAGTAAGCTGTCCTTCCCAAAACACTAAGTCAAATTGCATTAAGATAACTTTGTAACGCCACATTTAATATGTAAGAAACTGAAAGGACCACTAGGGAAAAGATACTTCTGGCCTACACAAAGGAGGTTTTCAGTAGGGAAGAAAGGAAAAGCAAGAGTCTTTCCTACTGCAGTCCACCAGAGGAAGAATTCTTTCTGTACTCACCTCCTCTGGGCAATGAGTCATTGAAGAACCCTTCAATGGCATCACAGGTGCTTCCATCCCCACCACAGACTCGGCACCTATCTTCCCTAGCATCAGATCCCAAAATATTATCACAACCTACATGCTGAAAATAGAGAATATTCAGTGTGTCAAAAAGGGAAATTCCTGAAACCATAACTAATCAAATACATATAACGTAGTTATTTACTTGTATTTCCAGTAAAGGAAATCAAAATAGGAAATATTTTCCCATCTAATGTCATTCTCAAGTATAGCTAACATTTCTAAATACTTAAACTTACAAAAAATTATTTCCTAGAAATATAACTACTTCTAACTTAAATTTCTCTTTTGTTAACAGATACAATGTTCTAATCCTTTAGAATATTGTAATGTATTAGTAACAGATTCTTCCTTTTAATACCAGTCAAGTAATTCAAGAACTATGAAAAATGACTTATGGTCCTCTACAGGGCTGTAACAGAGGGGACCCTACGGGGCTCCTCCTCTGCAGGGATATAATAGAGAGTCTGTCTGCCCTTCCTAAACCATGGCATTTGTCAGCCCATTGTTACTGATAGTTGCTAATAATAATGTTCAAACCTGAGTAAGATTTTTAAACAAACATATACAAGTTTCTAATTTGGGAATCAAATTGTCTTTTAAAAAAAAGAGATGTAAGCATTCGATTTAAGAAGCCAAGATGAATGGTGTCTTTAAATACAAAAATATGAATTTTAACATGTATATGATATATTTTGATTCCTGAATTTATACATCTGAAATTTCCACAAATAAAACCTAGAATTATATTTTGTCACCTAAAAAACTGTCATACAACATATTTTCTATGAGAAGATAAAGTACTATACAAATACACACAAACACAAATCTCTTTTTTTATTTACACACACATACACAAACACACACACACATACATTAACTGAATCATCAGATCTAGAAGCAAGTTATCCAAAGGAAATTGCAAATTATGAAGGTAATCAAAACACTGCTTTTATCTCCTTGTTCTCAGTTTATATCACTCAGTAATGTGTGCTTCTCTTCAAAGTAAAACAAGCAAAACAAGTTATGAGAACAGTGGTTTTGTGGCTTTTCTTATTATGATAAGATTCATAGATTTGGTCCCAACCCTTTCCAAGCTGTCTGGCTAATGCTAAAGTAAATGCTTTAATAAGTCTGACTGTGTAATGAAAACCATCAAAATTCTTTAAAAGGAGATAAAGTAGGTGGAACATAGCTATTTCACAGTTTGAGAAAAAAATTACTCAATTAAATACATAAAGCCTTCCAAGAAGAACATATGGTAGCCACATGAAGAAGAGTTGAATCCTTATCCCCTATTTTTATAATATTTGTTTATAAACAGAATGAGGGAATACAAATTAAAAATACAAAATTATATCCTTGGAAATTATTGTAAATATAACTAGAATTCTAAAAGATATCACCTTTGCATGGTTTAATAATATGAATGAATCATTCTGGTGTATGTATGCATGTGTGTGTCCACATATATGCATGTGTATGCATGCACGTATATATGTGTGTGTGTGTGTGTGCTGCATTGTTGTTCTTTAATAAAATTTAATTTATCTAAAATGTGGCTTTAAGAAAAATTGAACATAGAACCCAGCAAAAGCTCTCTGAGAGAAGACAAAGACCCCAACAAAGAGAAGTAAAATTTGAGCCACCTTGCATTCTCCATTGATACAGATATCCAGTGAGTCTGCATTGCACTGGGTCCCATCTATCACAGCAGGGGCTCTCTCCGTGTAGAAATTGTAGCCTTCAGCCAGGCAGTTTAATGCACAAGGTTTCACCCCACCTAGACAAATAAAACATAAAGAAAAAATGGAGTGGTTCGTCTAAGAAAAAGAATGATTCAATGCTATTCTTATCAAATTTACAATTCATGTACACACTGTCCGAGAGTGCACATTAGACTCTAATTCTTTTTTAAAACTTTGTGTTTATTTTCATTGCACAAACAACATAAAGCAGTGCCTGCTGAGATGCTTTGTGCTTTAAGCCTTTCAGGTTATATATATCCCACTATATATCAAAAAAGAACCACAGTGGAAGTCACTGACATTTTTTTAAAAAGTATGAAAAGGGCAATGTTTTTAAAATGAGCTAAGAATTCTAGGAGATATGTAAAATAACTTTTAGAACAAATAAGAATTATTTTATAGATTTTGCTAAATTCCATACAAAAACTATACTCTGTCGATCAAGCAGTGATACACACTATTAAAAAATAAAACTAAATCTGTACAAGTCATAAAAACTTCATACTCCAAGGGTCTAGGAAATAATTTCATAAGAGGTCAGCACATCAATGATAAAAGTAAAAATGAAAATAAACTTATGCAATTCTTATTAGGTTAATAAAAGAACACAAAGTGATACATAATATTAGATTTTAGTAGTTGAAATAATACATAGTATGTTTTTTGAGGAAAACATGATGGCTATTTTAGTGTCTCGGAAATGTGTATCTTATAATTATCTAACAATTTGTCTATTTACATACATAAATATATATCTAGATATACACAAAATATATAAATCTATAAATAACTATGTATTTGTGAGTGTGTGCACATGTGTGTATGTGTGAGTGTGCATGTGTGTGCCTTAGTGTGTGTATTTGTAGGTTAGAGAACAAGTCATGAGTTTCATTCCTCTCTCGTTACCATGTGGGTCCTAGGGATCAAATTTAGGTCATTTGGCTTGGTAGATGAGCCATCTTGATGGCCCAGACGTGATTATTTTTAAGTTTGATGTGAAAACAAAAATCATAGCAATGCATGTATATCATGATTTTATTGTATACAGTATATAATATCTCTAACATCAAGAAATAAAGAAACGTATGTCTATATTATCTGAGGACAGTGGCCCATAATTAAGGGACTAAATCTAAGAATATATTTGGTTGAGGAGCTAAGATAGAAGTTTAAGTTACAGAAAATCTATTCAATAAATTTATATTTAAAATTTCTTCAGGTCTGGGGAAAGAAATGAATGTTCAAGATTTAGAGTCACTGGAAATACTAAATATGCATGACCAGAGAAGAGTCTTTCCACAACACATTACAGTCAACATGCTAAAACTATTAGATAAACTATTAAAAATGTTAAGAAAAAATGCCACTCAACAGCAAAGGCAAGAAGGACCCAAATACACACTATTAAACATCTAGACAGAAACTCTAAAACCAGAATAATTTCAATTTCTGCTATTAACTGTCAACCAAAATTATTAATTTTAGTAAGTTATCTTTTAAAATCAACTGTAAAGTGAGCGTATTTCAAGATAAGCTAAAAACTAAGAAATTTATCACCAAATCTGTACTGCAGAAAATATTCAAAAAATATGTTTGGTAGAAAGACTGCTGTAATCATTAGTAAAAATTAAATTACAAGAGAGGAGTAGATTAACAAAGAAAAACATCAACTGTGCAATGCTAAGTAAACCAAATTCTCAATACAAATAGGGAACAAAACAAACAAACTAAAAACAAATAAACAAAAAAACCCAAACCAATAATTAAATCGAGGCTAAAAAAGTCAATAATTTATGAGAATTGCTAATTCCCTCTGAATAATAATCTCAATTCTTCAATTAAAATATGAAGATTAGCACACTGCATTAAAAGAGAACATCTAATTATTTGTTGTCTATAAAAATCTCCTCTTGAGAGACAGAAAGCAGGTAGAATAGGAAGGTGTAAATGGGAAGGAAGATAAAAGGGCAGGGCAGAGGAATGAGTACAGAGAAATAACCAAACTTCATTGTTTGAGAATGCCATATATAAGCCTAAAGATAAAAAGTTTCCTGAAAACCTACAGAAATCCAAATAGATTGGACCAGAAAAGAAATTCCTCCCGACACATAATAGTCAAAACTCCAAATGTTCAAAACAAAGAAAAAATACTAAAACCAGTAAGAGCAAAAGGACATGTCACATATAAAGGCAGACCAATCAGAATCACAACCGACTTTTCAACAGAGACTATGAAAGCTAGAAGATCCTGAACAGACATAATACAGACTCTAAAAAAACACAAATGCCAATACAGATTACTATATCCAGCAAAACTCTTAACATAAATGGAGAGACCAAGATATTCCGGTATAAAACAAGATTTACACAATATCTGACCACAAATCCAGCCCTAGAAAAAACAATAAATGAAAAATCCAATACAAGGAGAGAAAGCATACACCAGGAAAAGCAAAAAAAATAATTTTGCAAAAAAACTAGAAGAAGAATGACACACAAACAAAATTCTACTTCTAATAACAAAAATAACAGGAAACAAAAACAATATTTTTAAATATCTGTTAACATCAATGGACAGAATTCCCCAATAAATAGACACAGACTATAACTGGATATGTAAACAGGATCCAGCATTTTACTGCATACAGGAAACTCATCTCAGCAACAAAGACAGACAGAGTAAAAGGCTGAGAAATAAACTTCCAAGCAAATGGTCCCAGGAAACAAGCTAGAGTAGCCATTCTAATATCAAATAAAATAGATTTTCAACCAAAAGTTATCAAAAAAGATAAGGAAGGGCACTTTTTACTCATCACAGGAAAAATCTATCAAGATGAACTCTCAATCTTGAACACCTATGCTCCAAATACAAGAGCACCCACATTCATAAAAAAAACCCTACTAAAGCTCAAAGCATATATTGGACTGAACACAATAATAGTGGGAGACTTCAATAACACATTGTCATCAATAGATAGATCATAGAAGCAGAAACTGAACAGAGACACAGCAAAACTAGCAGAGGTTATGAACCAATTGGAATTAACAGACATCTACAGAACACTTCATCTTAAAACAATATATATATACACCTTTCTTCTCAGCAACTCACCATATAGTTGGTCACAAAACAAGCCTCAACAGACATAAGAAGATTGAAATACTCCCATGCATCCTATCAAATCACCATGAACTAAGGCTTGTCTTTAATAACAACAAAGACAACAAGAAGCCCACATACACATGAAAGCTGAGCAATACTATACTCAATGATAACATGCTCAAGGAACAAATAAAGAAAGAAATCTAAGGATTTTTTAGAATTTAATAAAAATGAAATCACAACATACCTAAACCTATGGGATGCAATAAAAGCAGTACTAAGAGGAAAACTCATAGCTCTGAGTGCCTCCAAAAAGAAACTGGGGAGAGCATGTACTAGCAGCTTGACAGCACAGCTGTAGGCTCTAGAACAAAGAGTAGCAGATACACCCAAGAGGAGTAGATGGCAAGAAATAATCAAACTCAGAGCAGAAATCAACAAGTAGAAACAAAAAGAACCATACAAAGAATCAATAAAACCAGGAGCTGGTTCTTTGAGAAAATCAACAAGATCAATAAACCCATAGCCAGACTAACTAGAGGGCACAGAGAGAGTATCCAAATTAACAAAATCAGAAATGAAAGGAAAGACCTAACGACAGAAACAGAGGAAATTGAAGAAATCATCATATCCTACTACAAAAGCCTACAAAAGTGGAAAATCTGGAGGAAATGAACAAACTTCTAGAAAGATATCAAATGCCAAGGTTACATCAGGAACTGATAAACAAACTAAACAGTCCCATAACACTTAAAGAAAAAGAAGCAGTCATCAAAAGCCTTCCAAACACAAAAAGCCCAGGACCAGATGGGTTCAGTGCTGAATTCTATCAGACATTCCTAGAAAACCTAATACCAATACTCTCCAAACTATTCCACAGAGTAGAGACAAAGGGAACACTCCCCAAATCATTGTTTGAAGCCACAATTACTCTTATAACTAAACCACACAAAGATCCTACAAGGAAAGAGAACTTCAGACCAAACTCCCTTATGAACATTGATGCAAAACTATTCAGTAAAATTCTTGCAAACCAAATTCAAGAACACATCAAAACCATAATTCACCATGATCAAGTAGGTTTCATCTCTGGGATGTAAGGATGGTTCAATATATGAAAATCCATCAACATAATCTGTCATATATACAAACTCAAAAAAAAAAAAAAAAAAAAACACATGACCATCACACTAGAAGCTGAGAAAGCATTTTATGAAATTCAACATCCTTTCATGCTAAAATTCTTGAAAAAAGTAGGAATCCAAGGCCCATCCCTAAACATAGTAAAAGCAATATAAGTTCTTTCACTTTCCTCTTGCCATCTTGTTGTCTGTGATTATACATGGTCTTGTTGTCAGTAATTGGTTCCTGTATTGCCTGTGTCCCTGGGTCTCTGCTGTTCCTGGTGGCTAACACCCTGAACATTTGTTCTGTATGCACAGGCCCTCTGGTTGGAAACCAAGTCCCTACAGCAGAGTTCAATGCAATCCCCATCAAAATTCAAACCCGATTCTTCATAGAGTTGGAAAGAGCAATGTGCAATTTCATCTGAAATAGCAAAAGACCTAGAATAGCGAAATCCATCCTCAACAACAAGAAAACATCTGCCAGAATCACTATCCCTAACCTCAAGCTATATTACAAGGCAATTGTGCTAAAAAGTGCATGGTACTGGTACAGAAATAGGCACGTGGATCAATGGAATAGAATAGAAGATTCAGAAATAATCCTTCACATATATAGTCACTTGATTTTTGACAAAGGAGCTGTAAACATTCAATGGAAAAAGGACAGGTTCTTCAACAAATGATGTTGGTCCAACTGGCACTCAGCATGCAGAAGAATGAAAATAGACCCTTTCTTATCTACTTGTACAAAGCTCAAGTGCAAGTGGATCAAAGATCTCCACATTAAACCAGATACACTGAAACTATTAGATGAGAAATTAGGAAAAACCTTAGAACACATGGGCACAGGAGAAAATTTCTGAACAGAACACCAATGGCTCATGCTTTAAGGTCAAAGATTGACAAATAGGACTTAATGAGATTGCAAAGTTCCTGTAAGGCTAAGGACACTGCCAAGAAAACAAAATGGCAGCCAACAGATTGGGAAAAGATCTTTGCCTACCCCACACCAGATAGAGGCCTAATATTCAAAGTATACAAAAAGTTAGACACCAGAGAATTAAACAACCATATTAAAAAATGGAGTACAGAGCTAAACAAAAAGTTCTCAATTGAGGAATATTGAATGGCTAAGAAGCATCTAAGGAAGTGCTCGACATCCTTATCCATCAGGGAAATGCAAATCAAAACAACCCTGAGATTCTACCTCACACCAACTAGAATGGCTAAGATCAAAAGTTCAGGTGACAGCACATGCTGGCAAGGATGTGGAGAAAGAGGAATACTTCTCCATTGTTGGTGGGGTTGCAAACTGATACAACCACTCTGGAAATCAGTCTGGCGATTCCTCAGAAAATTGAGCATTGTACTACCTGAAGACCCAGTTATTCCACTTCTGGGCATATATGCCAGACACGCTCCAAAATACAACAAAGATACATGCACTACAATGTTCATAGAAGCCCTATTTATAATAGCCAGAAGCTGGGAAGAACCCAGATGTCCTTCAGTAGATGAATGGATACAAAAATTGTGGTATATTTATACAATGGAGTACTACTCAGCTATCAGAAACAATGACTTTATGAAAATCTTAAGAAGATGTATGCATCTAGAGAATATCATCCTGAGTGAGGTAACCCAGTCACAAAAGAACAGATATAATATATAGTCACTTATAATTGGATACTAACCCCAGAAAGCTCTGAAGACTCCCAGAAACAACTCACAGACTATATGAAGTTCAAAAAAAAACAAAGGCCAAAAAAAAAAAAAAAAAGAAAAAAAAAAAAGAAAAAGAAAAGAAAAGAAAAGAAAAGGGAAACATAACAACAGAAATTAAAAGAATTTAAAAAATATTATCAGATAATAATACAAAAGTCCATGTTCAAGAAAACTTGAAAATCTTGATGAAATGAACAATTTTCTAGACAGATACCCAATACCAAAGTTAAATTAGAATCAGATAAACAATCTAAATAGTCCCATAACACTTCAAGAAATAGAAGCAGTCATTAGAACACTCCCAACCAAAAACAGCCCTGGAGCAGATGAGTTTAGTGCAGAAGTTTGTAAGATCTTCAAAGAAGACCAAACCTTCAAACTATTTCACAAAATAGAAACAGAATAAACAGGACCTAATTTGTTCTTTGAAGCCATAATTATGCTTATACCCAAACCACAAAATGATCCTACAAAGAGAGAACTTCAGACCAATTTTTCTTATGAATATCTATCCAAGATTTCTTAATAAAATTCTCACAAACCAAACCCAAGAACACATCAAAACCTATCATGGTCAAGTAGTCTTCAACCAAGGGATCCAGAGATAGTTCAATAAATGGGAATCCATCAACGTAATCCACTATATAAGCAAATTCAAAAAGAAAAGGATTTAATCATCTCACTAGATGCTGAAAAATCCTTTGAAAAAATTCAACACCCCTTAATGAAAAAAACACTTGGAAAGATTAGGATTTCAAGGCCTGTATCAAAATAGTAAAAACAATATTTAGCAAACCAGTAGACAACATCAAACTAAATGGTGAGAAACTTAAGCAATCCCACTATAATCATGGAGTAGATAAGGATGTTTACACTCCTACCTACTTAGGATAGTACTAGAAGTTCTTGCCAGAGCAATTAGAGCAAAAGGAGGTCAAAGTGATACAAATCGGAAAGGAAGAAGTCAAAATATCACTATTTGCAAAGGATATGATAGTATACTTAAGTGATATCAAAATTTCCACCAGAGAACTCCTAAACCTGATAAACAACTTTAGCAGTGTAGTGGATAGTAAATTAACTCAAAAAAATCAGTAGCCTTCCTCTATTCAAAGGATAAACAGAATGAGAAAAAAATTAAAGAAACGACACCCTTTCTCCACATGTTTGTCCTTTGAGTATAGGAAGGCTACTGATTTCTTTGAGTTAATTTTTTATCTAGCCACTTTGCTGAACTTGTTTATCAGCTGTAGGAGTTCTCTGGTAGAATTTTTGGGGTCACGTCATCAGCAAAGAGTGATGATTTTATCTCTTCCTTTCTGATTTGTATCCCCTCGATCTCCTTTTGCTGTCTACTTGCTCCAGCCAGGACTTCCAGTACTATGTTGAATAGGTAGGGGGAGAGTGGGCAGCCTTGTCTAGTCCCTGATTTTAGTGGGATTGCTTCAAGTTTCCCACCGTTAAGTTTCATGTTGGCTGTTGGTTTGCTGTATATTTCTTTTATTATGTTTAGATATGGACCTTGGATTCCTGTTCTTTCCAGGACTTTTAACATGAAGGGGAAGCCTTCCTATATGCAAAGGACAAACATGTGGAGAAAGAAATTAGGGAAAATGTACCCTTCACAATCGCTACAAAAACTATGAAATACCTTGGTGTGACTCTAACTAAGTAAGTGAAGGACCTGTATGACAAGAACTTAACACCTCTAAAGAAGGAAATTGAGGAGGATCTCAGAAAATGGAAAGATCTCCCATGCTCATGGATTGGAAAGATCAACATTTTCAAAGTGGCCATCCTACCAAAAGCAATCTACAGATTCAATGCAATCCCCATCAAAATTCTAACACAGTTATTCATGGAATTGGAAAGATCAATGTGCAATTTCATATGGAACAACAAAAGACCTAGAATAGTGAAATACATCCTCAACAACAAGCAAACATCTGCAGAAATCACTATCTCTGACCTCAAGCTATATTACAAGGCAATTGTGCTGAAAACTGCATGGTACTGGTACAGAAATAGGCATGTGGATCAATGGAATAGAATAGAAGATCCAGAAATGAGCTCTCATGTATATGGTCACCTGATTTTTGACAAAGGAGCAGTAAACATTCAATGGAAAAAGGACAGCCTATTCAACAAATGGTGCTGGTCCAACTGGGACTAAGCATGCAAAAGAATGAAAATAGACCCTTTCTTATCTCCTTATACAAAGCTCAAGTGTAAGTGGATCAAAGATCTCCACATTAAACCAGATACACTGGAACTATTAGATGAGAAAGTAGGGAAAACCTTAGAACACATAGTCATAGGAGAAAACTTTCTGAACAAAACACCAATGGCTCAAGCTCTAAGGTCAAAGATTAACTCCACATCAGATAGAGGCCTAATATCTAAGGTATACAAGGAACTCAAAAAGCTAGACACCAGAGAATCAAATAACCCTATTAAAAAATGGGGTACAGAGCTAAACAAAACATTCTCAGTTGAGGAATATCGAATGGCTGAGAAATATCTGAGGAAGTGCTCGACATCCTTAGCCATCAGGGAAATGCAAATCAAAACAACCCTGAGATTCCACCTCACACCAGTCAGATTGGCCAAGATCCAAAATTCAGATGACAACAGATGCTGGTGAGGTTGTGGAGAAAGAGGAACACTTCTCCACTGTTGGTGGGGTTGCAAACTAATACAACCACTCTGGAAATCAGTCTGGCGATACCTCAGAAAATTGGATATAGTACTACCTGAAGACCCAGCTATTCCACTTCTGGGTATATACCCCAGAGACACTTTAATACACGACAAAAATAAATGCACCACAATGTACATAGCAGTTCTATTTATAATAGCCAGAAGCTGGAAATAACCCAGATGTCCTTCAGAAGATAAATGGATACAAAAATTGTGGTACATTTACGCAATGGAATACTACTCAGCCACCAGAAACAATGACTTAACCAAATTCTTAAGAAAATGGATGCATCTAGAGAATATCATCCTGAGTGAGATAACCCAGTCACAAAAGAACAGACATAATATGCAGTCACTGATAGTGGGAAGCTAACCCCAGAGGCTCGCACTGTCCCAGAAACAACTCACAGACTGTATGAAGTCCAAGAAATAAAACAAAACAAAACAAAAAAAATCTTTAAACAACAAGAAAACTTTGACTATTTCTATGTTACATTTTGTTTTACATGTACTTTATGCTCATTGAAACTATTAAGTTTTCAATGCATAGTATCAAACCTTTAAAAAAATCAAGTACTGTCTAAAAAATATATTCTTATAGTTTTATGTAAAAATTATTTTAAAATCTGAAAAAAAGTACTGACAAAAATGTATTGTATAACTTTATGTAAAAAATGCTTAAAATCTGTACATTTATCTCTGTTTTGTAAAATAAATTTGTTTAAAAAAAATTCAGAACACAAATTAGTAGGAAGCATGAACAGGACCAAGTGAAGGAGTATCAGGTAGGGTGCAAATTTGAAAACGACATTAAATATTCATGGGTTACCTGTATTGAACTTAAAACCATGCCTTCATATTTAAAATGTGTCAAAATAAAATATTGGTGTACCAAAAAATATATTGTTAATTTTAAAGTGAAGGAATATAATAATAATAAATATAATTATCATTAGAAAGTAGAAATTTAAAGATATAAACATTGTAGGAAGTAGAATTATACAAAGCATGAAAGAATTTGAAAATTAAGAATAAACATAAATACAATTTGTATTTTTAAAATGTGGAAACCAGGAAGAGAGACAATATTTGAAATGTAAATATATAAAATAATCAATAAAAATATTTATTAAAGAAAAGAGTTGTCGGCAGAATGGCGGCTCATAGAGGCTGAGCAACTGGTGAGTGGGAGACCAAGACTGCAGGGGAGCAGAGAGATCTCTGCGGTGTGCACACAGACAGTGCACACCCTAACTTGCCCTGCACCGCCTTGCCCGATCCAGCGATTGGGAACAGAAAATTAGAACTTCTGTTTCCACCCGGAGGCGACTTCCGGACGCAGAGCGGAGCCTGGCCTACCTGCCACCCGGATCGGCGGCTCATAGAGGCTGAGCAACTGCGATTGGGAACAGAAAATTAGAACTTCTGTTTCTGCCCGGAGGCGACTTCAGGACGCAGAGCAGAGCCTGGCCCATCTGCCACCCGGAATGGAGACTCCTAGAGGCTGAGAAACTGGTGGGTGGGAGACCTGGGCTGCAGGGGAGCAGAGAGATCTCTGTGGAGTGCACACGGAAAGTGCACCCCCTGGTTTGCCCTGCCCTGCCGTGCCTGATCCAGCAACCAGAAACAAAACATTGGAACTTCTGTTCCCACCCGGCGACTCTGAAGCATAAAACAGGGCTCGACCCATCTGACACCTAGAGCAGTGGAGAACCAGGGACGCAGACCAGATACAAGGGAAAGGCAAGAACATATCACTGACAACAAAATGGCAAGAGGAAAGAGAAAGAGTATATCCCAAGGGAACCAAGACAATCTAGCAACACCAGAGCCCTGCTCTCCCATAACAGCAAACATCGGAATTCCAAATACTCCAGAAAAAGAAGACACAGACCTGAAATCATGCCTCAAGACGCTGATAGAGTTAATTAAACAAGAAAGGGAGGAAAAGCAAAAAGATTCAGAAGCTTTTAAAGAAGAAACAAGAAAAACACTCAAAGAACTCAAAGAACTAGAGAAAAACAGAACCAAAGAAATAAAGGAATGGAAGAGGGAAATTAAAACAGAGATTGACACAATAAAGAAAACACTAAAAGAGATAACCCTAGATTCAGAACACCAAAAAAAGAAATCAGGAGTCACAGAAGCAAGCATTTCCAATAGATTACAAGAGATCGAAAAGAGAATCTCGGGGGCAGAAGACAACATTGCAAACATAGACAAAACAGCCAGAGAAGATGCAAAAAACAAAAAGCTCCTAACACAAAATGTCCAGGAAATCCAAGACACAATGAGAAGACTGAACCTAAGGATAATAGGAATAGAAGAGGGAGAAGATTATCAACTAAGAGGCACAGTAAATATCTTCAACAAAATCATAGAAAACTTCCCTACCCTCAAGAATGAGATGACCACGAACATAAAAGAAGCCTTCAGAACTCCAAATAGGTTGGACCAGAAAAGAAATACCTCCCGACACATAATAGTAAAAACATCAAGCGCCCAAAGTAAAGAAAGAATACTAAAAGCAATAAGGGAAAAAGGTCAGGTAACATATAAATGCAGACCAATCAGACTCACACCCGATTTCTCAACAGAGACTATATGAAAGCTAGAAGAGCCTGGACAGACATCATGCACTCCTTAAGAGAGCACAAGTGCCAGCCCAAGCTGCTATACCCAGCAAAACTATCAATCACAATAGATGGAGAAATGGAGATATTTCAAGACAAATCAAAATTCACACAATATCTGACCACAAACCCAGCACTACAACGAATTATAGGTGGAAAACCCAATACAATGAGGGAAAATACAGCCTAGTAAAAACAAGAAAACTCCTAAACAAGAAAACTAAAAGAAGAAAAAGACACAGACACAACTCAACCCAAAAAAGCAATAATGGCAGGAAACCGAAACAACTATTCCTTGATATCTATTAACATAAATGGTCTCAACTCCCCAATAAAGAGACATAGACTATCAGACTGGATACATAAACAAAATCCAGCCTTTTGCTGCATACAGGAAACTCATCTCAGAGACAAAGACAGACACTATCTCAGAGTAAAAGGGTGGGAAAAAAACTTCCAAGCAAGCAGCTCCAAGAAGCAAGCTGGACTGGCTATTCTAATATCGAATAAAGTAAATTTCCAACCAAAAGTTATCAAAAAAGATAAGGAAGGACACTTTTTACTCATTACCGGGGAAATCTGTCAGGAGGAACTCTCGATCCTTAACATATATGCTCCAAATAATAAATCACCCACATTCATAGAAGAAACCCTACTAAAGCTCAAAAAATACATTTCACCCCACACAATAATAGTGGGAGACTTTAATACCCCACTCTCACCAATGGACAGATAAGGGAAACAGAAACTGAACAAGGACACTGCAAAACT
Organism: Micromys minutus; assembly: GCF_963924665.1. NCBI lineage: Eukaryota > Metazoa > Chordata > Mammalia > Rodentia > Muridae > Micromys > Micromys minutus. The sequence goes on along the minus strand of NC_137955.1, from coordinate 5,821,123 downwards.
AGTAGAGACTTTGAACCAACTAGAATTAATAGATATATATAGAATATACTATCCCAAAGTAAAAGAATACACCTTCTTCTCACCACCCCATGGCACCTTCTCGAAAATTGACCACATAATTGGACACAGAACGAGCCTCCATCGATATAAGAAGATTGAAATACTAACATGCATCCTCTCAGATCACCATGGTCTACGGCTCGTCTTTAACAACAACAAAGACAACAAAAAGCCCACATACACATGGAAACTAAACAATGCTCTGTTAAAGGATAGCAGGGTCAAAGAAGAAAAAAGGAAAGAAATTAAGGATTTTCTAGAATTCAACGAAAACGAAAACACAACATACCCAAATTTATGGGATGCAATGAAAGCAGTATTGAGAGGAAAACTCATAGCCCTAAGTGCTTCCAAAAAGAAACTGGAGAGAGCTCACATCAGCAACCTGACAGCACAGCTAAAAGCCCTAGAACAAAAGGAAGCAGATATAACCAAAAAGAGTAGACTGCAAGAAATAATCAAAATTAGGGCAGAAATAGACCAAATAGAAACAAAAAGAACCATTGAAAAAATCAACAAAACCAAGAGTTGGTTCTTTGAGAAAAACAACAAGATTGATAAAACCTAGCCAGACTAACTAGAGGGCAAAGAGAGAGTATCCAAATTAACAAAATCAGAAAGAAAAGTCGGGACATAACAACTGAAACTGAGGAAATTCAAGAAATCATCAGATCCTACTACAAAAACTTATCCTCCACAAAATTGGAAAATCTGGAGGAAATGGAGGAATTCCTAGACAGATACAAGGTCCCAAAGTCAAACCAGGACAAAGTAAACCATCTAAATAACCCTATAACACCTAAAGAAATAGAAGAAGTCATCAAAAGCCTCCCAACCAAAAAAAGCCCAGGTCCAGACAGGTTCAGTGCAGAATTTTATCAGACTTTTATTGAGGATATAACACCAATACTCGCCAAACTATTCCAAAAGATAGAATCAGATGGAATATTACCCAACTCATTTTCTGAGGCTATACTAACCCTCGTAACTAAACCACACAAAGACCCTACAAGAAAAGAGAACTTCAGACCAATCTCACTTATGAACATTGATGCAAAAATACTGAACAAAATCCTTGCAAACCGAATCCAAGTACACATCAAAACGATCATTCATCATGACCAAGTAGGCTTCATCCCTGGGATGCAGGGATGGTTTAACATAAGGAAATCCATCAACGTAATCCACCATATAAACAAACTCAAAGACCAAAATCATATGGTCATCTCACTAGACGCTGAGAAAGCATTCGACAAAATCCAACACCCCTTCATGTTAAAAGTCCTGGAAAGAACAGGAATCCAAGGCCCATACTTAAACATAATAAAAGCAATATACAGCAAACCAACAGCCAACATCAAACTTAATGGCGAGAAACTTGAAGCAATCCCACTAAAATCAGGGACTCGACAAGGCTGCCCACTCTCCCCCTACCTATTCAACATAATACTGGAAGTCCTGGCTGGAGCAATTAGACAGCAAAAGAAGATCAAGGGGATACAAATCAGAGTGGAAGAGATGAAAACATCACTCTTTGCCGATGACTTGAGTGACCCCAAAAATTCCACCAGAGAACTCCTACAGCTGATAAACAAGTTCAGCCAAGTTGCTGGATACAAAATTAACTCAAACAAATCAGTAGCCTTCCTGTACTCAAAGGACAAACATGTGGAGAAAGAAATTAGGGAAAAGGTACCCTTCACAATCGTCACAAAAACTATGAAATACCTTGGTGTGACTCTAACTAAGCAAGTGAAGGACCTGTATGACAAGAACTTCAAACCTCTAAAGAAAGAAATTGTGGAGGATCTCAGAAAATGGAAAGATCTCCCATGCTCATGGATTGGAAAAATCAACATCTTAAAAATGGCCATCCTACTAAAAGCAATCTACAGATTCAATGCAATCCCCATCAAAATTCCAACCCAGTTCTTCATGGAATTGGAAAGATCAATGTGCAATTTCATATGGAATAACAAAAGACCTAGAATAGCGAAATCCATCCTCAACAACAAAAAAACATCTGCGGGAATCACTATCCCTGACCTCAAGCTATATTACAAGGCAATTGTGCTGAAAACTGCATGGTACTGGTACAGAAATAGGCATGTGGATCAATGGAATAGAATAGAAGATTCAGAAATGAGCCCTCATGTATATGGTCACCTGATTTTTGACAAAGGAACAGTAAACATTCAATGGAAAAAGGACAGCCTATTCAACAAATGGTGCTGGTCCAACTGGCACTCAGCATGCAAAAGAATGAAAATAGACCCGTTCTTATCTCCTTGTACAAAGCTCAAGTGTAAGTGGATCAAAGATCTCCACATTAAACCAGATACACTGAAACTATTAGATGAGAAAGTAGGGAAAACCTTAGAACACATAGGTACAGGAGAAAATTTCCTGAACAAAACACCAATGGCTCAAGCTCTAAGGTCAAAGATTAACAAATGGGACTTAATGAGATTGGAAAGTTTCTGAAAGGCTAAAGACATCGTCAAGAAAACAAAATGGCAACCAACAGAATTGGAAAAGATCTTTACCAACTCCACATCAGATAGAGGCCTAATATCCAAGGTGTAGAAGGAACTCAAAAAACTAGACACCAGAGAATCAAATAACCCTATTAAAAAATGGGGTACAGAGCTAAACAAAACGTTTTCAGTTGAGGAACACTGAATGGCCGAGAAACACCTGAGGAAGTGCTTGACATCCTTAGCCATCAGGGAAATGCAAATCAAAACAACCCTGAGATACCACCTCACACCAGTCAGATTGGCCAAGATCCAAAACTCAGATGACAGCAGATGCTGGCGAGGCTGCGGAGAAAGAGGAACACTTCTCCACTGTTGGTGGGGTTGCAAACTAATACAACCACTCTGGAAATCTGTCTGGCGATACCTCAGAAAATTGGATATAGTACTACCTGAAGACCCAGCTATTCCACTTCTGGGCATATACCCCAGAGACACTTTAATACACAACAAAGATATATGCACCACAATGTTCATAACGGCTCTATTTATAATAGCCAGAAGCTGGAAGGAAACCAGATGTCCTTCAGAAGATGAATGGATACAAAAATTGTGGTACATATACACAATGGAATACTACTCAGCCACCAGAAACAATGACTTAACCAAATTCTTAAGAAAATGGCTGCATCTAGAGAATATCATCCTGAGTGAGATAACCCAGTCACAAAAGAACAGACATAATATGCAGTCAGTGATAGTGGGATGCTAACCCCAGAGGCTTGCACTCCCCCAGAAACAACTCACAGACTGTATGAAGTCCAAGAAATTAAGAAAACAAAAAAATATACATATATTTACAAAACAAGAAGACTTTGACTATTTCCATATTGCGTTTTGTTTTGCATGTACTTTACACTTATTGTAACTATTAGGTTTTCAATGCATACTGTCAAGCCCTTGAAAAAAATCAAGTACTGACTAAAAAAATATATTCACATGGTTTTATGTAAAAAGTATTTTAATGTCTGAAAAAACAGTACTGACAAAAATGTATAATTTTAAGCAAAAAAATTTAAAATCTGTACAATTATCTTTGTTTTGTAAATTAAAGTCGTTTTAAAAAAAGAGAAAAAAAAGTGGGTTGCAAAACAAAAAAAACAAACAAACAAAAAAAAAAAACAAAAAAACAGAGTTGTCTTTATGTAGTTAAAGACCCATCTGTAAAGTTTAACAGCATGTAGTGTGTTTCTGAGTTCTTCATGTTTCCAGTAGTTTTAAGTAGAAAAACCAAAGCAATAAAAATGAATTTTATTTTCTCTTTGGTGATGTATTAATGGATACATTCCATTCCATATGTCTACGTTCAATGCTTCCAGAGGAGATTTAAATATGTGTATTTGTTCAGCCATATTAACTCCAAAAAAACCAATGCTACTTTAAAATATATGTATTATATGGTCTTTATAATTAATCTAGAAACTCCAACATATAATTCCTAGAGTCAGGTGACCATGTTTAGCAATAACAGTGATATATTGTGCTTCAAATGATACATATACACTTATTAAAATCTGTTTTCTATGGGTGACAATATTAGACAATGTGTATTGTGATTTCTTTTTTGATGATTTTATTTCTAATTATATTCTTTCATTCTAAAAAAAAACAAAAAACAAAAAAACAAACAAACAAACAAACAAAAGAAATGACACCCTTCACAATAGTCACAAAAAAAATTAAATATCTTGGTGTGACCCTAACGAAGCAAATGAGATATCTGTATGTCAAGAACTTCAATTCTCTGAAGAAAGAAATTGAAGAAGATTTCAGAAGATGGAAAAATCTCCCATGCTCATGGATTGGCAGGATTATAGTAAAAATGGCCATCTTACCAGAAACAATCTACAGATTCAATGCAATGCCCATCAAAATTCCAACTCAATTTTTCATAGAGGTAAAAAGAGCAATTTACAAATTCATTTGGAATAACAAAAAACCCAGGATAGTGAAAACTATTTTAATCAATAAAAAAACTGTGGAAACTATCATCCCTGACCTCAAGCTGTATTATAGAGCAATTGTGATAAAAAAAAAAAACTGTATGGTATTTGTACAGAGACAGGTGACAGCAGATGCTGATGAAGATGTACAGAAAGTAGAGCACCCCTCCATTGTTGGTGGGATTGCATTGTCTGCAATATCCAGATAGCACTCTGGATATCGTTCTGGAGGATCCTCTGAAAATTGGACATAATGCTACCTTAGGACCCAGCTATACCACTCCTGGGCATATAACCAAAAGATGCTCTAAGAATAACAAGGACACATGCTGCACTATGTCACAGCAACCTTATATATAATAGCCAGAAGCTGGAAAGAACCCATATTTCTTTCAACAGAGGCATAGATACAGAAAAGTCAGGGCATTTACACAATGGACTACTATTATTCAGGTATTAAAAACAACGAGTTCCTGAAATTCTTAGCCAAATGCATCGTACTATAAAATATCATGCTATTATAAATAAGACTGTTATGAACATGGTGAAGCATGTATCCTTGTTATATGTTGGAGCTTCTATTGGGTATATGCCCAGTAGTGGAAGAGCTTGGTCTTCAGGTAGTACTAAGTCCAAATTTCTGAGGAATCACCAGATAGATTTCCAGAGTGGTCAAAACAGCTTGCAATTCCACCAACAATGGAGGGCTGTTTCTCTTTCTCCACATCATTGTCAGCATCTGCTGTCACCTTAGTTTTTGATCTTAGCCATTCTCACCTTTGTGTTGGAATCTCAGGGTTGTTTGGATTTGCATTTCCCTGATAACTAGAAATGTTGAGCATTTCTTTAGGTATTTCTCAGCCATTCGGTACTCCTCAGTTGAGAAATCTTTGTTTAGTTCTGTACCCCATTTTTACTAGGATTATTTAATTCTCTAAAGTTTAACTTCTTGAGTTCTTTGTATATATTGGACACTAGCCCTCTATCAGATCTAGAATTGGATAAGATCCTTTTCCAATCTGTTGGCTGCCATTTTCTCTTTATAGTGTCCTTAGCTTTACAGAAACTTTGCAATTTCATGAGGTTCCATTTGTCGATACTTGATCTAAGAGGAGAAGCCATTGGTTTTCTGTTCAGAAAAATTTCCCCAGTGCCTATATGTTCTAAGCTCTTCCCCACTTTCTTTTCTAATAGTGTACTTAATTTTATGTGGAGGTGTTTGATCTACTTGCACTTGAACTTTGTACAATGAGATAAGAATGGATCATTTTCATTTTCTGCATGATGTCAGTTGAACCAACACTGTTTGTTGAAGAGGCTGCCTTTTTTTTCCATTGAAGTTTTTTAGCTCCTTTCTCAAAGATCAAGTGACCATAGGGTCATTTCTGGGTCCTCAATTCTGCCCCATTGTTCTACATGCCTATCTCTGTACCAATACCATGTGGTTTTTATTATGATTGATCTGTAATATAACTTGAGGTTAGGAATGAACATAGATGTCCTTCAACAGAGGAATGGATACAGAAATTGTGGTACATTTACACAAGGGAGTACTACTCAGCTATTAGAAACAATGACTTTATAAAATTCCTATGCAAATTGATGGAACTAGAAACTATCATCCTGAATGAGGTAACCCAGTCACAAAAGAACACACATGGTATGCACTGATAATTGGATACTAGCCCCAAAAGCTCTGAATATCCAAGACCAATTCACAGACCTTATGAAGGTCAAAAAAAAAGAAAGGCCAGAATGTGGATGTCTCAGTCGTTTTTAGAAAGTAGAACAAAACACTCATAGGAAAAAAACAAGGTCAAATAGAGGAGCAGGGATTGAAGAAAAGATCATTTAGAGACTGCCTCACCTGGGGATCCAACCCATATGCAGCCAGCAAACCACTATTGCTGATGCCAAGAAGGGCTTACTGGCAGGAACCAGATATGGATGCCTCCTCAGCGGCTCTGCCAGAGTCATACAGATACAGCTGAGGATGCTACAAGCTAACTATCAGACTGAACACGGGTTCCTTAATGAAGGAGCTAGAGAAAGGAATGAAGGAGCTGATAGGGTTTGCAACCACATGGGAAGAACAACATTACCAAACAACAAAGCCCTCAAGAACTCCCATGGACTAAAACACCAACCATTGAGCACACCTGCAGAGACCCATGGCTCCAGTTCCATATGTAACAGAGGATAGCATTCTCTGGCATCAATGGGAGAAGAGGCCTTTGGTCCATTGAAGGTGAGTTTTCCCAGTGTAGGGGAATGCCAAGGCACTGAAGTGGAGCAGGTGATTGGGAGAGGGAGCACCTTCATGGAAGGTAGTGAAGGGGGTTTGGACAAGATAGTGGGGTTGGGTGATAACATTTGAAATGTAAATACAGGGAACATTTAATACAATAATAAATGAAAAAGGAAATATCCTGATTGTGGTAACTCAATTACCAAACAAAGACAGCAACAAAAAACAAACACACATACATACATGGTATGCACTCACTGATAAGTGGATATTTGCCCCAAAGCATGGATTGCCCAAGATATAATTCACAGACCACATGAAGCTCAAGAAGAAGAAAAAACAAAGTGTGGATGCTTCAGTTCTTCTTAAAAGGGGGAACAAAAACAACCACAGTAGAAATTATGGAGAAAATTTTGGAGCAGAGACTGAAGAAAAGGCCATCCAGAGACTGCCCCACCTGGAGATCCAGCCCACATACAGCCACCAAACCCAGACAATATTTCTGATGCCAAGAAGTGCATGCTGACAGAAGCCTGATATAACTGTCTCCTGAAAGGCTTTGCTGGATCATGACAAATATAGAGGTGGATACTCACAGGCAGCCATTGAACTGAGAACAGGATCCCCAGTGTAGGAATTAGAGAAAGTATTGAAGGAGTTGAAGGGTTTGCAACACCATAAGAACAATACCAACCAACCAGAGTTCTCAAGGATTAAACAACTATTCAAAGAGTACACATGGATGGATCCATGGTTCCACGTGAATATAGTAGAAGATGGCCATATTGGGAATCAATGGGAGGAGAAGCTCTTGGCCCTGCCAAGGCTCAATGCCCCAGTGTAGAAAAATGTCAGGGCTTGGGGGAGATTGGTCAGGAGGGGTACTGGAATAGGAGGTTTATGTTGGGGAAACCAGGAAAGGAGATAACATTTGAAATGTAAATAAAATATATCCAATAAAAATAAAAAATATTAATTATTATTCAATCAAGCTAGTGGAAAAGGGGGCCTAATTATTTATTAAAGAAAGAACTGAAGGGCCAGAGAGATGGCTCATTGGGTTTTTTTTTTTTTTTTTTTTTTTTTTTTTTTGTGACCTGAGTGTGGTCCCTGTAACTCCCAGTAGAAGAGTAGAACTGACTCCCAAATAGCTGTCCTCTGACCTTCCCAGAAGAGCCAGTGCATGCACACACTTTCACATACATATGTACAAACTCACTGATAATAAATAAGTTTTTGAAAGCGAGAACTGAGGATGACTCCCTAATACAAGAGCTTATTAACCAACTAGTCTAAGTTATGCCTCATTACAAATTTAGAGTTAATGCTCTTTGGAACAATTACACAAACAGCAATTATTAAATCTGAGTAATTTCAGACATTCTAACACAAATATCTCAAATGTGTATAAGAAAATATCTGACGTCCATGTACATATGCCCTAGAGAGGAGGCAGAGCCTTGCAGTAAGCATGGGTTTAACTCCCTCTTTTCCGTACTCGTAGAACTACAGCGCAAAAGAATTTGAAAGAATGTAAAAGACAAATGCCACTCTCAAGCACGCTGCTCTCAAGGATATATGCAAAAACACTGCAACCAACAGCTGTTAAAACACATTACTTCTACATACACAGAGAACACTGATGGAGAATACATGGTGTTAGCTGATCCTAATGTAATTAAGTAAAAATTCTTACGTTTTCCTAAATGTGGAAGCAAAAGAATGATGCCTATTATCATGAAGAATGCATGAAAGAATAAAGCTCACCAGCAACAAAGATGCAGATGTGGAGCTGGGAAGAGAATCAAAACCATCAGGCCAGAAAGCTAAATAGTAAGAGAAATAAGAATATGCCATGTGATCACAAAGTACTTCACTAAATGACCAAATCAAGTCCTTATTCATCAATAATGACCATGAATGAATATGAAGTAATATCCCTAACCAAAAACTTAATGTAGTTGAGTAGATCAAAAAAAGATTTAGCAATATACTTCCTATAAAAATTCCATAAGTAGTAATGATACCTGCAGACATGCATAAAAAGCTAAGAAGAGACATTTCATATGAACAAAACAAAGATGAATAAAAGTAGCTATATTTTCATCAGTAAACACTGACTTTAATTTGAAAATTATGGCAGGAGACACAGTTACTGTAAAATTCTAAAAAATAGGTCATTGAATAATAGGAAGTAATGTATATATTATGTATTATGTATTTATCATGTATCATGTATCATGTATCATGTATCATGTATCATGTATCATGTATCATATTTCATATATCATATATCATATATCATATATCATATATCATATATCATATATCATATATCATATATCATATATCATATATCATATATCATATATCATATATCATATATCATATATCATATATCATATATCATATATCATATATCATATATCATATATATGTATGTATAATTCGACTACACAACAAATAAAGTTAAAATAAAGTTAATAGACATTCCCTGAATATTTCATAAACAGGCAGAAAATACACATTCTTACTACCATAGTCGAGACCATTGACATGGGTAGACAATATACAACAAAAACTATTAAGATTGATAGGAGAAATAAATAATATTGAAATACATAAGATCAAGACAGAAAAGGAGCATTTTATATACTAATAGTATATACTGAGAAAATGCAATCATATTTACAATAGCCTCCATCTGCATTGTCTTTTTTTCTCTCTTTCCTGTATGTGCATATGCGTGTGCACACAAGGACAAACACACACACACACAGACGCACACATAAACACTCACATGCATAGGAATACATTTAAATTATATGGTGTATGCTTGTAGGATACAAAGCAAGACATTATTGGAAAAACGTACCCAAACCAAAATGAATAATAACCTAAAGAGGTGGGCATGGTAGCATGTAGTGGTATTCTCAGTATTTCTGAGGTTGAGGTAAAAGTGTAAGGTCAAGCTGGCTTACATAGAAAGGTCCATTTCAAACAAAACAAAACAAATGACCAAATGACCTTATTTAAAACTGGACAAATTACTAGATACCTCTCAGCTTTCATAGAGATTCTACCCAGTCTCAATTGGAGCTAACATCTTTAAGAAGGTAAAAGGTAAAAAATACATGCTGTGGAGACAGGCACTCTTAGGCATGATGGTTATGGATGTAAATTAGTATAGCCACTATGAAACATAAAATGAGAGTGACTCAAACCACAAGAAATAGAACAGTGATAGTAAAGCAATGATAGTAACCATGTGCATCAGACACATCTGCATGCAGTACTAATCTCTATTTCCGATATATGAAATTAATCACGATGCCTGAAAATAGATGGATAGAGCTCTTAAAGTGGTTTTTAAACAAGATGGAATACTATTTAGCCATGGAAAAATGAAACAAATCATATGTGGCAATGCTGATGGAGCTAGAGTAGATTATATTGGGTCAAATAAGCCAGGTGGACAAAGACAAAGGCCACGTGTTCTCATTTATCTGTCACAGAGAAAAAAGTTTATCACCTGAATGAATAACAATGGTCCTCATAAGACAGGAAGTAAATGGGCAAGGGAAACAAAGAAAAGATAACTTTTGGGTGCCAAAATATAGCTAAATAGGAGTTAGTTCTCTTATTCTACGTAGTAAGACAACTATAGTCTATGATAATTTGTTATAATATATCCCTCAAAATAAAAAAGATTTTGAAGGCTTATAACACATAAATAGTAGTGTGTGTTGCCAGTTACCCTGATATTATCATTAAATTCCTCAAATGATCATACTGTACCACATAAGCATAAATAGACATTAATAAAATTAATTAAAATTTGATTTAAAAGAAAAAATAATTTGGGGGAAGAGATATAAAAGAAAGCAAAATGGCCAAGTAATGAGAAAGAATGCTCTTAATACAATGAGCTGAAAATGCAAACTAACTTTCTATGCAAACCTCAAGTACTGATCAGAATGTTGGAGGAAACAGATTTCTCAGGTGTTGTTGGCAGGAGTATAATATGTACACTCAGTTTTCACAAACATCTGCCAATCTCTTTGAAAACTCAAATCTCACCTGTGCTATTGTGTAGTTTTCACTCTGGCTCATTCCACCAGGAAAAGAGAAAGGTGTTCATCAAGTCCTTACCACAACATTCAAACCAGTTTGCTAATGCAGGACAAGTGAGAACTAAAAAAACCCAGGCATCCATACACAGAAGGCAAAATAAAGTGATTACTACAGCACACACTAAGCAATGAAAAGACTGAACTACTACATATCACAATGTGGATGGATATTTTTAAAAAGCACAGGCTAGAAATTCTGCAGAAAAAATAATGCGCACTAATTCAACTATATAAAGATCTTGAGCAGGTGTAAGTAAACTATATAAGAAATATGAGCAGTGCTTGCCTCTTGGAATGGACAGTTGACTATTGACTGTGAGGAACTATCAAGGCCTTTTTGGGACTAAACATTTATGTCCTTTTCAAACTTCTATGCTTAAATCCTAAGTACAATATAATGGTACTTGAAAGGGGAGTCCCTGGGAAGTAATTGGGCCATGAGAATTGAGCTCTTAGGAACATGATGAGTGTCCAGGAGCTTCTCCCCAATCTTGTGTCATGTGATGTACAATGAGAAGATAGTAATCTGCAACTCAGAAAAGAGACCTCCCCAGAATTCACCCCTGCAGGCACCCTGATTTTGGGTTCCAGCCTCCAAAGCTATGAGCATTAAGTTTCTGTTGCTGTAGACGCTCAGACTATGAAAAGCAATTACAGATCTGAACCAGTAAGGATTAGAGTAATTATGGAGGTAATGCAACATTCTGTATCTCACACAGGCTTTCTATGTGTTTGTAGTTGGTAAAATTCAGGGAAAACACAGGTAAGAAATTGTCTATATTCATATGGCAAAAGAAAAAACTGAGCTAATAACTAATCAGTGGTCAATGACACACATGCTAAAGCATTCAGAAGAAAATAGTTACTGGTTAATTTAAAATGCATCAAAATCAGGGTGATTAGTAAGTAGCTAGGTATATGAACAAACAGCCATATAATAAAATGATAAATTTTAAAATATTGGTGGTGAGTACATAGGTGTTATGGCCTAAACCTTTTAAATACTCTGTTCTTGTATAATTTTAAAGACAGGTTTTTTCAAAAAAGTGTTTATCAATAGTGCATTAAAAATTTCCACACAACAAAATTTAACTGTTTTGAAAGTAAAAACCTCATCTGCTTAATGACAAATATTAGTCTTTGATATTTGTCCAAAATAAGCACCCAATATCTTTTTAGACAATGAAAAACATTTAATCTATCCAGGCATAGTGGCACACAAGTTAGTCATTTGGAGAATAAGCTTCAAGCAAGCCTGAGGTACATAGAAAAATCTATCTCAAGAAGAAACCAACAAAAACTTAACCCAACAGAAAATTTAAATTGGGCCATCAAGTTAGCTCAATGGACAAAGATGTTTACCTCCAAGCCTGATGACCTAAGTTCAACCCACAAACCCAGTATAGTGGAAGGAGTAATTGACCCCTGTACATTTTCCACACAAGATTCTTGTGCTCATGCATGCATACACAATAGCTTTAAAAAAGAAAAGCAGAAAGCAAAACAAACAAAAATCTTTAGAAAGATCACTGGTCTTTGACTAAGTAAAAAATAAACAGGCTTCTTTTTCTCTTTAGAGTTGGGCAAGTTGATTTATGTTGGCATATTTTGTTTTAGGGGATAATTGCAAATATTTGATGATTATAATTTACCCTAGGAAAGTCTCAAGCAGAGTTCATATTTGTAAGTTTTATACAAATACATGTTTTCTAGGATTTTAACTTGTTAAAGTCTTTAAAATTTAGTTCCTAATAATTTGTAAATTGTTGCATATATACTATCATAGGAAAGCTAAAATGTGAGACTTAGAAGCGTTTTTTTTTTTTTTTTTTTCTTTGACTAACAAACACTAATTCTAACTAACATGTCCATGAAGGTCTGAATGTGTATATTCACATACTCTCATATTTGCAAAGCTCTCAAGCATGAGTGCTCTGCCGGGTCATACATTACCTCCAGTATAGGGTTTCCAGTTATAATGCTTTCCCCGGAAAGGCATACTGTCAAAGTCTGCACACTGTTTTTCTCGAAAATCTCGGGAACCCAAAGGGCATGGCTAAAATAAAATAAAATCATAAATGGTACCATTGTTTAAAATACCAAAACCAAGGGACAGTGTCCCTGAAATTTGTACTTACTATCACCTCTGGGTACCTTTCTGCCTGACTATCACCCTATCACTTCTAAGTGTCTGTCTGCCTTTTGTTGCAATAAAGATTCACATTAAAGTATCTGAACTGAAAGCTGTAAGTTGTAAATGAGACGAAATAACTATAGTGCTAGGCAGTTGCCATGGAGTTTCACATGCCTATAGACATGTTACCACTTTACAAAGACACACAGAAACCAAACAAAAAAAGTAAAATGCAAAGTCCCTTGGTAACAGTATCTAAAGTCTGGGTGTCATAGTGGTTTGTAGATTCTATTTACAGGCACCGAGATACAGAGTATTAAGACAATGGCCAGCTTATAAATTGTCATTGTGTCCTGATCACTACAAAGGCCTCCTAGAGAAAACCAAGAACGGAACTAGGAAAATACCGGGATTCAACTTTAAGCACCTTCAGGTTAAAGAGGCTTGGACTTACTAAAATGCAAATTTCACCTTTTAACCCCAAGAAAATGAAATGTTAAATTGGTACCAAATGTGTACATATTTTTAGGGAGTAAAGAGAATGGTAAGAAAACAACTAATTATAAAAATATGGAATGTCTCTTCTTCCTGAAAGTGTTTAAAGAGAACAGTCCTGCTGTGTAGGTAGGTGTCGGTGACAAAGCCCACAGCCGCCTCATTCAGTTCTACTGCTGCTACAAGTACACAAGGACTAAAAGTGCAGCTCATGAAACGTTTCAGCAGGAGGACCATTTGATTCATCTTTTAAATTCTACGGTATTAAAAACAACCTGTAAATTTTTGAAACACCAAAACTTTCCCCTTAAATACAGAACAAATTATTTCGTAAAAATCAAAACGAGAGGGGGATAGCATTGGAAATCCAATCCCAGCGCTTCCATGCTGGATAAGAACAGTATGGCACTGAAACACATTGCCAGCCCTGGAAATACTTAGCTCAGAGTAAACGACAAGGGAGTTACAAACAGCCTCATAAATAATCTTGAGGACTTTCTTAGGCCTGTCCTTGGACAGCTATCTTTGCTTTGCACAATGCTTTGTACAAGATTAGTAAATGATAGTAGATAGTTGCTAATTAACAGTAAACAGTAAATAATAAACATACATGTGTTTCAATAATAGATCATGGTGTGCAGATATTTACATAGCTATCATTTATTATAGATTATGGCTCAAAAATTTTAGCATATAAAATCTGAAGCCTCAGATTTAAAAATAGTGGCATAGCTTTATATTATGTTAAGAGCTTTAAATTTTAAAATACACCCCGTGTAGTGAAATATTATACCAACAATTCCAAACATAAGGCTTCTTTTCCTGTTCTTACTCTTTTTCCATCTTTTAACAACGATGACAAACAGCTATTCTGAGCTCTGCAGTGTTCATGCTGTGTTTACAAGGCCTTCTTGTGATAGTCTGCTAATATTTGGATCTTTGAAATATTGACATTTGGCATGTCATTGTCATCTACAAAGTTCATGATTGTATGGTCAAGAACCATACAATCAAACAAAATGTGCAAAAACCCTCCCAATGTTTTAGATGGTTATGATTTTTGTGGAGGAATATATATATATGGTTATATATGTCCAAAAATATGGCTGTACATAATTAAGAATGTTTGTTTCTCCAAGTCATTTTTGCACTTTTTAAAGACTGAATTTGTTTTTAGTTATACTTGTGTTTAAGGGGACAGGAGAATATGCACTTGAATGCCAAAATGGAGCTAGAGCTACAGGTGTAATTCACCCAACATGCCTTCTGGAAATTGTACTGAGTCCTCTCAAAGAGCAGTACATGCTTTTAACCAATGAACCATTTTCCTGGTCCCCTTCTAAACTATTTTCAAAGACTTTCATGAGAGCTAAAGTTGTCTGTCAGTGGTTTTTACCATGCAACAAATCTACTTTTAACACAAATACCAATTTTTAAATATACATAATTTAAACTGCAGATACAAGTTTTCACATAAAAATATCAACCGCTTAAGCTTATTTGAGTACAGTTTTTAATCTTGTTGAGAAGATAAGATTGAAGTAAAAAAGATACAGAAGTGTTTCAAGATGTATAAGTAGTAAAAACAGTATCTTATACCTTGTCTATAGGTGCTGCATGTATGACAGACAAATGTGCCATCTGATAAGTAAAGAAAATACTGACTTTGAAAGAAAACGTTGAGTATGTCCCAAAGTATTGTAATTGAGCCACTTAAGAAAGATGAAGGACCTGGGGGAGAGTATTAAGACGGCATTGTGGATCATTAAGAGAAAAACCAATGCTATGCAGGCAGGAAGAAAGAAACTATGCATTCTGAATAGTAAAGAGAGGAACCTTACAGAAAGACAAGGAGAAAACAGTTTTTATACAAGCATCAGCACAGGAAAACTCTGAGGTGACACATTACGCCTTCACTGAATACAACACTAGAAATGTTGCTTTCCAGTATTTTCTAAGGACCCTTTCAAACAGAGAAGAGCTACCAGTCAATAAGGGATATTGCCATTTAATGAAGCACCTGTATAACATTACATGACATTTCTGCCTTATTCCTTTCTTCTGAATACCTTTCCTAAGGTCAGCTACAATAAAATTAAATCATAGCTGTAAAATGTCATTTAACTAGTCCTATATACTCTATAACAGACTTCAGAAATCTTTAGGCATGTTGGCTACTTATTCTCTTATAGAATTTTCATGGGTTAATTATAATTATCTAATAATAATTTATAATAAAATAAACTGGGAGTACAGAAAGGTTGATTTGTAGAAATAAATTTCAGAGTGTAAGGATATGTCCTTCATCTGAATGGGCATCTTCCTGCTTCACTCCAAGTGATGTGATAATAAGATAAGGCTTAATATGTAAGCAAATGGTCATGTCAGTGCTCCAATACAAATATTGAGAGAGAGGGAGAGAGAGAGAATTTGATTGAGTAGCACAACTTGGCACCCCTGTCTTGGGCATTAATCTGATAGACATACTTGGTGGGTGATAGTCAAAGTTCATTATTAGTTTTTTGAGCCAACACAGAATCATACCTTTCAAGAATTGGTGTGAGAAATGATATAAAGAGTTTGAACAAGATACTTTAACTTTATGTATAATTATCCCCAAAGTAGTCACCAAATTTGTAGAAACATTTGCAGAAGAATAAACACTTTTCAGAGAGGTACAATTGTTAGCAGCTTCCTTACTTTCTGTCACAACTTGCCTTCCTGCAACCAAGTCATTTTTATTCTTTCTTCTGAATCTACAATGAGCAAATCTCCCTGGACAGAAATGTATGTAGGCCTTGAGAAGTTTCTACATGGGCATCTTAATTAGCCAGTAGTCTTCTTAAAACAAGGCACAAAGGAGTGGCCTAAAGTCATTTAAAACGTATTTATGAGTTGCTTAATATGTGTTGGATATAATCTATGCTTTGGTATTACAGGGAAAAAAATAAAACCTCAAATCTCTGCTTTCCTGAAACAAACCCTAGTTTGGTATGAGACTCACAATGAAGCAGAGGACAAAGGTCAGGTAAGGTGGGAGGTAAGTTGTTTGAAGCTCTGAAACAGATTTAAAAGAAACTGAGAGAACCAAAAGAATAAAGACTCCACAGTGAGGACTCCAGAGAGTGAGTGGATTAGAGGATCTTGGGCAGAGCGGTTTGCATGTCTTTGTTCCCAGGGTGCATACTCTGTTCTGATTTCAAGGTTCTCACCAGGGAATGCTGTCAATATGTGATGATATAGGGTTGGCTGTTTGGAAAGTGATCAAAGGAAAGTAATTTTTGAAAGAAAAAATTTGTAAAATCTACCTTTGTTTAATTAAAAAATGGAGGGTTTAACGCATAGTGTGTTTTTTAGGTGACTTAGGGAGGACAAGTGCCAGCACTGTCCTCAAGCCAGTACAGAAAACAGAGTTAAAGTAATCAAATGTGCTCTCCTGAAAACAAGTAGACCCTATGATCCCAAGAGCAATTTCACAAGCCTCAGTCTCATGATTTGTAAGTATTTTCAAATTGAAACACAAAGCAACCCAAAGCCATGCTTCTCACCATTTCTTCAGGTCTTTAGACATTAATACACTCTACAAACTATAGTGGACTTTCAACTCTTAAGATAGGTAAGTATTTAATTAATTTTGCCTAAATTTAACATTTTATTGGTAGAGTATTCTAGAAGCAATGCTAATCCACTGAGGAAGGAAGATTGTTACAGAGAGAAGCCTCAGTGTCTGCTGGCAAACTTGGAAGTGGCATTTTTATTACAAGACACTCATCCTGGTTTTGTCTCAAAGAACAGGTAACCCTGGAAAATTACAAATCTTTTTTATGTCTTTCTTTCATTTGTAAAATATACCTGTATATCCTATTTTGAAAACCACATCCCAAGCATATGTCTTACTGGATACTGAGTGTAGAATAAGCTGAAAGTGAAACCCTTTCTTTTCCTCTTTCCTCTTCATACCATGAGGGAAACTGGCAACTGCACGGCATAGATCTCCCCACTCCCCCACTCCCCCACTCTCCTGGGCTACTTCTGCCCACAGGCTGCACGTTCCTCCCTTCTGTGTGGATGCCAAAGGCAGGCACGCCTCACTTTGCCTCCACTTGATCAGCTTTCAACACTCACAGAGACTTCCTCCTTCAGGACCACAACATACTCATGGCGGGGCGTACCCTGTTTTACGTGAAGGCGCTTGAAACCTAAATGCTAGTCTAGTTAGAAAGGCATGCATTTGGCAAGTTAATATGAAGCATGGCTACATTTGGTTGTCTAGCCTGACAGGCATCAGACTAATACAGACTAATACAAGTTTTGCTTCTGGACTTTTCACCACAAGTCCAGACAAGATCCCCAACACTCCAGTTATCACATTGTATCTAGCAGTTGAATTAAAGTCATCTATACCTACACATTTTCAAAATTAAATATAATGGTCCACACATAGAGTGAATGTGGTTATTTGAATGAGAATGGCCACCATAGACTTATATATTGGAATGCTTGTTTCTCAGTTGGTGGGCTGTTTGGAGAGGATTAGGAGGTGTGGCCTTTGTTGGAGAAGGTGTGTTACTAGATGTCTCTCTGTTTCTGTCTCTGTCTCCATCTCTCTCTCTCTCATTCTCCTTCTTGCAGATAAGTCTGTAGCTCTTAGCTACAGCTCTAACACAATGTCTGCCTGCCTTCTAGCATGTTCCTTACCATGATGTTCATGAACTCTAATACTTTGCACCTCTGAGCCCCAAATTAAACATTTAACTTTATAAGTTGCTTTGGTCATAGTGTTTTGTCACAGCAATTGGAAAGTACGATATTTGGTCTAATTTAATTCTTATTTTAATTTTTAAATTACCTCCCTTCTCATGTGTGTGTGTGTGTGTGTGTGTGTGTGTGTGTGTGCGTGTGTGTGTGTTCCTTACATTTGCATGAGCCTGCTCTCTATCTGTCATGTGAGTATGGAGACTTTGATACCATAACCTTATATGCAACCTTTTCAAACTAAAATTATTTCTACAGTATATACCCTGAATTTCAAATATCTATTTGTAGCAGAAATTTTCCCTAAATGATATATTTTTATTATGTTTTGTGATGTTTAAGCTTTTTGTAAGAACAAAATACATCAAGTTTTATTCTGTGCTTTAAAAGTTAATTCCTACTTCTGACTACACCTGAAATTCAGATTAACCTAGGAGACATACCGATATTCTCCCTTAGACTCACATTTGTACTCTCATGTATACTGGACATATTTCAAAGAAAAAAAATAGTTGGCACATATCAGTTTCACAGTTATAATCTGAGACACAGTGTAGCACTGATAACCAATAGATTAACTTTATCTTGCCATTGCTTAATCCTGCATCTCTCTCCCTGGGGACAAGTTATGTAGTTTCAGAATGTTCTCAGCTATCTGGTTCTGCTGCAGGATAGTGTTAGAATAGAAGAAAGTGTCAAAAGTGTCAGAGAGGTGACACTCACCCCTAAGCCTCCATCTGTTGTAATAGCACCAGATAACCAACAAACAGCTCTGCACTTTACTGGATCATTTCCATAGTACTAGCCCACTTCTGAGATTCAGTTTATACACGAAGCTACATTAAACCTACAAGTAATGGAGGTAATAATAGCTATATTTGCTTATTTGGTACCAGAAATAGCTCTAAGATACGTTATGTATATTACAATGTTACAACTTTTCATTCCCAGAACACACACACAACTCTAGGAAGTTTGGTATAGTTATATCCTATTTTTAGAAGCTTACAGAAGTTTGGTGAGGTTAGGGAGTTTGCCAGTGCTACAGAAAAGTAGAATTAGAGTCAGGATTCAGACCCAATTTTATTCCCAAGTGAATACTTTTTTTTTCACCATAATTCTAGCTCCAGATATATGCTATAATTTTCCTGTCTGCACAACCAAGACAACAATACTATTTAAGATTTCAGCAAAGAACTGAGAAAGGGAAACTGAATAAAAACATATAAAACTGACTAAGAACACACCCAATTACACTACACAATTTAAACTTGAATTTTAGGACAGATTACAGAAGATCTGAAAAACCTTTTACAACAGACCATTATTGCACAGTGAGTGCACAAAGAGGCAAGAAGATGGTCAAGAAACTAAAGGAAACTTTCTACTCCAGGAGCTCAGGCATATTTCCAGGAGTTGTATTCTAGTCTTATATACAATAAATCACAAATAACAAAAACTAAGAAAACAAAAACAATTTTTTATAGATATATAAGCAAATATTTTTCATGGCTCCCTAATATCTTTTATCTAGATTTTATATGAAATTTGGTTTATCTGTTGCAAAGAGAGGTTTCCTTGGTAAGGGGTGAAGACTACCTTATTTGTGGTCTAGGATAAATATGTAGAGTGCAGATAGTTAGCTATTATACTGGTCGAGTAAAGTAGAAGATGTTGGTTCTCCTCCAAGATCTACGTCTTCAAAAGCCCTAAGTAGTTGGCTAGGTTTCCAGTGCTAGGCATGATAGTGTTATCTAGGAAACATCACACTAATTGGTTATTAACACCAAATGGTCATTCCTAAACATGGGCATGCGCGCGTGCGCGCGCACACACACACACACACACACACACACACACACACACACACACGTGTGTGTGTGTGTGTGTGTGTGTGTGTGTGTGTTTCTGTATAACATTATATGGACTGAACAGATTATATTTAGGAAGATGTATTCAAATATATGTAACAACAATTAATAAAAGCCCATAAATTTAAATAAGAACAAGAAAGAACATATGGGAGGGTTTGGAGGAAAGGAGAAACTATATGATATTATAATGTCAAAAATGAAAGAAATAATTTGTAAAATTGGTTCATTGCCTTAATATAGTACAATCAAATTTTATTCTTTCTAAACATTAAGTTGTCTAGTAATGTATTCACATCATTATCTTAAATCATGATAATTAAATTGTATAATATATATAAGGAATTTCACATTCCACACTATAATTTTAAGAAAGAAGAATAAGAAAACTTCTCATGAAACAAACAAATCTATCTGTTTAGTAGTCAATAGCTTTAGATACCCATAGATAGGACATTCCAACAACAGAAGACAATTTTTTAGCAAGTTTTGAGCAAATTTTTTGTCAGACGATTAAACACAGAACAAATATCTTCTGACAATGTCCTGTTGCGAAGTCACATCATTGCCGATCTCTAAACACTAATAAAAATTGTCAGAGATCAGCCGCTTATTTTTCTCTCACACAATAGAGCCGTTATCTAAGTCAATAAACCCTTAGTTTTATGCTTTGTATATAATTATACTGGCCAAACCTCTTGGAGTGAGGGGGAGGAAGAATGGGATGAGGAACTGTGGGAAGGCGGATCAGGAGAGGGGTAACAACTGTACTATAAAAAAATAAAAGTAATAAAAATAAAAAAGGTTTTAAAAACTGGGCTGGAGACATATATTTTAAACAGTTCATTTTTAAAAATAAAACGTGGAAAAAAGAAATGTGGAAAAGGTTGAAATGAGTTAATATAAAAGACTCAAAACTACTGAGCTAGAAGTCAGGAGGCTAATCTATACGAGCAGGGAAATCTTTATGGACTCCTGTGATACCGAGCGCAGGAGAAGGGAAGAGGTGCTGTATGGTGCAGGGCTGCTTTCAGCCAACGCTCACCTGTGTACTAGTTAGTGGTCCAAAATAAAGCCATCAGTTTGACCTATTTTGTTCTACAAAAACAAGGCTACAAGAGAACAGATTACACCAATAGTTTATCCTCATCACATGTCTTCTAAATTTAATATTTAAAAATACATTTTAGTAAGGTACCTGAGTTACTTCAAGTTTTGAATTGGCCAGGTCAATATTAATGAAGAAAAAGTTAATTATATGTCATAACGATTCAGTTATTTTAACACTATCTTCTTATAGTTTACTAAAAGTTGTAATAAAAGATAAAACTTAATAACAGAAATTCTACCATGCCAATGTTACATTCCACAATTTGAGCTTCTATTACAGTACTGAGTATAGTGAGTGATGTTTGTGATTTTTCTCATGTTCAATTGCCTAACATTCATTACTTATATTGAATAATGCCAATATCACTGTATGCCAATTTCAATTACATAACAGTGGAAGTTGATATAAAGTGTGAAATGGGTCTGCATTTCTCATTCCTCCCGAATAGTATGATATTTGATAGGATGAACCCTTCTATCCTGTATAAAATCTCTTTCCTCCTGGCACTGGTGCCAGAATCATGATCATTTTTCACCTGGAGGGGAAATCTGGGCATTGAGAATGAGACAATGTCACTGCACACACTACGTTCTGACATCATCCTGAGTGTCTCTAACACTCACAGGAAAGAGCCATCAGTCTTGGTAGCTGGGAAGTCCTTTCAGCATCACATCCCCACCTCCTGGAATCTGCTCACTTGTTACACCATAAATTCAAACCCATCTCTTTCTGGTCTCAACTTTTCCCCAGCCATCCTATTTTCACATCATATTAGTCTTATTTTGCTTCCACTTTGGCTTTGGTTTTATTTTTATGGCTTTTTAAAGCCAGTTCCTAATCTTCTCCCACAAAGTCCTCCTTGGACTCCAGTGTCGTTGCTTGTATAGAGCCTCTCTTAGCACTTCAGTCATTCCACTCCGACCGAGGCATTCCCTGCTGCGCTGTGCTCTGACGTCATTGTGTAACCTATTCATATCTAAAGCACAAACATATATATCTTTCACTAGCTTCTAAGTGCCTCCAAGCAGATACCAGACATTTAGAAACTGGTTTTGTACTTCATTATGCTTTAAAAAACCTTAATAAAATTCATTTCTTTAGAAACAAATCCTTAAATTCCTAATTAGCTATGTGCCAATCCCATATATGTTTATAACATATAACTTGCACCAACAGATTATTATTACTCTTTTGTGAATCCTGTATTTAAGTGATTTCTTGGAAATATGGAATAATTTGAAAAGTCTTATAACTTAAGATACATGTAATCACTCTAGCATCCAAGTTTAGCAGAATAAAATATGACAAATAGGTGTATTAAAAAGAAAAAAAAGAGAAGAACAAAGAAATTTAAAGTTTAAGTACAGTATTCAGAAGAGGTCTAATTGATAAGGAAACCACTGATTAAAAAAGGGATGGACAAGGGTTCAGGCAATGGAAGTGGACAAAATAAAGCCCTATGGGGAGAGCGTGACTGGCATGCTTATGGGAGGAGATCTGTGTAGTTAGTTGGAGCAGAGTAAGTGATGAGGAATATGCGAACAGATTAGTTCAAAGAAGCAATGAAAGTAAGACTGTATAAATCTTTCGAGTTTTTGTAATAATTTCAGCTTTAAGAAAAATGGTGTGGAGGTGACGAAGCGTGAGGACAATCCAATTAGTTTGTCTTCTACATTGAGAACTGGAGAGTATAGTATTAGTGGTTTAAATTGACAACTAGAAACAGTGGTAACTCAGAGGGGAACATAAGTAGTGAGAGTTGTCACACCTGAGATGTCTTTTCAAGACAAAATTCAACCGACTGTCCCGAGGATTGATGGGTACAGTGAAACAGGAAAGACTGGGTGTAAAATCTCTAAAATTTCAGCTCACATTGCTGGAACAGACATCTGAGGTTAACAACACTGATAGTTTTGCAGATAACATTAGTGTGCATCAAATACATGTTTTGGAGGTCTAGTCAAATATAAAGTATGGACCTGATAGTCAGAGAACAACTGGACCAAAAGACACCACTTTGGAATTGAATTGTATATAATACTTTCAAAATCAAGGATGCCGGAGGACAGCAGCGATAAAATGGGTGTTGGTAGACCAAAGAAAGCCAAGGACCAAGCCCTCGGTAGTCTAACAGTAGGAGCCAGTCACCAGCAAAGGAGAACAAGAAGAAGCAATACTTAACAGAATAAGAAAAGAGTTAGAATGAGTAAGAAAATGGAAACTACAACCAACCATTGAATTTAGCATCTGTGGCTTTATGAGAGCATGTCACAGTATGATGGGGGCAAAAACATGAAAGAACCACTTTAGGAAATATGAGACAATGTGAATTCAACTCAGTGTGTATGCCTAAGTCCTTAGAGCAAAGAACTGGTTGAAATAACTGGCCTGAGAATTTTTGTTTTTAGACAGAAAGATGTTTATGGCAAAATGCAGAAAAGAATACATAGGAACAATTATCTACACATTTATGAATTCTGCAGGAATTGACTAGAAAATAGGAATGAAGCTTAGTTTATTAGTAGTCTAATATAAAATAAAACACTACATTTTTTACACAGGAAGGAGAAAGATCTCGAAGAAAGAACCAAATGGGGAATGGGCAATTCTCTACCAGAGCCAGTCTACAATGATTAAAGGGAAAAATAAGAAACTCCCATTGTAAACTACAAAGGAAGCAGTAGATTTTAAGGAGAGATGGTTTCCAATATACCAAAAAAGGTAAAAGCTGTTTTTAATATGAAATGCCTCCAATAAACTTGTGTTCGAACACTGGGTCTCCAGCTGATGGTGCAGGGTGTTAAGAGGCAGGGTGTTGCTAGGGGAAGTATGTCACTGGGGCTAGCTCTGATTTGTAATGTGACCTCACGCCCACTTCTATCTGTTCCTACACTGCCAATACAAATGAAGTGCAGGCCTCAAGCTCTGCTGTCATGCTTTACTCACAAGATGGACTCTATCCCTGCTGGATTTGTAAATCAAGATAATCCCTTTCTCCTCTAGGTTCCTTTGTCTGGGTATTTATTTCATCACAGCAAAGGAGATAGTATAAACACAGTAAAGATAACAGACATTCAGGAAAGTCAGACAGTGAAAGACTGCTGGTAATGGATCACGAATTGCCAAGGGCACAGCAAGATTTTCATGTTTGCCAGAGGCAGGGCAGAATTCAGAACAGGAAAGACTATAGGTTATAATGTTGAGTCTTAAGGGACTGAATGCCAAGAGAAGAGGGATGATGCATGAGTAGAAGGCGTCTCACTGTGAAAAACACAGACAAGATAAAGGTGAGATTGATCTTTATGACTCCAGAAACAAGAGTGTTGAGGCTGGGCTATTGAGGCATGTGTGCATCTCCCCTCTGGTGAGCTTCCATCTGGAGCTTCCTTGTGGCCTTATTGATGGAACTGACAGTGCTAAGGCTAGCTTTTCAGGAAATTCATGTGACTCTTACACACATGGATTTCTGATTAAGTAGCCCAAAGTTAAAGGCTTTCCCTGCCTAAAAGAAGAGTAAGCTAATTATAGGAAATTTTTGGTTTACTTACATCTGTGTTGCAGGAGCGGTAGCGTTTCCTTTCCCCAAGGCAATACTTTCCACCTCCTGAAGGTCTGGAAAACATTGTTTAACACGTGATTGTAATACTTGCATCCACACAAAGACCACAGGTACTGCTTGACGAAAATATCAATTGACTTTAAGAAGATATAAACTGTAGTGTTTTATCAATTATTAAAATAATCATGATGTTAATTGTTAACAATGAGTATGATTATTCAACATGAAATGGAGGTAGCATGCATAATTTGTAAGACTTAGAAGTTAATATTTATACTCTTAAAAATATAATTAAATTAGTATATTTAATTATCGTAGCACATTATTCAGTTTAATACAATGATTTTTAAAAACGTTTTTAAAATAAAAATCCAATTAAATTGTATTTGATAAAAATCCATGATATTTTCTTTCATGTGGGAAGTAAAGAGGTAACAGTTAATGACTTCCTGGAAATAGAGAAACTTCATAATAAACAATATAAAAATGCATTTTCACCTAATTCCCACATAAAGTTTGAAACATCAAATTAAAAATAGGATGGCTTTGCATTATATAGTATTATGTTACTTCTATATAATGAGATGTACAATACCAAGCATTTACTTTCATTATTAACCTCTAAAGTATTTAGAAGTAGAGAAGAAACATGCCATCACTTGGACGAGTTATTACTGATTAATGGCCATCTTCCTTTTTGAAAGATGTCCAAGTCATTCTCTCCCATACTTGAGTTTGTTAACTTATCATAAGGAATCACATCTTGGGATACTAGTTTATAGCAGTATATGCTGAATTTAGACTTGGGATTGTTTAAAAAGGAATCAATTATCAGTAGATTTGAAGTATAATTTGAAGACCAATGAATTGATCAGTTTTAACCAACATGGGAGAAACAGACTATGAGGTCAAAACAAAGTTGATGTTATAGTGGCAGTCGTGGTCAGCTTATGAATTATAAGAGGAATCTCTGTTTGGAAGGAGGGCAATGACTGCTTGAAAGTGAGAACAAGGAACTCAGAGCTATTATCAAGAAAACAATTTCTAGGTTAAAAAAAATAGAAATGAGGCATTTGAAGAAAGCCAAGAGTCCTAGGTTAGAATGAGAACAAATACAAATATTAAGCAAGACCATCCTGTATCCAGATGGTGGTGAGTAGAGATGTTATAACATCATTCTTCATTCAGTAAAGACTAGTCAGTGAAACGGTCCTCGGCATCAGTTCTAGACACATGGGTAGGTAGTCATTTGCAGCCAAGGAGTCTTAGGCAAAACAAGAAAAAGCAAACTAAAGAAACTGTCAGGGGGCTGGAGAGATGGCTCAGTGGTTAAGAGCACTGACTGCTCTTCCAAAGGTCCTGAGTTCAAATCCCACAGCCACATGGTGGCTCACAACCATCTGTAATGGGATCTGACGCCCTCTTGATGTGTCTTAAGACAGCTACAGTGTATTTATATATAATAAATAAATCTTAAAAAAAAAAAAAAAAGAAACTGTCCATCTGTCCATTGATAAGATGGAGAAGAGATAGAGCTGCCAAAGAATACTGATGGATAGTCTTTTGTCCCCCAGGGACACTGGCTGGAAAGAAGAGAAGTGGGGAAGGAGCAGGACCTGCATGGAACAGCCCTGAAGACAGTGGTTCTGGGTGGGGATCAACAGGCACATGCGAATGAAAACCACTTTAACACATGGTCAGGATTGTCTTCACGGAGATTTGTGCTGGGAATCAAGGCATTTCAACCCCTGAAACCCTCTCATCGGTCCTTTTAATAGTAATGTGGCAGTAATAATTTCATGTGACATATGAAAACCCTTCTTTTTCCTGGGAATAATGGTAATGTAGCAAAAGTCCCTGGATTCATGCATAATTCAGTAGTGTTCAGAGGAAGAGAACAGATTATTACTAGCGTATCTAGACAGACAATGCTTTTCTATTTTAAAGGTTTGTGTTTTTTCTTCTTCTTTTCTTTCTTTCTGAAATTTTTTTTAAGTTTTTACTTACACAACAAGGGAAAGTAAGAAAAAGAAGTCTGTTTAACAATGCTCCCCCACTTTCCTGGACCATTGCTTGCTCTGAGGACAAGCATTTGGCTTGCTAGGGAAATGTTTTTACAGATAACATGTGAAACCACAGCTTTGAATCATTTCCAACTGTGTCTTTTTGTTGGCTCCAGCTTACTTTAGCTACTTACGCTGGACTGTCACAGTGTCTTAGGGATGAAGAGACTCCTCCTCCGCAGGTCCTGCTGCACTCGCCCCACAGTGACCAGGAACCCCAGCCCCCATCTATGCTCTGGGGCCAAGTGCCAAAAGGAACACAATCTCCCTGATAACACCACTGTAAAATTGCAAAGAAAACACAGAATTAGTTTTGAGGCAAATAGAGCTATGAAGAGAGATGTCCATATATGTCATAAAAGTTAGATAATGACCAATTTTAAGCATTAGCATTCTCAAAAGTACAAAACAAGCTTTTAACTGTGTTTAGACAATGGCAAAGGTGCATGTGATTTGCAATCTTTAGCTGGGCAGATTTATAGTCTCCAACATGTTACAGTTTAGAAGCCCTGGCTTTGGTGGTTTTTCTTTATTTCTCTTCTTCCAGACTTTTAGTGTTTCTCATTATAGAGTTAGCTATAGGCCTCAGAATCATTTTTAGATACTGTAGTAATTGTTTGAAAAGACTTTATATTCCACTATTATTAGATCTGTGGAATGATAACACATTATGGAAAGTTCACCACTAAGGAGATTTTATGATGGTAATTGTTCATTCTTTAAAAAAAGAAAAAAGAAAAGAAGAAACTTGAGGCTGGTTGAGGCTATAATAGTAAAAGAATGCTTTGTGGCATTTCATCCAGGAGCAGGATAGACATAATAAAAGTAATGCCAAGACATTAGGGATTGGGCACAAACACCTTACATATATTAACCAGCCATGCATAAGGCCCCTGTATGAACATGCATGCTGGAATTCTGCTTGGCTTTCCTCTGTGCAATAAACCACACATACTGCATCTAAGGAGAGAGCCTGGAATAATTTATCAGAAAGCAGACATCACATAATGAGCTCATAAGTCTAGCATGATAAATCTTACTTGCAGTATATGGCAAAAATAAAAGTTTTCTTTTAATCCAAGCATTTGTAGGATTTGTTGGTTTATTTTATAAATTTAAAACATTAACAATTTAAACATGCTATGAAAGTGATATGTTTATATGTATAACAATAGGCAACAGATATTGTATATTAAATAGTGTCAGCAGAATCACACTATTAAGAAGTTCAACTGAATAATGAAATATGGGACACTTAGAAATTAATCATGTCATTATCTTAATTCTATCACCATGTTTGTTGGTTTTTAACCTTTGAGATACACCCAGTTTTCTTTCACTGTAACCTTATTCTTACAACAACTAGACAACAACAGGCAGCAATTGCTCCTCACTTGGTGATTCTGCATCTTTTTCCTTTGGAATTTATTTCCCAGAAAGCATTAGGGTGTGACTGGTAAAAGCATAGCATCATATGCTGTCATTATTTTGCTTAAAAATCGTCAGTGCTTTCCCATATCCCTTCTCCATAGATTTGCTGATGGAGTACTTCCTTCTTTCTGTAGCCTCCTCTTCTTCGTATTGAAAGCAGCAGCCATTACAGGCTATTCTTTCTTTCTTTTTCTTCCCTCTCCTTTCCTCTCCTCTCCCCCTCCTTCTTCCCTCTCCCCTCCCTTCCTACTTCTACATTTGCTCCCTCATTAGCACATTTTCCCATCCTTCAGGTACGTTCTCCTAATTGACCCCACAGATCAAACAGAGGGCTAGGTTCTCTACACTGAGACATATCCCTAGTCCTTTATATTGATTAATTAGTCAATCAAGATAGGTTCTTGCCACATAATCCATGCTGACCATGGAAACTAATGATCTAGTCACCTAACAGCTGGGTGCCATCACATCCAGCTTCCAGTTCTCAACATAGAAATCTTCTAATTATTTAGTCTCAGATCAAGTATTATGTCATCAGAGAGCCTTTTGCAGGACTACTCATATTCTGATGAGGCACCTCACCATCCTCTCTTGCCCCATTTCCTCCTTACCATTATGGGACAGTACTCCATAATGTCCGCCACTTCAACTCTCTTACCATTTGAAACCACTTAATTAATTTTTTCTTTATTCACTTTCCTACTTAGGATGCAAAAACCTTGAGAATGTCACATAGTTTTGCCAATTTGTAAAATTCTGTTCCTCAGACTGGCCACATTTTTCAAATGTCATAGCAATATGTAGCAACATGTTAGACAGAAGAGGTGAAGAGCCTTTCCAAGATCACAGGTACCATGTTGAACTGGAGAGTCCCTCCAGTATTATTTGGTATCTAGTATATAGACAAAATTTGTTACATTAATTATTATAGTTAGATTGTGAAATTCTGTGTCCCATTTTAGTCACTATATGTCAGAAAAGATCTAGAAAAGATTAAGGAAGATAAACTCATATCTGTTTCCTTGTCATTTCAGACTTCCTTCAGATATATGATTTAAATACTAAGGACCATAGAAATATTGAAAAATATAATTTACAAAGTATTTAACAACTATTGCTGTGTATGTATATTGCAGTGAGAGAGTCACATCAATTGTCTTGTTCTCCCTGTGAACCTTATATCTGGGATGGAGTGGAACTCAGTGGTAGGACAGATGCTTGGCGTCCAACATCTGAGCATTCAATCCCCAGCATGCACACACATATTTTAAAATAATTTTTGATTAGCTTATAAAAATTAAGTTTTCATTGTAATATTGTTACATATAATGTATATATATGTATATTATATATGTAAATATATATAACATCGTGTTCTTATTTGACCTCACCTTTCCCATATCCTTTTCCTCTCCACAAATAGTTTTATCTTTCTTTTTGCATGACAAATTTCATTACCCTCTCTTGGTTTTTCACCCCAAAGTTTACATAAATAAACTCCTTAAAGTAAAAGATAGATTTACATATAAAGATAGGTAATGTACAAAATGCTGCTCAATTTTCGTCAATTTGGAGGAACTTTGGAGACTTAGATATTTTAGAGACAGGATCTCATATAGAACAGAATAGCCTTGAACTTGCTGTACAGACAAGGCTTACTTTGACCTTCTGATCCTCCATGCCTAGCTTTCTCATTATTAATGCCTACACAATCATAGTATTCCATAAGTAGCATTTTAGAAGACCTTTAATGTGTAAATTTTGTTTTTATAATTATTCAGTGGGGTAATAAAACTGGTAACAGAAAGCCAAGTATCAAGAAAGAATGGGTGAAAAAATCACAGTACTAGTATAAATATCAGATACATCATATCTAACAAGACTGGTCTCCAATTTGATAGCTAGTTAACTCACATAACTAGCTTACAAACTACCAGCCTCAGCACAAAGAGGCAGCTTTAAATTACTACCTCAGTTCACATTCTAGCAATGTATGGGGCTCCAGAGCAATTCGCCTGATTCCTTTTGTTTGCTTAACTATAAAATGGCAAGTCATTTTTAGTTTTTGACTCCTATATAGATCAGAGTAAGAAAATTTCAGAAATCAGTTCAATGCAAGACATGTGTTAAAAGAAATTAAAGTCTACCAAGCAGCTTGTTTGATTTTGACCTTCATCAGGTATGCTTCTTTGCATCTTGTTTCATTTCTTCCTACTTTGTACTTACCTTTTCTGCAGTTATCGCTACTTTTCTCTATTGTTGGTAAGTATCTTAATGAAGTATATTATATAAAAACATAATTTAATGGAATAATTGGGGCTTTAAAGATACCCTTCTGCAACTACAAATGGATGAAGTAATAGTTACATTAATCAGTATACATAAAGAAGTGAAACATTTGAGTGTTCTATTGTGTTTCTATTCTTTATCACAAAGTTGTGAGACAAATGCTCTATTTTCAGAAGGGTGGACTCATTCATTTTCAAGTATGAAATCTAGATATGTAGATATAATCCAACTTCTAATTTTGACTCTCAAATGTTATATCCAAACTAATAATCTTGGATGGTTCTAATAGTTTTGGTACTATAGACCCAATTATCTAGGTGAGTTATATATTTCTTCTTCTTTCTGCTAATTTAAGTATAGCTTAAAATTCATAAAGCTGAGATAAATGAAAGTTTATGGTTTAAAAAATCAGATTGTTTCTTTTTAATTTTTACATTTTTTAAAATTAAATGAATATTCTTAAAACAATATCTAAAAAGCAGCAATTCTTTTAATCATTTTATTTAAAACCAATATTAATTAGTAAAAATAAAAACCCACTTATTTATTGAATTACCACATTGTTTAACTGTGTAATTTTCATTTGTAAATGAGTTGTTATATTTTTGGGATTATTGAGACAATCTTACTCTGTAGCCAGGCAGGACTAGAGTTAGCTTTATAGCTCACCTTGGTCCAGAATTCATGATAATCTTCCTACCTCTGACTCTTGAGTGCTAGAATTATAAGTGTGAGGCACAATGCTTGGGCACAGTTTTCTTTTTACCTAGAACTATTTTAGGGTGTAGGACAATGTCTAGTTATAAACAAAACTCTAAAGAAGTCTCCAAATTTTAAAAGAACTGATATTGGTGATTTAATACAGAGCATTTTCAAATCGAAAGAGCAGAGGGCTGGAGCACAGCACTGTAAAAGAGCAGTGTTCTCACTGAGCAGCTGTATGGCTGTTTAGGCTGCATTTCAACCCAGATTCCCAATAGGAACTTGTCATCCACACTATTCACATTTGTAGGACATTTGGAAGAACTATTCTGTCCTTATTCCATGTGTTTATTTGGTGTCCAGTAAAACATATTACATTCTACTCTAGGTGAATTTAGAATTCGGTTGCAAATGCCTTGCTATATAAGTGCTTTAAAAGGCATGTAATAATCTCTTCCTAATCCAGCCCTATTTTTCCATGCAAAGAAATTAGGGATCAATGTCACTTATATGTAAAACCAAACATTGGCCTATATCTGTAATTGAATCTTATAGAATCATTAAATGAATCTTTTGGCAATAAAGCAAATATTTGAAACTTTCTTTGTGGTTATGAACAGGGATTATAAGGATTGGGTTTTGATTATCCTCAATATCCTGCTCAGTAACAATGCCAACACTACTACTGAAGTTCGTACAATCTAAACCCTTATTTACTATATCATCAAATACAGTAAACCTAATTCCTACCCAAGGGGCTATTGTTAATGTTATACCCAAGTAAAGTTCTTTGGCTGAAAGTTCTGTAGATTGACTTGTAGGAGACTGACCCATGGACATGCAGTACCAGCACACCGTCTGGGCTCATCAAATTTCCTCCTTTAGTTAATGCTACTGTCCCTGAGCACATCCATTCAGACCATATGG
The DNA here is from genome assembly GCF_963924665.1 of Micromys minutus. NCBI lineage: Eukaryota > Metazoa > Chordata > Mammalia > Rodentia > Muridae > Micromys > Micromys minutus. The sequence goes on along the minus strand of NC_137955.1, from coordinate 5,788,865 downwards.
TTCTTATTCAGTTTGTGAATGGCTTATTCAGGCAAACATCCAATGGCTGTAATAGCAATGTCAGACCCCCCAGGACTCACGAAAAGATCAGTTTTTAATTTTTTGGCCATATTTCTTATTCCATCTGCTAAATGTGCATGGAACAGTTGTGGAACATTTGTGGAACCGTGCCTCCGGGCAAGGATCCCACAACTTTTGCAGCCAGAGTTTGACGAGGTCATCATGGATCCAATCCCCTGGCCGTGTCTACACTATCGCTCAAGTGATATTTCTAACTCCTTCCTTAATAATTGTACTCAGACAACTGTGAACAGTTTTGGTTTTCTCTGCTTGCTTGAATGGCTAGACTGGGTGTAGGTTAGTTCTTACACTTTTTTGATGATGGTAGTTTTGAAACTCAAGGTTAAGCTCATAATTTGTGGATACTTCATTTGCATCTCTAAAACCCTTTGTGTGCTGTGTGGCATTTACTGTTGTTGGTTATGATGTTTAAGTCTGGCACATAACAATGCTTAGCAATGATATTGAGAAAGCCTGTTTAAAAAGCTCACTCCAATGTAATTCTATCATTCCAATATCATGTCAGTATGTAAAAGTTTGTTTGCTCTTCTATTAAGGTTCCCATTCTTTTATCAATATTCATGCAAGCACATATTAGCTCAGTATTCTGCCCACATTGACTTCTTGCTGTGATTTCTTACCAAACAATTAATTGCTCCATATTTATAAACAAGAAATTCATTTACTGGAGTAAATTAAATTGGTATTGCCTACCTCATGCTCATTGGTCTACTTCATTCCTATAGCAATGAAATTCTGATTTTTTCAATACACACAAATAATTATCAGAAAATAAATTAAAATGGAAGCACTTCAGCTATGGATTAGAAGGGCCAGTACTGGAGCCTCAATTATGGTATTAAATTGTTGTGTGGCTTTGGGTTCTTCAGTCTTTCATCAGTAAAATAATGTTAAAACAATATCTGTTCATTGGGGTTTGTCAATAGAAAAATGTAAACATGTATTTGGCATAGTTTAAGTTCCTTTAAAACAGTGTCAGTGCCATAAATATTATTGGGTATGTCACTTATATTTACATGGCTAGATTAAACTAACCACAAGGTTGATCAGGTCAAATGAGATTTCCACTTTAATTTTGTCACCAAGACTAGGCATGGCTTTTCTTTTTCTTTTTCTTTTCTTTTTCTTTTTTTTTTTTTTTTTTTTTTTTTTTTTTTTTTTTTTTTTTTTTGATCAGTCAAAATTCCGAGTCCCGAGATCTCATTTAATTTCCAAATAAACATTTAAATTTCAAATAAAAGCTCTAAGTCTAAAATCTGTATTTAGTAACAGTAAACACATATCACTTTTAATAACAAAAATTTATACAGATAAGTAGTAAAATAGTCAATGAGGAAAATGCACTCAGCTTTTTTTTTTTTTGCTTTAAAATGCAGGTTAATTTAGTTCTCTAAAGTCTTTTTTAAACTCAAACTCTCTCTCTCTCTCTCTCTCTCTCTCTCTCTCTCTCTCTCGTGTGTGTGTGTGTGTGTGTGTGTGTGTGTGTGTGTGTGTGCAAGCACAGGCATACATGATGGCCTATTGTACTAGGACTTCACACCTGAAAAGAATTATTTCACTAAGCTACTTTCAGCAATCCTTCACTTCTAAATTTTATATTGACTAGAGTCTCATTAAATTGCATAGGCTCACTTAGAACCCACAGTTCCCATGCCTAACGAATAATGACAATTACTGCCATGTGCCATTACACTTAATTTATTCATTCCTGTGGGAACTTTGGTCTATATTGGTTTCTTGTATTATTGTCCTTCTAAGTAAAAGTCAGCATTGGGTTTTTCCCACCCACAGGTTCATTCACTTTTAGGTTCATTAGTCTGTTCCTGAAACTATCCATCACCCATGCTTCTGGGAAAATGCTAAGGTGTGCTTTATATATTAGCTTTAGATGATGATATCCACCACATTGTCCTTATGATAGCACACTGTCATCTTGTGAATAAAATTGGCATCTTGATTCACAGCCATTGCTGTACTTGTAAGGTTTCTTTTCATGGATTCCAAGTTATTCTGTGGAGGGTTGTCTGGTCTGGGAGCTAGAAAGATAAACCAAAGCCCAGCAAGAAGGTTTTGAAGCCAGAGAAGTCATCATTTCAAATGCACATATTAAAATTATGCAGGCTTCATTGGAAAATGGGATTTGAAAGTCTACTAAATTAAGAATTTAAGCTTTACTAAAGTGATGGTAACACACATAATTAATCCCAGCACTTGGGAAACAGAGGTAGGCAGATCTCTGTGAGTTCAAGGCTAGCCTAGTATACAGAGCAAGGTCCAAAACACCCAAGGGTACACAGAGAAACAGTGTCCTGAAGAGCAAAACAACACACAATGTAAGCCATTAAGAAGAAAATGTATTTCTGCACCATTTTATTCACACTGCTATAGGTCTGTTTATTTTTATTCATGTTTAAGAATAATTCTGACTTTATTTACTTAAATAACTTAAATTCAATATTGTCAACTTAACCTTGTAAATGTTTTCTGAGCATCCTCCAAATTTGTAATTTCTAAGAAATATCAGTCTTCATCATATATATGCATATAATCCTATGATGTGATAGTTAAAGGCCTGCTACCATGCACAGCATATACACAAAAAGATATTTAAATGTGTTTATTGCATAAGTGATTAATGACCTTGAGCCATGTATGTTTAAATATTCATGGTATAAATACTAAGATTTGAAGATTATATAACTTTTAGAACATTTTTCAGAAGATGTTTACACACTGTCTTTGTAGAGCTAAGATTCAAAACCAAGGTCTTATGAATGCTAGGCAACTATTCTATATCTGAGTTACATCTCTAGGTCATGAATATTTAAAGACAAATATTCTTCTGCTTAAAAAATGAATTAAAAAGAAAAATCCATCAAGACTATTGATAATGCTATTCTAGGAGAAGAGAAACTGTGATTCAGGCCAGACCATGAAAAGAACAGTCAATCAGTGAATGGCTAATAAAGCAACAGATCCCCATTGCGGCTTCCTCCCTCACTTGTACATTTCTTTGCAGATGGATGTAAATTGCTACTTGTCCTTGACAAAAACTGGCAGGTCCAAAATAAACTTAGACTGTTGTTTCAAGAATGTGGTTCCTAATATTTTCTATTACTTCAGTGAAAAAAAAGCAAAAGAAAGAATTTTTGTAGTGTATGAAGGTCTCTGTATTTTTATTGGCTACTTACAAATCTTAAAAAAAAAACCTAATCCTTTAAAAATGGCCTTACCAATTCTTATATTTAGCATAATTTACCAACATTTCCAAACCCAGCATGGAAAAGCCATCAACATGGCACTAGGTCATGGGTCCTGAATGAAGCCGTCAGCAAGAATTAATAAACTGTGACAGCTGCCCAAAAACTTTTACTCTTTTTATTTAACTGTCCCACTGCAAGCTGAAATTCAATGTGATCTTTGTTGAAAGTAGTCAAGCTCATGTGGAAGAAAGCAGAACAGAGAAGAGATGACAAGTATTAGTTATAAATTCACTACATAGAATAATTTCTAGAATTATGTATATAACAATTCCAGAGAATTTTTATAGCACGATATAACTATTTTTTTCTATCTGTTTGAGCAGTTCTTTTTTCTGTGGTGCTGAAGGTTGAGCCCAGACCTTCATATATTTTAGGAAAGTGCTCAACAATTCAGTCATACCCAGCCCTGAATGAACAGTCTTTAGAGATGATGTGTTTAAAAATCAGACTAATATAAGGCAAGATTATCTAACCGTAATTTCCATGTCCAAAAGTGCTTTATTTTATTTTATTATTATTCTTTTATATGAAGCTGACACAGAAAACTTAACTCCTTGCATTTCATAAGTAATGCACACTTGTAGATATAAAGATAGGACAACTACCACTTGATTAGAAATATATTATTTCAAAGAACATCTTAAATGATGTAGATTTCCAGTGTGTGTACATCAGCAGCAGAAATTGATCAGTTTAATCTGTGTGCCAAACAATAAAAAAATCACTTGTACTTACTCCTTTCTCAATATTCCCAGTCTGACACAGTGTCCCCTCAGCAGCTGGAATACTGTTGGTGACACAGCGGTTGCTTTTGCTGAGGCACCAGAGCTCTCTACACACTTCCTAGGAAAGACGGCAAAGCAAGTTGATCAGGGATAGCGGGTGAGCACATGTGTACTTCTTGCATACAGCACACAGTTATTCAACATCACTTGCTGCTATTGGAAAGAGTACACAGGGTATTGCTCTCAGAGGGTCAGTTACTCAGTGGAAAGACCAATTAAACTTTGATCTAGTCTTGTCTCAGTAGATAAAGAGTATTGTATTCTTTAACACTAATGGAGATCTTTTCATAAAAACATACAGATATCATTAATAAGAGAGAATAGCAAAAAAGAATATAGAGACTTTTTTAGGCATAACAATTACTAACAAAGCATTTTCAAGTAAATGATTCCTTATATAACTTCAAATAAAAATTATTTTTAAAATTTGGTATGAGGACACTGTAGAGCAGGTAAGAATTTAACATACAAATGTAAATAAATATAAAATACATTTCTGAGTCATTTCTAAACCTTGTATGTCTAAGCATTATATAGAAATATTACTTTCAACTTATCACAATGACAGGAAAACTTTCATAAAATACTGCTGTTTATGACATTTTAGGTATGCACAGCCATCTTTTCTCCTTCCTTACTAGTTTCCAGTTTCCTGACTCAACAGAATTATGAAATTTTTCTAATACTGACACTATAAAATATTATGTTGTTATAAGATTCTAAATTATCTATGTCCAAATAATGTCTCTGTGAACTGTTTTACTTATTTTTTAGAATAACTTTAAATAAAAATATTCAAAAATTCTATTCTTTTACATGTGATTATCAGTTAATATCACCATAATTGATTTGAACTAGAAATATGAATCAAAATATATTTGCAGTAATATACAATAAAATGCAGATAAATTAGTATATGGCACTTAATCCATTCGCCCTTATGTCTCAAGCAATGTTCTAACTCTGCAGACACAAAAGAAACCATGTGACAGAGACAGAATTGAGACGCAAAGCAGGATAAGATGGAAAAGGATGACTATTCAAACAGAATTGCCCACATTTACTTTACATTGCTAGAACTCTCTTGGATTTCTATTGGGGATGTCCTCTATCAATCAGGAGGTGATATACAATATATATTAGGGCTTAAAATGCTTAAAATTTGGGCGCTAGAGAAATGGCTTAGCCATTAACATACAGGCATGCATCAAAACACTCATATATACAATATAGAAATTAAACTTAAAATTTTAAATATACTTAAAATTGTAATCTCTATTTAGAAACTAGTGAGCAAAAATGAAAACATTAGAAGAGCATCTTTGTTAAATATTATATATTCCTATATTAGAAGAGATCATAATATCAACCTAAAATGCTCCTTTTATATTGAAACTAAATAAATATACTTCCTTGTTCTTCTTACAATCTATTTTTCAGTTCATACTTTTAATTTAATGTTTTCAAATAATAGGGCTGCTACTATTTAAAGGTTTAAAACACTAACCACGTGTCAAAAGTCTATACAAATTCAAACATGTTCACAGAGACATATCTAATAGAGCAATATAGTTAAAATGCAGAAAATAAACTTATCTCTAAACAAGAGTTCTAATATCCTATTCTTTGTTAGGTCTAAATCTTACTTTAGGCAAAGGTGAAGAAGCCTAAAGTGTACTTTATGCATAACTATACAATGAGAATTTTACTATTGAAGAAGACAATACTCAGAGCATCCATTAGTAGAACATACAGTTTAGTTGTATTATAGAAACACTACTGTCTAACAGCATCTTTGGAAAACTTCTCTACACAAAGTGGCTGATAACTATGGTAATTTTCTTCACAGTTGTAATATCAAGAATGACGATACAGCTTTCTCCAATGTTTGAAAGACAAATTTCTGCATTTCTTAGGAGCTTGTTCTTTTTTGGCTTCCTGAAGATTGACAATTTGCTGGGGAACTTATCACACAGTATTACAGGAAGGAAAGGGTTACAGATCTACACTGGACAATACAGTTGAATGGTTGAAGTAGTCACAGAGATCACTGAACACTTTTACAACAGACTTCACAATTGGCATTTAATCTTGAATAAGAATTTTGATATTGGATTTAGGAAGATACAGTCAATATACAGGAAAAGTTCATTTCACACCAAGTTAGAAGTACTAGAATATAGAAAATATATTTCAATAAGCCAGTTTCCTTTGCATAGGAATATTGATTAATAAATAAACTCTTCCATGAAAGTTTTAAGCTGTGATGAAGTTAACTGCAGGCTGAAAGTTTTGTATCTCTTGAGAAATTTCTATAAAGCAAAGATCATATTGTCAAATTACTTTTCCTAAATGAAGTACATAGTGATAGGTACAATCAGTGGATGGGAATAATGTTGTTTTTCCTCAGTTTAGCTCTGGAGCAACATTTTCTTGCATGTGTTTTTTACTCCTAACAGAAGTTCAAGTTTATCATGATTAATTTCATTAACTTCTCTAGCTGAGCACATCATTACCTCTGTGCTAGGGTTTACTCTAGTATTTAACTCTCACTTTGGGAACACTAAGGAAAAATGAGGTATTGTGGTGGTCCTTAGGTTTAAGGAAGGAAAAAATATCAAAAGCTCCTAGAAGAGCACTTGAGTTAATAGTGAGTGAATGCGAATCTTTAATTTCATGGGTTCAGGTACAGTCTGGAGAGCGAGTGCCTGGTAATAAAAAGAGGAACAGCGACACTGCACATATTTGAGAACCTAGCACATAAGAAACAAATATTAACATTAAAAGTGAATACTTGCATGTGGAATCACAGGGACCAGGGAAACTTGTGCTTTTAATTTCTCTGATAAAACTAGAGAAACAACATCAATACAGTCCATATTTGTCATGACACTTTCTTTTCTCTATGTGTATCTATTCACCACTTGAATGATTGGTACCCACAGAGAACAGAACAGTGAATCATGTCCTAAGAAACTAGTTACAGATAGTTGTGAAACTCTGTTTGGTTACTGGGAATAAAATCTGGAACTTCTGCAAGAGCAGCCAGCTCCCTTAACCACTGAGCAATCTCTCTAGCCCTGACACCACTCCCCCACCATTTTAATAGATCATAATAATTTCTTAGGTTTTATTCTCCTTTCCTTTGTTAGTGTTAACCTGAGACTATAATTCAGAAGGCAGAATCAATATGCTTAAAGCATGCTTTAAAAATGGTTCCTATAACCAAAACGAAAAGTTGGCAATCATACCTTATACTGCCAATTTTGGGACAGAAAATTTTCTTGCCTCCTAAAAGTTTGTCCAACACCCACTATCCACATGTGTTGGTTAATGTTCATTTAGACAGATATGTTCTTGCCAGTGTTGTGAATCCAATTTCTGTTTTGACACAAATCCTTTAGTAATTAGCTAGGCAAAGAATTCTTTTCCCTATTTTTCTGAACGTATACTTAATTTATCCTCATTTTAATTGAACATACAATTCTAAACTGACATTACTCTTACCTTAGCATTTGAAAATATTATGATCACCTGTAACTCCAATGTTTTATTTAAGTGCTTTCAAGGATGTGAAGATTTATTTTAGAGCTCTATCTGTTGTTTTTGTTTTTTAATCTACCTCAGATTCAAGCTCTGAGAATTTGTAGTTTTCTTTGATCTTGGTTTCTTTAAAATACATCTGTCTTGCCCTTCCTTGTGCCTATTCAACATAAATTGGACCTTCTCTTTTTAAGTGCATGTCTCTTATCTGTCGAAGTTTGTTTATCTTACCTTTGGAGACATGATGGCTGGCTTCATGTTCACTATCTGCTTGTGCTGTTTGTCAGTCATAGTCAGTCTGCCTTCGATGAGAGAATTTTTGGTGTGTCACCATGCTATAGCTTTTGAGTTAGAGCAGCACAGTGAAGTGCTTTTGTTTCTGTCACCTATTTTGAGGTTTCATTCCACCAGCTCACAATTTGATTTATCTGTTCTGTAGCAGGTAGTTGATAAAATTTTTGCTTTGTTCCCTCATGAGGTACAAGGGAGTGCTCCAATCTCTTAAAGTAAGTTACTTTTCACCCAAAAATATATCAGCTCAACTAAAGCCCTACTGGCATCCCCCCCCACCCCCCGCATCCCAATCTCCCAGTTCTTCCTTGTTTAAATTTGCAGCTCATTGCTCTTCTTACAGATGTAGACCTGTGAGGGCATTTGCATGCAATAGAGATCTCTTTAATAAAAACTGAGACTAAAACCCATTCGGCTACCTGGATTTTTTTAAATTAACACGAAACAGGCAGTAATCTGGTAAGTAGCCATGCCTAAAGCCCTATTGCAGTGAACTCAGTAAACTTATCTTTAAAAATTAATATTAAAGGTGTATCTTTTCACTGTTTCTTTATTTGTTCTCATGAATTCAATGTAATCTGGGTTTTAGACATGAAGCTACCAACCCATTTACTATGACCAATAAAGAAACTGCTTTCTATAGTATTTCAAGTTGTCTTTTAGGTCTTTATATGTCTCATGATTCCCCTATGAGAAGTTTGCCAGCTACCTTGAAATCCTATTTCAAACAATGCATAACTGCTCACATTGAAAGAAACTTCAGCCTTTTACTATGGTGGCTCATTGATAGTAATTGTACAAGAGTCTTAGTGTCAACATCCTATCAGTAGCATCACCAATACCTATTTGCAATACCATCAGTGTCTTTCTGCAAAAAAAGATGGTCAATAAGAGAAGCAAAGGCCCAAGAAGGTCAGGAAGAGAATAAGAAAAAAGAAACTGAGAAAACTAACCCTATAACCTAGTTTAAGTCTGGGGATCTAAGCAGAAAAGGGAAGATATCCTCACTTAGCCTTTGAAGACAGTAATCCCACTGAGAAGGAAACTTATGTGAGAGATCTTAGCAAGGGAATAAAACCAACAAACACAATTTAAAAATTATAGTAATTAAATAGTTATAAAAAATGAAAGGAAACCTGGAAGTCAACAGTCAATGCAAAAGTACTGAACTTTAAGCCTACTTAAGACTTTGGTACTAGGATTTGTCTTGGAATTTGGGGAAAATAAAAACCAAAGCAAGCTTGTATCAGTTATATGTCAAGTAAACATATTTGTTTGGATTCCAGAGATTAATGAAGTACTAAGATATTTCAGTGTCTTTTACTATATAAGTCCATATTAAAACTACACTGTGCAGTTTGCCTTAAAATACATGTATATTTATCTTAAGATATTAAAGAGAAACAACTCTATTTCTCTTAATAAACTCTTACATATTTAATAAATAAAATTTTAATAATTAATCTGTATATTTTCTTTGAAAATTAGACATTGCTGTGAGTTTTAATTTTTTTAAATTATTTTATTAGATATTCTTTTTATTTACAGTTCAAGTGTTATCCCCTCCTCCTCTCCCATCCCCCATCCCCCTCCACTTGCTTCCATAAAGGTGCTCCCTCTCCCAATCACCCTCTCTACTTCAGTGCCTTGACATTCCCCTAAACTGGGAAAACATGCCTTCACTGGACAAAGGCCTCTCCCCCCATTCATGTCAGACAATGCCATCCTCTGCTACATATGCAACTGGAGCCATGAGTCTCTCCATGTGTGCTCAATGGTTGGTGTTTTAGTCCATGGGAGTTCTGGAAGGTTAGGTTGGTTGATAATGTTGCTATTCCCATGAGGTTGCAAACCCTTTCATCTCCTTTAGTCCTTTCTCTAGTTCTTTCATTTCTTTCTTCCTTTTTTTTTTCTTTCTTTTTTTTTAACTTCTTAAAGTCTTCGAATTGTTTCTTGGGTAATCAGGGCTTTGGGGGGCTAGTATCTGCTTATCAGTGAGTGCAAACCATGTGTGTTCTTTTGTGACTGAGTTATTTCACTCAGGATGAAAGTCTCTAGTTCCATCCATCTGCCTAGGAATTTCATAAAGTCATTGTTTCTAATAGCTGAGTCTCAGTCCATTGTGTAAATGTACCACACTTTCTGTATCCATTCCTCTGTTGAAGGAATCTGAGTTTTTCCAGCTTCTGGCTATTATAAATAGGGCTGCTGTGAACATGACAATGTTTTTGTAGAGAATAAAAACAGCATTAGCTTTAAAAGTAAACATAAAGCGAACAAACTGTGACCCAAGCTACTAGGACTCGCTTCCTGCAAACTTTTCTCATATCTATCTCAATATGGCTTTCAGTATTTCAGTTACATTATCTTCCAGTTTGTCTGCATCTGTTTTTGAAAACTGTTCAGAATCCAACATATTAAAAAATACTATTACAATACAAACAATTTTTAATGATAAAGTAATGACTTAAATATTAATTTGTAGTGATAAAATAATAAACAGAGGGGATAATGTATGAAAGTATTAAAAACTGTAGTCTGTAGACAATAAGACCATATTGCTGAAGACAACAAACTCTTTGGATACAGTACACAGAGAGAGCACGGTGAAAGTAAGCTGAAGCTTCCCTTTTGGCTGGGGTTCTCAGCACAGGGAAATGCTACACTGCTGAGGTAGTGGGTAGAAAAGTCATCCACAAACATCTAAAATCACAGAACAGTAATAATTTCTAAGCAAGATAAGCTCCCATTGTGGCATGACATAATTTTTTGAGGGTAAACAGCTGCTTCTCTTTTGAACCTAACTCCTGCTCTATGTGAGAAATGAGTAGCTGCAAGAATGCTGTTACAAGCCCTACAATGGGGAAGAACAAGTTCTAAATGCAAGTCATACAGACTCCAGTAGGGAAGGGAGCAGAAAGCAAAGTGAAAATAAATACTATATTAGAAAGTAATAAATATAGGCTAGAAAGTTGTCTCAGTGGTTAAGAGCATTGACTGCTCTTCCAAAGGTCCCGAGTTCAGTTTCCAGTAACCACATGTTGGCTCACAACCAACTGTAATGGGATCTGATGCCCTCTTCTGGTGTGACTGAAGACAGCTATAGTGTACTCGCATAAAACAAATAAATAAATCATTTAAAAAAGAGGAAGTAATAAATACTAATGACAGGCAAGGAAGAACTATAGGACTTATACATGTGAATTCAAAAACACGAATAAGTTTATGTAAGGTTATCAAGGAATGCATCATTAAATTAAAAGTAATCAAATTAGCAAAGCAATTACTGAATAATAATTTCATAATAATAACACAATATGACCCAGAATTACTGGAAAAAAATTTTGTATAATGATCAAACAGTAGGCCTTTCTCAAGGGACTTTTCCCTTGGCATAGAGTTAAAAAATGATGTGAACCACTGTGTGGCTCAGAGTTTTCCTGCACTATCAAAGTGCAGAAGGTTCACCTCCTTCTGTGAGTGTAGCAGCTCTTCAGGAACAGAACCACAAAGAACAGATATTCACAGAAAAAATGGGAACACTTATGGAATTTCTTCCATGTGCCCAGTAAATGAAAGGAACATAGAATCTTTTTACTTGCTCTTGCTATCTGAAGTTTACAGAACAATTAAACTGTTATTCACTGAAAAAGTGTTCCAAAAATGAATAAAATGTACTGATTTCAAAATGACACTATAGGTAAAAATAAATGCTGAATAGATCATTTTAATTTAAAATACTCAGTTAAATATTTTATGTTCCATTTCAAAACCATGTGCTAGAAAATGTGTTCTCATTTGTGGATAAAAATACTTTGTTTAAAGCTAGAATATCATTCAATTTTATATTAAGATAAATAGTTAGAATTTATACCATACTACTAAGGATTTGTGAAATAGCTCCATATAAACGATGACAATATTCACATATAATTAAATTATACACAAATTAAATTAGGCTATGATGCCTATAAAACTGGTGTGGCTTAAATCTACCTACAGGTTAATAATCATCCCTTCACAGTTAATAATAAATTATATACTAAGTATCATTGATCTTACACTATTAAGTGTTATCTGGAAACTATGCTTTGGATATGATTTAAAGTGACAGAATGAAAAAATAAGGAGTAAAGTCTGAAAAAGCCCTAATCTAAAGATTACCCACATATATCACATAAGCCTATATATAAATTCCCTTCCATGTTTAAACATTATTGTTGCAATATGCTTTCTACATACATAGTTTTATGATTATTGTTTAATTAAAAAAGACTATTAAAAATGAAAAAAACTGTCTGGTATTGGTACAGAGACAGGCAGGTAGACACGTGGAATAGAATTGAGGACCCAGAAATGAACCCTTACAACTATGGTCACTTGATCTTTGACAAAGAAGATAAAAACATTCAATGGAAAAAGAACAGCCTCTTCAACAATGGTGCTAGGTCAACTGGCAGACAGCATGCAGAAGAATGCAAATCGATCCTTTTTTATCTCCTTGTACAAAGCCTCTCAAGGCCAAGTGGACCAAAGATCCCCACAAAAAGCCAAGTACACTGAAACTAATAGAACAGAAAGTGGGAAGAGCTTAGAACACATGGGAACAGGGTAAATAACCTGAAAAGAACACCAATGGCTTATGCTCTAAGATCAAGAATCGACAAATGACACCTCATGAAATTGCAAAGCTTATGTAAGGCAAAAGACACTGTCAAAAGGTAAAAACGGCAACCAACGGATTGGGAAAAGATCTTTACCAATCCTACAACTGATAGAGGGCTAATATCCAATATATACAAAGGACTCAAGAAGTTAGACTCTAGAGAATCAAGTAATCCTATTAAAAATGGGGTACAATGCGGTGACTTCAGGACGCAGAGCAGAGCCTGGCCCATCTGCCACCCGGAACGGCGGCTCGAAGAGGCTGAGCAACTGGTGGGTGGGAGACCTGGGCTGCCAGGGAGCAGAGAGATCTCTGCAGAGTGCACACGGAAAGTGCACCCCCTGCCTTGCCCTGCCCTGCCCTGCCTGATCCAGCGACCAGGAACAGAAATTCGGAACTTCTGTTTCCATCCGGCGGCAACTTCAGGACGCAGAGCGGAGCCTGGCCCATCTGCCACCCGGAACGGCAGCTCGTAAAGGCTGAACAACTGGTGAGTGGGAGACCTAGGCTGCTGGGGAGCAGAGGGATCTTTGCGGAGTGCACACGGAAAGTTCACCCCCTGCCTTGACCTGCCCTGTCCTGCCTGATCCAGTGACCGGGAACAGAACTTAGGAACTTTTGTTTCCACCCGGAGGAGACTTCAGGAGCAGAGCGGAGCCTGGCCCATCTGCCACCCGGAACGGAGGCTCGTAGAGGCTGAGCAACTGGTGGGTGAGAGACCTGGGCTGCCAGGGAGGAGAGAGATCTCTGCGGAGTGCACAGAGAAAGTGCACCCCCTGCCTTGCCCTGCCCTCCCTGCCTGATCCAGCGACCAGGAACAGAACTTTGTAACTTCTGTTCCCACACAGCAACTCTGAGGCATAGAACAGGGCTCGACTCATCTGCCACCTGGACCAATGGAGATCCAAGGAAACAGAACAGATACAAGGGAGAGGCAAGAACATATCACTGACAACAAAATGGCAAGATGAAAGCGAAAGAATATATCCCAAGGAAACCAAGACAACCTGGCAACACCAGAACCCAGCTCTCCCATAAAAGCAAACATCGGAATTCCAAACACTCCAGAAAAGGAAGACGCAGACCTGAAATCATACCTCAAGATGCTGATAGAGATACGTAAACAAGAACGGGAGGAAAAACAAAAAGATTCAGAAGCTTTTAAAGAGGAAACAAGAAAAACACTCAAAGAACTCAAAGAACTAGAGGAAAACAGAATCAAAGAGATGAAGGATTGGAAGAGAAAATTTAAAACGGAAATTGACACAATAAAGAAAACACAAAAAGAGATAATCCTAGAGGTAGAACACCTAAAAAAGAAATCAGGAGTCACAGAAGCAAGCATTTCCAATAGATTACAAGAGATGGAAGAGAGAATCTCGGGGGCAGAAGACAACATTGTAAACATAGACAAAACAGCCAGAGAAGATGCAAAGAACAAAAAGCTCCTAACCCAAAATGTCCAGGAAATCAAGGACACAATGAGAAGACCGAACCTAAGGATAATCAGAATAGAAGAGGGAGAAGAGTATCAACTAAGAGGCACAGTAAATATCTTCAACAAAATCGTGGAAGAAAACTTACCTACCCTCAATAATAAGATGACCACGAGCATAAAAGAAGCCTTCAGAACTCCAAATAGGTGGGACCAGAAAAGAAATACCTCCCGACACATAATAGTAAAAACATCAAGTGCCCAAAGCAAAGAAAGAATACTGAAAGCAGTAAGGGAAAAAGGTCAGGTAACATATAAAGGCAGGCCAATCAGACTCACACCCAATTTCTCACCAGAGACTATGAAAGCTAGAAGAGCCTGGACAGACATCATGCACACCCTAAGAGAGCACAAGTGCCAGCCCAAGCTGCTATACTCAGCAAAACTATCAATCACCATCGATGTAGAGATGAAGATATTTCAAGACAAATCAAAATTTACACAATATCTGACCACAAACCCAGCACTACAACGAATTATAGGTGGAAAACCCAATACAGTGAGGGAAAATACAGCCTAGTAAAAACAAGAAAACTCCTAAACAAGAAAACTAAAAAAAGAAAAAGACACAGACACAACTCAACCCACAAAAGCAATAATGGCAGGAAACAGAAACAACTATTCCTTGATATTTATTAACATAAATGGACTCAACTCCCCAATAAAGAGACAAAGGCTATCTGACTGGATACATAAACAAAATCCAGCCTTTTGCTGCATACAGGAAACTCATCTCAGAGACAAAGACAGACACTATCTCAGAGTTAAAGGGTGGGAAAAAAACTTCCAAGCAAACAGCTCCAAGAGCAAGCTGGAGTGGCTATTCTAATATCGAATAGAGTAAATTTCCAACCAAAAGTTATCAAAAAAGAGAAGGAAGGACACTTTTTACTCATTACCGGGGAAATCTGTCAGGAGGAACTCTCAATCCTTAACATATATGCTCCAAATAAAAAAGCACCCACATTCATAAAAGAAACCCTACTAAAGCTCAAAAAATACATTTCACCCCACACAATAATAGTGGGAGACCCCACTCTCACCAATGGACAGATCATGGAAACAGAAACTGAACAAGGACACTGAAAAACTAGCAGAGACTTTGAACCAACTAGAATTAATAGATATATACAGAGCATATTATCCTAAAGGAAAGAATACACCATCTTCTCACCACCCCATTAACCTTCTCGAATATTGACCACATAATTGGACACAGAGCAAGCCTAAATCGATATAAGAAGATTGAAATATTCCCATGCATTTTCTCAGATCACCATAGTCTACGGCTGGTCTTTAACAACAACAAAGACAACAAAAAGCACACATACACATGGAAACTAAACAACGCTCTGTTAAAGGATAGCAGGGTCAAAGAAGAAATAAAAAAAGGAATTAAGGATTTTCTAGAATTCAACAAAAACGAAAACACAACATACCCAAACCTATGGGATGCAATGAAAGCAGTACTGAGAAGAAAACTCATAGCCCTAAGTGCTTCCAAAAAGAAACTGAAGAAAGCTCACATCAGCAACCTGACAGCACAGCTAAAAGCCCTAGAACAAAAGGAAGCAGATATACCGAAAAAGAGCAGACTGCAAGAAATAATCAAAATTAGGGCAGAAATAGACCAAATAGAATCAAAAAGAACCATTGAAAATATCAACAAAACCAAGAGTTGGTTCTTTGAGAAAATCAACAAGATTGATAAACGCCTAGCCAGACTAACTAGAGGGCAAAGAGAGAGTATCCAAATTAACAAAATCAGAAAGGAAAGTGGGGACATAACAACTGAAACTGAGGAAATTCAAGAAATCATCAGATCCTACTACAAAAACTTATACTCCACAAAATTGGAAAATCTGGAGGAAATGGACAAATTCCTAGACAGATACAAGATCCTAAAATTAAACCAGGACCAAATAAACCATCTAAATAACCCTATAACACCTAAAGAAATAGAAGAAGTCATCAAAAGCCTCCCAACAAAAAAAGCCCAGGTCCTGACAGGTTCAGTGCAGAATTTTATCAGACATTTACTGGGGATATAACACCAATACTCGCCAAACTATTCCAAAAGATAGAATCAGATGGAATACTACCTAACTCATTTTTTGAGGCTACAATAACCCTCGTAACTAAACCACACAAAAATACTCAACAAAATCCTGGCAAACCGAATCCAAGAACACATCAAAATGATCATTCATCATGACCAAGTAGGCTTCATCCCTGGGATGAAGAGATGGTTTAATATAAGGAAATCCATCAACGTAATCCACCATATAAACAAACTCAAAGATCAAAATCACATGGTCATCTCACTAGATGCTGAGAAATCATATGACAAAATCCAACACCCCTTCATGTTAAAAGTCCTGGAAAGAACAGGAATCCAAGGTCCATACCTAAACATAATAAAAGCAATATACAGAAAACCAACAACCAACATCAAACTGAATGGCGAGAAACTTGAAGCAATCTCACTAAAATCAGTGACTCGACAAGGCTGCCCACTCTTCCCCTACCTATTCAACATAGAACTGGAAGTCCTAGCTGGAGCAATTAGACATCAAAAGAAGATCAAAGAAATACAAATCGGAAAGGAAGAGATAAAAACATCACTCTTCGCCGTTGACATGATACTGTACTTGAGTGACCCCAAAAATTCCACCAGAGAACTCCTACAGCTGATACACAAGTTCAGCAAAGTGGCTGGATACAAAATTAACTCGAACAAATCAGTAGCCTTCCTATACTCAAAGGACAAACATGTGGAGAAAGAAATTGGGGAAAAGGTACCCTTCACAATCATCACAAAAACTATGAAATACCTTGGTGTGACTCTAACTAAGCAAGTGAAGGATCTGTATGACAAGAACTTCAAACCTCTAAAGAAAGAAATTGAGGAGGATCTCAGAAAATGGAAAGATCTCCCATGCTCATGGATTGGAAAGATCAACATTTAAAAAATGGCCATCCTACCAAAAGCAATCTACAGATTCAATGCAATCCCCATCAAAATTCCAACCCAGTTCTTCATGGAATTGGAAAGATCAATGTGCAATTTCATATGGAATAACAAAAGACCTAGAATAGCGAAATCCATCCTCAACAACAAAAAAACATCTGCGGGAATCACTATCCCTGACCTCAAGCTATATTACAAGGCAATTGTGCTGAAAACTGCATGGTACTGGTACAGAAATAGGCATGTGGATCAATGGAATAGAATAGAAGATCCAGAAATGAGCCCTCATGTATATGGTCACCTGATTTTTGACAAAGGAGCAGTAAACATTCAATGGAAAAAGGACAGCCTATTCAACAAATGGTGCTGGTCCAACTGGCACTCAGCATGCAAAAGAATGAAAATAGACCCGTTCTTATCTCCTTGTACAAAGCTCAAGTGTAAGTGGATCAAAGATCTCCACATTAAACCAGATACACTGAAACTATTAGATGAGAAAGTAGGGAAAACCTTAGAACACATAGGTACAGGAGAAAATTTCCTGAACAAAACACCAATGGCTCAAGCTCTAAGGTCAAAGATTAACAAATGGGACTTAATGAGATTGCAAAGTTTCTGTAAGGCTAAGGACATAGTCAAGAAAACAAAACAGCAACCAACAAAATGGGAAAAGATCTTTACCAACACCACATCAGATAGAGGCCTAATATCCAAGGTGTACAAGGAACTCAAAAAGCTAGACACCAGAGAATCAAATAACCCTATTAAAAATGGGGTACAGAGCTAAACAAAACGTTTTCAGTTGAGGAACACCGAATGGCCGAGAAACATCTGAGGAAGTGCTGGACATCCTTAGCCATCAGGGAAATGCAAATCAAAACAACCCTGAGATTCCACCTCACACCAGTCAGATTGGCCAAGATCCAAAACTCAGATGACAGCAGATGCTGGCGAGGCTGCAAGCTAATACAACCACTCTGGAAATCTGTCTGGCGATACCTCAGAAAATTGGATATAGTACTACCTGAAAACCCAGCTATTCCACTTCTGGGCATATACCCCAGAGACACTTTAATACACAACAAAGATATATGCACCACAATGTTCATAGCGGCTCTATTTATAATAGCCAGAAGCTGGAAGGAACCCAGATGTCCTTCAGAAGATGAATGGATATAAAATTTGTGGTACATATACACAATGGAATACTACTCAGCCACCAGAAACAATGACTTAACCAAATTCTTAAGAAAATGGCTGCATCTAGAGAATATCATCCTGAGTGAGATAACCCAGTCACAAAAGAACAGACATAATATGCAGTCACTGATAGTGGGATGCTAACCCCAGAGGCTTGCACTCCTTCAGAAACAACTCACAGACTGTATGAAGTCCAAGAAATAAAGAAAACAAAAAAATATATATATTTACAAACAAGAAAACTCTGACTATTTCCATGCTGCATTTTGTTTTGCATGTACTTTATGCTTATTGTAACTATTGGGTTTTCAATGCGTACTGTCGGGCCCTTGAAAAAAATCAAGTACTGACTAAAAAATATATTCCCATGGTTTTATGTAAAAATTATTTTAATGTCTGAAAAAACAGTACTGACAAAAAAGTATAATTTTAAGCAAAAAATGTTTAAAATCTGTACATTTATCTTTGTTTTGTAAAATAAAGTCGTTTAAAAAAAATGGGGTACAAAGTTTACACAGATACTTCTCAACTGAGGAATACGGAATGGCTGAGAGGCTCCTAAGGAAATGCTCAACATCCCTAGTCATCAGGGAAATGCAAATCAAAACAACCCTGTGATTCCACCTCACACCCATCAGAATGGCTAAGACCAAAAACACAGGTGAGAACACATGCTGGCAAGGATGTGGAAAAAGAGGAACACTCCTCCACTCTTGGTGGGGTTGTAAACTGGTTCAACCACTCTGGAAATTAGTGTGGCGGTTTCTCAGAAAATTAGACATAGCACTACCTATAGTCCCAGCTATTCGACTTCTAGGAATATACCCAAAAGATGCTCCAACATATAACAAGGACACATGCTCAACAATGTTCATAGCAGCCTTATTTATAATAGCCAGAAGCTGGAAAGAACCCAAATGTCCTTCAACAGAGGAATGGATACAGAAAGTGTGGTACATTTACACAGTGGAGTACTACTCAGGTATTAAAAATGAGTTCATGAAATTTCTAGTCAAATGGAAGGAACTATCATCCTAAGTGATGTAACATAGTCACAAAAGAGCAGTCATGGTATATATTCACTTATAAGCGGATCTAGTTTCCCCAGCCCCCCAAAAAGCTCAGAATACCCAAGAAAACATGCACAGAACTTATGAAGCTCAAAAAGAAAAAAGACCAGAATGTGGATGTGTCAGTCTTTCTTAGAAGGAAGAACAAAACAGGGGAGGAAATACAAGGTCCAATAGTGGATCAGGGATTGAAGAAAAGATCCACAGAGGCTGCCTCACCTGGAGAATCAACCCCTATGCAGCCACAAACCCAAGTACTATTGCTGATGTCAAGAAGTGCTTACTGAAAGGAACCAGATATTGATGGCTCCTCAGATGCTCTCCCAGAGTCATATAGATACAGATGAGGATGCTTACAGCTAAACATCAGACTGAACACTGGAACCCAATGAAAGAGCTAGAGAAAGGACTGAAAGTGCTGAAAGTTTGCAACCTCATGGGAAGAACATCATCAACCAGCCAAGGCATTTGAGGGTGAATGGGAGAAGGAGCACCTTCATAGAAGCAAGTTGACTGGGAGGAGGGAAGGGAGTGGGGCCAGGGTATAGCATTTGAAATGTAAATCCAGGAAATATCCAATAAAATTGAAATAAAATAAAATAAACCTTTTAAAAATGGTTTGAGATTCTACAGAGCTTTCTAGGAGTCACCATCGAACTGGGGCTCCACTTCATGAGGAGACACCAAGGTCTGACACTATTAGTGATGCTATGATGTGCTTACAGACAGGATCCTAGCATGACTAGGCCCAACGCGTACCTGATACTCACACTCAACCATTTGACAGAAGTCAAGGACCCCGATGGTAGAATGAAAGGCGGAGGAAGCAGAAGAAAAGGTGGACCCCTAGGAAATCCAGCATTCTCAACTAACTGGACTCCTGGGAGCACGTGACATTAAGCCATCAACCAAGCAGCATACACGGGCTAGTCCGAGGTCCCTGACTCACATATTCACCAGAGGACTGCCTGTTCTGGCCTCAGTGAGAGAGACTTTAGGTCCCAGGGAGGGGAGAGGGCTGGTGGGGTGAGCATCCTCTCTGAGTCGGGGGGAGGAAGAATGGAATAAGGAACTGTGGGAAGGGGAACCAGAAGGGAGGGCAACGGCTGCATTGTAAATAAACTTTTAAGGAAATTAAAAATGTTTGAGGAATCATCAACAAAAAAAAAAAAAAAAAAAAGGAAAGGAGAGGAAACATCTACAATATTTCTTATTAACAAAATGACTCTACCTAGATGAAGCAGACATGACAGACTCAAAGCTTTATGTGTTTTTAATCTTGGAGTGCACAAATCATGCATGGTACATCAACGGAGTGTGCAGTATCTCAGAAAAAGGCACTACATATCAGTTAAATATCACTACACATTACTTACCGACTACATTATGCAAATATATTCTACTATGATATTCTGTTCTTTGTATTTAAATTTATCATCCATTTTATCCTGGTAAAAGTTATGAATAGTTTGAAAACAAAAGTAGACCTTATGGAATGAAAACTGCAAAACTGTGAACCAAATAAAAATACCCAACTGTGATTACCATGCATATAACTGAATGCATATACTAGAATTCACTAAAACCATGGATCTGGACATTGGTAAGCTCTAGACTACTACATAAAGGCAAAGGTAAAAGGAATGCAAAAATCTAGCCCTTAGAAGTATGGTTCATTCTATAAGTGTTTAGTTTTCCCTGAAGTCATTAGCTTTCAATTTAGGGACCATTTCAAGACAACTGTTTTAGTCAGATGTCAGAGTGTTCAGGGCTCACCTTACCATGCTGCACTCAGGTTTGCCTTTCCCTACAGCTAATCCATGGAGCACAACTTGCTTCCTTAACTGAACTCCTATATTCAAAGACTGAATGATTTCCAGAGCAGTATTTGGAGTTGTTAAAAACATTAGGGAGATGTAAGATAAAAAGCAGTGTATGCTGGGTATAATAATTATGTGAAGCTAATTCTTTAGATACAAGTTCAATGGGTGAAAGGAATTTTAAAGAATCTATCAGAGATAAAGAACCCTAACTGAAAACTTGTAATAGAACATAAAAAGAATGTAAGAATTTCATATAGTACATGTATCTAGTAAAACCAGAATTTTGCTGCAAAACAAAACAAAAAATCCATGAGAAATATAAATGCTTTCTGATTTTATTTCTGCTGCAGAAATGTGCATGAGCATAACACAAAAAAATCAAAAAGCAGAAAATAGTTTCAAAATTAGTACTATTTTGTAAAATTAGTACTATAAAAAAACAAGTAAGATTTCCAGATTGAGAAGATTCAACTTAACTTTAAATTATTTTTTTCATTAAAAAAGCTTAAATCCAATGAGATTGCAAAGTTTCTGTAAGGCTAAAGACACTATCATGAAAACAAAACAGCAGCCAAGAGAGTGGGAAAAGATATTTACCAACCCCACATCAGATAGAGGCCTAATATCCAAGGTATACAAAGAACTCAAAAAGCAAGATACCAGAGAATCAAACAACCCTATTAAAAAATGGAGTACAGACTTAAACAAAAAGTTCTCAATCGAGGAATATCGAATGGCTGAGAAACATCTAAGGAAGTGCTCAACATCCTTAGCCATCAGGGAAATGCAAATCAAAACAACCCCGAGATTCCACCTCACACCAGTCAGATTGGCCAAGATCCAAAACTCAGATGACAATAGAAAGAGGAACACTTCTCCACTGCTGGTGGGGTTGTAAACTAATACAACCACTCCGGAAATCAGTCTGGCGGTTCCTCAGAAAAATGGACATAGTACTACCTCAAGACCCAGTTATTCCACCTCTGGGCATTTACCCCAGAGATGCTCCAACATACAACAAAGATACATGCACCACAATGTTCTATTTATAATAGCCAGAAGCTGGAAAGAACCCAGATGTCCTTCAGTAGATGAATAGATATAAAAATTTACATTTACACAATGGAGTACTACTCAGCTATCAGAAACAATGGCCTAACGAAATTCTTAAGACAATGGATGCATCTAGAGAATATCACCCTGAGTGAGATAACCCAGTCACAAAAGAACAGACATAATATGCTGTCACTGATAATGGGATACTAACCCCAGAAAGCGCTGAACATCCCAGAAACAACCCACAGACTGTGTGAAGTTCAAGAAAAAAGAAATAAAAAGAATATATTTTAATTAAAATAGATCTGTATCACATCTCCCTTTCCTTCCTACAGCCCCTCCCAGTTTCTCTCCTATCTTCTCAAATTAATAACCTCTTTTCCTATATTATTGTTACATATATACATATGTGTATGTATATGTACCCACGAATACTTAATTACCTTATAAAAATGTATTTGTATACACATTTATGCAAAAATGCTTAAATCTGTATATTTATCTTTGTTTTTTAAAATAAAGTTAAAAAAAGCTTACATTCATAAAATTCATAAATGTAATAATGGTAATGATAATAATAATCCACAGTAGAAGCTTACATATGGAGTTCAAACATGGTCTCAAAATAAAAAATTAGCTAAGGTGTAGACTCCCTTGCTGACAGAGGGGAAAGCCACTGTGATGGAAGGTGCAGTGCATTGGATCACTGTGATTATATTTTACGAGAGAGAGAGAGAGAGAGAGAGAGAGAGAGAGAGAGAGAGGGAGGGAGGGAGGGAGGGAGGGAGGGAGGGAGGGAGGGAGGGAGGGAGAGAGAGAGAGAGAGAGAGAGAGAGAGAGAGAGAGAGAGAGAGAGAGAGAGAGAACTTAAGATTAAAAAAAACTAGATTCACTCAAAACTAAGACTCTAAGCAAACTTGAAAAAAAATCCAAGTTTCACATGTGGCTCAACATTCCTAGATAATCACATACAATCTTTAAAGCACTGCCAAAGTTTACCAAGAATAACAATATATTTCTCACCCAAGAATTTTTTAATTGCCTTCTGTTGTTCTATACCCAAGAGGAAAAACTGGTAACATGCATGGTATATAGTGTAATAGTGACTATGGTAAAACCTAATTCTTTGTATTGTTATCCTTCTTCAAGAACTCAGACTATCTGTATGTAACAGAATGAGAACCAAGCCTTAAGATTTTATTTTTAAGCCTAGATTATTTTTGGCAAACAGACTGATATTTTAGAATTCTATTTTCTCATTACACACATTCCTATATTAGACACCAAAATATTTATAAAATTATAAAAAGAATTTAACTATTTATAATATGGTACTGTGAGTTTTTTCTTTTTTGTTTTTGTTGGATATTCTCTGTATTTACATTTCAAATGTGTTCTCCTTCCCACCTTCCATCCCCCTCCCTCTCTGCTTGCTTCCATGAAGGTGCTCCCTCTCCCAATCACCCTCTCCCACCTGAGCAACTTGGCACTCCCCTACACTGGGAGAACACGCCTTCACTGGACCAAAGGCCTCTTTTCCCATTGATGCCAGACAATGCTATTCTCTGCAACATATGAAACTTGAGCCATGTGTCTCTCCACGTGTGCTCAATAGTTGTTGTTTTAGTCCATGGGAGTTCTGGAGGGTTGAGTTGGTTGATAATGTTGTTCTTCCCATGAGGTTGCTTTCAGCTCCCTCAGTTCTTTCTCTGGCTTTTCATTGGGGACCCCTTTTTCAGTCTGATGGTGAGCTGCAAGCATCCTCAGCTTTATCTGAATGATTCTGGCAGAGCCTCTGAGCAGGCATCCATATCTAGCTCCGACCAGTAAGCACTTCTTGGCATCAGCAATAGTTCGTAGGTTTGGTGGTTTCATATGGGGTAGATCCCCATTTGAGACAGTCTCTGAATGAACTTTTCTTCAATTCCTGCTCCTCTGTTTGTCCCTGTATTTCCTCCCATTTGTGCTTTGTTCTCCTGTCCAAGAAGGACTGAGGCATCCACATTCTGGTCTTCCTTCTTTTTGAGCTTCATAAAGTCTGTGAATTGTTTCTTGGGTATTTAGAACTTTTTTATCATTGAGTGGATAGTATGTGTGTTCTTTTGTGACTGTGTTACCTCACTCGGGGTGATAGCTTCTAGTTCCATCAATTTGCCTAGGAATTTCATAAAGCCATTGTTTCTGATAGCTGAGTAGTACTCCATTATGTAAATGTGCCACAATTTTGTATCCATTCCTCTGTTGAAGGACATCTGAGTTCTTTCCAGCTTCTGGCTATTATATGGCTGCTATGAACATGGTGGAGCATGTGGTTTTGTTATATATTGGAGCGTCTTTTGGGTATATGGACAGGAGTGAAATAGCTGGGTCCTCAGGTAGTACAATGTCCAATTTTCTGAGGAACCGCCAGACTGATTTCCAGAGTGGTTGTACCAGTTTACAACCCCACCAACAATGGAAGAATGTTCCTCTTTCTCCACATCCTCACAGCATCTGCTGTCATCTGAGTTTTTGATCTTAGCCATTCTGACTGGTATGAGGTGGAATCTCAGGGTTGTTTTGATTTGCATTTCCTTGATGACTAAGGATGTTGAGAATTTCTTTAGGTGCTTCTTAGCCATTTGGTATTCCTCAGTTGAAAATTCTTTGTTTAGCTCTGTACCTCATTTTTACTAGGATTGCTTGATTCTCTGGATTCTAAGTTTTTAAAGCTAGCGCTAAAAGAAATCATGATGCCTACAATTTCTTACCATGGCTATGTCCTGTTTTTTCAGTTTTGGAATAATGTCATCTTGTTCCTTCTTGGTTGTTGTATTGGGAATTAGACAGCAGGTGAAGCAACCTGAAATGACTCAGTTCTAGCTAGAGTGAATTTAGGTAAAGGCAAGAAGCCAGTAAAAATTCCCTTTAGCACAGTTATAAGGATGCCAGAAAGAGAAAGTAGAGAGGTTTCTTGAAACTAAAATATTTTAAAAGACAAAGTAAAATTGACATCATAAGCTCAAAATTAAAAAAAAAGAATTATAATTTTCTAAAATTCTGTTTGTTTCCTTAACAAAATATTATGAATCATGTTAATTTATTCATGTTTATTATTCAAATATTTAAAAATAGAAATTATAATATGATTTCAGAAAAATCAGTGTCAAAAGTATTATGTAAATTAATAGTGCTTCAAAGGCAAATTATTCCACCCAAACATGTGTTATACAAGAATCTTTATCGGCTGAGCATAAGGATTAAGACCTCTTACCCCATATTTGCATTGGCGAGATGTTGCTCCATACTGGAAACGACATTGTTCATCAGCATCATACACCTGACCTGGGGCCACAGCTGGATAAAGAAAGTCACGCTTTGGAGGTTCATTATCAAGGCAAGTACCACGGCCTGAACTGTTCAATATAAAGCATCACAGGAAATTAGGTATTCTGTATACTATTACATTCAAAATTATGAAACCATGTGTTGATAGCTGTGGTTTAGTAATTTGATGCATGAACAACAATATAGTCTACAAATAATTATATAGCAAAATAGAGTCATTTCACTGGACAGCTCCACATTCTTTTCCTCCAGTTCCAGAATACAATGGAAGCATCTCAGACAACAATCTGAAAATGCCATGTTGGCCCTTAAAACACTGGTTTAAACTAGTGCTAACACAACCAAAACAGAATCTCATATTTCCCCAAGTTTCTTGTTTGTTTTCTTTGAAAATACAACCACATCTGGTAGTAAAATTAAAAACATGAATTGTGGAAAATTAAGCAAAAATAATTATAGCTGTAATCCTACAGACTTAACTTATATACTTTCCCCTTAGATAGAACACAGGTGCCACAGTGAAACACGTCGCTAGTTAATGGGCTAACTGACAGCTAAGGTCCAAAGTTCTTGCTCACAAACACTAGAAATATTTAGTCTTTCAGAGATTTCTATGTCATTTAGGTCCATAAGAACTAGAAAAGGGAGTGTCCTTTCTACATAATCTCTGCCTTACAAAGTTTGCCTTCACTAAAGCATAGCATTTTAAAGCAGTGGGACAAATAACAGAAAGGTTGCCAAAAGCCAGACAGAAAACCTTAGTTTAAAGTGCTTTGCTAAATATAATTGTTCATTTTTATTTATTCAGTGTGCATAAAACAGGACAGATGCTTTTTGACTTTCATTTCCCATGTGAGTTAGAATTTTTAAAGAATTCCTATGCCAACACTTAAAATTTTTTCCAACATTCCTGTCCATTGTGCCAGCACTTTTGCTTTTTTCCCCAAATCTTTTCCATACACTTTGCCAAAGGAAAATAACTTCACAAGTTGAAGTTCCTCAACTGTTATTTAGGACAGCACAAAATTTCATTTACAAATAGGAAAAATCATACAAAACAATGAGTTTCAAATTCACCTGCAAGTTTTTATACTTCTAAAATATAGAAGTTACCTTGTTACATAACAGTGTATTTTCACAGCGGCAAATTTGTATTTTTAAAACCTGAAATGTATTCTTCTTTAGGAGACCCAGACCAAAAAGATACAAGATTGTCTTCTCCGCTTTATGCTCCCGGTGCTAGGTTTTAAGCAGAATGAAGATAGGACCTAATACTGCAGAATGCAGACAGGCTTCGCCCTTGTAAAGAGCACTGTTCAAGGACTGCACCACCCAGAACTTGTTCCTTTCTGTTTTAAGTTTAGAAACTGTCACAGCCTCAGCAAGCACATTTATTGGTAGATGAATTTTAAAAATAGCACCTTTAGTAATATGATTTATAAACTTTAGTCAAGTAAGACCCAATTAGTCATTTAAAAAATATATTAAAGTCAGTGACAAGGGGGAGTCATATTTGATAGCACAATAGTAAAATAAATGATCATTTTGATAATAGAGAATATTTGTGGAAAGACTGAATTAAAGAATTAATTTTTCCAAAATATAAGTTCCATCTTGATTTATAATAAAACTATAAATGTATTTATGAAAACAATTGTGTATATAATAAAAATAAGTAAACACTACTATAAATAAACAGAAAAAATATATACTGGATAATTTACATAAAGACCTGAAGATTAATTAATATTTATCTGTAGCACAACAAAAAATATAGGACATAATTACCTATCTGAAGCAAGGATAGAATCCATTACAAATATTATATACAATAACTTTCAGAAATACAGAAAAGTAAAGTAAACATTTCAGAAGCAGAAGTACATGGAGCTCAGAAGAAAATTTAAAGGTAGTGAGATAGAGGAAGTAACTCTTTCCTGAAGGGAAAACTGACTTAATATAGGAAGAAGCAAAAATAATACTTCATTTAATGTTCTTGTTCGAGGTGTACTGATCTTTTCACCGATGTTCACATGCTTCTTAAAAAATTGCATCAGGTGAGAACTGTCAGGCCTGCGGAGACAACAGTGCCAGGCACAGCTGAGAGGGAGTGAAGGCGAAATGCTTGAGAGCTGGTCCTCAGAGCATGTGTCAGTTCTCTAGGGGAAACTATATCTTCTGTATTAATAGCTAACTAAATAGCTAAACAAGACCAGTTCTCTGGGTCGAGTACATTTTACAGGAGATTAAACCTCTCTGTGAAATAAAAGAAAAGCAAGTGTATATTTAAATGAGCCTGTGTTTGGGCATGTCAACAATGGCCTTTTGAAGTGCTGGCTCCGTCTGTACACAGCAGCAAAGCTTATCAGCCACATGACCTGAAATAAAGCATGTATCTGTGCAGATGATTAAGCGGCTTTCCCCTCACATGCTCTCTCTGTGTATACAGATAGCACTGTTCTCCTAACACCTGTAACACAACAAAACTTTAGTGAGTGTACTTGAGGAATGGGACAATTTTGACATTTTAATTGTTAAATGAGATTAAGCATTGCAAATGTTTTGTTGTATTGGGTTAGTCAAATCTGTCTACTGTTTTATGGGTACCTTTTGTGTTACTTTCAATTAAGAAAAGACTATAAAGCATAATTGTCATTAATTGACTCTTAAGAACAGTAATTCAGGATTTTATGCTTCAACTACCATTATGAAATAGGATAGATACAGACACAGAAGGGAAAGAATATGGACCTATGAGATGCAGATTTATCTCTATCTGAAGAGTTCCCTCCCTCTTTCCCTCTCTCCTCCCTCTTCCTCCTCCCTCTCTCTCCCTCTCACTTGTGAATGTGTGTGTGTGTGTGTGTGTGTGCATGTGCACATGTATGTATTTAACCAAGAATTTTTGAGCACTCTGTTCTAATAAATGTTTCCTATGAGTAAGTTCTAATTTTTTAAATGTTTTGGGTAAGGTTTGAGCTCTGGTCTTATACTGTGGTCTCTGTGCTGCCCCCCAGTATGCTGTATGCACATGGGCGAATATGTGTAAGACTGGACTCACACTTGCAGTTGTTGGAGGCCAGAGGTTAGTGTCAGATGTCTTCCTCAATTCCTCAGTTTCCATTTTCTTGTTGAGACAGTCTCTAACTGAGCCTGGACCAGCAGTTTTAGTTAAACTGACTAGCCATCAAACCCTAGGATTCAGCTAGGTCAACAGACACTCTGTGCCTACAGGTGTTCCAATGTACCTGGCCTTGACATGGGTTCTGGGATCCAAACTTAGGAACTCATGCTTGTACACCAAACAGTTTACCCACCAATGCTGCAACCCTTTAATACAGTTCCTCATATTGCGATGACCCACAAAACCATAAAATTATTTCGTTGTTGTTTCACAACTGTAATATTGCTACTGTTATGAATTATATTGTAAAGATTGAATATGCAGGATATCTGATAAGCCAGCCTTGTGAAAGAGTCACATGATTCCGCCAAGGGGTGTCACAATCCCCAGGTTGAGAGTCACTGTACTAAGTCGTCTCCTGATCTGTACATTTTAATATTATTTTTAAATTATCATACAAATTAAAAAGTTTCAGTCCAATGTCTTCATACACTACCATGCTTGCTTTTACTCACTTCCCTCTGCACAGGCCTTTGTACCCTATCCTTTCCTGCTGATCTCCTATCTCCCCCAAATGGAATTTACAACCACGATTCTTCACCTTTATACTGTTTGTTTCTTTGTGACACCCTTCTTAACGTAGACTAGGGTGGTCTCGATTGTCCTGGTCTCACCCATCTGAGTAATGGGCTTCTAGGAGTGTGTGTCCATGCCCAGGGTTCTGAATCCTCTGAACAGCTGAGCTTCTTCACTGTCCATCTGCCTATCTGGGGACTCCTGCTTAGAAGAAGTCATTCTACAGGCTTTCCTTCAAACTTCGATTCTTTCCTCAGTACTGTAGCTGTGAGAGACATCTTTCTTTGTAACCTGTGTACTTTGTTGTTCTTTAATACTTCATTTAAGACTGAATAACATAATTTACCTGTTCATACAACAATACATCTGGGATTTCTAATTTCCTTTTTAAAGACGTTATATAACATTACACTTTACAATGTTCTTATAACAAAACAGAAGCTATGAAAAATTCTGGGTTAATCTAGAATCTAGTTAATTGAGATGCAATAAATCTTGCTATGGAAGCATATTACAATCCATGCTACTATCAAAATAACAAAAGTAGCAATAAATTCATATACATTTTCTGGAATTTTCTTATTGAGACTCTTTATTAAGATAAATGGTTTTTACCTGGGGGAAGGGGTCACATAAAGTGTTTCCATTCAGGAAACAAACTTTATTTAATAGTAAACTTAAAATTTATTTTTACTAATAGTAAATATACAAAATGATTAGGATTTGATCACAAGAGGGTATAACTCACTATTAAAATGTATTTATCCAATGTAAATCTGAATGCATAAAATTAAATCTATAATTACTTTTTAATAGTTGATATTTCTTAACAAAAATCCCAACCCTAGTTAATATGTTATAAATATAAATAATTATTAAATCTGATTTTATTTTTATTTAAGTTTCTGAGATAGGACAAAATATATATCAGTTTAAGAATATATATCTCCATCGATTATGAAAAGTCATAGTAAATCAAGTTATATTTATATTTCCAAAACTCATTGCATTATGATGGGAAGGTAATTTTATGTATCCCACTTCTAATTAGTAAGCCTCTATTCAGAGTCCCAAAGTTAACACTGAAAACAAGAACAGGATCCAAATTTCAGTCTACCGTTAACATATAAATCTTTATACAATATGTCTTCCTGGCTGTTCCCAGAGCACATGAAAACGTATTACTAATTGAGATTGAAAGTTTACTCTTACTAAAAAAGGATATAAAGAATAGAGCTTCAGTTTATACAGTAGTGTTGCATGTTTTTAAGGTAGGACCTCTGGGTCCAAGGAGGAGCAGGAAGAGCAGACACTGGGAGAGAGAACAGATCTTTGAACCAAGCTTTGGATCCAGGAGGATGTAACAACCATATAAGGTCTTAGGACAACCAGAACAATGAGTGTCTGCCACTGGTAAATGGCTGATATAGGTTAGCTAATAAATTTGGGGCTAAAGGTTTTTTTGGGGGGGGTTGTCCAGCAATTGTGTTATCTAGTAAGTTTTAAAATAATAAAGTGATCTAGTGCATTTTCCCCATGGAGCTAAGATTGGCAGGACAAAAAGAGATGACAGGGCAGTTGATGGCAGAGCTTGGGGAGCGATCTCAGCTGGCTGTTGGCGAAAGTGCGGCCTCTGGTAAAGGAGGAAGCATTTTTTTTTTAATTGTATGAAACACAGTGGACCAGTTCGAAAGGACACCTGTCTAAGTATGACATATCCTACTGTGCCTTAACAACAGCAAGTGTCATTTAATGCCACCCGTTTTCTCACAAAGGGGTGCTGATACATATGAGGGAAGTGTGACAGATTCATAGCATTTAAAAACAAGTTAAATGTCTTTTATCTACTATCATCTCATAAGTAGCTTTATTATTCTTAATAAAACTAACAATATTTCAACAGTGTAGTGACATAATCAGGAAAGTGCAAACAATATATGAGTTAAAGTCAAGCCTCTTTTCCTGTTATTCACTGTGCATCATGGGTATTTGAATATAATTAATTTAAGGTTTCAAATATACAAATTTTGTGCTGTTAATGACTTACTCTATATTTACTCTACCTACAATTACACCTTGCCAAAGATAATGCAAGTTTAGAGCAAGGGTGTGAACATGTGCCGCATATACTGAAGAAAACCTGAATTGCCAGGTTATTTCTTGGATGCTACACTTCTTTTGGGAGGAGGGAGGCTCCACTTAAGATGTTTTTTATTTAATGGAGTAATGCTAACCTTCGAAAGCCATTTTTAGGGAGCAGCTGTGAATGCTTTGGCCATCTTGTCCATTGTCCATCACTTCTCTCACCCTCTTCCTAGTTCCCCTCAGTCCTAACGATGATGCTCATGCATTCAGTCACCTTCCACCCTTGTGTGAAATGGATTCTGTATAGAACTTGAAATAGCAACCAATTATAAAACAGCTACCTGAGAGTTCAAGCAATTTTACAAAGTTTAAATAGGGTAAAGATGACTCACAAAGCTCCCATATCTTTTAGAAAGGATATGAAATTTCTCTGAACTACTTCTAAGTGATGGGGAATGAGTGAAAACATGTCCTCAGTTACAGCCTGGTAAACTAGCCCATAGTCAATGAGTTAAGCCTTCATACCAGGCTGGTCTTTTGTATTTTCTAAATAAGTAAATAAGGGAGTCCCGCAGGCAGATAGGAAAGACACTACCTGCAAAGCCGTCTTCGGAAAACATCAGAAGCTGGCATAACACGTCCATTTTAACGGATATGGGTTCTTTATTATTTAATCAGGACGGCTTCAGGGCGATTCATGAACCACTTACTGAATCACCGAGTTTAAGAAATCTGAAAAAAAATATTGGGAGTTGGTAAACACCATCTCCTGACTGATCAATAGCACCTAGTGTTGCAGAATGACAGGAAAGATTCTAGTGGCATTTTAAGGCCATGTCTTTTTGTTTTTCCAGTTAAACAGTGAAAACTGGATTTCTATAAGTCATAAGAGCTCACTGTTAATTCCTCCATCACCCTTGTCCTATACAGTCAGTTGAGGAAGGTATGTATGTTGTTGACTGGGTTCCGTAACAGTTATTATTTCAAGGTTTCTTTTTCTTAGAAAAAAAAGTTAAAAAAAAAAGTCCTATGAACTTTTTGTGCCAACTATAAAACACATATGCAAATTTAATCATTTATCAAAGTGCAAAATTTTTTTAATTTAAATATAGATACAGATACAGATATAGATGTATCAGTTGTTGCTAATAAAATAATTAAGCTCACTGAGTAAGGAATAGAACAATAGAACTTTTAAAAATTACTATTTTATCTTTGTGTTCCAGTGAAGTGATCTTTTTAAAGAGGCTAATATTTAAAATCTTTTATTGCTTAAACAAATTATAATAATATTTGGTTACTTAGTTTATGATTAGAGAGGAAGACCTGATTTTTCTCAAGTCTTTTTCTTTCTTTTTATTCTTTCTTTTTTTCTTTCTTTCTTTTTTTAACATTTATCCATTTCTTAGTGGTTTTAACTTTAGGCATTTTCATGAAAATACTTGTTATAAAATATAAGATAAATGAGCCCATTAGAATCCTGTGAACATTCATTTTGCTTACATATACAAAATACAGAAAAACATGAAAATTAAATAATGCCTCTGAATTAATTGCTTTTATTAATTCAATGGACTGCTATATGCAAATATTAATATTTCTATATCTCTTACCAAATCAGTGGTCATTTCACTGTATATTACTAGTAATCTATACAGTCCCTTTTGTAGTGTCCTAACAGCCATAATCTAGTTCCAACTACAAAAGACGTGGCAGCAGTTCAATAGTTCATATATCTATGCTTCTGTATGATTTTTAGGACAAAACACACAAAATGTATGAATGTATTAAATGTAATTTATTAGGTTATACTCTTTGCTTTTCTATACAGAGCTGGTACTAGCTAAAGAGGTATCTAATTGCCAATGGGACAAGAAGAGAATACAGAGGGGAAAACTTGTAATTTTAAAAGTCAAGAGGACTGCCATTGAAAATACACAACAAAGCATGAGCATGTTGCACAACGTATCTTTATGTTGATAGAGATTAGAATTTTAATCTGAAAACAAATGCTAAGGCAAAAGAGAAATTTCAGATCTGGTCCGGTTTCTACAAGAGGAGAATTTCAATAGTGTTTATAACTTATGTAAATAAATTTATCCAAAATTATCTTTCAGATGATATTGTCAGTGCTTTGTATTAAAAAGTACCAAACATATCAAATAAATTCTTCATTGTCTTTTTATAGTACCACACTCATTCTAGCACAAGGCGAGTATAATGAATGTTTTCTTATAAAGATTAAAAATTGTTAGTTCATAATATAGAAGTTCCAGACAACATTTTGAAAAGAATTTCAAATTGAGTGATTGTACTAATACATTTTAAGCTCTATTTTCAACATTCATCTTTTGATTTTTGAAACAAGATCTGTTCTTGGTAATTAAACTTCATTTTATATATAATTATAAATTCTTAGACTACGTGACCAGGCTATTATTAGGAAACAAACTTTTAAGACAAAATTTTATCTATGTAAGCGGTCCTAATTTAAAACTTTTATATAATTGTGTTAATATAAAGTATGATACAAGCTACTTTCTGAAAACCATATTGACTGCTGTAGTGTCCTCTGTGCCTGCCTGTTTTACATTAACCTCACCTCCCACGGGAAAACCTAAAACAAAACAGCTGAAGTAATGGTACAGCTACAAAGTTTGCAACTCTGATGTTACTTAAAATAGCAATGCTTATAGTTATAATAAATATCAATTAGTTTATGTATTATAACCTTGAATATTATTACATATAAAACCTGTAATAATATAAGCATTATGACTTAAAATAATTTAAAAACTAAAAACCTTAAGGTTAAAAAGCTAAACTAGTATGAAAGGCCTCACAGGAAACAATATTAAAGTGCACTGGGTCCTAAAATCCAGTGAGAGTAACACACAAGTGAGCTGAGCAAAATGCGTTTCCTGAACATTGTCACAGTTGTGCTCACTCGCATTTATCACATAAAGCAGATTCTCTGAACAGTCACGCTTGTGCCAGTCACAGTTAGAGCACACGGAGCCAGATGCTGGGAACTGAGAAGGAAGACCCATGAAGAAGCTCTAACGGTGCAGAAGTGGACTGATAAACTGTTCCTCAAAGTGCTCCCTTCCTAGTTCTTTAATTCAGTTGTTTACTTTGCTTGTTGTTATTAGATGCTTTGACACTCCTGAAGAATCCAGTTTTTCCCCCACAAACATCATGATACTGAATTAAAGCATGAAAGTTTGATTTATTCTCTATTAAATTATATGAATGTAAATCCTTTCTGAAAATGCTTTCCAATTTACTGAAAAATTCTAACCATTCGTGACCTAAATTGTTCTTACATTCTCATTCCACTTTTAGCTTATTCACCGTTTGTTTAAGACCTGGAAAATGTGCCACAATGATTTAATTAAAAATGTGGGAACAGCCTGAAATGTCAGTAGGCCCTATAAAAACTATTCATACAGAATCTAGAGCACTGCACATTAGGCTTTTGCAATGAGTTACTTGTAGAACAGCTTATCATCCCTCTCCAGAGATTACTTACTCTAGAAAGCTGGTGATATAGTCTCTGCTGCAGGCAGACCAGGAAAAGGGATTGGTATTTGCAGTAATATGAGCTGCCATAAGTTTTGCTGCCTCATGACCTTTCGTCCCACAAGAATTTCCAATTCCATCATGGTTCATACCAAAACTGTTTTAATAAGGAAGAAACAGAAGAGACTTATAAGAAAATAAAACAACAAGACCATTATACATCTTTTATTTCCTTATTGGGTCATTTATTAGTTACATCAACAGTTGGCTTTGACTAAGATAGACCAGTCCTTTAAAGTAATGTAGAGTTGATATTAAAAAGACAAAAGAATTGTTCAATGATACAATGTATGTCTGAATCTCTTTGCATTTATCATATGTTCTCCCATGTTATCAGTATCACATGATTCAATTGCTCCTTCAGCAGAAAACAGCATGTATAATAACACGCACTTCACAGATGAGAAAACTGAAATTTAGCAAAATGAATGACCCACTAAAGATTGTGTTAATTTTTTCATAACTCCCCATTTACATATTAGTAATATTTATTCTACTGTATTCAATGCAAAAGGGAATTATAGAAAAAGATAATGATTCATTGACGTTTAGGAGGTAGCCAATCACAGAAGCCACCTTTTATGAGTATTGGTGAAAAAAATGTAATAAATATATAACATATATCCCTGTATATTTTCAAAACACATTTTGAAAACCCTTGCATATTTAAAAGACTGTGGCTTTTCTATGCCATGGGCTCCATTTTCCAAAGATTGCCTTTCTTTGTCATATTTTTCTCTGTCCTAAAGGCTAATGAACTCAAATGACACTTTAATAAAAAACTCTGAGATAGATATGTTCACTGAACAAGAACAACCTTTTTAGGGTCTGCAACCCCAAGGGAAGAACAACATTATCAACCAACCAAACCCTCTAGAGCTTTCAGGGACTAAAACACCAACCAATGCGCACACATGGAGAGACACATGGCTCCAGGTGCATATGTAGCAGAGGACAGCATTGTCTGGCATCAATGGGAGGAGAGGCCTGTGGTCCAGTGAAGGCTCATTTTCCCAGTGTAGGGGATTGGCAAGAAACTGAGGTGGATGAAGGAGCCCCTTCATGGAGGTAAGGGAATGTGGAGGAAAATAAGAGGGATAGGAATAGGGGGAAGGGGATAACATTTAAAATTCAAATAAAGAGAATATCCAATAAATAAAGGGGAAAAAAGAATACCCTTTTTAGATAAGGAGCAAGATCATTAGGTTGACTATTACTTCAAAAGTAATTTATGTTTATAGTATTACATTCTAATAAATGTGTCATGGTGGAAAACTAACACAAAACAGATAAGAAGATTTGTTATAGGAAACCTAGATAGGTAGTTCAGAGCAAGCAAATACAAGGTAGTTAATAAATACAAATATAAACTCCTGCTCTCTTGACAGTGAAAGCCCATGGATTTGCAGCTGACAGGTGAGATCAAATATATATTAAAAAAAAAATCTGATGGCAATCAAAAGGACGTTGTGAAAAATTGAAATGAAAGTATATTCTATGCACACATGTGGGAGTAGATGGGAGGGGCTGTTAATTTGCATGCAGGAACTAATATAAACAAAGAGCAGAGATATGAGAGTATCTAGAGCCCTCAATTGAAACAAATTGCCTTCCCCAAAATCTAACATTTATCATTCTAATTTGACACTAATACATCATTCCTTGAATGATCTTCTAGGAATATTAAGACAGAATTTCAAGTTGAATTAGGTACAGTCTTATCCACACAATCGAGTATAAATAGTTTAAATGTAAAATTCAAGAAAATTTAATATTCCTTCAGTGTAAGGTTTATACTTCTGTATTGACTCAATAATTCTTCTTTTCACATGTGATAGGGTTAAAAGTGACTTTCTTGTAGATGGCGTCTTGACAGTGTCATGCAGGTAGACACAAATAGCTGTAAAGGACCAATGCTGACCTGCTGCTAAAAATGCATACAAATGCAAGTGTCTGCTTTTAATGTCCTACTTATATCATTTTACAAAAAAAAAAAGATATATCCTTCATACAGCAATAATGCAATGCTATATTCCCTTGGAGTACACAAGCCCGGCTGCCAAGAAAGAAGACAAATGGAAGCATTTGGCATCAGTATTAGAAAAAAAAATGATAGAAGTCTGACATCCTGGATAGTACTAAACCTCTTTTGAAGTAGAGATTACACCTGTCCTTGGAACTGTATTACTTTCTGTATAGGAAATCTAGCCTCCATCAGAACTAGCAGGAACCACCACAAGGACAACAGAGACATAGAAACTATACGTCCTTGACTGTTACCCACAAAACACCATATTAGGTCACCAACAGAATGCTTACATTCGAGGAGCTGCTTCAGATTAAATCAAGATAGAACCATTTGGGTTTAAGACAGCTACACGAGGGGTGATGGGACCAAAGGAAAAGCCTTTAGAAAACTCTAGATTTGCATTGGAGGACACACATCAGAGCTCTTTGTTCCTCCTGGCTTTGAGAATGCCTGTGAATGTGGCTTCTAACAGTTTCCTGGGGCACTTCGAAAAAACTTGACAGTTACTTTTGTTAACGACAGGTTGTCGCTGATTTAGCTTTAGCTGGCCTCACACACAGAATCTTCCCACTTTCATCTACCAAGAGATAGATTACGAGTGTACACATTTTTTCAGTTCTTTATTTTATACTTTTATATATGTGCACTACATACTGACTATCTTTACCTCATACCTCCCTGTAACCCATTTCTATTCTCTATCCTCCCCACAGAACTCTCCAGCAAGCTCAAGCCTGTTCATCAAACACTGTCTAGTAACTGAAACCTTTACCTAAAGGATAGGTGGACTAGGATCATAGATTTGTCATCTCTCTGTTTACACCACGCCTGTTTACATCATTTAAATGCTTCCAGACTTGTATCACACTATTCAGCTCTTCATATGAAGATGCTAAAAATTTCTTAAAAGATTTGTTAAACAGGAAGGGGAGAGAGAGAGAGAGAGAGAGAGAGAGAGAGAGAGAGAGAGAGAGAGAGAGAGAGAAGGAAAGAAGAAAGAAAGAAAGAAGGAAAGAAGAAAGAAAGAAGGAAGGAAGGAAGGAAAGAAAAGAAGAAAGAAAAGAAGAAAGAAAAGAAGAAAGAAGGGGATCTCTGTCCTGCATGCTGAGAACTGAGTACCTAGAGGAGATGCAGGAGCACTCTCCCTACTGAGCCCACAGGTGAGCCCACACTTTCTCTCCACTGATCTTTGGAGAGACCTCTGGGAACTCTGAGGGTACAGGTATCATGCTACTGCTAGGGTCTGTGCCTTTCAGGCCTTTGTCTGCACCCAAAACTAGAGGCAGCCTTTCAGCATGGGAACTCACAGTCTGCTCATAGAGAGCCGAACACCTAAGGACCGATCTCCCTCTGGAGCCCATGGTCCACAAACGCACAGCAAAGACAAGTTCCATTCAGAGAAAACAAGATCAACTAATATCAAAGATAAAAAAGATGGCAAGAGGCAGAAGTAATAATCTAAGCAACAAAAACCAAGACAACCTTGAAACGTCAGAACCCAGTTTTCCCACCACAGGAAGTAGTGTCTATCCCAACACACCAGAAAAACAAGATTTGGACGAAAAATCATGCCTCATCCATGGGATGCAGGGATGGTTCAATATACAAAAATCCATCAACATAATCTACCATATAAACAAACTCAAAGAAGAAAACCACATGTTCATTTCACTAGATGCTGAGAAAGCATTTGACAAAATTCAATACCACTTCATGTTAAAAGTCTTGGAAAAATCAGGAATTCAAGGCCCATACCTGACATAGTACAAACAATATAAAACAAGCTAATAGCCAGCATCAAACTAAATGGAGAGAAAGCTGAGGTAATCCTACTAAAATCAGGAACTAGAGAAGGTTACCTACTATCTCTCTTTCCTATTCAATATAGTACTGGAAGTACTAGCCAGAGCAATCAGAAAGAAAAAAAGAGGTCAAAGGAAAAAAAATTGAAAAGGAAGAAGTCAAAATATCACTATTTGCAGATGATATGATAGTATACTTAAGTGACCCAAAAATTCCAACAGAGAACTTCTATAGCAATAAAAAACTTCAGCAGGATGTCTGTATATAAAATTAACTTGAACAAATCAGTATTCATCCTCTACTCTAAAGGTAAACAGGTTGAGAAAGAAATTAGAGAATCAACACCCTTTACAATAGACACAAAGAACATAAAATATCTTGGTTTGACCCTAACAAAGCAATTGAAGGATCTATATGACAAAAACTTTAAGACTCTGAAAAAGGAAATTGAAGAAGACCACACAAGTCAGAATTATCTCCCATGCTCATAGATTAGAAGGATCAACATATAAAAATGGTCATCTGCCTAAAGCAATCTACAGGTTCAAAATTCCAACTGAATTCTTGATAGAGTTAGAAAGAGCAATTTGCAAATTTATTTGGAATAATAAAAAACTCAGGATAGTGAAAACTACTCTCAACAATAAAAAAAAAAATCACCTTCCTGGACGTCAAGCTGAATTATAGATCAATTGTGATAAGAACTGCATGGTATTGGTACAGAGATAGGCAGGTAGATCAATGAAATACAATTGAAGACCCACCTATGATCACTTGATCTTTGACAAAGAAGTTAAAAGCATTCAATGGAAGAAGGACAGCCTCTTCAACAAATAGTGTTGGTTCAACTGGCAATAGGCATGCAGAAGAATGCAAATTGATCCATTCTTATCTCTTTGTACAAATCTCAAGTGCAAGTAGATCAAAGACCTCTTTATAAAACCAGGTTTACTGAAACTATTAGAAGAAAAAGTGGGGAAGAGTTTAGAACACATAGGCACAAGGGGAAATTTCCTAAAGAGAACATCAGTGGCTTATGCTCTAAGATGAAGAATCGACAAATGGGACCTCATGAAATTGCAAAGCTTCTGTAAGGCAAAGTACACAATCAAAAGGACAAAAAGGTAACCAACAGAATGGGAAAAGATCTTTACCAATCCTACATCAGATCAAGGGCTAGTAGCCAACATATACAAAGAAGTTAGACTCTAGAGAATCAAATAATCCTATTAAAAATGGGGAACAGAGCTAAACAAACGATTCTCAACTGAGGAATATCAAATTTCTGAGAAGCACCTAAAAAAATGTCCAACATCCCTAGTCATCAGGGAAATACAAATCAAAACCACCCTGAGATTCCACCTCACACCAATCAGAACGGCTAAGATAAAAAACTCAGGTGACAGGTGTTTACAAGGATGTGGAGAGAAAGAAACATTCTTCCATTGTTGGTGGGATTGTAAGCGGGTACAACCACTCTGAAAATCAGGCTGGTGGTTCCTCAGAAAATGGAACAAAGTACTACCTAAGTGCCCAGCTATACCACTCCTAAGCATATAACCAAAAGCTGCTCCAACATATAGCAAGGACAGATGCTCAACAATGTTCATAGCAGCCTTATTTATAATAGCCAGTAGCTGGAAAGAACCCAGATGTCCTTCAACAAAGGAATAGATACAGAAAGTGTGGTACATTTATACAGTGGAGTACTCAGCTATTAAAAACAATGACTTCATGAAAATCCTAAGCAAATGGATGGAACTTGAAGCTATCATCCTGAGTGAGGTAACCCAGTCACAAAAGAGCACTCATGGTATGTACTCACTGATAATCGGGATAATGCCTCCCCCCAAAAAAGCTCAGAATAACCAAGAAACAATTCACAGAAATTATGAAGCTCAAAGAGAAGGCAGGCCAGAAGGTGGATGCCTCAGTTCTTCTTTGAAGGGAGAACAAAACACTCATGGGAGGAAATAATGGATCCAAAAGAGGAGCAGAGATTGGAGAAAAGATCATCCAGAGACTGCCTCACCTGGGGATCCATCCCATATGCAGCTACCAAACCCAAACATTATTGCTGATGACAAGTATTGCTAATTGGCAGGAATCTGATATGGATGCCTCCTCAGAAGCTGTGCCAGAGCCATACTGATACAGAAGAGGGCTTGCAGCTAACCATCTGACTGAACATGAGGACCACAATGAAGAAGCTAGAGAAAGGACTGAAGAGGCTGACAGTGTCCAAAACCCTATGGGAAGAACAAAATTACCAACTAACCAAACCCACCACAGCTCCCAGGGACTAAACACCAACCAGTAAGTTCTCATTGAGAGACCCATGGCTCCA
The DNA here is from genome assembly GCF_963924665.1 of Micromys minutus. NCBI lineage: Eukaryota > Metazoa > Chordata > Mammalia > Rodentia > Muridae > Micromys > Micromys minutus. The sequence continues at coordinate 5,747,748 of NC_137955.1, read as the reverse complement.
GGTGCATATGAAGCAGAGGACAGCATTCTCTGGCATCAATGAGAGGAGAGGCCTTTGGTCCAGCAAAGGCTCTTTTTTCCAGTGAAGGGGAATGCCAAGGCTCTGAGGTGGGAGAGGGTGGTTAGGAGAGGGAGCACCTTCATGGAGGCAATGTGAGGAGGGGAAATGGAATTGGCTGAAAGGGGATGACATCTCAAATGTAAATACAGTAATAAAATGAAAAAAATAAAAGATTTCTCCAGGATTTTAATAGAAGGCTAATTAACTACTTCACCTACCCACTCACTGGAATGATTGTCTGTCTTCGATACCACCTTTCTTAATAACTCAAGCACTTAAAGTCTGTCATCCTATCAACACGGTTAGGACATTCATGCAAGATGATGATGCCAGACAGAGCTCAGCACTTTCTGAATCAATGTTAATGACCCATTAGCATAGCGAGCTCAATGTTTGCACACAAGAAGACAACTTTTGGAAACTGTCTATGCATGACCAATGACAATTACAAAACGTTGGTTTGCTGAGGAAATTAATAAAAGCTGCCTGATTATGTCTGATCATTGCTGGCTCCCTTTGATTTAAGTCGGCTGGCTCAAAATAAAGTTTTAATCAAGAAACTCTGTCTGTCTTGTTCATATGACTTAGTCTCATTTCTATTATTTTTCTGCCAGAAAAACTCAACATTAGCTATCACTATTATATTCCATGCTCTGAGGAAAAACTTAGAGCTATCTATAGAACTCCCAAATGAACAATTTCTTAAATATATCTTTATATAAGTTCTATTTTAATTTTAATTATGATTAGTATGTGTGTGCATGATGTGTACATGAACAAGCCATAACACATGCATGTTCAAATATGAGAAGACCATGTGGTGGAACTGGTTTTCTCCTTGAATGTTTATATGTGATTCAGGATTGCTCATGATCTTTTACTTATGAAGCTATCCAGTAGCCTTTCCCTAAGTTTCTATGATAAACTTCACTCATAAAAGTATTATAATGTAAATTGAATATAATGTGTTTAATTAGTTATCAATGTTTTCATTAAATAGACCCTTGTTGATTATACAGAAAAAAATGGTGAAAATTATGCTAACATAGATTTTTAAAAAGAGGGTATGTTTGTGATATGAAAACATGATTACTTTATTACATTATATTTGTGCTTCTATAAATTTCTGATTTTTTTTATGAACAAATCTATTTCTGGTTTTCAAGAATGGTAAAGATACTCAGAAACATTTTACACCACATTACAACATTGACTTTTAAATAAATTACATGATTATTTCAGTGGCTGGAAAAAAAGCTATTGTAAAATTTGGCAGTTTTTTTAATGTTAAAAAGTTACAAGCAGTGATGTCTGCAAGCAACAATAAAACAGAAATGGGGCCAGAAGCCATAAGCTCATGGCTATCGTCACACTGGCAAACTTGAGTGCTGCGCGTGTCTGAAGAGCAGACAAGAACACTGGTCTCCTCACTCTCACTCAACAGAAGCACTGGACGTCTCAGCAGAGCAGAGCTGTAGACTCGTCCTTTGTACTGCCTCCATGCAAAACTGCAGTGCCAAAGGCAAGGAACAGACAGTGGCTTTGGGAGGTACCTTAAAAACGAAAATCAAAATGACCTAATGAGCTTTGCTATGTATCCTAATTTAAAGATTAGTAATTTATTTTCAGTTGGAAATTATGAATTTAAAACAATAGTTGTTAGTCCAAATTTTCTCCTCATAGACATGAATATTTATTCTTTAATTTTTTAAGTATAATTTATCTCTGGGTATAAATGGGTATACATTCAAGTGTGAAGGTTCATTATATGTGTGTCACAGTGTGAGTTTTGAAGTCAAAGGAAAACTGTGGGTGTTGGTCCTCACCTTTAACCCTGTTCAAACAAAACCTCTTTGTTGTTTTTCCACACTATACACTAGGCTAGGTGGCCCTGGAGCTTGTGTGGACTTTTCTGTCTCATCACCCATCTCTCCAAAGAAGCCCTGGGATCACAGATACTTAATCACTCAGTGCAGCTCTGGGGTGGGTTCTGGAGATCCAAACTCAGGTCTTTTGTTGTTGTTGTTGTTGTTGTTGTTGTTGTTGTTAAAGAACGCACTGAATAGCGGCCTTCTTTGTGATAGCCAGAAGCTGGAAACAACCCAAATGTTCCATGACAGAAGAATGGATACAGAAAATGTGGTTCATTTACACAATGGAATAGTACTCGGCTATTAAAATGAGGACATCATGAGTTTCGCAGGCAAATGGCTAGAACTAGAAAATACCATGCTGAGTGAGGTAACTCAGACCCAAAAGGACATGCATGTCCCAGAGGGTAGATCTCCTGGAACTTAGAGATCTGCCTGGCTGTGCCTCCCCAGTGCTGGGATTAAAGGTGACTCTGGCCAAGAACTGAGGCAGTGGATCAAGTAGGTGCTACACCAAGACTTAACATTCCAGCACATAAAAATTATTTCTCCAACAGCTCTCTCTAGGCCATATACTCCTTTGATGGGAGGAGTCTCTAATGTGTGGTTTGACAGATTTAAAATATCTAACAACTGCCCAGAACACCTTGAATCAATCGATAGAATGTGTCAAGTGCTCACTGTATTGATTGATAATGAAGTAAAAACTGGCATCCAGAAGAGCGGGATTTAATAGGAAAATAACCCTCTACCTGATCATAAACCATGGAATGGATTTGGTAAACAAGAGAGAACCCTGTTAATGGAAGAAAGGAAGGGGACATGTTCCAATCCCAGGAAAATGTGGCATGCACCCCAGGGGAATTTCCTATGGGAGACTGCATGGTGATGCATTTGGTGTACAGAAATCATCCAAATGTGGCAGGAGTGTTTTGTTCTTTCTGGCTTTCTGAATAAAGGCTCTGCTGTTTACCAGGATCTTCATCAAGGTGGTCGCATGCTCCCTGAGCTCTTCCAGTGTCACAGCACTGCAGATGAGCTAGTTCTTCATCCTTGGGGTGAGGAGACAAACTCAAAACTGAAATCTCTAGGAGGGAGCACAACATTTCACAGTCTTTCACATGTTTACCATGAGCTCAGCAAAACTGACCTAGAGGCTAAAGTCATGGATTCTCACCAAGCTGCTGGGACAGACAGACAGATGGGCAGAGTAAATGACTCCTGTCTAGTATATTGATTGTTTATCTTACATTTAGCATGTTTTCATTTGATGCTCACAAAAATTAAGATTGTAGAAACAGCCAGCACCCCTGTGTTATACTAATGAAAATTAAAAAAAAAAAGGAAAAGAAAAGAAAACACTCTGCCCCCTGGACATCTCTCCAGCCCACAAGAAACAGTGCATGTGCTATTTTGTTTATTTATTATACTTATTTACATATAGAGCTATACATTTGGAGACCAGAGGAAAATATGTTGGAATTGGTTCTTTCATGCACCCTGTGGATCCACAGAGTCAAACCTCTCATGCTTAGCAGCAAGGGATTTTATCCACGGGTGCCAAGATCTTAAGGACTACAACTCGCCCTTCAGAGACACAGAAAAACAAATTAGTAATTCAGTTTCATTCTATCATCTGCCCCAACTAGGAGGCTTTATCTGGGCACAATTGTCCTCAAATGACTTGGCTATAGTAGTCATTCCCTCTTACAAAAACTCAGCTGAAGTTCTGTATCTTATAATACATGAGGAGAGGTTTTCATTCAGTGCATGAGGGATCATTCAGAAGTCATGTAAATTGTGTTTTAACACAGCATCAAGATTTTCAAATAGTAAGAACTTGAATTCTTTTATCGTGAGACTATAGTATTTAAAACAATATGACATGGGCATAGAGAAACTTTTTAAATGACAACTCTCAGAACAGATCTGGAGAGATGCTTCAGTGATTAAAAGTGATTGTTGGCAACCATTACAACCCAAGGTCAAATCTTCAGAACTCATACAAAAAGTTGGGTATGATATTTATCAATGGAATCAAATTGAAGAGCCAGAAATAAACCCATGCATCTATAATCACTAGATATTTGATAAAGAAGCCAAAACCATGCACAGTGGAAAAAGAAAGCATCGTCAACAAACGGGGCTGCTAATTGGATGTCTGCATGTAAAAGAATGTAAATAGATCCATTATTATATCCTGCAAAAAACTCAAGTCCAAGTGGATTGAGGAACTCAACATAAAACCGCACACACTAAATCTCATAAGATACAGTGGGAAATAGCATTGGCACAGGAGACAATTTCCTGGACAGAACATCAAAAGCTCAGGCTCTTAGATCAATAGTTGAAAATGGGACTTCATAAATTACAAAGCTTCTGTAAGGCAAAGGACACTGTCAATAGGTCAAAGTGTCAGCCTGCAGATTGGGAAATGATCTTCCCCAACCCTACATCTAAGAGAGGGCTAATAATCAAAATTTATAAAGAACTCAAGAAGTTAAATCCCAACAACCCAAATAACCCATTCAAAAATGGGGTACAGACCCAAATAGAGAATTCTCCACAGAGGAATCTCAAATGGCTGAGAAGCATCTAAAGAAGTGTTCACAGTCCTTAGTCATCAGGGAAATGTAAATCAACACAGTTGATGAGATTCCATCTTACACTGGTCAGAATAGCTAACATGAAAAATGCAAGTGATACCACCTGCTGTGAAGTATGTGAAGCAAGGGGAATGCTCCTCCATTGCTGGTGGGAGTGCAAGCTTGTACAACTATTTTGGAAAGCATTTTGGTGGTTTTTCAGAAAACTGAAAATAGTTTTATCTCAAGACACAACTATATCACTCCTGGTCATATACCCAAAAGATCCTCCACAGTCCTACAAAGACATTTTATCAACTATGTTTATAGCAGCTTTATTTAAAATAGCCAGACACTAGAAATAATCTAGATGTCCCTCAACTGAAGAATAGATAAATAAAATATGGGACATCAGAACTGGAGAGATGGCTTAGCAGTTAAGAGCACTGACTCCTCTTCCAGAAGTCCTGAGTTCAATTCCCTGCAACCATATGATGGCTCACAACCATATGTAATGAGATCTGATGCCCTCCTCTAGTGTGTCTGAAGATAGCAACCGTGTACTCATATACATAAAATAAATAAATCTTTTTTTAAAAAGTGGAACATCTACATAATGGAACACTATTCAGCTATTAAAAACCAAGACATCATAATTTTGCAGGCAAATGGATGGATCTTGAGAATATCATCCTGAATGAGATAACCCAGTCCCAAAATAACATGCATTCTTGTACTTATTTATAAGTGGATAATAACCATAAAATGCATGTAGCATGTTATACTCCACAGATCCAAAGGGGCTAAATAAGAAGGAAGGCACAAATAAGGATGCTTGAGTCTCGCATAGAATAAAGTAGTAATAAAAAGGCAGATGGATGGCGGGAACTGGGTGGGAGAAGGTATTGGTGGGGAGGAATTGGGGGTTCAGGATGGAGAGGAGCAGGAGAGATGTCCTAATGGTTATGAGAATGAATGTAAATCTGCAACTGTTTGGGGGGATGGACTTCCAGGATGTGACAAAGACAAGAGATAAAAAAGGTGGGGTATAGGCACCCCAAAATTAGTGGGGGTGACCTTAGTTATGAGCCACAGCATTGGAGATATGTAACCTAAGAAGACCACCTCCAGTAGCCAGGCTGAAATTTCAATGACACAATAGGGGCATCAATCTACTCCCATACTTTCATCTCAAAATTGATCCTGTCTACAGGAAATGCTGGAATGGGAGATGAAGCAGAGACTGAGGGAATGACCAACCAATAAACCACCGAAGTTGAGACCCATCTCATGAGCAAGCACCAGTCCCTGACACTATTAATGATACGCTGTTATGCTTGCAGATATAAGACTAGCATGGCTGTTTTTTGAGAAGCTCTACCCTGCAGCTGACTCAGACAGATGCAGCCAAACAGTGAATGGAGTTTTGAAATTCATACAGAAGAATAGGAGCAAGGATTGTGGGCCCTGGAGGGGATAGGAACTCCACAGAAAGACCATCAGAGTGAACTAACTTAGATCCCTGGGGCTTTCAGAGCCTGAACCACCAATCAAAGAGCATACATGGGCTGGACCAAGGCTCTTCTGAATATATATAACAGATGTGTAGCTTGGTCTTCATGTGGGTCCCAATCAATTAGAATGGGAGCTATTCAAAAGCTGTTGTCTATACATGGGATATGTTCTTTTAGCTCTGCTGCCTCAGTGGGAGAGGATTTGCCTAGCATGACAAACACAGGATGTGCTAAGTCAAAGGGATGCCCAAGGGGACCCCCCCCCATCCGCTCAGAGGAGGTGAGAGGATGGGAGATGGGGGAGGATGATGGGAGTGGGTGCATGGAAGGGGGCAATGAGTGGGATATAAATTGAATAAAAATACAAGTTTGGTGTGGCTATTATAACCTTGGACTGAATAGAGAATACATACACTATCATACACACTAAACGCATACATACACATTCACAAACACACACAGAATAAAATGTTTTTAAGGGAAGCAAAAGTCTAATAGGAATGCATATGTAGAGCAGTTTGTTATACAAATTTTCTTATTTTAACTATAAACATATGAGTACCACACACCCCTAGCCCAAAAATCTTGCTTTTATTTTGGCTTCTGAATGAAAGTGTGTTTAAATACGTGGCAAAGAGTCAGAGGAAAGAAGAGACAAATGAATGAAAACTGAATGATGTGTTCCTCCAATGTAGGATCTTAATCATCACAGGAGCCACAACACATCATATGTAAAAAATCTCCACAACTAGGTTCTCAGAAACTCTCAGGTTAAAAAAAAAAAAAAAAAAAGTTTGCTTGAGTGACAGACAGACTGCTGAATAAATGTAAGCCATAAGAGAGAGATTTTGAGACTGTGTATGTTTCCCTCTAAAGGGAATGATGGAAGAGGGCAGAGTAGAGTGACCACCATCAAGACTCAGGACCTGCCTGCACATGGCTGAGCCCACAGTGAAGCCTTGCAAGCATTCTCCCACCTGAGCCCATGGAGAACCAGGAAAAAAATCACTCAAAGAACTACAGGAAAACAACCAAACAGATAAAGGAATTCAAAATGGAAATAGAAACAATAAAGAAAACAAACACAAAAACAGACAACCGTGGAGATAGAAAACCAAAAAAAAAAAAATCAGTAGTCAAAGATGCAAGCAACACCAACAGACTACAAGAGATGGAAGAGAGGCTCTCAGGGGTAGAAGACAACATTGAAAACATAGACAAAACAGTCAGAGAAGATGCAAACACCAAAAAGTTCCTAATCTTAAATGTCCAGGAGATCCAGGACACAATGAGAAGACTAAATCTAAGGATAATAGGTGTAGAAGAGGAAGAAGAATACCAACTAAAAGGCACAGTAAATATCTTCAACAAAATCATAGAAGAAAACTTCCTTGCCCTTAAGAACGAGATGACCACGAACATACAGGAAGCCTACAGAATTCCAAATAAATTGAACCAGAAAAGAAACTCCTCCCTACACATAATAGTCAAAACACTGAACATTCAAAACAAAGAAAGAATCCTAAAAGCTGTAAGGGGAAAAGGACAAGTAACATATAAAGGTAGATCAATCATAATTACACCAGACTTCTTAATAAAGACTATGAAAGCCAGAAGATCCTGGGTGGAGACTACAGGGATGGGGGAGGCCCCCGCCCATATGGAACTGAAAGTCCAGGCTAGCAGTGCGTCAGTACCCCATGTCAAGAGGTGTGAGACGAGATCAAGACACACATCATCTGTCTACTCCAACTGATCAGCCTGACTGGTGTGGAAACCTGAAACCAACAACTGCTGGACAGTTCAAGATCTACAAGAGAGAAACAAATGGGTGGCCGATCTCCACCTTACAGTACATAACCCCTATAACCTGTTGAGCCCCATCCAGAACCTGGTAAACAGTACTGGACTTGAAGAAAACACATCAATGGACTCATCTAGAGGTAGACAAACTTATAAAAACCGTCTTGAGGTCAAATTCTTTTGTGCCAGATTTGAGTAGATAACTGTGTGCCATGCCAGAAAGCAAATGTATGTAGAAGGCCCGGAGAAGAGAAGATAGACCTGAGGTTTACTAAGAAGTGGATCTTACAGAAACTAAGCCAGGAAGATATAGATATAAGTATCTATTAGTCTTTATAGATACCTTTTCTGGGCTGGTGAAAACCTCCCCACAAAGAGAGAAACTGCGGCAACAGTCATAGCTAAGAAGATTCTAGAAGAGATCTTCCCTAGGTTTGGCACCCCTAAGGTAATTAGATCAGACAATGGGCCAGCTTGTATTGCCCAGATAAGTCAGATATTAGCTCATTTCTTGGGGACCAATTGGAAATTACATTGTGTATATAGATCCCAGAGTTCAGGACAGGTAGAGAGGACAAATAAAACTCTTAAAAAGACCAAAATTGTCCTCAGAGACCGGTGGGGGGACTGGGCTGTCCTCCCCTTCACCCTGTTCCGTGTATGGAACACCCCTGGCCCCTTTGGCCTAGCACCTTATGAGATCCTGTGTGAGGAACCGCCACTGCTCACTGAGTTGGGTTGAGTGTATAATCCTGATGCTGTTCTCTTTAAACCTTTGTTTTCCTGCCTAAAGGCCCTTGAGCCTGAAAACAACTGAAAGAAGCCTGTGAGACTGGAAATGTACCCACCGTCCTGGTCCTACGCTATGGAGTAGAAAACTAAAACTTCACTGGAAGGGGCCATATCTAGTGCTTTTGACAGCTCCTAGCAGTGATATTGGGGATTGGAGTGGCTGCGGGAGTGGGAACGGACACAGCAGCACTAATACAGACTCCTCAATATTCCCATACATTGAGATCCACAATACATGAGGATTTACAAACCCTAAAACAATCCATATCTAAGCTTGAAGAGTCACTGACTCCCCTCTCAGAGGTGGTCTTGCAAAACAGAAGGAGACTAGACTTACTGTTCCTTAAAGATGGAGGGCTATGTGCTGCCTTAAGAAAAGAATGTTGCTTTTATGTAGATCATTCAGGGGTGATTAAAGACTAGACAAAAGAAAAAGAGACAGAGAAACACAACAAAAATGGTGTAAGAGACGGTTTAACAGATCCCCTTGGCTGATTACTTTAATCTCCTCATTATGGAGCCCCTTTTAATTTTGTTTTGCTTCTTACATTTAGACCATGCATCCTTATTAAGTTAGTAGCTTTCATTAGAAAAAGAGTTGGTGCAGTGCAGATTTTAATGCTTCACCAGCAATATCATGCATTAAGGAACTCCAAGTAGACTGAGGACACTGAGTTCTAAGATTAGAACTAGCCACTAGAAGAAGTGGGTAATAAAAAAGTTAAAATTTTAAAATAGCCCCACTAAACCTGCCTTGAGGACAAGTATCTCTCAAGGCTAAGAACAAAATAACATGTTCAAAGAAATGGCCCAATGCCAGACCACCTGGTCGCGATAAGGTCTGGCTCTGCAGTCCTGAGAAAAACAGATACAAAGGTCAGTTTGTCCCAAAACAGTGTAGCCTAGAGTTAAACCATGTCCAAAATATGTAGAATAAACCAATGAAATTGCTACGTGCCTGTTAGTAACTTCTTATGTGATTTTTCCTATAAATACTTCCCCCCAATTGAGTTCAGAGTCGACTCCTCTATTTCCTGCATGAGATACGTGTCGTCCCCAAAACTCTGGAAATAAACCTCTTGCCTGATTGCAGCAAGATTGGCTCTCCGTGAGTTTGTGGGTTCACGTTCTCCTGGCACTTGAGTAAGGGGCTTCCCCAATTCAGGGGTGTTTCATTTTCATTTCTGAGTTTGTTAATTTGAATACTGCTTTTGTGCTCTCTGATTAGTCTGGCTAAGGGTTTATGTGTCTTGGTGATTTTCTCAAAGAAGCAGCTACTAGTTTTGTCGACTCTTTGTATAGTTCTTTTTGGTTGATTTCAGCTCTGAGTTTGATTGTTTCCTGCTGTCTATTCCTCTTGGGTGTACCTGGTTCTTCTTCTTCTTCTTCTTTTTTTTTTTTCTTTTCTTTTTTTTTTTTTTTTTTAGAGCTTTCAGGTGTGCTGTCACACTGCTAGTATTTGCTCTCTCCAGTTTTGTTCTGGAGCACTCAGAGCTATGAGTTCCTCTTAACACTGCTTTTATTGTATCACATAAGTTTGGGTATGTTGTACTTTTATTTTTATTACCTTCTAAAAGTCATTTCTTTATTTCTTCCTTGACCAATTTATCACCGAGTAGAGCATTATTCAACTTCTATGTGTATATGGGCTTTCTGTCATTTTCCTTGTTATTGAAGACCAGTCTTGGTCAATGATGATCTGATAGGATGCATGTGATTATTTCAATCTTATTTTTCCTTTAAACATTTTTTAAATTTTTTAAGTTTTATTAATTTATTTATTTTATAAAATGTTATTTTAGCTCACAAAATTTGTTATATAATAATATATAATGAATACAAGATACTTTTTCTTTTTCTTTTCTAAGAAAGACTGAGGCTTTTACATTTTAGTCTTCCTTTTTTTTTTTTTTTAGCTTCATAGGTCTGTGAGTTGTTTTTTGGGTTTTCATAGCAATCTAGGGCTAGTATCCATTTATCAGTGACTGCATACCATATGTGTTTGTTTGTGACTGGGTTACCTCACTCAGGATGATATTCTCTAGTTCCATCCATTTGTCTGGGGATTTTGTAAAGTCATTGTTTCTAATATCTTAGTAGTACTTCATTGTGTAAATGTACCACACTTTTTGTATCCATTCTTCTGTTGAAGGACATCTGGGTTCTTTCCAGCTTTGGATATTACAAATGAGACTGCTATGAACATGGTGGAGCATGTGTCCTTGTTAAATGCTGGAGCATCTTTGGAGTATATGCCAAGAAGTGGAATAGCTGGTCTTCAAGTAGTACTATGTTCAATTTTCTGAGGAAGGGCCAGACAGATTTCCAGAGTGGTTGTACCACCTTACAACCCCACAAACAGTGAAGGAGAGTTCCTCTTTCTCCAATCCTTGCCAGCATCTGCTGTCACCTGAGTTTTTTATCTTAACCATTCTGACCTATGCTGTAGAATCTCAAGGATGTTTTGATTTGCATTTCCCAAATGACTACAGATTTTGAGCATTTCTTTAGATACTTCTCAGCGTTCAGTATTCTTCAGTTGCGAATCCTTTGTTTAACTCTGTACCCCATTTTTAATAGAATTGTTTGATTCTCTTGAGTCTAACTTCTTGAGTTCTTTGTATATTTGGATATTAAACCTCTATCAGATGTGAGATTGTTAAAGATCCTTTCCCAGTCTGTTGGTACTGTTTTTTCTTTTTGACAATGTACTTAGCCTTACAAAGAAACTTTGCAATTTCATGAGATCCCATTTGTCGATACTTAATCTTAGAGCATAGGCCATTGGTGTTCTGTTCAGGAAATATTTCCCTGTGCCTATGTGTTCTAAGCTCTTCTCCACTTTCTCTTCTAATAGTTTCACTGTACCTTCTTTTCTGTGGAGGTTTTTGATCCACTTGCACTTGAGTTTTTTATGAGGAGATAAGAAAGGGATGATTTGCATTCTTCTGCATGCTGACTGCCAGTTTAACCAACACCATTTGTTGAAGAGGCTGTCCTTTTTCCATTGAATTTTTTAGCCCCTTTGTCAAAGATGAGATGACCATTGGTGTGTGGGTTCATTTCTGGGTCTTCAGTTCTTTCCATTGATCTACCTGCCCATCTTTGAACCAATACCATGCAGTTTTTAACACAATTGCTTTGTAATATATCTTGAGGTCAGGGATGAAGATTCACACAGAAGTTTTCTTGTTGTTGAGAATAGATTTTGATATTCTAGAGTTTTTGTTATTCCAGATGAATTTGCAAATTGCTCTTTCCAACTCTATGAAGAATTGAGTTGGAATTTTTGTGGGGGTTGCATTGAATATGTAGATTGCATTTGGTAAGATGGAAATTTTAAAATGTTGACCCTTCCAATTCATGAGCATGGGGGAATCTTTACATCTTCTAAGATCTTCTTCAATTTCCTTCTTCAGAGATTTGAAGTTTTTATCATACAGATCTTTCACATGCTTAGTTAGGGTAACACCAAGGTATTTCATATTGCTTGTGGCTATTGTGAAGGGTGTCATTTTCATAATTTATTTCTCAGCATTTTTATCCTTTGAGTAGAGAAAGGCTACTGATTTGAGTTAATTTTATATTCAGCCACTTGCTGAAGTTGGTTATCAGCTATAAAAGTTCTCTGGTGGAATTTCTGGGATCACTTAAGTACACTATCATATCACCAGCAAATGTGATATTTTGACTTCTTCCTTTCCAATATGAATGTCTTTAATTTCCTTTTGCTGTCTAATTTCTCTGGCCAGAACTTCAAGATCTATATTGAATAGATAAAATGATAGTGGGCAGCCTTGTCTAGTCCCTGATTTTAGTGGGATTGCTTCAAGTTTCTCACTGTTTAGTTTGATGTTGGCTATTGGTTTGCTGTATATTGCTTTTCCTATGTTTAAATATGGGCCTTGGATTCCTGATCTTTCAAAGACTTAAAATAAAGGGGTGTTCAATTTGTCAAATGCTTTCTCAGCATCTAGTGAGATGATTGTGTGGTTTTCTTCTTTGTGTTTATTTATATGGTGGATTATGTTGATGGATTTCCATACATTGAACCATCCCTGAATTCCTGGGATAAAGCCTACTTGTTCATGGTGAATGATCGTTTTGATGTGTTGTTGGGATTCGGTTTGCAAGAATTTTATTGAGTATTTTTGCATCAGTGTTCATGAGGGAGATTGGACTGAAGTTCTCTTTCTTTTTAGGGTCTTTGTGTGGTTTAGGTATGAGTGTAATTGTGGCTTAAAAAATGAGTTGAGCAGTGTTCCCTATGTTTCTATTTTGTGGGATAATTTGGAGAGTATTGGTAGTAGATATTCTATAAAGGACTGATAGAATTCAGCACTAAAGCCATATGGTCCTGGGCTTTTTTTGGTTAGGAGGTTTTTGATGACTGCTTCTATTTCTTTATGTGTTATGAGACTGTTTAGATGGTGTATCTGATCCTATTTAACTTTGGTACCTGGTATCAGTGTAGAAAATTGTCCATTTCCTTCAGATTTTCCAGTTTGGTTGAGTATAGGTATGGAGCCAGGCAGAAGCAAGCAGATTTCTGTGAGTCCAAGAACAGCCAAGCCTACATTGTGAGGCAAAGCAGAACAGAACAGAACAGAACAGAACAGAACAGAAAACTGGTGCAATTGCATAAGGTTCTCAGTCATTAATGAGCCTGATTTTGCAGTGAGTTAAGGGTGAACTAACTAGTTCAAAAGACCTTTTCTTTTGTTCCTGATGGTTGTTGCAATGGAAATGGGAAATGCCAATGTTTTAAGGCTCCGTTATAAGTATAATAGTTGCTTTTTCTGTCTAAATCCAGCCAGGATTAAAACTAGCTGGTTACTTGGATTTATACCCAAATCAAGTCCAGTTTAAAAAAAAAAAAAGAAAAAGTAAGCAAACTGCCTCAAATTTAGTTAGGGCTAAATTTTAAGAGAAAAAGAGAGAGCAATAGGAAGGACTAAAGAGGAAACGAGAAAAAGAGGGGAAAAGGGAGAAAGAAATGGAGGGGGAGAAAGAGGAAGGGGCAGGAAGGAAGGAAGGAAGGAAAAAAAGAAAGAATGAAAGAAAGGAAGAAAGAAAGAAAAAGAAAGAAAGAAAAAAAGAAAGAAAGAAAGGAAGGAAGGAAGGAAGGAAGGAAGGAAGGAAGAAAGAAAGGAAGAAAGAAAAGAATCTTGAACTATGGATTTTTCTCAGGAATGACCTCTGAAGCATAAGTACTGATTTTTATTTGTACCTTTATTTTTCATCCACTACACCATTTAAAAATGTTAGATCATTAACTACAATCTGACAAATTTTGTGGGTTCCCACAATTTGTTGTCTCAATTAAAGCTGCTTATTTTTCAATTTTAAAGTAGTAGATATAACTAGTCATTTGATAGAAGTTAATAACTTACACTTAGAAGAAAGTAGAAGGATTTAGTTCAAAAGCTAAATCTATCAGTAAGAAGAGATTTCTTTGTTCAGTTCTACCTGTATGAGAGAGCATTAGTTTAAATCACATTAAGAACAAATTAATCCACTAAGAATACAAATATAAAAATATTGTCAAGTCTCTTTTCATAATCACAGACTTTTACATTTACTTTTGTCTGTTCTTTGAACTAAAGGGTTTATTGCCATTTGGGGGTGGGGAAAGTATCATTTTAAACATTGGCATTGATTTATTTGAAATAAATATTAAAAACTTAAGGTTCTTCTAAGAAGCAAGGATGCATTCCTACAAGTCCAAGATTTTTCAGTGGCTGTTGAGTAACCGCAACAGTGCCAGTTGCCTACAGACCTGCCATTCTTAAAGAAGTATGCTTCCAGCTTCACAAAGGGGAGCCCAATGTGCATATGAAGGAACTAGTATCCACAAGTTTAAGCAAATATATGGAACCAGAGATGGTGGCTCATCCTTGTCACTCCAACGCCCAGAAAGCTGAGGCAGGAGGATTAGTATGCATTCCAGCCCAGTCTGTATAAATCAAGGAAAGCCTGGGCTATAGAACAAGAGTCTGTCTCAAGAAACAATAAAAGTACAAACAAAATGAGAAAACAAAAATCCCAAACAACAAACCAAAAGACATAAATTATCCCTTGATGAAGAGAGATTACTTGTGCACTTGGACTTTATAAGAACTAGGTGTGGAGAAGACATCTAAAGCTCACTGTTTTAAACACCCATAACAATACTCAAGTGTGATATGTTTGGCTATTTAACAAGTCTCCCTTCTTATGATGATTTATCCCAACACACAAAATGATAACATTCTCTACTGAGAGCTGTCAAAAAGCTGTAAAAAAAACTGAGTGCAGGCTTCCCACATGGTAGTTACAAACGGCTTAAAGAGGAGAGCTGTACAGTTTGTTCTGGTCTTCTGAAGTGCACTCACTTGTGACCAATCTCGTGTGCGATGGTAAACGCTGAGCCCAGACCAATGTCTTCATTAATGCTGCAGCTCCTCTCCGGCTCGCACATTCCAGCCACAGATGCTAAGCCTGAATAAACAGAGACACAACGCTCAGGCCAAGGTGTTCCAGCCTCTAAAAGCCCATACTTCCAAATGCCTGGATTCTTTTAAATAACCTCCATGCACAGGAGGAACAGTTGGCAAAAGGTTAACTTTTTAGTCGTTTGCGAAATCACTGGGGGAAATTTCCCTTTGCCGGCTAGACAATATTTTTGAACTGCAGTCAGTGCTGGAAAATGTCTAGACTAGGGGTTAGATTTATAAATTTTACTTCTGGTAACTTGGGACCACCTAGTAACTTGAGCCAGAAAAGGGAATTCAAGAAAGCATTTCTTCAGGCCATAGAAAGCAAAATATATCCACATTATTTTTCTAAAGAGATCTGTTTAAGTTTAGTGGGTTCATAAAAATATACAAGCAACATTTTAGTTAACAAAAAAAGGGAATCCCAAATGGTTTTAGAAATGACATTTTTATAAAGACAAAATGGATGGTTCAAAATGGGGGGAAAAAAAACCTATGAAAGATGTGAGACTTTTGTACTCGTTTAATTCCTGAAAATGAGTCCTTACGGCAGCAGTCTGGACTGCTGTTACGTGTTTTCAACGGCAGGAAGTCATTCATACATTCCATGTTGTTTCCTTCTCTTCCCCTCCCCCTTCAGTGCTTTCGAGTTCTTACTAATAAAGCAAAACCATGGTGTTAATTGGCAGATTTCTAGTGAAATGTTATGTTACTCAAGGTATTGACCCTTGGAAGCTTTAGTATTTACTTCCAAATGAATGCCATGCTCTATGGATTATGCTCTGCAGATTAGTATAGAATTTTAAATCAGCACTTAGGAAAAATAATTTTATAAGAAATGAAAAATGCCATCTAATATAAGGAATCAGATTTCAAATACTAAATGCAGAGAACAGTCATTTAAAGAGAGGAGGGCGTTTTATGTATTCTGCTATTGTGCCGCTCCAGTGTCAAGAACGGCCGGCCAGAGCTGCCTCACTCCAGTTCAGGGGATAGTCACTGGGGGTAGGTATGGTTTCCCGGGAGCACTAATTGAGAACAGTTTACACCATTCAATTCATCTTTTCCACTGAGGAAGCTCTAGAAATTATGTTGCTTGTTCTTTCTGGTATATTAGAATAATAGACACTGTAACAAAATTTCAGGGATTGTTGGGTATGCCTACTGTTCTATAAAGGATGAGCAGAAGGTAGGGAGGGGGTTGGTTCCTGCCTCAGAGTCAGTATTAGCACTCCTGACACCATTGCGCTGACCTTCCACTCCACTTAACTGTACTGGGATCTCAAAAGAAAACAATAAAAAGATAGACCACTTGGGGCAAAAAGAATTTATTTTTTGGCTAACAAAAAATGTCATAAATGTTACTGCTAATTTCCACTAAAGAACAAGCATGCGCATGCACACAGGCATGCTCTCTGCAGATAAAGACAGAATTTGGCTCCAAGCTTTTGGGTTCAGTATGGGAGAGCATTTGGTAAGAACAAAATAAAAATGAGCATTGTTTCTGTTCTGAGTCGTATTTAAAAGATCACTATTGTAATTATTGACAAATTAACACCTCTTACACTTTCCACAGGCTACCTTTTTTTTCTGATGATGGTAGTGCTGGAGGGGTTGGTTTTTGTTTTGTTTGTTGTTGTGGTTTTTTCCTTTGGGTATTAAAATGGTTTTTCTTTCAGTGTGTGCTCTATGACTGTATTCTGAATTAAGAATCCTCACTGACACACACCTCCAGTGTCGTTATAAGCATATGTTTACTTGCTATCTGACATAAAATTGTTAGCTCTGATGAAGAACAACTTTAGAAAAGATGCATTTAGAGAGGAAAGGTAAATCTTAACCAATACAAGAATAAACACTAGTTTATGTTCATTAGCTCTCACCATTTTCTAGTTTCCTTACAGCTGCTGCTTTCAAAATTCCTGTATGAACTAGTGTTAATCAAGGGTTCATTGCTGTCTAGGGCATTTGGATTTCCTCAGTTTGATGGTCAGTTTGCAACCTTAACCATAATTACCCTTATAATACCACTAGCCATCAAAGTTATTAACTAAGAGATTATAAAAAAACTCATCACAAACATCAATACAAAATAAATACATAAAGTTTGGGTAAATAAATTACCTAAAATAGGTAATAAATTATTTTAATTAAAATTAAATTTGTAAAATAGTAATAAATTTATTGATTTTGTACTGATATTTTCCACATATAAGTCAATACAAGTATCTATATATAAATTTTGTTCAGTTTTCAAAAATTAAATTTTAATTTACAAAGTAATTGAGCTCCAAAACACATCCATATGTACCTTGCAATTAATTTATTGACCATAGAAATGAATTAGCAAAGTTACAATATATTATTTTGAAAAACTTACTTAGACAGTAAGCTTCGTCAGCTCATTAGTCACAGCACTGACGGGACTAGGAGGCAGCATGTCTAATGTCAGAATAAAGAGCCTGCCATTGTGAGTCTTATACCTTCAAGGAGCCGAGTACAGATATGCGTACTTGTTTCTTTAAGAACACATGCTTGGATATAAGTCAGTTTTCATGTATACTTGCTTTAGATTTGGTATTCTTTGGTCCTGAAGTAGATAACTCACTTAATACGTATATACAGAGCTTATACAATAAATGAGCGAATTAAATAAAACACTGTAGATGATCCTACATTAAATACTAATGCCTGTTCCTTTAATTAATACTGAATTTCAAAGCAATTTTACTTTTTCTTAATTGATTATAAAAATATCTCTCTGGTAAAGTGACAGGTCTTATACCTACCTAATAAATAAAACTGAGAGACAAGGAGGCTTAAAGATTGTAAAAAGCAACAAATCCACTGAAACTGCCAAAGTTAGTCTCAACTTCAGGTTTGCTCAGTTGGCCTTAAAATGCTAAAAAGAAATCAGTGGGGGGAGAGGCCCTTGTCCGGTCAAGGCGCAGGAGGGTGTGGGTGGGGGAGCGCCCTCATAGAGGCAGTGGGAGAGGGGATGAGATAGGAGGTCTCTGGAGAGCAAACCAGGAAAGGGTATAACATTTGAAACGTAAATATAAAAATTATCCAATTTAAAAAGAAAAAAAGTCCCAAGGAGCTGGCTCAACAGAGAACTCTGATAGGTATTAACTAGCACATATTTCCCATGGTTAATACTGGGCATTGGCTAATTGGGATTTCTCCTGTAGTTATAAATATCAAGGAAAACAGGGAATAAGCCATGTAAAAAATAAGCCCAGTATTGGAAGGGATGTTTCACTGAACTACCAGGAAACTGGGAACACTTTCTCTCCTAAGTCAACATTAACTGGATGTTCCCAAATGCTTAAGATATTAACAGGAATTGACTTCCTAATTATTCATATACAGATAGGAAAACTGAGATTTGACCTAGGGAAGACAAAGAATTCTTTGTCTTGCATATATATTGGGTTCATAGAAAGTCTAAGGACACTAAAGTGGCACTGGGTGGCACTGGCTCTTGTCTGCTCAGCCGGGAAGTCTCCATGTCAACTCATTCATATTAGCATTGAACTTTCAACTCATCCCAATACTGCTTAACAAAATATCCTTGCTGTGGAAATTCAAGATATTTACTAAAAAAAAAAATTAAAGCAAAAGATGTATAGAAAATATAAGAAAGTTCCTCCTCTCTCCATCTCTTTCAATAATGTCTGATTAAATTCTTCATTGGCCGTACTAACATTTAATGATATATGAATTTATAGGAGATAAACTTTCCCCAAACAACTGGACCATAAGAATTCCTTACACCTACTTATTAAGTAGCTCATGTTGATTGTTTTATTTTCTTTTAATTCATTGTCTTATTTTGAGCAACTTTCACTTGATCTCAAACACCTCATATTTGTTGTTTTAAACAGGGAATTAAAAATACAGAAAATATGCAAATAAGTGGTAACTTTGATTTATAATTACTACTGATTTTTAAATCATCTTCTAAGTTGTTTATATGTATATCATTTGCCAGGGAACATAAAGCCAGTTAATTAAACTTATTCATTATTATGGAGAGAATAATTTGTTTTTAGCAAATTATATATGCAAGAAAGGTCATGTTGTAAATTAGTGGTACTGTCCCATACATCAGAAAGAAAAATAACCAAATTATTAATAATAAAGACTAACAACATTGCCTCAATAAGATAATCTAAACTATCCTTTATCAACCAAACAAACAAAACTCTCAAAAGAAAACAAAACAAACTTACCCAGTGTTCCACAGGGCTTATTTTTATAAGTGCAGATATCATATCTATGAAGGAGAAAAAGACAAAATTTGTAGAACATTTGTATATTTGTTGCATTTTTTCTGGAGTTCTGTTTGTTCAGATCAAAACTGATACAATTCTGAGCAGCTAGGTAGAGTGTTCCATGGTCAGCACCATGGGGGAGGCAGACTGCAGACTCTCCACTCTGCCTGCAAGTCAGTAGGATACCTACCAGTAAGAAATTAAAAAGACAGTTTTACCAAACCATCTATCGCCTTGTTTCTAAGACTTTGTCTACAAATTATCACTGCTTCTGTTCAATGAGTAAGTTTTATTATTAATAATAATCCCTTTGATTTTGCTGAAGTATTTTCTTGTTATAGCCACATATTATATGTCTCTAAGAATTATCTGAAGTTCTTTTAACTCTAACATAAGTACTTGTCTTAAATAAAACAAAACAAAAAGATAGTGTAATACATCAGTGGGAATTAAATCAGTGTTACATAGTTTTCCGAGTTGTACATTAGAATTTAGGATGGCGAAAATAGAAAATTTTTAAGTGATTTAACAAATAGATAAATTAATCACTGAATTAAATGTTTTTTAATGTTAGACTCTAGTGCTAGACTGCATTGGAACTCAATACAAAAGTTATTAAAGCAACTTACATTTTAGTATATTACATTGGAGATGTTAAGTCAATATTAATATGTTGATTTTATTTTATTATTATCCCATAGAATCCTGCTTATCATCTAATTAGAGACAGGAAGGGAGCTGATTTGGGTGGACGATTCAGAGTAACCAGGAGGAGTAGGAGAGGAACTGTAATCTGGATATCTTATGTGAGAAAAAAAAATGATACTTTCAACATAAGGGAAAAAACCTGCCAGAGTATATTCTGGGTGTCATGATCAATTTCTCATATGATAATCATGTTACATATTATTTTACATAGACACAATTCATCCTATAAATAGCCAAGTTAATTTTTTAAAGGGTGAAATACATTTTGGAACTAAATGGAATTTATTTCCAAATACTCAAGTCTCATTCACACATTTACTAAAACTGGTCTGAACTTATACTGAAATCCAAGTTTTTCATCACAATGACTCTATTTCTACTTTAAAGAAAAAAGTAGACTTCTATCTGTCAATTATCCTAAACCTAATTACAGTGCAATGACTATAGAACTCTCCAGAACATAAATAAGAGGCATTTCAAAAAAGAATTGATGCTAGGAAATACATTAAGTAAGGAAAATTGGGGGAGAGGAATCTTGATTTCATCCTGTTAAGACTCTATACCTTTCTGGGTGTCTTTCTGTTACAAATTAATTTATATATCTTACAACTGGAATTCATACATGGACTATTTCACAGAGTATATTAACACCTTAAAATGAAGTCAAACTTGTTACTGACACACAAGTTGTACCAACAGAGTTGGCAATGATGACTGGTTTAAACAATTAGATTATATAGTAAATATTTTTCATAATTGAATAAATAGATTTAATTATTAAATAAACATATAATATTAAATTCATTTAGGAGGTCAGTTAACATTTGAATGATGTATAACTGGTTTTAAATTTCATACTTATAAAGTCACAACAGAGATATTATCAATGTTATATATTCCTTATATACTTTAATGGGTATTATAAAACAATTAATCTTCAAACTTGTCTCATTCAATTTCTAACACTAGGAAAACACACAACATGCACTAATATACATGTACATGCACACCCAAGCCCACATATATATGTATGCACACACATATATAAAATTTGGGGTTATCTTGCTTCATTAGGACCTGGAAAAATATCAGACTAAAGAAAACAATTGGACTTCCCTTTACTCTCAGTATCCTTTATAGCAGTCAATGTAAATCCTAAAAAACATTATGCAGCAGATGCCTTTAAATAAGGGTAAAATCAAAGAAAGCTAAGAAGTATACTCAAAGCCAAAACAGTTAAAATGAAATTCACACATACACACACACACACACACACACACACACACAAAAGTAGGGGCACTTGCATGTACACATATGAAAATATAAGAAAACACACACACACACATACACACACAAAGAAGCTTTGTTCTAAATAAGATCTTATCATTGTGCAATTTCTTTTGTTTTCCTTTTCCAAAAGAATCACAGTGTTTTAAGGGCATGTTTAGTTTGCTTATTGCTGCTATAATGAAACACTAACCAAAAGAAATTTGGGGAATAAAAGTGCCTTACACTTACATGACACAGCACATTAAACAAGGATCTTAGACAAGAGCTGAAGCAAAAACCATGGAAATAAGCCATTTATTTACTTGTTTTTAATGGCTTGCTCTCTATATTGCTTTCTGATACAACCCTGGACCACCTGCCCAGGAGTGTTACTGCCCACATTGAACTGGATCCTCCCCATCAGTAATTGACCAAGAATGTCTTATAGACATTCCTATTAAGGAGCTGATAGACACAAGTCTTCACTTAAGGATTCCTCTTCCCAGATGACTGGAGTTTGTGTCAAGTAGCCATCAATGGTCAGATAAGAAAGAATTAAAAAAACAAGTTAGAAATGTAGTTCCATCAGCAAATGCCTTGCCTTGCAAGCACCAGAACCGGAGTTTGATTCCCATAATTGACTAAGCACTTGGGAGGTGAGAACAAATTCCTGGGCCTTGCTGGCCAGCCAGTCTAGTCTACTTGGTGAACTTCAGACCAATGAAGTGCCTCAAGAATCAGGTGAATAATGCCTGAGGCTGTTCTCTGGCTTCAACATGAAAAACATCAGCATACACATATGCCTGAGCATGCAGGCAAACACACATATACGTGAACACACACACACAAAGAATTAACAACATGATATTAGGCAATTGATAAGTGCTAAATATATTTAAGTCAACTTGACACAGGCTCAAGTCATCTGAGAGGGAAACTCAATTAACAACATATGGGGCAGGGACAAAGTTTTGGTAAGGTGGGAAAGAAGGAGAAGGAGGGAGACTCAAGATGGAGCCGAAGGAGGAGGTTGTAGACCCAGGTGATCTTAGTAGGAGATAGGTAGATATGATTATTTCTAAGCGTTTCTATGGGTAAATTGATTTATCTAAATGGGTGGTTTACATCTCTGTCAAATGGTTGTAAACCTATTGTGTGGATGTACTGTGGATTAAGAATTTAACATATAAATGTGATTAATAAATTAATTATTGAGTCATAATTTTACCAGACTGTGGGGAATGTGAACTAAGTTCCCAGCTGGCAGGGAGACAGCTGGGAGAGAGCAGACCATGGACTGCACAGTAGAGAAAGAGACTGGGGACACGGCTCCCACGGATCCAATAGCCGCAGATCCACTTTTTATTTTTACTGCAACACATGAGGATCAGAAGAAACTGACCAAAATATCTTCCCATGTTGCACGTTGAGGTCTGTGAAATACAGCACTGCTGTACAATGATAAAAGACATATATTATAAAACCTGGTGTTTGTATCAATGTCTGAGTTGCTCTCAATCTCTGTCCAAAAAGTTGCCTTTTACAGTGAATAGCAGTCAATGGAGAGGTGTGTCTGGTCAAAGTGCTTAGAAAAAGAGACTGAGGACTCAGCTGTAAATGGGACATCTTCACAACTACTACCAAGGTTCAAGGAACCTGACAAAAGAAGGAGCAGAAGGAATAGAAGAATGGAGTGAGGAAGAATGCTAGGAATGTTTTCCAGACATGACAGTGTTATTGCAAGCATGAACTCTAAGCAGCTGCATTTCTCTGTATGAGTCCTACACGGTATCTAGTCAAACACGGTCTTGACATAGATGGGATGCGACCTCAAGATCCTAACCTATACTGAATGGCTATTAACAGCTGATGGGTGATGGGAAAAGAAGAGTCGCTCTTTGTTAGGGATATGTTCAGAAAGCCTACATAACTGACATAATAGGTATCAAAATGAAAATGAGATAAAGCTAGGAAGGGGCATATAAGAAAATATGAGATTATCAGGAGGGGACTCTATAAATGTGATGATATTTCAGAGTGTGTGTGTGTGTGTGTGTGTGTGTGTGTGTGTGTGTGTGTGTGTGCAGGAAATTCTCAGAAATAAAGGCAATTTATAACAACAGAACACCTGCAAGGGGTTGAGGAGAAACAGGGCAAATATGCTTTGTTCTTGAAGCCTTTGTCCAAATATACATTCTCTTCTTATGCCTTCTTGTGCTCCAGGAACCTGCTAATCATTATGTCCACTTCCCCATTGCTGGGCCAGGCCTGAGAAAGAAGCATGGGAACCAAACTCAGGCCTACATGCTTTCACAGCAGGTGTGCGATCAACTGTGCTTTCTAACCTGTCTATACCTGTCCCTGTAAGTCTTCATTTTCTAATAAAGGATTTCCTGTTATGTAAAATTTAGATTCATGTTATTTATGCTTCTCTCTTGTTAATATGCCATTTGTTATAGGAGCTTCAGCCATGAACTTAAGATGGGTAAAAGATGTTTGTGCTCTGCAGTGGTAAAAATCAAATTGGTAGTATAGCTCTTTTCTGTTTTTAGTAAATGCACAGAGGAAGCAGCATTAGAAGAGTTGTCTTAGTTAAAAAGAAATAAAAAAAAAAATCCAACTCAATATGGGTTTATTTTCTCTTGCTTATTTTTATTTCAGTTTGAGACAAGGTCTCCCTATATAACTCACAATCCTCCATCTTTCAACTCCTAATCATACCAGTCTTTATAATAAAAGAATTAGATTATAATGACTGTAAAAGTTAATTTGATTCAGTTCATACAATACAAATTACAAATTATGTTTTCAGTATACCTTTTTACGAAAATGATATTTATTCAGCCAAATATCATAACATACTGATACTTTCAAAGGATTATGCTGACAGGTGGGCTCTGTGGAGCAATGACGGCACATTGAACTTCTAGTATCAACCACCCAGACCCCCCAGAGCTCCCAGGACTAAACCACCAACCAAAGAGCACACACGGAGGGACCCATGGCTCCAGCTGCACATGTAGCAAAGAATGACCTTCTCTGGCAACAATGGGAGAAGAAACCCTTGGTTCTGTGAAGGCTCCATGTCCCAGTGTAGGAGAATGCTAGGGTAGTAAGGCAGGAGTCAGGGTGGAGCACCATTATGGAGGCAGAAGGAGGAGGGATGGGATAAGAGGCTTGTGAAGGGGAAACTGGGAAGGGGGATAACACTGGAAATATAAATGAATAAAATAAGCATTGAACAAATAATCTGACAAAAAATTCAACATAACCATTCTCAGTGGAGAACAAAATACAAATAGAGAGTATAAATGTGCAGTGCAAAAAAGAATCAGAAAAGCAATGCATGAACAAAAGGAAGGGATGCTAAATGCAATTAAAACTCCTCTCTCTCTCTCTCTCTCTCTCTCTCTCTCTCTCTCTCTCTCTCTCGCTCACACACACACACACACACACACACACACACAAACAAACACAAGGCTTATGCTGTAAGAGCAACTGTATTCACTATTTAATATGGAGCCATTTATTATAATAATGCAACCACTTCATACAATATCTCACAGAGGTATGTAAAATGGTTTCAGCTTCTAATTCCTATAATGTATCAGATATGGCCACTAAAAGTTATGGAATGGATTCGAGTATTACTATTAGCAAGGTTGGAGACATGGCTCAGTTGTTAAGAGCACACTGACTGCTCTTCCAGAGGTCCTGAGTTCAATTCCCAGCAACCACATGGTGGCTTGCAATCATTTATAGTGGAATCTGATGTCCACTTGTGGTGTGTTTAAGACAGCAATAGTATATATACATACATACATACATACATACATACATACATACATACATACATATATACACACATACACACACACACATAATTATTTAAAAGGGAGTTAAGATGCTTATAATACTTGCTTTATATTTAAAAAATTACTATTAGGCTTGAAAATAACTCTCAGCAATACACACGAATTTTTAGTCACTGTAGAAGAGCACTTCCTTTGGAGTGCAGTCAACCAGGAATTTCCTTTGTCTGTGATTACCTCATATTATTAAACATAAGATCTGACAAGAGAGAACAGGCACTCAAGCCATCCGCCACCAGGAACAGCAGAAATCCAGGGACACACGCCTGGTGAGAAGGCATTCTGAGTAGCCGGGGAGCAGAGAGATATCTGCTGAACATGCTGAAAGTGTGCCCTCCCCCACTTGGTTCAGGGAACCAGGAACCCAGCATTGAGCTGTCTGTTCCCAGCCGGCACCCTTTGGGTACAGAACAGCCATCAGGACATTCACCACCAAGAACACACTGAGATACAGGGACACAACCAGGTACAAGGGAAAGGCGAAAACCAATCACTGACAAGAAGACGGCAAGAGGAAAGCAAAAGAACGTACCCCAGGGGAACCAAGACAACCTGGCAACACCAGAACTCAGCTCTCTTATCACAGCAAACAGGGGAATGCCAAACACTCCAGAAAAAAAAGACTCAGACCCAAAATCATACCTCAAGATGATGATAGAGATCCTTAAACAAGAACAGGAGGAAAAGCATAAAAAATTAGAATTTTTAAAGAGGAAACCAGAAAAACACTCAAAGAACTCAAACAACTAGAGGAAAACAGAACCAAAGAGATGAAGGAATGGAATAAGGAATTTAAAACGGAAATGGACACAATAAAGAAAACACTAAAAGAGACAATCCAAGAGGTAGAAAACCTAAAAAAGAAATCAGGAGTCACAGATGCTAGCATTTCCAACAGACTACAAGAGATTGAAGAGAGAATCTAAGGGGCCAAAGACAACACTGAAAACATAGACAAAACAGTCAGAGAAGATGCAAAAACCAGAGTTCCTAAACCAAAATATCCAGGAGATCCAAGACACAATGAGAAGACCAAACCTAAGGATAATAGGAATAGAAGAGGGAGAAGAGTATCAACTAAGAAGCACAGTAAACATCTTCAACAAAATCATAGAAGAAAACTTCCCTGCCCTTAAGAATGAGATGACCACGAGCATAAAAGAAACCTACAGAACTCCAAATAGGTTGGACCAGAAAAGAAATTCCTCCCAACTCATAATAGTCAAAACACCAAGTGCCCAAAGCAAAGAAAGAATACTAAAAGCAGTAAGGAAAAAAGGTCATGTAACATTTAAAGGCAGACCAATCAGAATCACACCCAATTTCTAACAGAGACTATGGAAGATAGAAGATCCTGGACAGACATCATACTGACCCTAAGAGAGCACAAGTGCCAGCCCAAGCTGCTATACCCAGCAAAATTTTCAATCACCATAGATAAAGAGACTAAAATATTCCAAGACAAAAATAAATTCACACAATATATAACCACAAACACAGCACTACAACGAATTATAGGTGGAAAACACAATACAATGAGGGGAACCACCTCATAGTAAAAACAAGAAAACTTCTAAGCAAGAAAACCAAAAGAAGAAAGACACACAGGCACAATTCAACCTACCAAAGCAACAATAGCAGGAAACAGCAACCACTATTCCTTAATATCTATTTCTCCTTGTACAAAGCCCAAGTGTAAGTGGATCAAAGATCTCCACATTAAACCAGGTACACTGAAACTATTAGAAGAGAAAAGTAGGGAAAAACTTAGAACTCATAGGCACAGGAGAAAATTTCCTGAACAGAACACCAATGGCTCGAGTTCTATGGTCAAAGATTGACAAATGGAACTTAATGAGATTGCAAAGTTTCTGTAAAGCTAAAGACACTGACAAGAAAACAAAACGGCAGCCAACCGAGTGGGAAAAGATCTTTACCAACCCCACATCAGATAGAGGCCTAATATCCAAGGTATACAAAGAACTCAAAAAGCTAGACACAAGAGAATTAAACAACCCTATTAAAAAATGGGGTACAGACTTAAACAAAACGTTCTCAATTGAGGAATATCGAATGGCTGAGAAACATCTTAGGAAGTGCTCGACATCCTTAGTCATCAGGGAAATGCAAATCAAAACAACCCTGAGATTCCATGTCACACCAGTCAGATTGGCCAAGATCCAAAACTCAGATGACAACAGATGCTGGTGAGGAAGTGGAGAAAGAGGAACACTTCTCCACTGTTGGTGGGGTTGTAAACTGGTACAACCACTCTGGAAATCAGTCTGGTGATTCCTCAGAAAATTGGACATAGTACTACCTAAAGATCCAGCTATTCCACTTCTGGGCATATACCCCAGAGACACTCCAATATACAATGAAGATGCATGCACCACAATGTTCATAGCAGCCCTATTTATAATAGCCAGAAGCTGGAAAGAACCCAGATGTCCTTCAATAGATGAATGGATACAAAAAGTGTGGTATATTTACACAATGGAGTGCTACTCAGCCACCAGAAAGAATGACTTAACCAAATTCTTAAGAAAATGGATGCATCTAGAGAATATAATCCTGAGTGAGATAACCCAGTCACAAAACAACAGACATAATATGCACCCACTGATAATGGGATACTAACCCCAGAAAGCTCTGAACACCCCAGAAACAACTCACAGACTGTGTGAAGTACAAGAAAATAAAAGAAAAAACCATTAAGCTCAATTCTTTCACACCAAGAAAACTTTGACTAATTCCAGGTTACATCCCGTTTAACATGTACTTTATGCTCATTGTAACTAGTAAGATCTTAATGCACACTATGAAACCTTAAAAAAAAAAAAAAAAGCCAAGCAGTGACAAAAATGTATTCGTAAACTTTAATAAAAAAATGCTTAAAATTTGTACATTTATATTTGTTTTTTAAAATAAAGTTGTTCAATAAAATAAATGAATGAGCAGGAAAAGATGACAGACGCTCCGGAATAGAAAAAAACAGGATTTACATGGCTGTGCAGTGTAGACAGTATTTATATTTTCTCTGTGTCATGGAAAGGAGAGCTTAGTATCATTCTCCAAGTCACACAGCAGAGCTTTTTCCCCCTTACAACTTTATTTTTAAAAAGGAGAGATACATGTACAGATTTTTAAGAGCATTTTTGAATAAAACTATATGAATATTAAAAAAGATCTCTCAAGAATATAACATCATATATAACTTACAAAGGCTCAGCCTTATAAATTTAAAATGTTTTATTAATCACCAATATCTTTAAATCAATGAATTGTTATATTTCTCATTTATTTCCTTGATACTATTCTAATTATGTTCTTTCTTTTTCCCGGCTTCCTAAGTAACTTTCATTGTGTGATTCATGAATGACATTAAAACACTTACTTAAAGTGAATACATTGTTACTATACTTTTATATATCAAAAATATAGGGTATTAAATTATTTGCCCACAGAAGTTTTGGTGTCAACTCATTTTAAGTATTCTCATGTATCACTTACAAAGTGAACATTTCACTGTTTTTTCACATGAAATTGTAGTAAAACTTATTGAAGACATACTATTAAAGTCATAGGCTGTAAGTTTTTTACAAGGAATATAAAATTAATCACAATAAACATTATTATATATTTGTACACTTGTCTTTCTAATGTTTCCTTAATTTTATATGAACTTTACATATTTGGATATAAAATATATTCAAGAATAATTTTTCATATTGGACCTGTTTAATTGTCTAGGCCAGTGTTGAAATTTGCTCTTTCTTTCTAATTATAAAATATGCTTGCCTTCCTTTCATTTTTCAGACACAAAGCCCATTTAATAACCACTGACTATACTATTGACCACTTTTCTTTTTTAAAAAAATTGGATATATTTTATTTACATTTCAAATACTATACCCTTTCCAAGTTTCCCCTCCATACCCCCTATGCCATACCCCTCCCCCTGCTTCTATGAGGGTGTGCACATACCCACACTACCCTTCCTAGCTCCCTGCCCTGACATTTCTCTACAACAGGGCATTAAGCCTTGGCAGGACCAAGGATTTCTCCTCCCACTGATGCCCAACAAGGCCATCCTCTGCTACATATGCAGCTGGAGCCATGGGTCTGTCCATGTGTACTCTTTGAATAGTGGTTTAGTCCCTGAAAGCTCTGGTTGGTTGGTGCTGTTGTTCTTATGAGGTTGCAAACCCCTTCAGCTCCTTCAATTTTTTCTCTAACTCCTCCATTAAGGACCCCATTCTTAGTTCAGTGGTTGGCTGTAAGCATCCACCTTTGTTTCTGTCATGCTCTGGCAATGCTTCTCAGGAGACAGCCATATCAGGCTCCTGTCAGCATGCACTTCTTGGCATCAGCAATACTGACTGGGTTTGGTGACTGTATATGGGCTGGATCCCCAGGTAGGGCAGTCTCTGGATGACCTTTCTTCTGTCTCTGATCTTTTCTACTGTTATTAACTATGTTGTACTTTACTGTTTCTACTTAGTATTGAGAACCTTTGTCAACAGACTTTCTCCAAGAACTCTTTCTAAATAGATCAATTATTCTTACAAACATCAACTAGTTACCCCATGTTTTAACTTTATGACCTTCATTAAACAGGCAATTTCATTTATCCATCTTCCCATTATTACAAATTCTTTAACATTAGAGAGTAATTTGTTTTGGTCACTGTTGTAGCCCTGTATGTATCAAGATGTCTACTGCACAGGGTTTAGAGTTAATAACATTGAAGACCTCTAAAGCAATTGCATTATTTCACATATCTACAAGCAATTTTGATGTTTTAAATTATAAATAATTTAATAACAATTCTAAATTTCAATCTCAACTTCCACTCCTTAAAAATCCATTAATAGAAATGAAATTATTTTTAAATTGTCAATAGTTAAATGATCAATTAAGTATATTTAATGCACTTTATAAGGACAAAATTAGGTAAATTTGATTCATGGAACAATTTACTAAAAGGTAATTTTATGGTACTAAATCAAAACTTTAAACCACTTTTCAACAAATATTTACTAAGAGTTTATCCTGTAGTAGAGGATGGGGAATCATGAACAAAATTGATATAACCTATCTTATGATTCTGGAAAAAAAATTATATCATCAAAGGCTTAATTAGATATAGCCGTCATTAGTTACCTTCTGCTGAGATGAAGCAAACATCATTAAGTCTCTCTTATGCATAAGTTCTGTTTTTAAAGACTTAGTTATGTGTATGGGACAGGCAATATGTGCGTGTGTGCTCAGAAATCTGAGAGCACCAGAGGCATACAATCTCCTGGCACTGGAGTTAGAGTTATGAGCTACCTGATATGGGTACTGGAAACCAAATGCTGGCTCTGTGCAAAAGTAGTATTAACTATTAACAGTGTACCTTCTCTCTCATTACCACTTGCAGCCTACTAACAGAGTTATGTGCATGCCATCTTCATAATTAAAAAAAAATCAAACTCTCTAAAAATGTAAACAATAGAAATCAAGACACAGTCTTGTTTCAGTTTATCTTTCTAGAATTATTTATTACTCCCCCAAACCTATGTCTACATCTCCAGAATGTACTCAATACACATTCACCACTACCTAAAAGATTTAGAATTCCTCTATATCCACAAAGAGTTCATTAAAAACTCTCCTCCCATTTCTCCTGTAAAATTCTGGACACTTCACATACCTTCTCCTTCATAAAGTAAGAAGCAAGCATGTGCTAATTGGCTTTCTTATACTACAGTAACCCATCATGCTCTCAAATACCATCATCAGGATTTAAAGCATATAAAATAATAACCAGATAAATAAAGCAACAAAAAAATACAATAATTTCTCTTTGATTTTGAAAAGGAAACTATACTTATTTCTTTGTATGAATATAGTAATGAACATGCTAATTTCATAGTTTATACAAATACCTCCATGTCATTTTACACTACAGGTGTATAATTTTGTTGGCCAATTATACCTTACTAAGTCTGTAGATGAGCAAAAAACAATTAGTCAATTTGTTGGTTCACAGTCATTGTAATATGTAATATGCAGTCACTGATAATGGGATACTAACCCCAGAAAGCGCTGAACATCCCAGAAACAACCCACAGATTGTATGAAGTTCAAGAAAAAAGAAAAAAAAGAATATATTTTAATTAAAATAGAACTGTATCACATCCCCCTTTCCTTCCTACAGCCCCTCCCAGTTTCTCTCCTATCTTCTCAAATTAATAACCTCTTTTCCTATATTATGGTTACATATATACATATGTGTATGTACATGTACCCACAAATACTTAATTACAACCATATAAAATGTATTTGTATACACATTTATGCAAAAATGCTTAAATCTGTACATTTATCTTTGTTTTTTAAAATAAAGTTTAAAAAAAGGAGGAAGCAAAACAGAAAAAAAAAAAAAGAAATGCTCAACATCCCTAGTCATCAGGAAAATGCAAATCAAAACAACCCTGAGATTCTACCTCACACCAGTCAGAATGGCTAAGATCAAAACCTCAGGTGACAGCACATGCTGTCCGGGATGCGGAGAAAGAGGAACAGTCCTCCACTGTTGGTGGGGTTGTAAACTGGTTATAAGACTATTTAGACAGTTTGCCTGATCTTGATTAAACCTTCTACCAAAATGTGTCCTGCTCACAAGATGTGCAGGGACAAAGAGTGGAGATGCAAGGAAAGGAAACCACTGACTGGCCAGAATTAAGACCTACTCCATGGTCAAGAACCAGTCCTTGATGCTATTAAAGATACTTGTTTATGCTTACAGACAGGAGCCTATCATAACTGTATTCTGAAAAGCTCCACCAAATAACCAGCAGAAAGATACAGAGATGGCTGTATGACATGAAAAATAATATTACTAAAAATGCATAATAAAATAATCTTAATAGACAAACATGAAATGTAGTTCAGGGAGAACTGTGGAAAAGTTGGGGGAAGGACTGTGGGACCTGAAGAGGAGAGGGACTCCACAGAAAGACCAACAGAGGCAACTAACATGGACTCTTAGGGGCTCCCCAGAGACTGAACCACCAACCAAAAAGTGAGTATGAACTAAACCTAGGCTCCATGCACATATGTAGCAGAAGTGCAGCTTGGTTTTTATGTGCTCCCCACAACAAATGAAACAGGGACTATCCCTGATTCGGTTGCCTGCCTGTGGATCACATTCTCTTAGCTGGGCTATTTTGTCTGGCCACAGTGGGAGTGGATACACCTAGTCCTGCATGACTTGACCTTCAGAGGGTTGTGGGGACCCAGGGTTCTCCTACTTTTCAAAAGAGAAGAGAAGAGAAGAAGGGAGGATCTGTGTGTTGGGGTACTTGAAGTAGTGGGAGGCTGATATTAAATGTAAAGTAAATAAATGAATAAATTAATAAAAAAATAAATTAAGTCAAAACAAAAACTAACTCAGGTACCATAAAATAAGAGAGTAAACAATCCCGTTGCCAACAGAATGGAAAAACAGCAGTATAAGACAGGATGAAAGAAGAATGAAAGCCAACAAGGCAAAGTTTTCACCTTGTTTCTCTACATTTGTCATTCATAGTATGCAGTGGCATCAATGAAATCTAAGAGACTTTGGAAATTTCTCCCTCATAGCTCTAACATCATTACACATGCACCCTTTACAGGGACAGCTCAAATTGCTAGGTGTAGTATTACTTGACAGATGACCCTGATTTCTGTTATCCTCATTATCTTTGGATCTTTAATGCAACTCAGGTATCACATATACAACTTCATACACTGACCTGAAACTCAAATCTGCTACACATTTTCTGACTTTGTAACAGTTTTTTCCTGGAAACATGGTGCAAGTTCCATAGTCCCATAACTCTCACATCCTCAATGAATGCATATCCAGAACTATGTAGGTAACACGTAGTTCTGCAGCCCAACTGAGATATATCTGGGCGCCTTTAGACCAGTGTTTCTCAACCTGTGGGTTGCAACCCTTTGCAAACATCTATCCCCAAAATATTTACATTTCAATTCATGACAGTAGTAAAATTATGGTTATCAAGTAGCAGCAAAACTAATTGTATGGTTGGGAGTCACAACATGACAAAGTAAGTGTATTAAAGAGTTGCAGCATTAAGAAGGTTGAGAACCACTACTTTAGACCATGGTTATGGTAACCTCTTAGTGTAGTTTTAACTGAAACTATGAAAATATTTTCTCTAAGAGGTCACTCTGCAGAAGGGAAATCCTTCTGTCCTGTTTTGAAGATCTCCTATTTGAAGAGCAAACCCAGTCATATATGCTTACATAATTACACCTAGAGCATTAAGCAGAAAGGCCTTGACTTCAAAATACCTTCACTATCCTCCTTGCATAAAGCCCAGGGTTCTTTGCAATGAATGGTATTATAATGGTAGTATAATGTCTTTAACAACTACTTTCCCTTCACTGGCACCTGCTTTCTTCTAATCTACCTTGTTTACAACTATTAACACACTCACGTTCCTTTCCCTACAAAGTATACAATATTCACATCTTTCTGGTTTTGGCTTTAGATTCTTGCTTTAAATCCAATATCACTCTAATTTTCAGGAAATTGGAAGATTGTAGCTAGATTCTTTGTGTAAATGTAGCAAATATAGCCTCTAGCCAAATCTATGATCGGGACCTTGTTTCCTGTTGGGATTTCTTGAGCACAGGCTTTACTATACACATTTCTAGAAACATTCTGGGTTTCCAAACTCTCATCAGATGATCCACTAAGCTCTGCTTCTAGCACTATTGGACTTGTCTAGCTCACAGTCCCAACCTCCTCCACATTCCTCCCACAAATTAATAGTCTAAGTAGCCCATCATCAGCTTTGACCATAACAACACCTCCATTTCTCAGTTCCAACTTTCTGTATTCATTGTACTCATTGCCATGACTGAACACACTACAGAAGCCATTTGATAAAGAAAGATTTATTTTGGCAAGTTTCCAGTCTGTCACAATGAGGAAGGCAATGCAAAATACATATCAGTGGGAATGTCAGAAGAGACTCCTGACATTTTGACAGATCAGGAAGCAGAATATTAAATCAGAAAAACAAGACTCTACCATGCCACAAAGCTTTCTCTGAGTCCCTTTTTACAATCTACACCTAAATTCTTTAAGGTTCTACAACCTTCTAGAACAGTGCTACTAATTCTGCATCAAATTTAAATCATGACAGCTGTCAAATTTAGTGATGTTGGGTCATTGCATGGCATTTCTACATAAAACAGCTTAAAGATTTGTTCATTACATTTTTAGAAGTAATAATCCCTTAAAAATAGAAATTTGGCAAAAACAAACAAAATACCCAAACATATGAGAACCTGGAACTTGCAACTTCATTTTATGCCTGTTTTCTACACACAATGCTATTACGTGACTTATAATCCATAACTTTCCTCTTGCTTTATGGTATATTTATATTTAAGACTAGATGAGATAGAGGCTGAGCAACTGGTGACTTCCAGACCCAGAGCGGAGCCTGGCCTACCTGCCAGGTGGAACGGCGGCTCATAGAGGCTGAGCAACTACAATTGGGAACAGAAAATTAGAACTTCTGTTTCCCCCCGGAGGCGACTTCCAGACTCAGAGCGGAGCCTGGCCTACCTGCCACCCGGATCGGCGGATCGGCAGCTCATAGAGGCTGAGCAACTGCGATTGGGAACGGAAAATTAGAACTTCTGTTTCCACCCGGAGGCGACTTCCAGACGCAGAGTGGAGCCTAGCCTACCAGCCACCCGGATCAGCGACTCATAGAGGCTGAGCAACTGGTGAGTGGGAGACCAAGACTTCAGGGGAGCAGAGAGATCTCTTCGGAGTGCACAGGGAAAGTGCACACCCTAACTTGCCCTGCCCCGACTTGCCTGATCCAGCAAACAGAAACAGAACATTGGAACTTCTGCTCACACCCGACGGCTCTGAGGCATAAAACAGGGCTCGACCCATCTGACACCTCAACCAGTGGAGAACCAGGGACACAGACCAGATACAAGGGAAAGGTGAGAAAATATCACTGACAACAAAATGGCAAGACGAAAGAGAAAGAGTATATCCCAAGGGAACCAAGAAAATCTAGCAACACCAGAGCCCTGCTCTCCCAGAACAGCAAACATTGGAACTCCAAACACTCCAGAAAAGAAAACACAGACCTGAAATCATGCCTCAAGACACTGATAGAGTTACTTAAACAAGAAAGGGAGGAAAAGCAAAAAGATTCAGAAGCTTTTAAAGAAGAAACAAGAAAAACACTCAAAGAACTCAAAGAACTAGAGGAAAACAGAACCAAAGAAATAAAGGAATGGAAGAGGGAAATTAAAACAGAGATTGACACAATAAAGAAAACACTAAAAGAGATAACCCTAGAGTCAGAACACCAAAAAAAGAAATCAGGAGTCAAAGAAGCAAGCATTTCCAATAGATTACAAGAGATCGAAGAGAGAATCTCGGGGGCAGAAGACAACATTGCAAACATAGACAAAACAGCCAGAGAAGATGCAAAAAACAAAAAGCTCCTAACCCAAAATGTCCAGGAAATCCAAGACACAATGAGAAAACCGAACCTAAGGATAATAGGAATAGAAGAGGGAGAAGAGAATCAACTAAGAGGCACAGTAAATATCTTCACAAAATCATAGAAAACTTCCCTACCCTCAAGAATGAGATGACCACGAGCATAAAAGAAGCCTTCAGAACTCCAAATAGGTTGGACCACAAAAGAAATACCTCCCGACACATAATAGTAAAAACATCAAGCGCCCAAAGTAAAGAAAGAATACTAAAAGCAGTAAGGGAAAAAGGTCAGGTAACATATAAAGGCAGACCAATCAGACTCACACCCGATTTCTCAACAGAGACTATGAAAGCTAGAAGAGCCTGGACAGACATCATGCAGACCCTAAGAGAGCACAAGTGCCAGCCCAAGCTGCTATACCCAGCAAAACTATCAATCACCATCGATGGAGAGACGAAGATATTTCAAGACAAATCAAAATTCACACAATATCTGACCACAAACCCAGCACTACAACGAATTATAGGTGGAAAACCCAATAAAATGAGGGAAAATACAGCCTAGTAAGAATAAGAAAACTCCTAAACAAGAAAACTAAAAGAAGAAAAAAACACAGACACAACTCAACCCAAAAAAGGAATAATGGCAGGAAACAGAAACAACTATTCCTTGATATCTATTAACATAAATGGTCTCAACTCCCCAATAAAGAGACATAGACTATCAGACTGGATACATAAACAAAATCCAGCCTTTTGCTGCATACAGGAAACTCATCTCAGAGACAAAGACAGACACTATCTCAGAGTAAAAGGGTGGGAAAAAAACTTCCAAGCAAGCAGCTCAAAGAAGCAAGCTGGAGTGGCTATTCTAATATCAAATAAAGTAAATTTCCAACCAAAAGTTATCAAAAAAGATAAGAAAGAACACTTTTTACTCATTACCGGGGAAATCTGTCAGGAGGAACTCTCAATCCTTAATATATATGCTCCAACTAAAAAATCACCCACATTCATAAAAGAAACCCTATTAAAGCTCAAAAAATGCATTTCACCCCACACAATAATAGTGGGAGACTTTAATACCCCACTCTAACCAATGGACAGATCAGGGAAACAGAAACTGAACAAGGACACTGCAAAACTAGCAGAGACTTTGAACCAACTAGAATCTATAGATATATACAGAACATACTATTCCAAAGTAAAAGAATACACCTTCTTCTCACCACCCCATGGCACCTTCTCGAAAATTGACCACATAATTGGACACAGAACGAGCCTCCATCTATATAAGAAGATTGAAATACTCCCATGCATCCTCTCAGATCACCATGGTCCACGGCTGGTCTTTAACAACAACAAAGACAACAAAAAGCCCACATACACATGGAAACTAAACAATGCTCTGTTAAAGGATAGCAGGGTCAAAGAAGAAATAAAGAAAGAAATTAAGGGTTTTCTAGAATTCAACGAAAACGAAAACACAATATACCCAAACCTATGGGATGCAATGAAAGCAGTATTGAGAGGAAAACTCATAGCCCTAAGTGCTTCCAAAAAGAAACTGGAGAGAGCTCACATCAGCAACCTGACAGCACAGCTAAAAGCCCTAGAACAAAAGGAAGCAGATAAACCCAAAAAGAGTAGACGGCAAGAAATAATCAAAATTAGGGCAGAAATAGACCAAATAGAAACAAAAAGAACCATTGAAAAAATCAACAAAACCAAGAGTTGGTTCTTTGAGAAAATCAACAAGATTGATAAACCCCTAGCCAGACTAACTAAAGGGCAAAGAGAGAGTATCCAAATTAACAAAATCAGAAAGGAAAGTGGGGACATAACAACTGAAACTAAAAAAATTCAAGAAATCATCAGATCCTACTACAAAAACTTATACTCCACAAAATTGGAAAATCTGGAGGAAATGGACGAATTCCTAGACAGATACAAGGTCCCAACGTTTAACCAGGAACAAGTAAACCATCTAAATAACCCTATAACACCTAAAGAAATAGAAGAAGTCATCAAAAGCCTCCCAACCAAAAAAAGTCCAGGTCCAGACGGGTTCAGTGCAGAATTTTATCAGACATTTATTTGGGATATAACACCAATATTCGCCAAACTATTTCAAAAGATAGAATCAGATGGACTATTACCCAACTCATTTTTTGAGGCTACAATAACCCTCGTACCTAAGCCACACAAAGACCCTACAAGGAAAGAGAACTTCAGACCAATCTCACTTATGAACATTGATGCAAAAATACTCAACAAAATCCTTGCAAACCGAATTCAAGAACACATCAAAACCATCATTCATCATGACCAAGTAGGCTTCATCCCTGGGATGCAGGGATGGTTTAACATAAGGAAATCCATCAATGTAATCCACCAGATAAACAAACTTAAAGACCAAAATCACATGGTCATCTCACTAGATGCTGAGAAAGCATTCGACAAAATCAACACCCCTTCATGTTAAAAGTCCTGGAAAGAACAGGAATCCAAGGCCCATATTTAAACATAATAAAAGCGATATACAGCAAACCAACACCCAACATCAAACTTAATGGCGAGAAACTTGAAGCAATCCCACTAAAATCAGGGACTCGACAAGGCTGCCCACTCTCCCCCTACCTATTCAACATAGTACTGGAAGTCCTGGCTGGAGCAATTAGACAGCAAAAGGAGATCAAGGGGATACAAATTGGAAAGGAAGAGATAAAAACATCACTCTTTGCCGATGACATGATAGTGTACTTGAGTGACCCCAAAAATTCCATCAGAGAACTCGTACAGCTGATAAACAAGTTTAGATAAGTGGCTAGATACAAAATTAACTCAAACAAATCAGTAGCCTTCCTGTACTCAAAGGACAAACATGTGGAGAAAGAAATTAGGGAAAACGTACCCTTCACAATCGTCACAAAAACTATGAAATACCTTGGTGCGACTCTAACTAAGCAAGTGAAGGACCTGTATGACAAGAACTTCAAACCTCTAAAGAAAGAAATTGAGGAGGATCTCAGAAAATGGAAAGATCTCCCATGCTCATAG
The DNA here is from genome assembly GCF_963924665.1 of Micromys minutus. NCBI lineage: Eukaryota > Metazoa > Chordata > Mammalia > Rodentia > Muridae > Micromys > Micromys minutus. The sequence continues at coordinate 5,708,921 of NC_137955.1, read as the reverse complement.
ATTGGAAAAATCAACATCTTAAAAATGGCCATCCTACCAAAAGCAATCTACAGATTCAATGCAATCCCCATCAAAATTCCAACCCAGTTCTTCATGGAATTGGAAAGATCAATGTGCAATTTCATATGGAATAACAAAAGACCTAGAATAGCGAAATCCATCCTCAACAACAAAAAAACACCTGCGGGAATCACTATCCCTGACCTCAATCTATATTACAAGGCAATTGTGCTGAAAACTGCATGGTACTGGTACAGAAATAGGCATGTGGATCAATGGAATAGAATAGAAGATCCAGAAATGAGCCCTCATGTATATGGTCACCTGATTTTTGACAAAGGAGCAGTAAACATTCAATGGAAAAAGGACAGCCTATTCAACAAATGGTGCTGGTCCAACTGGCACTCAGCATGCAAAAGAATGAAAATAGACCCGTTCTTATCTCCTTGTACAAAGCTCAAGTGTAAGTGGATCAAAGATCTCCACATTAAACCAGATACACTGAAACTATTAGATGAGAAAGTAGGGGAAACACTAGAACACATAGGCACAGGAGAAAATTTCCTGAACAAAACACCAATGGCTCAAGCTCTAAGGTCAAAGATTAACAAATGGGACTTAATGAGATTGCAAAGTTTCTGTAAGGCTAATGACATTGTCAAGAAAACAAAACGGCAACCAACAGAATGGGAAAAGATCTTTACCAACACCACATCAGATAGAGGCCTAATATCCAAGGTGTACAAGGAACTCAAAAAACTAGACACCAGAGAATCAAATAACCCTATTAAAAAATGGGGTACAGAGCTAGACAAAACGTTTTCAGTTGAGGAACACTGAATGGCCGAGAAACACCTGAGGAAGTGCTCGACATCCTTAGCCATCAGGGAAATGCAAATCAAAACAACCCTGAGATACCACCTCACACCAGTCAGATTGGCCAAGATCCAAATCTCAGATGACAGCAGATGCTGGCGAGGCTGCGGAGAAAGAGGAACACTTCTCCACTGTTGGTGGGGTTGCAAGCTAATACAACCACTCTGGAAATTTGTCTGGCGATACCTCAGAAAATTGGATATAGTACTACCTGAAGACCCAGCTATTCCACTTCTGGGCATATACCTCAGAGACACTTTAATACACAACAAAGATATATGCACCACAATGTTCATAGCGGCTCTATTTATAATAGCCAGAAGCTGGAAGGAACCCAGATGTCCTTCAGAAGACGAATGGATACAAAAATTGTGGTACATATACACAATGGAATACTACTCAGCCACCAGAAACAATGACTTAACCAAATTCTTAAGAAAATGGCTGCATCTAGAGAAGATAATCCTGAGTGAGATAACCCAGTCACAAAAGAACAGACATAATATGCAGTCACTGATAGTGGGATGCTAACCCCAGAGGCTTGCACTCCCCCAGAAACAACTCACAGACTGTATGAAGTCCAAGAAATAAAGAAAACAAAAACTATACATGTATTCACAAAACAAGAAGACTTTGACTATTTCCACGTTGCGTTTTGTTCTGCATGTACTGTACGCTTATTGCAACTAGTATGTTTTCAATGCATACTGTCAAGCCCTTGAAAAAAATCAAGTACCGACTAAAAAACATATTCACATGGTTTTATGTAAAATTTATTTTAATGTCTGAAAAAACAGTACTGACAAAAATGTATAATTTTAAGCAAAAAATGTTTAAAATCTTTACATCTATCTTTGTTTTGAAAAATAAAATCGTTTAAATAAAAAAAAAAAGAAAATTGGATATAGTACTACCTAAAGACCCAGCTATTCCACTTCTGGGCATATAACCCAGAGACACTTTAATACACAACAAAGATATATGCACCACAATGTTCATAACGGCTCTATTTATAATAGCCAGAAGCTGGAAGGAACCCAGATGTCCTTCAGAAGATGAATGGATACAAAAATTGTGGTACATATACACAATGGAATACTACTCAGCCACCAGAAACAATGACTTAACCAAATTCTTAAGAAAATGGCTGCATCTAGAGAATATCATCCTGAGTGAGATAACCCAGTCACAAAAGAACAGACATAATATGCAGTCATTGATAGTGGGATGCTAACCCCAGAGGCTTGCACTCCCCCAGAAACAACTCACAGACTGTATGAAGTTTAAGAAATAAAGAAAACAAAAAAATATACATATATTTACAAAACAAGAAGACTTTGACTATTTCCATGTTGCGTTTTGTTTTGCATGTACTTTACGCTTATTGTAACTATTAGGTTTTCAATGCATACTGCCAAGCCCTTAAAAAATCAAGTACTGATTAAAAAAATATATTCACAAGGTTTTATGTAAAAATTATTTCAATGTCTGAAAAAACAGTACTGACAAAAATGTATATTATCTTTGTTTTGTAAAATAAAGTCGTTAAAAAAAAAAAAGACTAGATGATGCTTCACTTTGTCCTTTCATCCTAGCATTTGATTCTACCTCAACTACATCAAAGCTGCTTCTTTTAAAGACTTGCTTCCAAAAATTTTTTAAAACAGCTGGCTGGCCTATCCAACCTTTCAATCTGTCATAGTCAAGATGTCAGCTAAGTAGTGAACTTTCTCAGCACATAGTGACTGGAAGGCAAATGATGCAAGCTAGTTGTCCTATTTTCCCTTGGGCCTCCTGAAGGGAATTCTTTGCCCCATTCAGCTGGAAGCACACAAAAAAATGTCTTTGTCCCAGTTTCTTATGTGAGGCGATGGTTCTGGTTGTTTTTTGAATTATAGATATATTGTCATTTAAGGGCCACTTTACGAATGCAGCTTTGGACAGGGAGGGAACTGGAGAGTTCACACTCAGAAATTGCTACCTTTTCTCTCCTCTTCTCTGTCCTTCCTTCTTATATGTGGGGAGTGGAGGAGAAAGAGGGGATATAGTAATATTATGGAAGTTAAAGAAATAGACATAGGGGTTAGATTAGTAAATTTACTCTTAAACAAAATATTGCATAACTATATCTTACAGTAAAAGATATCTTTGTAATTGATACAAAGTTGAAGTTATACTCTTTACACTGGTATAGAAATCATTTGATAGAAATCTAAAGTTTTTACTAGTATAATTTCTTATTGATTTCAAATTGAGATTAATATTGTTACTTTTATATAGGCATTGTGCCTATACAATACATTTGGGAAATATAAGGCTTGGACCCAGTCCTATAACTGCTATTATACACTGTTTTAGTTGATTAAACAGAAAGGTGTTTGGGGAAATATTCTAATTAGAGATGGCCAAGAGTAGTCAAGGCTTAACAGTTCAGAGATGCTTTGTGTGATAGATAATCTTTAAAGGCATCACAAGTCCATAGAATATGACGTTTATGGACACATTTTTATTAAAGATCATTTGACTAGAGACCTGACTGCTCCCAATAGCATCCTTTCTTAGATTGTAAGAAGAAATTGAGCATCAATAGAATTGCTCCAGTTGTGGTGAGACAGCCACTAGGCAAGAATTGTCTCATTCATCTACAGACACATACTGTCCAGAAAGGGACACATTATGTGGAATAGTCAACTGATAATCTTTGCCAAGCCAGAATTATCAGCCCTTCAAAATTCTGCATTAGAAAGGTCTATCAGATATGATCCTAAGTCAGAAGGCTGAAGATTGATGCCCCAATGTTTTGAGGAATAAGGGACTGTCCAAGTGAGCAGCAGTCTCTATAAATTGGAAGCTATGTTTTATGTTTCTCATATATCAGGTTATATTAGTCATTCTGGGGTTTCTGACATGGTTGAAGACTGGTAGTCTCATAGCAGACCCAGCTGTTTAGCATTGAGAAAGATAATATAGATCTGAAAGGGTGGTTTTCAGACGATATACATTCTAAAACCAAGACATAAGTCAGGTGTAGAATTATAGTCTTAGTATAGATGGCAGAGTGCTTTATTTAATGGACAGAATTGATGGACTGGGTGTTAAGGCTGTCTTATACTTCATAAATTGTAGAATGGTAATAGCTGTTCCCATTTTATAGTTGAGGTAAAAGAGCCTTTTAACTAGACAAAAAGGGAAAATGTGGCTTGTCCTACAGCTGTTTGTATTTTGATGCTAATTCCATTTCCCCAAGAAGGGCTGCTTAGTCACATACTCCGGTGACTTCATCAGAACCTTCTTCCCATTTTAATTTGTAAAATAAAACCGAGAGCATGTGATTGGGCAGGAGAATTAAAGGTTGAGAGAGGGGGTTGGGGAATAAGAAGGAAGAGGAGGTAGACAAGGAGAAGGAGCTGAAGCTAGAACGCATGGCCTGGAGAAAACGCAAGTTATAAGGGATCTCATAGCTGGGAAATAGAGTAGTGTAGTGGTAAATCTGCCCAATCTAGGCACACAGCTTGTATTCATATTTACTGAGTTGTGTTTTCATTGAACAGGTTTATTCGAGTGGAAGAGGTTACTGCAACACTTATGCTTCAAGGGGTAACTTCTGTGTCACTCTTAAAACTGACATGCTATATTAGCCATGCAATATCTGAGTACTTGTTTATTGACTCTGACATGGTTATTAGTCTTGGAGTGTCTATAACAAAATATGTACATACAGGGGTAACTTTAAAGTAATGAAAATCTATTCCTCATATTTATGAAGTATCAGAAGTGAGGTCAAAGCCCTAACATGTGGGATTTGCTGTAGGCTCTACAACACTGAAGAAATGTTAAGACTGTATACCTACATGGTCAAGTAGCAAAAGTGACTATCAACTTCCCTTTAACCTCTTTTGTGAAGGAAATAATCTGATTCATGAAGGCTCTGCCCTAAACAATTACTATTAATATTATGGATTATCTATAGAAATATGTCTTTTTCTTAACACCATCACCTTTGTGAATAGATTTTGGAATATATATTCTGGTAATGTGGTTGGTATAAATACTCAGATCAGGAGACTGGAGAGATTTCTCAGTGGTTAGAGCACTGACTGATCTTCAAGAGGTCCTGAGTCAATTCCCAGCAACCACATGGTGGCTCACAACCATCTGGAATGGTATCTGATACCATTTTTGGTGTATCTGAAGACACTGACACTGTACTTACATACATGAAAAAATAAATAAATCTTAAACAAAATACTCAGATCATATTACAATATATGTTACACATCCTTTCTTTTATTGTAATCATATTACAATCCTTTCTTTAAAAAATTCTATTAATGACATTAATAAGAAATATTTTGACATTGTTTATCCCTTGTCTTTCCCTCTTAGAGTAAAGGTTCACCCCTAAAACAGCATGGAAGTAATAGTGTATAGCACAAAATAAATACCAACACATATTTGAACATAAGTGAGTACAAGTAAACATCAGATAGACCTAAGTTTAAAATCCAGCTCTGTGTTTTTTTTTTTTAAATCTGGGTGACTAAGTTTCTTTTATGCTACACATTTCTCACATGTGAGGTGATAGATGATGTAAGTATAATTACAACATTACTTTGAATTTCCATGAAGTAATATACACAAATGGATCAGTAGATGTCAGAGACAAGGCAGCATTAGGAGCCGTCTCTTTTTCTGTGAGTTAGAAGAGAGAATGAAAGGAGGATCTTCAGAAACCTCAAGAGAAGACAAGACAGATGCAAAGCATGGAGAACTGAAGACAGGTGCCTGGACAAAAGTTCTAGTCTAGGCTCCTTTTAGAGCAAGAGCTAAAGCTGTGGTCACAGTTTCACCTCTGCTGAGAGTTACTCCCTCAAAGAAAAGGCTTTGCACTTAAAAGACCCCTTCTCAATTACAAGGAAAACTCACAACAGATGTGCAAATCAGACAAAAAAATATAAAATGTGAAAAAAATTACAAAAAAAATGAAATAAATGGAAAGAACTTTATAAGGAAAGTTGTAAAATATGACCATGAGTTCAAAGAAATGCAAACAAAACGATGAACAAAATGAGGAAGTCAGTTAAGAACTTGGGGAAATAGTTAGCCAACACTGATGAAAAAACTCATCAACATGATTTAGAAATTCTACAAGAAAACTGAGATTGCATGTGGAGAACTAGTGTGGTGGGAAGAAAGACTCAATAAGTCAAATAAAAAGGACCAAATGACGTTAACTGTGAAAGAACAAAGAGTAAAATAAACATACTGTTAACTTTTCATTAATATTCACTTCCATTTCTAAATGTTGTTCTTTAATACACTGAAAACAGTATCATGTGGCAGAGGTCACTGATATCTTCAAAAAAACATAAAATATCGAGTCATAAAGAAAAAATCAGCTTCCATATCCATCCCCAGCACCCCACTTCTGCTATCACATCTGTATGTCCCCAAAGTCCCACAAGCTCCTCGAAATGTCAAAAACATAAAACATATTTCACATCAAGCCATAAATAACATAGCCATTTGTTGAATGTGTAATCAGAAACATTTTTTACTTAATGAATAAAAAAAAGATGTAGGTAATCAAAATAATTTTCAAAACTTAAAAAGTTTCTTACATTACATGAATAATTAGGGCTAACATACACTAATTTCAGGCCTCTTAATGTAAAAGGTATAAATAAGAAGCTATTTTTAAAAGCAATTTAGTTTTATTTACTCATTTAGAAAATCATTCTGCAAAGAATTTATTCGATGATGTAAATAAACCAATTTAAAATTACAAATTTTCATTATAAAACAGGTACACTGAATTGTAAATTTTCACTTGGTGCTATAAACTAGCCAAGATTTTAAATGTTTTTTTTATTAGATACTCTCAGTATTTACATTTGAAATGTTATCTCCTTCCCCAAGCCCACTTCCATACCCCCTCCACCTCCACTTGTCTTCACAAAGGTGCACTAGCTCCCAATCCCCCTCTCCACCGCAGTGCCTTGGCATTCCCCTAAACTGGAAAAACATGCCCTTTCTGGACCAAAGACCTCTTCTCACACTGATGCCAGACACTGCTATCTTCAGCTACATAAGCAACTGGAGCTATAGTTCCCTAAATGTGTGCCCAATGATTGGTGTTTTAGTCCATGGGGGTTTTGTAGGGTTTGGTTTGTTGATAATGTTTTTCTTCCCATGAGGTTGCTACCCATTTCACCATCTTCAGTCCTTTCGTTAGCACCTTCATTGGGGTCTCCATATTCAGTCCCATTGTTAGATGCTAGCATGCGCAGCTGTATCTGTATGACTCTGGAAGAGCCCAGGAGGAGGCATCTCTATCTGATTCCTGCCAGTAAGCACTTCTTGGCAGCAGCAAGAGTGCTTGGGTTTGCTGGCTGCATATGGGGTGAATCCCTGGGTGAGGTAGCCTCTGAATGATCTTTTCTTCAATCGCTGTTCCTCTATTTCTCCTTGTATTTCCTCCCAAGAGTGTTTTGCTCTCCCTTCTAAGAAAAACTGAGTCATCTCCATTTTGGCCTTCCTTTTTTTTGAGCTTCATAAGGTCTGTTAATTGTTTCTTGGGTATTTAGAGCTTTCTGGGGGCTAGTATCTGCTTATCAGTGAGAGCATACCATGTGTGTTCTTTTATGACTGGGTTACCTCACTCAGGATGAAAGTCTCTAGTTCCAACCATTTGCCTAGGAATTTCATAAAGTCGTTGTTTCTAATAGCTGAGTAGTACTCCATTGTGTAAATGTATCACAATTTCTGTATCCATTCCTCTGTTGAAGGACATCTGGGTTCTTTCCAGCTTCTGGCTATTATAAATAAGGCTGCTATAAACATAGTTGAGCATGTGTCCTTATTACATGCTGGAACATCTCTGGGGTACATGCCCAGGAGTGGAATAGCAGGGTCATGAGGTAGTACTATGTCCAAGTTTTTGAGGAACTGCCAGACTGATTTCCAGAGTGGTTGTAGTGACTTGAATCCCACCAACAATGGATTTTGTTTCCACATCCTCACCAGCATCTGCTGTCACCTGGGTTTTTGATCTTAGCCATTCTGACTGGTGTAAGGTGGAATCTCAGGGTTGTTTTCATGTGCATTTTCCTGATGACAAGGGATGTTGAACATTTCTTTAGGTGCTTCAAGGCCATTCAGTATTCCTCAGTTGAGAATTCTTTGTTTAACTCTGTACCCCATTTTTAATAGGATTGTTTGATTCTCTGGAGTCTAATTTCTTGAGTTCTTTGTATATATTAGATATTATACTCTCTATCAGATGTAGGATTGTTAAAATTCTTTCCCAATCTGTTGACTGCCTTTTTGTCTTCTTAACAGTGTTCTTAGCCTTACAGAAGCTTTGCAATTTCATGAGGTCCCATTTCTCAATTCTTGATCTTAGAGCATAAGCCATTGGTGTTCTCGCTAGGAAAATTTCCCCTGTGCCTATGTGTTCAAATCTCTTCCCTACTTTTTCTTCTACAGCTCTTCAGTGTACCTAGTTTTATGTGGAGGTCTTTGATCCACTTGCACTTGAGATTTGTACATGGAAATAAGAAAGGATCGATTTGCATTCTACTGCATGCTGACTAACAGTTGAACCAATGCCATTTGTTGAAGAGGCTGTCCTTTTTCTCATTTAAAATGTTTTAATTGCTCAAGATTCTCCCAACCAAATAGGTCATAGGAGGAACTCTATCACAGAATCAAAAAGGAAACATTAGGTAAAAAGAACACTATTAGATTTTGAGGCTGCTGGAGATTTCAGTGAGCTGGTAAAAAAGTAGAGCACATTAAAGAATTTAATCAACTTCCTCATGGAGTGATAAAGAAGGAAGAGAAATGCTCAGAAAAACAGAAGCAAAGGAATGGTCAATATTCTATCAGATATTAAGCAAATGTTTTCATCATTAAAGTCACATATTTAGCTACTTCTCTAATTCCACATGCATCCTAAAAGGAAGAATAGTTGAGCCCTTCTTATATATTAGAATAATAGAAATAACAAAGTATCCAAAGCTTGATTAGTTAATTTTTTAACCATAGCTATCCCTTTTTCACTTTGATGAAATAATATACAGAACATAGAGTTACAGACAGCAGGGGTGGATATCAAACTGTTCACTATGACTTTCCAAAAGAATCTGTTTTATGACTTCATGTGAAATATTTTGTTTCAAATGTCTCAAAATAATGTTTATAAAGTTACTTTAAATTTTTTTCTCATACATACGTCTGCACATACCACACACACACACACACACACACACACACACACATGCACACACATGCATGCGCACATACAGAGGTCTTTTCCTGAATCTGTTAACATTAGGGTTCATTATTTCTAAACCTTTTGAGTATGTTTTACTTCCCCTAGGCATATTCTCTCATATAGCCCAAGTGAAATCACTCTTCTACTTACAGTATGTTTATCTAACTTATAATTCAATTTATCATTTCACTGATAGATACTTTTATTGCTTTGTCTTCTAGGACAGAATCCAAAGGGTACCAACAGTAACATGTTAAACAAATGTTGCCTTTTGTTACTCTCTAAGTTTAGAGTATTACATATATCAAACATAGGGAGTATGGATAATATGTAAGATTGTGTAAGGTAACTGTAGAAAATAAATGTCATATGAATGTAACAGAATTCTTCCAGGAACATGTCCCAACTAAAGTATAGCAACTCTTCTTTATGAATATGTATTGCACAATGTAGTTGTATTTTTATAATTTTTATTACTTAGGCCTATATGAATTTAATTATCAAAACTATGGTTTATTAAGGGACATTAACACATTTCATTATGTAGGCAGATCTGCATAATTTTCAAAATATTTTCCTAGCATGTTGAGAAAAATAGAATAAACATCTTTATTGTCTGTAAGTATACAAACAATTCTCCAAACATAAACTTCTGAAGTTAAGTAAGTAGTATTTCAAAGAAAGTTGAGGCTTTTGTTCCATATTATGTGTCAAACTAAACAAAAGACAAATTGGAAAAGAATTCTCTTAGTGTTAGTCAGCTTTGCTGTCTTCCTTGTTTGAATGTAACATGAGATATATATTTGCAAAAGAAAAGGGAGAGCAGAGAGCTCCCCATGCAGTCCCAGGGAAGAACCAGGTTAATGGGGAGCAAGAGCCACACATAGTGATGGGTTAATCATGACTCATGAGCAAAGTGATCAGCATTGCACAGGTCCACAGTCATGACCCACCAAGAAAGGTTTGTGTTTGTTCATAGATAAGACTGACAAGTCTATGATGTCAGAGGAGTCAAGTCCTATGCCAAAGATACATTCTGTTCTTCTCCTTTAAGACACTAGCTACTGTTTCCTTTGTGGAAGAGAGGTGATTACCCCAAGGGCAGAGAACACAGAGAAAGTCTAAAGTAGCCCACTAGGAAAAACCATGTTAGGGAGCTAAGATGCCTGGTATTGCCCGGCTCCTGCAGTGCCCTGCTGTTGTCATGACACTAGAGACCTAGCCATAACTGTCTAACTGCGGACTCCCCAGCTTCATGACCAGCAATAAAAAGGGTGGCTACTGTTTTAAGACACTAAGTTTTTGGGTGAGCTGTTATGTAGTAATAGATAAAAAAGCATGGTAGCATTGCAGACAGTGAATGTTATGGCCTAAGTTGACAAAGAATGCTCAGATAAGAAATCAGACATATCAAGAGCTGGAGATATAGCTCAATGGTAGAGAATTGACCTCACATGCACACAATATTTTGTACCTCAATAATTAATGATAATAATAATAAAAACAATAATAGTAATTCTTGTTTGAGTTTCAACAGGTCTCTCACTTCTTTCAACTTCAATTTTTAAAAATCGGTCTAATTAAAATTCAAAGAATAAGTGATACAATTTGGTGATGAAAAATGAACACCATCAAGTAGAGCTACATTTTAGATATTCATAGTCATCTATGATATTCCATAGGCTTGGCTTCTGACTTTCCTTTCTAATAAGTCATTGCATAACCTAGGTTTGTCATTTAACAATATATAAAGTTTTCAGATACATGGTTTCATCTGGTCATACACAAAATCCTGTGAAGCCTCAGTCAGAGGATTACAGAAAAAAAAAAAAAAAACTGAGTCAAAGCATTTACATGTATAGCTCAGGATTGAAGGTCTTGGATAAACAGTATTTACTCTGGGAATGCAGAGACTTAACAGCTATCCTGAGCTAATGGCCAAGATTTAAGAATGTGCATATAGCACAAGTGGCATATCAGACTTAATAGAAACCAATTGTGTAATGCACAGTACAACTAGACCACTCTCCAGTAAACTAAAATAAGCACAGGAACACTATATTCCAAAGTATAATAAAGAAATAGTATGTATAATAAATAAGATGTATAATAAAGAGTATGTTCCAAATTGCTAAACTTTCCATTTAAAAAAATAACTTCCTTTGAAAATCTTGCAGTTTTATTATAATGTAAACAATCACTAAAGGATCTTCTAAAAACTAATCTCAGGGGTCTTATAATTTATTAAAGTTAAAGAAAGTAGGTGCTATTTCAAAGTCTTCAAAGGTTTGATTTAATGAATGCCAAGCATCTCAAATCCACAGGAGAAAAATTTAGCTCAATCTAGCTGGCTTTCTTTGGAAAAAGAAGATTAACACATGCATCAAATAGATGTCCTGCTGAGCTCCAAGTATTACATATGAGGGTCGATGATATGTGTTGTTGTTATCCATTATTCTGTACAGATAGCTGTGGTTTTAAGGGTTCTCTGCTCTGTGCTTTGCCACTAACCACGTCTTCCCCAAACATTGGAACACTTCCATCTCCTTTTAACAACTTCCCATTAAAACTCATGGACCATATCCTGTACTTAATGGGCTGTTAATATTTTAAAGCTTCTGTAGTTCTACTGTAAATCCCCAGTCCCTACTGCAATGTTGAAAATATACACAAAAAGATTTCCCCAGCTGACACAAAGAAATCACACAGCTCACATTTCGACAAGCAGTAAACTGTCCTAGTATACATAATAGCAATGCAGCACACAGGAACTATGGCAGCTGCACATCAGAAAGCACTGAACACTGCTGCGCACATGCAGACATTTCACTGGCTTCATGCCACATACTTGTCATTTCAGCCCAGCCCAGGCCACAAAGCACTTGCTTAATAACTAACATAGTGCCTTTGTGCTCAAAAAACAAAAACAAATAATAAGGTAATATGCGAGGACAATTTACCCTGCTTATATATTCAGTTTAAGGAATACAAACACGTAAAACATTAATTCAGTTATTTCACTGATTATCTAAAGAAAGCAAATGAAAGTCTAAAAATGTTGTGGAAAATCCACTTTGGGGGACAAGGTGTACAAATTAACAGAAAAGATAATTTTTTTCTTTTACCTGAGAAATACATTGAAGTTCAGAAAGAGAAATATTGAGGCCTGCGCCCAAGCTGACCTGGTGTCAGAGCTCTCTGTACCTAGACTCTGCTGAGAGTGATCTGGTCTCGCAGAAGTGCTGACACACCTGAGAGCACAAATAAGACTACCACTTCTGCTCTGAGGGACACACCTGGAGCCATCAGGACATAGGAATGGAGAAGCAGTTTAGGATATGATCCTTCTAGCTTCTGTCTGTGCCCTGTGCTGACCCTGTGCCACAGCTCTCTGTACCCAGACACTGCTTGGAGATAACTGGTCCCCAGTAGTGCTGACACACAGGCTTACAGAAGAGTCAAGACACAGTCAGAATCAGCAAGAGCAGCTAACACCAGAGATAAGCAGATGATGAAGACAAGTCCAAACACCTAAGCAACAGAAACCAAGGCCACATGACATCATCAGAACGCAGTTCCTCCCCCACAGCAAGTGCTGGATACCCCAACACACTGGAAAAGCAGGATTCTGATTTAAAATCATAATGCATGATAATGTTAAAGAATGTTGAGAAGTGGTAAATAACTCCCTTAAAGAAATTTAGGACAACACAGGTAAATAGGTAGAAGCCCTTAAAGAGGAAACACAAAAAAACATACGAATCAATTAGAGAATTACAGAAAAATATGACCAAACAGGTTAAGTAATTGAACAAAACCATCCAGTAACTAAAAATGGAAATAGAAACAATAAAGAAATCACAAAGGGAGACAACCCTAAAGATAAAAAACATAAGAAAGAGATTAGGAGTCATAGATGCTAGCATCACCAACAGAATACTAGAGATAAAAGAGAGAATCTCAGGGGCAGAAGATACCACAGAAAACATTGACACAACAGTCAGAGAGAATACAAAAGTCAAAAAGCTCCTAACCCAAAACATTCAGGAAATCCCTGATACAAAGAGTAGACCAAACTAAGGATAATAGGTGTAGAAGAGAGCAAAGATGCCCAACATAAAGGGCAAGTAAATATTTTTAACAAAATTATAGGAGAAAACTTTCCTACCCTAAAGAAAGAAATTTCCATAAACATAGAAGAACCCTACAGGCCCCTGAAAAGACTGGTCCAGAAAAGAAACTCCACCTGTTACATAATAATCAAAACACCAAATGCGCAAAACAACAACAACAAAAAAAGAATATTAAAAGCAGTAAGGGAATAAGGTCAAGTAACATACAAAGAACCTATCAGAATCAGACTAAGCTTCCCAAGACAGACTATGAAAGCTAGAAGATTCTAGGCAGACATCATACAGATCTTAAGAGAACGCAAATGCTAGCCCAGGCTACTATATCCAGCAAAACTCTCAATTACCATAGATGAAGAAACCAAGATATTCCATGACAAAACCAAGTTTACAGAACATCTTTCCACAAATACAGCACTACAACAGATAATAGATGGAAAACTCCAACACAAGAAGGAAAACTACACCTTAGGAAAAGCAGGAAAGTAATCTTCTTTCAATAAACCCAAAAGAAGACAGCCATACAAACATAATTCCACCTCTAGCAACAAAAAAATACAACAATCACTGGACCTAATATCACTCTAATATCAATGGACTAAATTCCCCAACAAAAAGACATAGACTAAAAGACCGAACATGCAGAAAGAACCCAACATTTTGCTGCATACAGGAAACACACCTCACTGACAAAGACAGACACTACCTCAGAATAAAAGGTTGGGGGAAAATGGTCCCAAGAAACAAGCTGGAGTTGCAATTCTAATACCGAATAAAATTGACTTTCAAAAAAGTTATCAAGAAAAATAAAGGACACTTCATACTCATCAAAGGAAAAGGCGACCAAGATGAACTCTCAGTTCTTAATATCTATGCTACAAATGCAAGACCACCTACATTCATAAAAGAAACCTTACTTTTCTTAGCTCAATGCACACACTGCACCTCACCCAGTGACACTTTAACACCCCACTCTCATCAATGGACAGATCATGGAAACAGAAAATGAACAGAAACACAGTGAAACTAACAAAAGTTATGAACCAAATGGATCTAACAGATATTTATAGAACATTTCATACCAAAACAAAAGAATATATCTTTTACTAACCATCTCATGATGCCTTCTCCTATATTGACTATATACTCAATCACAAAACAGGCATCAACAGATACAAGAATATTGAAATAATTGCATGGATAATATCAGATCACTATGGACTAAGATTGGTCTTCAATAACAACAAAAACAACAAAAAGCCCACATATACATGGAAGCTGAACAATGTTCTACTCAATGATAACTTGGTCAAGGAAGAAATGAAGAAAAAAATGAAAGACTTTTTAGAATTTAACAAAAATGAAGGCACAAAATACACAAACTTATGGGATACAATAGAAACAGTGCTAAAAGGAAAACTCATAGCTCTGAGTGACTCTGAAAAGAAACTGAGAGAGCATTCACTAACAAACTGAAAGCACACCTAAAAAGCTCAAAAACAAAAAGAAGCAAATGCACCAAAGAGAAGTAGACAGCATGAAATAATCAAACTCAGAGCTGATACCAATCAAATAGAAACGAAAAGAATCAACAAAACCAGGAGCTGGTTCTTTGAGAATATCTACAAGAAAAATATTCCCAACAGTAAAAGAACATCTGGGAGAATCACTATTCTTAATCTCAAGCTGTATAACAGAGAAATAGTGATAAAAATGATAAGGTATTGGCACAAATACAGGAAAATAGATCAATAGAATAGAATTGAAGACCCAGAAATAAGCCCACACACAGATAATCACTTGATCTTTGAAAAGAAGCTAAAATCATACAGTGGAAAAAAAAAGCATTTTCACCAAATGGTGTTGGTTCAACTGGCAGTCAATATGCAAAAGAATGCAAATCCATCCTATCTTATCTCCTTTTACAAAGCTCGATTCAAGTGTATCAAAGACTTCCACATAAAACCAGGTACACTGAAGCTATTAAAGAAGAAAATAGGGAAAAATTAGAACACATAGGCACAGAGAAAAATTTCCTGAACAGAACACCAATGACTTATGCTCTAAGATCAATAATCAACAAATGGGACCTAATGAAACTGCAAAGTTTCTATAAGGCTAAGGACACTGTCAAGAAAAGAAAAGGGAGGCTGAGCAACTGGTGAGTGGGAGACCTAGGCTGCTGGGGAGCAGAGGGATCTCTGCGGAGTGCACAAGGGCACCCCCTGCCCTGACCTGCCCTGTCCTCCCCGATCCAGTGACCGGGAACAGATCTTAGGAACTTCTGTTCCCACCCGGAGACGACTTCAGGACACAGAGCAGAGCCTGGCCCAACTGCCAGCCGGAAAGGCGGCTTGTACAGGCTGAGCAACTGTGACCGGGAACAGATCTTAGGAACTTCTGTTCCCACCCAGAGACTACTTCAGGACGCAGAGCGGAGCCTGGCCCACCTGCCAGCCGGAAAGGTGGCTCGGAGAGGCTGAGCATCTGTGAAAAGGAACAGATCTTAGGAAAGTCTGTTTCCACCCGGAGGCGACTTCAGGATGCAGAGTGGAGCCTGGCCCAGCTGCCACCCGGAACCTGGGCTGCCGGGGAGTAGAGAGATCTCTGCGGAGTGCACATGGAAAGTGTACCAGGGACACAGACCAGATACAAGGGAAAGGCAAGAACATATCACTGACAACAAAATGGCAAGAGGAAAGAGAAAGAGTATATCCCAAGGAAACCAAGACAATCTAGCAACACCAGAATCCAGCTCTCCGATAGTAGCAAACATCGGAATTACAAACACTCCAGAAAAAGAAGACACAGACCTGAAATCATAACTCAAGATGCTGATAGAGTTACTTAAACAAGAAAGGGAGGAAAAGCAAAAAGATTCAGAAGCTTTCAAAGAAGAAACAAGAAAAACACTCAAAGAACTCAAAGAACGAAAGGAAAACAGAACCAAAGAAATAAAGGAATGGAAGAGGGAAATTAAAACAGAAATTGACACAATAAAGAAAACGCTAAAAGAGATAACCCTAGAGTCAGAACACCAAAAAAAGAAATCAGGAGTCACAGAAGCAAGCATTTCCAACAGATTACAAGAGATCGAGGAGAGAATCTCGGGGGCAGAAGACAACATTGCAAACATAGACAAAACAGCCAGAGAAGATGTAAAAAACAAAAAGCTCCTAGCCCAAAATGTCCAGGAAATCCAAGACACAATGAGAAGACCGAACCTAAGGATAATAGGAATAGAAGAGGGAGAAGAGTATCAACTAAGAGGCACAGTAAATATCTTCAACAAAATCATAGAAGAAAACGTCACTACCCTCAAGAATGAGATGACCACGAGCATAAAAGAAGCCTTCAGAACTCCAAATAGGTTGGGCCAGAAAAGAAATACCTCCCGACACATAATAGTAAAAACATCAAGTGCCCAAAGTAAAGAAAGAATACTAAAAGCAGTAAGGGAAAAAGGCACATATAAGGGAAATAGGCACATATAAAAGCAGTAAGGGAAAAAAGTAACATATAAAGGCAGACCAATCAGACTCACACCCGATTTCTCAACAGAGACTATGAAAGCTAGAAGAGCCTGGACAGACATCATGCACTCCTTAAGAGAGCACAAGTGCCAGCCCAAGCTGCTATACCCAGCAAAACTATCAATCACCATCAATGGAGAGACAAAGATATTTCAAGACAAATCAAAATTCACACAATATCTGACCACAAACCCAGCACTACAACGAATTATAGGTGGAAAACCCAATACAAGGAGGGAAAATACAGCCTAGTAAAAACAAGAAAACTCCTAAACAAGAAAACTAAAAGAAGAAAAAAACACAGACACAACTCAACCCAAAAAAGCAAAAATGGCAGGAAACAGAAACAATTATTCCTTGATATCTATTAACATAAATAATCTCAACTCCCCAATAAAGAGACATAGACTATCAGTCTGGATACATAAACAAAATCCAGCCTTTTGCTGCATACAGGAAACTCATCTCAGAGACAAAGACAGACACTATCTCAGAGTAAAAGGGTTGGGAAAAAACTTCCAAGCAAACAGCTCCAAGAAGCAAGCTGGAGTGGCTATTCTAATATCGAATAAAGTAAATTTCCAACCAAAAGTTATCAAAAAAGATAAGGAAGGACACTTTTTACTCATTACCGGGGAAATCTGTCAGGAGGAACTCTCAATCCTTAACATATATGCTCCAAATAAAAAATCACCCACATTCATAAAAGAAACCCTACTAAAGCTCAAAAAATGCATTTCACCCCACACAATAATAGTGGGAGACTTTAATACCCCACTCTCACCAATGGACAGATCAGGGAAACAGAAATTGAACAAGGACACTGCAAAACTAGCAGAGACTTTGAACCAACTAGAATCTATAGATATATACAGAACATACTATCCCAAAGTAAAAGAATACACCTTCTTCTCACCACCCCATGGCACCTTCTCGAAAATTGACCACATAATTGGAAACAGAACGAGCCTCCATCGATATAAGAAAATTGAAATACTCCCATGCATCCTCTCAGATCACTATGGTCCACAGCTGGTCTTTAACAACAACAAAGACAACAAAAAGCCCACATACACATGGAAACTAAACAACGCTCTGTTAAAGGATAGCAGGGTCAAAGAAGAAATAAAGAAAGAAATTAAGGACTTTCTAGAATTCAACGAAAAGGATAACACAACATACCCAAACCTATTGGATGCAATGAAAGCAGTATTGAGAGGAAAACTCATAGCCCTAAGTGCTTCCAAAAAGAAACTGGAGAAAGCTTACATCAGCAACCTGACAGCACAGCTAAAAGCCCTAGAACAAAAGGAAGCAGATATAACCAAAAAGAGTAGACTGCAAGAAATAATCAAAATTAGGGCAGAAATAGACCAAATAGAAACAAAAAGAACCATTGAAAAAATCAACAAAACCAAGAGTTGGTTCTTTGAGAAAATCAACAAGATTGATAAAACCTAGCCAGACTAACTAGAGGGCAAAGAGAGAGTATCCAAATTAACAAAATCAGAAAGGAAAGTGGGGATATAACAACTGAAACTAAAGAAATTCAAGAAATCATCAGATCCTACTACAAAAACTTATACTCCACAAAATTGGAAAATCTGGAGAAAATGGACGAAATCCTAGACAGATACGTGGTCCCAAAGTTTAACCAGGAACAAGTAAACCATCTAAATAACCCTATAACACCTAAAGAAATTGAAGAAGTCATCAAAAGCCTCCCAACCAAAAAAAGCCCAGGTCCAGACGGGTTCAGTGCAGAATTTTATCAGACATTTATTTGGGATATAACACCAATATTCGCCAAACTATTTCAAAAGATAGAATCAGATGGAATATTACCCAACTCATTTTTTGAGGCTACAATAACCCTCGTACCTAAGCCACACAAAGACCCTACAAGGAAAGAGAACTTCAGACCAATCTCACTTATGAACATTGATGCAAAAATACTCAACAAAATCCTTGCAAACCGAATCCAAGAACACATCAAAACCATCATTCATCATGACAAAGTAGGCTTCATCCCTGGGATGCAGGGATGGTTTAACATAAGGAAATCCATCAATGTAATCCACCATATAAACAAACTTAAAGACCAAAATTACATGGTCATCTCACTAGATGCTGAGAAAGCATTCGACAAAATCAACACCCCTTCATGTTAAATGTCCTGAAAAGAACAGGAATCCAAGGCCCATATTTAACCATAATAAAAGCAATATACAGCAAACCAACAGCCAACATCAAACTTAATGGCGAGAAACTTGAAGCAATCCCACTAAAATCAGGGACTCGACAAGGCTGCTCACTCTCCCCCTACCTATTCAACATAGTACTGGAAGTCCTGGCTGGAGCAATTAGACAGCAAAAGGAGATCAAGGGGATACAAATCGGAAAGGAAGAGATAAAAACATCACTCTTTGCCTATGACATGATAGTGTACTTGAGTGACCCCAAAAATTCCACCAGAGAACTCCTACAGCTGATAAACAAGTTCAGCAAAGTGGCCGGATACAAAATTAACTCAAACAAATCAGTAGCCTTCCTATACTCAAAGGACAAACATGTAGAGAAAGAAATTAGGGAAAAGGTACCCTTCACAATCGTTACAAAAACTATGAAATACCTTGGTGTGACTCTAACTAAGGAAGTGAAGGACCTGTATGACAAGAACTTCAAACCTCTAAAGAAAGAAATTGAGGAGGATCTCAGAAAATGGAAAGACCTCCCATGCTCATGGATTGGAAAGATCAACATCTTAAAAATGGCCATCCTACCAAAAGCAATCTACAGATTCAATGCAATCCCCATCAAAATTCCAACCCAGTTCTTCATAGAATTGGAAAGATCAATGTGCAATTTCATATGGAATAACAAAAGACCTAGAATAGCGAAATCCATCCTCAACAACAAAAAAACATCTGCGGGAATCACTATCCCTGACCTCAAGCTATATTACAAGGCAATTGTGCTGAAAACTGCATGGTACTGGTACAGAAATAGGCAGGTGGATAAATGGAATAGAATAGAAGATCCAGAAATGAGCCCTCATGTATATGGTCACCTGATTTTTGACAAAGGAACAGTAAACATTCAATGGAAAAAGGACAGCCTATTCAACAAATGGTGCTGGTCCAACTGGCACTCAACATGCAAAAGAATGAAAATAGACCCGTTCTTATCTCCTTGTACAAAGCTCAAGTGTAAGTGGATCAAAGATCTCCACATTAAACCAGATACACTGAAACTATTAGATGAGAAAGTAGGGAAAACCTTAGAACACATAGGCACAGGAGAAAATTTCCTGAACAAAACACCAATGGCTCAAGCTCTAAGGTCAAAGATTAACAAATGGGACTTAATGAGATTGCAAAGTTTCTGTAAGGCTAAAGACATCGTCAAGAAAACAAAACGGCAACCAACAGAATGGGAAAAGATCTTTACCAACACCACATCAGATAGAGGCCTAATATCCAAGGTGTACAAGGAACTCAAAAAGCTAGACACCAGAGAATCAAATAACCCTATTAAAAAAATGGGGTACAGAGCTAAACAAATCATTTTCAGTTGAGGAACACCGAATGGCCGAGAAACATCTGAGGAAGTGCTCGACATCCTTAGCCATCAGGGAAATGCAAATCAAAACAACCCTAAGATTCCACCTTACACCAGTCAGATTGGCCAAGATCCAAAACTCAGATGACAGCAGATGCTGGCGAGGCTGCGGAGAAAGAGGAACACTTCTCCACTGTTGGTGGGGTTGCAAGCTAATACAACCACTCTGGAAATCTGTCTGGCGATACCTCAGAAAATTGGATATAGTACTACCTGAAGACCCAGCTATTCCACTTCTGGGCATATACCCCAGAGACACTTTAATACACAACAAAGATATATGCACCACAATGTTCATAGCGGCTCTATTTATAATAGCAAGAAGCTGGAAGGAACCCAGATGTCCTTCAGAAGACGAATGGATACAAAAATTGTGGTACATATACACAATGGAATACTACTCAGCCACCAGAAACAATGACTTAACCAAATTTTTAAGAAAATGGCTGCATCTAGAGAAGATCATCCTGAATGAGATAACCCAGTCACAAAAGAACAGACATAATATGCAGTCACTGATAGTGGGATGCTAACCCCAGAGGCTTGCACTCCCCCAGAAACAACTCACAGACTGTATGAAGTCCAAGAAATAAAGAAAACAAAAAAATATACATATATTCACAAAACAAGAAGACTTTGACTATTTCCATGTTGCGTTTTGTTTTGCATGTACTTTACGCTTATTGCAACTAGTAGGTTTTCAATGCATACTGTCAAGTCCTTGAAAAAAATCAAGTACTGACTAAAAAATATATTCATATGGTTTTATGTAAAATTTATTTTAATGTCTGAAAAAACAGTACTGACAAAAATGTATAATTTTAAGCAAAAAATGTTTAAAATCTGTACATTTATCTTTGTTTTGCAAAATAAAGTCGTTTAAAAAAAAAAGAAAAGAAAAGGGCAGCCAACAGATTAGAAAAGAATCTTTACTAATCCTACATCTGATAGAGGGGTAATATCCAATACATACAAAGAACTCAAGAAATTAGACTCCAGAGAATTAAACAATCCTATTAAAAAATGGGGTACAGAGCTAAACAAAGAATTCTCAACTGAGGAATACCGAATAGCCTAGATGCACCTAAAGAAATGCTCAACATCCCTAGTCATCAGGGAAATGCAAATGAAAATAACCCTGAGATTCCACCTCACACCAGTTAGAATGGCTAAGATAAAAAATTCAGGTGACAGAAGATGCTGGTAAGGATGTGGAGAAAGAAGAACACTCCTTGATTGTTGGTGGGAGGGCAAGCTGGTACAACCACTCTGGAAATCAGTCTGGTGTTTCTTCAGTAAATTGAACATAGTACTACCTCAAGACCCAGCTATTCTAATCCTGGCATGTACCCCAAAGATGCTCCAACATATAAGAAGAACACATGCTTCACCATGATTAAAGCAGCCTTATTTATAATAGCCAGAAGCTGGAAAGAACCCAGATACCCTTCAACAGAGGGATGGATATAGAAATTTTGATACATTCACACAATAGAGTACTACTCAGCTATTAGAAACAATGACTTTTTGAAATTCTTAGGCAAATGGATGGAACTAGAAACTATCATC
This sequence comes from Micromys minutus, assembly GCF_963924665.1. Classification (NCBI taxonomy): domain Eukaryota; kingdom Metazoa; phylum Chordata; class Mammalia; order Rodentia; family Muridae; genus Micromys; species Micromys minutus. The sequence goes on along the minus strand of NC_137955.1, from coordinate 5,686,914 downwards.
CTGATGAGGTATCTCAGTCACAAAAGAACACACATTGTATGCCCTTACTGATAAGCAGATACTAGTCCCCAAAAGCTTTCAATACCCAAGAAACAATTCACATAGTTAATGCAAAAGTTTTGACAATACACACATAAGCATGCATACAAAAATATGCATATACATGTACTTATGTACATACAAGCATCATTAATTTGACAAAATATAATAAATTTACTGCTTTGAAAATACATATGCTTTGATTTAAATCTCAAATAAGTAACTAAAGACCATGAATAATTTAAAATGTCACAATAATATTATTTGTTATATATTATTTAAACTGAAAATTATAAATAGTACTTTACAATTCTCTTCTTATGTGTGCCAAGGCATCACTGCATAAATATTGTTGAGCAATTTGTGGTTATTTACCATTTGCAATTTATTAATATACAGTGGTATCCTATTTTTCAAAAATCTAAGTAAATGGTAATGTGGTTACTTATCTGTAGCAACAATTGAGCTTATCTCTCTGATCAGTTCCTAGCCTTTCTTTTATTTTCTCAGATATTCTCTATATTTACATTTCATATGTTATCCACTTTCTCCCCATTTCCATCCTCCTCCTTCCCCTCCACTTGCTTCTGTGCTTCCTTTCCCAACCACCTTTTCCCACCTCAGCACCTTGGCATTCCTTACATTGGAAAAACAAGCCTTCACTGGACCAAAGGCCTCTTCTCCCACTGATGCCAGACGATGCTGTCCTCTGCTACATACACGACTGGAGTCATGGGTCTCTCCATGTGTACGCATTGGTTGTTGTTTTTAGTCCCTGAGAGCTCTGGTGAAATTTAGAAATACAACTACAGATATGTTCATTTATATGTGAATATTATCTTTTAAACAGAGTACCATCTGGAAAAACAGAGGATAGGTATAGAGTAGGACACTGAGAGACTTATAAATCTCCTCAGGAAAGAGAAATAGAATCAATAGTTATGGATGGAGGAGCTGGAATGGGAATATCAATATATATATATATATCGATATATATATATATATATATATATATATATATATATATATATATATATATATATATATATCACAAGGAAATATAAATCAAATCACCAAGTAATCAAGGAAACAGAGCCCTAACAGTCCACCTCTTGTCAGCAAATAAAGCTTCTAGTACCAGGATTAGTCTACATCTACTTGATTTTTTGACCAAAGAGGTCCCATAGGAATCCTTAAACAACCCTGGCTATTGCCAAGGCTATAGGTTGCTTTTCACAAACCAATAGCAAAAAAACACCAATATACTCATTAAATATAGAGAAGTCAAGCTGTTGCCTACATAAAGCCTTCAGCCGACATGTTAGTATCTTTGGTATAGGAAGGTACTGTGCATTCTACCAAAACAGAAATAGAGACACAACCTCAGCCATGAGTCCTTTGATCTGCAATGCTATCCAGCCTGCAAAATATGCTAAGGCAAAAATGGCACAAAGTGTGTGGCATAAGCACCATGTGATCAGACTTAACATCCTCTCCATGAGTGGAACCATCTTCAACACTGCCTGAGTGACCAAGATCCTGAAATTAGATTCCCAAGGACCTAGTATAAAATCAAATATTCGTGTTCTAAAAAATATCTAGATCAAAACAAAAACAAACAAAACAGTAAAATGGCTCCTAATGACATTCTGCTTGCATCAGAGAAGCTTCCTCCACAGCAGATGAGAGCAAATACAGAGACCTACAGGCAGACATTGGGCAGAAAATAAAAAACCTTGAAATGCTTAGCCCTAAATGAGATGTTTCCATCAAATTCCTCCCCTCAGGATTCCGGAAAAGTTATATTCAAATCTCAGACATTAAAATGCCACTCAAAGCCACCTACATTGCAAAAACCTCTAGAGAAAACCAGAAAACTGTCTTGGCAATTTCAGAGTTGAATGTTGTAGGTGGTGAACTGTTTGATCTGCTTCTTATTTAAAAAACTTGTAAATCTGTAGCCGTAAGGTAACTTCTGTCATTTCCTCAAAAATGTGAAAGCCAGTGAAATATATTGAAAATGTATAGTGATGCTTATATGTGAAATGAAAAGAAATACATAAACTATGTGATCACTTTGATAACTATATACTTCCCTGTGATAATTTCATTAACACTAACTATATCCATCTATTTTAGTAAATGATTAGTTTCTATATTAGCATAATTCCTAGTGTATTTTTAATTCCTCAAACACATTTGGGAGGCTTTCATGTATCAATACAGTAAGAAATTAGAGAATTTGTCAGACAGCTGCATCAGCACAAGTATAAAGAACCATAAGATCCAGCTTTAGTTACAAAAATATGATACAATGTTCTAGTTTCTAATACGAGGAAGAGGAAATTAGCTAAAGCTATTCAGAAACTATATGATTCAGTTAATAGGATTTTTTTCTAAAAGTTAAATCACATTATCTTACTGAGTATCAAGGTTCTTAGCATATGCATGGATATATTAAATATGTTCTTGGGAAATGAAAAAATAACAAACCTATTTTACATAGTCAAAACAATATAAAGGTTCTACTTGCTAACTGTTCATTATTGTTAACTTTTTGTATTTTATTGGTAAATACAGTTAAGTGGTCAAAATACTATATTAGAATTATTAAAGCATACGTTTCATTTTAATCATAATCAATATATGAATGAATTAGAACAAACATTGGCATGGTGGTCCACACTTGTGGGCTAAGACAAGAAGACAGATAGAGCCTTTGCTGAGATGTCAGCCTGAACATCATAGGAAGACCCCATGCTCAAATGTAAAGAAAAGGGAATTCAGATGTATAGGATAGGAAACAGCAAACAAGATCATGTAAGATTAAGTCTTTTTTTTTTCAATTTTTAGTTGAATGACCTTAGAACACTTATTTAACTATTTTAATTTTCTCTATGTCAGTCATGCAAAAAAAAATCTTAGCAATATATAGTTTTTGAGACTAACTATAGAGAGCATTGTAAAACTAGAAAGCAATGAATGAATCCATTGGATTATCATAGAATAATATTAATAAACAATATAAATCTGTTTTTTGAAGTTATTTTTAACTTATATGTATGCATGTACTGGTGTGAATGTATGTAGTTTGTGTACCAATAGCCATAGAAAGTATCAAATTCTAAAGAATTGTACTATGGGAAGTTGTAAGAATCCCTTGTGGATGCTAGGAACCTAACTGGCTCTTCTATAAGAGCAGTGCAGGCTGATAACCACTGAGCTATCTCTCCAGCTGTGGATGTGCTTCTTTTCATTTAAATGCTTACTTTAAATAATGTAATTAAGTAGACAGCCAATCCCCTCCTCCCTTTTAGTAAGCTAACATAAGCCAACACAACTAGAAAGTACATGGGAATAGTTATATTTAGTAACTTAAAGTGACAACTTATTTCTCATACTTTAAAATCCTGTTTTCAGTATTTTCTTTAATTAAAAGTGATTATCTGTTTGTCTAGCTAAACATTACAAAAACTACTTACAAGGAGAAGAGTTATTTATTATATTTCTGAATTAAATCTTAATTATTTTTTCTTATTTAGTTCATTTGGTACAAGCATATTATTATAAGACTAAATTTTTCACCATAATAAAAACCTAAATTTCCACTTTGCTCTTCCTATACTTATTACCTAAATGAGGCATAGAAAGAACCAAATATAGTTATAATATCAAGTAAACACAACAATCAAAGGAAAAATACTTGCAGCAAACCATACCTAGTAATAAGAACTGCATTATCGTGGTGGGCAATCCCATTTTCTGGAATGGTGTTTCCATCACTTTGGTGGGAGAGAATGGATTTCTGCCATTTACAGAAGCTATCGAGGGACTTGTCTGCATGATGGTTTATCTCCAAGTTTGGCTGCAATACAACATGCATACCAGAAATGTTCCAAACAAATTACTAAGGTCAGTTGTCAAAACTTTTGAAAACTAACGTGGGACTATAATTAGAAGCAGTGGTTTCTAGGAAGAATCTCCTGCTGATTTTTATCTCCAAAACATCTGACCTAGTGTTCATTTAATTTATTACTGAACAGACTTTGCTTCCACTTCCAACTTGAACAGTAAAGAGAACATATGTGAGTTCATCAGCATACAAAAGTCAGCCAAAACCATTATTATCAGATAAGCCATACAAATAAAATGCTCATCCTTAATTCTGAAACATGTAGCAAATATGCATATATGAAAAGAAAGCTTTAACAATACGTGAGATGTATATTATTTGAAAGTATCTAAATATTGCATAAAATAAAATTTGGAGTTAAACATATTTAACTAGAACTTGCTAGATGAAGTAACAATCTATCTGTTCATAATGATAATCCCGCAGCCTAAAAGTTCTGCTGTATAATGGAATCCATTCTCACCTGATCTTCTGTGAGGACAATTAAGCGGGCCACTAGAATATTCACAACGTTTCCTAGACTGGAATCACGGTAAAGTTTGGCAACCTGACCTCCAGAAAATAAGAAAAGACAAAAAGTCAGACAAAAATAATGGGGTGGTATTTTGAATGTCTAAAATGATAAAATGTAACTTTATGACTTTATGGTATATATTAAAATATATTATTTTAACCTTTACCTCTTCAAGAAGCTTTGGTTAAAGGATTTTATTTAAGTCTACAAAAAAAGTATTTTCTCCTAGAGATTAATTGTATGAATCACAAAATCACAATATGAGCTGATGTTTCAAGTTCCTTAGACTTAAACATTCGAATTTACTAAAAATGAATGAAAAAACATTTTAAATTTTATTTTCTATGCAAAAGTTAATTGACCACCGGGGTATGGTGATACATGCCTTTAATCAGGCAGATCTCTGAGTTCAAGGCCACCCTGGCTTGTATAGTAAGCTCCAGATAGCCAGAGTTATATAATGAAAGAGAACTCATCTTAAAAAAAAAAAAAAAAAAAAAAAAAAAAACAAGGCTGGTTGACAAATTTTTAGTCTGGGGGAAGGAGGAAGGAAAGTCAGTACAATTCCATAGCAGAACAACTATGTATTTACTATGTATAAGTTGTAGACTCAATCTCAAGCAGAAATTAAAATAATTTTACAAATTCATTTTTAACATTTTACAGAAATAAAATTTTATCATTCTTTATTTTAGTAAAAGTTTATTACCTTAGTATAAAACATAATAAGCTACTTAGTAACACAGTATATAGAGGGATCAAACTTACAATATTCATTACACTCAAAATATAATGTTCAATGTCTTTACGGCCATGGTAGCCCACCATCATTTTGTCTGCCACTACTAGTGTCTCCACAAATCTCTCCGTGCTCACAGATCTTCTCTGTCTGTGATGAATATGTGTGTCATTAATTCGTGGTAAAGAAGGAAAAGAAGATGTCTTATTCAGCCACCAAGGTTTGCCATTTCCTGTGATATCTACAATAAAAATAATTAAGTAATTCAGATAGATGCAATAACAAATACATTTATGTAAGAGATCTCATATGGATAGGCTTCTTATAAAATCTTGAATGGATCAGGATATTCAAAATAAAGGAAGAGAATAAAGAAGTGCATAAATAATAGGAATTTCAAATCTTCATGTTAGTTATCTGAAAAAATTAGTATGAACATTTAACTTATGAAATGAAATAAATACAGCTATAAAATGAATTACTTAATAGACTTTTGAGTAAGTCTTTCATATTATTCTAGTAGCTACTTACATTGTAAAATACCTTTGTATTTGAAATACATACTGTAACAAACTATTTAAATTTTAGTAGACTAAAAGCATGCTGATGGAAAACAGTGATTCTGCAGTATCTATCCCTCATGTGAAAAAGCATCCATGTTAACAGTAAGATGCTCTTTTTTAAATGTCTTAATCAGAGGGTAGTGGTAGTTCACACTTTTAATCTCAGCACTCAGGAGGCAGAAGCAAGTGACTCTGAGTTTGAAGCCAGCCTGATTGGCAGATTAAGTTCCAGGATAGCCAGAGATACACAAGTCTTTTTATAAATAAGTAAACAAACAAACAAACAAATCTGTTCTTAATTGAAAATGTTATGAATTAGATTTCCCGCTATTTTAATGTCTAAAACTATTTCAGTTGGCAGAAAACTTAAAGTATTCCTTCCCTAAAGTCTAAAAGTGGGTTTGCTCACTGGTTAGAGCATGTAAACAATATGCTTAACCAAGTTCAGATCCTCATAAACCACTTAAATCCAGACAATGAGGCAACTCATTTGTAATTTTAATGGGATCCAAAGAGCAAACTGGCTAGCAAGGTTAGTCATATATATAAGTTATGGGTTAAATTTAAGACCCCGACTTAATAAATAGGTGGAAAAGCAAGAGAGGATTTCTAACATCAACATAGGGTCCTCATAAGTACATACATGCTACACACACACACACACACACACACACACACACACCACACACACACACTTGGGAAATGGAATAAGTAAAATAAAATAAAGGTAAAGATACTAACATAAGAACTGAAAGATATGTCAGCAACACTTTTTTGAGATTATAATATAATTATATCATTTCTCCCTTTCTTTTACTCCCATCAAGGTCTCCCATATACTCCTCCTTGATGCTTCTCAAATTCATGGACTTGTTTTTCATTGATTACTATTACATGCATATGTCTATATAACATGTTACATGAACACACACATACCCTAAATAAACCTGCTCAGTCTGTATATGTTGGTATTTGTACTTAGGTTTTCACAAACGATCATTTGGTATTGGATAACCAATTATGATGCTCTTGCCTGAAATCACTATTTTTCACACTCTCAGCATTCCACAGTTCCCTGTAATTATTTGTGTTGGGTTGAAGCTAAATGCAACCCAACACACACACACACACACACACACACACAGAGAGAGAGAGAGAGAGAGAGAGAGAGAGAGAGAGAGAGAGAGAGCTATTACCACCACCACTACCATCACCGCCAACCACTTTGGCATTTCTATTGGTGTCATCCTTGTTCAACTCATGGTTAGGCTGTCATGCTGGTGAAACTTTATAGTTGTAGCTTCTGACATTACTATGAGACAAAATTTCAGAGCAAATTCCCCAACCTTTGCTCTCATCTGCTCCCTCTTTTGTTTTGTGGGCCTTGGGTGGGTTGCAATACATTATTTTGAAACCATAATTGTTATAGTTCACACAGTATATCTTTCATTTTTTAAAAATAATCAGCTTTTCCAGTACTGAGAAAAGTTTCTAGTTGTGTGTCATTTGTATTTATAATTTATATTTATGATATAGTTTGAGTAGGCAGAGAACTATAAGTTATTTCTTACATGTCTTGTTGCAGAACTGAACGTTTTTATCACCTCCAGTAGCAAAAATGTTTAATGAGGAAATTTTAAATTAATATATAATTGACAAAAAAGTGGCACTAATTTAATTGTGTTCCCATTAGCTTTCGTCTTTCTAAACCTAGCACTTGTGGACTGAAGAAATCTTACAAAGGAAGAAGAAATGGAAATAATCATGAGAAGAAACCTTGGAATGTCATATAAAATAATTCTCTTTATTTCTAAAGAAATAAGGAAGATGGGGACATACCAATTCTTTAAAGAGTCTCCTCGAAACAGTGTTTGCTCATGTCTCTTTGTGGCAAACAAGCTGGTTACCACAATAACCCTGCCTCTCTATACTTTTGTGAATATGGGTAGAACCACAGTGTGGAATACAGTGATTACATTTATGCAAAAACATGATACACAATACTGTAGCATTTGCTGACTCTGGATTCTTCCTTGTTGCCTTGGAGAAACTATGCAATCATGTTTTTTTAACTCAAGGGAAAAATTTATAGGTTCCCACCAGCAGGCCAGTCAAAAACAAAAGCTGTCTACAACCACAAAGAATGAATGCTACCAAGAGCTAAGGGGATGGGGAAGTAGATTATCCTTCATGAGATGCCCCATGAAAACCCAGCTCTATCGAAAGCTAAGCATATGATCCACCTATTCAGGCTTCCAATCTTCAAAGGCTATGGGGTAATAAATAAGTATTTTTCAAGACACTATATTTTTTAATTGTTGTGAAATATACCAAGATATTTATTATATTAGTATAACTCCAGTTTCTCCTGTTTAGTCATTTGTCATATAAATTAATGATGTTGTGATAAGTTATGCCTAATCTTTTATTCCTTTGGTTAGATAGCTTACTATCTAAATACAAAATTTAAGTAGCATTCATTTGGTCATTTTCACTTCTCTGATCCATTCCATTTCTATCTATTTTAACTTAAAGCATTGAAAGATTATTTTAGACACATTTGAATCCTAAACAGGAATGTTGGTTGTCAATGCTACTATCAACCATTTTGATTGTTATAATTTTTAGACTTTTAGCTTTTTAAATTGCTAGCTTGCTTGGCTGTCATTATGTCAGACAATAAATTCTTTGTGAAGGGCTCTAAGGGGCCCAAGCATGGCAAACACTGGCCCGACCATGGCAAACATGGTGCCAACAGGTTTTGTCTTTTACCCTTCTCTCCCTTGCTAAAAATCATTAGATTGCATTCCTAAAGCTAGCCAAGGTTTCCTTATCTGTCACTTGTTCCTCCTCAGGCACTACCAAGGTCCAGATAATCAAGTATTGAAATCTAGCAATTAAAAGTCCTCTGTTGAGATGCCCCCTCAGGGACTATGCTAGAGTCATATAGATACAGCTGTGCATGCTTGCAGCTAACCATTGGACTTAACTCAGGGATCCCAATGAGGTGCTAAAGAAAAGACCTAAGGAGCTGAGAGGGGTTTGCAACCTCATGGGAAGATAACATTATCAACCAACCAAATGCTCCAAACTCCCATGGAGTAAACCTTTGTGTGCACTTTGAGAGACCTATTGATCCAGTTGCATATGTAGCTGAAGATAGCAGTGTCTGGCATCAATGTGAGAAGAGACTTTTGTTCCAGAGAGGGCATGTTTTCCCAGTATAGGGGAATGACAAGGCAATGGGTTGGAGAGGGGGATCAGAAGGGAGTGCACCTTTGTGAAGGTAAATGGAGGGAGAGGGGGATGGGAGCAGTCAGGGTAAAGGGATAACATCTCAAATGTAAATACAGAGTATCTAATAAAAAAAATCCTCCATTGGTTATACTAACTAATCTGCCCAATCAAAATTAATCACCTCATCCTGACATGGGGTTCCCCATTTCCCTTTATAAACTGTCACTTGTCAAAGGAGAACCCGTGTGTACCCTCTATATCAAGAGGCAGTCCTTTGTCATACTAAGGAATAAATATCCCTTTTGGTTCTTCCCTCTCTCTTGTCTCCTACCCTCTGATTTTGTCTCTCTGAAGCAAATGAATCTCCTTTGTGCTGAGAACACAGAATTAGTGTGTCCTGTCCCAATTCTGGTACTTTTACTTTGATTATGAGATGTTCATATTTTTATTTATAATTGTCCAATAAAGACATTATATTGCATATATAATTATATATTTTCTATGATATTTAGAATATGTATAGATGTATAGAATAATATCTATGATATATATATGTGTGTATAGAAAGAATAGATAATATTCTCTTTTGCTTTTAAATCAGTTCAGCATAATTAACTCATTAGAACCCTCTTTCTACATTTATGCATTTTAAATTACCTCTATAATGCTTAACATGAGAATTTGTAACTAAATATGTCTAGCCAAAAATGAAATACAAGGTTGACTTGTTTTCTTTAAAAATTAATGTAATTCTTCAAATTATTCTTTGCTCAATTTAATATTTTATATATTACAGGATATTAAAAATTGCTTCATAAACATATAGCATGGTGAATTTTCTTCCTAAAACTAATAAATGGATCTTATTGCCATATAAAACACTATTTCAGCCTTTTGATCATTACTAAATAAATTTCTGAGTATGTAGAACCATTTACAACGGCTGTATTGAACTGCTCTACTTTAGTTTGTGGAGCAACTAAAAAAAAAAATCTTTGTTTATTTCCTGTTCAGTTCACTCCATCTGTCCTGTCTTGAAAGAAAGTTCTAGGAAATAAGGACCGATGGAGTTTGACAACTGCCATTGTTCTAGAATCAAAAGGTATTGCACATGGTAAAATATATATTTATTTAATAAATATGTGACTAGGTAATAGAAATATAGAGAAATAGTATTATTTTTATCAATTGGCTAAAAAGACATACCACTATATCTAGGTAGAAAAATAATGATTTATTTTTATATTATTTCATTTTTTCTGGACTATTGAATGCTTCTAATGCAGACAGAAATTGTTCCTACAAATTTTAATTCATATTTTAATAAATAAATTATAAAATAATTTAGACATGAGTATAGCATAAATATGCCCACAAATAGAGGGTTTGATGTAGCATATTCTGACTTTAGTTCCTCACAGCAAATTAGCTGGCAATGTATATCTGCAAATTTACATCTACCACCTTACCTATACACTGATTAAATTGCAATTTATTTCGAGGCCAGATATTTTCCAAACTTACTAAATATAAAGTGGTTTTTTACTTAGGAAGGTCCAGTGACAATTCTGGAACACAGAATTCTACTACATTCCCATTCGTTGGAAGTCAGTGAGTATTTGAAAATATGACAGAACCATACTGTGGTGGTGTGAACGGGAACGTCCCACAGGCTCACAGATCTGAATGGCTGGTCATCAGGGAGTCACACTATTAGGGAGTGTGGAATAGGCGTGGCCTTGGAGAAAATGTGTCACTGGGGAGTGGACGCTGACGTTTCCAGTGCTCAGTGTCTCTCTTCCTGCTGCCTGCTGATCCAGATTCAGTACTCTCAGCTATCTTTCCCGGACCGTGCCTTCCTGCGTGCTATCATGTTCTCCAAAATGTCGACAATGGGCTAAGCTTCTGAACCGGTAAACCAGCCCCAAGTAAATGTTTAAGAATTCCCTTGTTCACAGTGTCTGGTCGCAGTAATAGTAACCCTAAGTAAGACAAATATTTAGGAAACAGAATTGACTGAAAACAGGAAGATTAAACCTGGAGACAGGAAACTTAGAACATCAACACAGTAGTTTAGGCAAGAGATAATGAGAAACTGAACCTAGTAGACTAACATTAGGAAAATAAGGAGAAGGGTTTAGAAAAATAGTAATGCAAGAAGGGGTTAGTATCTAGCCCTTGCATGGGATCCAGGGTCACGAAAAACGGGCTGCCGCTGGTCCTGCATTGGCCGTTGTTAGAATCCCAGCCCTAGTGAACTTGGCTGGCGTTCATCTTGAAACTGTTGGCCATAAATAGATGCTCCACCTCTACCTGTACCTGTCGGATCATCGTCTTGAATCATGAAGTCCTTGTTGATCCTGTAGAATTTAGTGCCATACAATTTGGTGTACTACAAGTAGCCCCACCGAGCCATCTCTGTAAAGTTCTTGCAGGTTTTAGAGTGTGCTTCCAGTACAGCTCCAGCACAATGATTCCCATGCTAGTCTCCAGGTAGACCTTGGGTGGCTACTAGGCGTCTGGGGAAATCACCGCCATGCTGAGCGAAGGGATCCCCTAGTAATCACTACTTCTGGCAGAGTTCACATACCATTTTTGGCCAAGTGTGTCAGGGTATAGGGATGGTGAATGGAGTGGGCATAGTGGAGACAAACTCCCTGTACCATTCTGTGGATGACATGAAAATACTTAAGACATATTTTTATGGGTAGGTGGGATGCTGTCTCCAGTACATCCAGGTCCTAGTGAGCTATTTTCTGGATGATGTAGGATGCTGCGATACGCACCTACTCTGAACCAGAGGGTCATCTCTGAGGACATTTGTATTCTGGCCAACAGTCACAGACTTGCTAAGCAGGCTGCATTGATGAGCGGGTTAGCTGCCTAGCCCCTTTCAGCCTCCAGGGTGTGTTCCCCGAGGAACATGCACAGCTCTCTCTTCCCTCTCAGAGCCCGAGCATCAGTACTGCTGCTTCTGTCACAAACATCCCACGCAAAGCCATATTGAATTGTTGCCAAATAAAAACTGTATTCAACAATCAAGTTGCTAAGAAGGTGTCAAGTGGGGAATGATAATGTGTAATGGCTGGGCAGTGAGTCTCTGAGAGGAAGCAGTAGCATGGGCCATTTCCCTCCGGGAGGGAGTGGGAGTCTACTGAGCACAATAGCAGGCCTTCATGGGCCTCCCCAAGGGACGTAACACTCTTTAGGGCTTTGGAAAAAATAAGTAAGAGATTTTGATGCATGAAGTCTTTGGGGTTTTGTTTTGTTTTGTTGTACTCTTTGTGGATTTGAAGGGGGTAGGGTAAAAAGAAGGGTGTTAATAATACCTATAAAATACACAGAAAATTTCAGAATAAAACACTATTGGTAGTTTAAATAAAAAAAGAAAGAAAGAAAGAAAGAAAGAAAGGAAGAAAGAAAGAAAGGGAGGAAGGAAGGAAGGAAGGAAGGAAGGAAGGAAGGAAGATGGACAGGAAGAGGGTATCTTTATTTAGCCCTTGCTACCCTGGAACTAAATAGACATGGCTGGCCTCAACTCACAGAGATTACTTGCCTCTGCCTCCTGAGAGCTACAATTAAAGACATGTACCACCATACATGACTCTTTCAAGAAGAAGAATTTTTGTAGCAATAAAAATAAATTTGAAAGTGTTTAACTCATGCCAAAAACACTTAAAAATAAGACTGTCACAGAACTAGTACAGTAGGCCCTTAAAGAACAATTTTGGGCTGGAGAGATGCTCACTGATTAAAATCAAGGCTCACAGACAAAAAGACAGAGGATCCTTAGTCATCAGAGAAAAGCAAATCAAAACGACCTTGAGATTTCACCTCACCTCACACCACTCAGAATGGCTAAAATCGAAAACTCAAGTGACAGGAGATGCTGGCCTGGATGTGGAGAAAGAGAAACACTCTTCCATTGTTAGTGGGATTGCCAAGCTGGTACAACCACTCTGAAAATCAGTCTGGTGTTTCCTCATAAAATTTGACATAGCACTACCTGAAGACCCAGCTATACCACTCCTGGGCATATGCCCAAAAGATGTTCCAACATCTAACAAGGACACATGCTCCACCATGTTCATAGCAGCCTTATTTATAATAGCTAGATGTTGGAAACAACCCAGATGTCCCTCAACAGAGGAATGGATACAGAAAATGTGGTACATTTACACAATGGAGTACTATTCAGCATTAAAAACAATAACTTCATAAAATTTGCTGACAAATGAATGGATCTAGAAAATATCATCCTGAGTGAGGTAACTCAATCACACAAAAAAGCCCACATCTTTCTTTCACACATAAGTTTATATCATCACTTCTACTTAAAATCTTTCAAAAGACTTCCAATATACAGTGAACTCCATAATAGGCTGTATGAGCTCTTCCTGTTGGTCCAGTCTAATATCTCTAATTAATCTCTCACAGCAGTTCCCTTGAGTATATATACTCAAAGATAAGAAAACTAACTATTCATGTGTAGAATGTGACAATCTCTTTCACTCAGGATCTCATAACGCCTGCCTTCTCTCTGTGGAGCACTCTAGCAGCTGACCTTCCTCTTTGGTCTCCTCAAGAGTCACACCTTCCATAAAACTTCCATCACTGAAACCTAGGTTTGCTGGCCCTGCTCTGTATGTGTACAGGCTCCTACTCAATTCTATCACTACCTGTGTGTCTTCTCTTAAAGTCTCCAAGGGTGTGTATCACCGATTCTAGAATGAAAATACCAGGTTAACCCAGCATTACAGAGTGCTATGGAAACCTGTGCATGCAAGTTGTAAATAATAAGGCACTTCTCTTCAAAAAAATATCAAGTTTTTCATACATATTTCACAAATTCTCTAACAGCTTCCAAACTGACTTAAAACTATCACTAGGTAATGCATTTAGAGATAGTTCTGGACTTAAAACTTAAGTTTGTACCATAATTTTACTATTAGTATTTTACTTTCCAGAAAAAAAATTAGCAATACACAATGCTTCTCAGAAGCTTGTACTCACCTGAAACTCCACAATGAGAATGATCATACATATGTCGTTGCTGAAGAGTAGACTTTTTATAAATCACATGAGGATGGCCATTTTCATAACTAAAATGTTTGGAATCCTCTGTAGTATTCTTTAGAGGTTCAATAAAATATTCTTCATCTTCTGTAGCAATAATACCATGCTAAAAGAAGAAGCAACAGAGAATTTACCTAAAAGGGTCATTTTAAAGAAATATCTTTATGACCAAGATTAAAATACTTCCTCAAAACACATGTTAGTTTAAAATTTGTTTATTTTCTGTATTAAGTAAAACATATAAATATCTTTATGTTTTGAGAAGGGCAATTAAATCCCTGCACATATTCTACAATATACTAAATATGTCAAATATCCATTTTCTCAACAAATTCTTTGAGTAGCAGAGATATCTATAAAAAACTTAGTTGCTTTCCAAATTGTGCTTCACTTCATTTTTTTGTGCTTAGGTATAGCTTTGTTATTAAGATTTACACAATGCAAAAAGGCAAGGGGCTATAAATCATCTTCAGGATCAGTCCCTGATATAACTCCAGTGGAATTCTCTCCCTCACTACAACCAACTGAATGGAAAGGACTCCTAAATTCAGTAGACGTAAAAGCCTCAAAAGGTTGCAAGATCTGTGAGTGACCTCATCTAAAACAGCCTGATGTAACACTAATATATGGGTGAAGTGAACTTCTTCAATGATAACCATGTATTTGAGGTTTATTAATTAGAAATATATTAATTAATGTTTTTATTTAAAATATGTTTCCTTCTGGATATGAAGTAACAGGCTGAGGAATCAAGAAATTATATAATGCTATATATGCAGTGGAAGGAAAAACAATTGCTGGAATTCAAGAAGAGTTCCTGTTTGCTACAGCATAACACCATCTTGTGCCTGTTTAGTCCTATTCAGCTGTCATAATTCTTTAAACATTTATTTGTTTTATATAAGCACACTGCTACTGTCTTAAGACACCAGAAGAGGGCACCAGATTCTACTAGACATAGTTGTGGGTGGGCCACGATGTGGTTGCTGGGAATTGAACTCAGGACCTCTTAACCAAAGAGCCAAATTTAGCCCAAACTGTCATATCTTACAGTTTCTGGGCTTCAATGGAATGGCATCATTCTCCTCTTAGCTAAATTAGAACTTACCATCAACATCATTCATATTCCAGTTAATGCCACACTGTTGCAGCTCAAATCCTGAAGATTTAATTAAATGCAGTACATGTTTTATTTCTCAACTAAACTACTTGCTTTCTTTGAGAAAGAAAATGCCCATTCAAGTATAAAAGGTATTTTTTTACTAAATATACAAGAACATAAAGGACCATTCCCATGATCTATTATAGTTAAAATACTAAAAATTACTGACGTATATTGAAAACATCAAGAGAAAAAAAAACCCAGAAACTCAAAAGGGTAGGACCATCAACAAAACCTTAAAGGCCATAATGACTAAAGATGATTATTACAAGCTCTAAAAAATAACAATCCTAAATCCTAAAGTACTACATCCAGCAAAACTACCTGTCATAATCAAAGGAAAAAGAAAAACTTTTCATGATAAAAACCAGCTAAAGGAATTGATGACCACTAAATCAGACCTATAGAAGATACTTGAAAGAATCCTTGCTAGCAAGAAAGAAAAATACATCTAAAAGGCTTTATATGAAGGAATAAACCATACTAAGACATTAGTAATGAATAGAAAAACAAATAAAATTAAAACAAAAACACAACAGGAATTAACACATATTTTCAATGAATACTGAAAATTTAATAACTTTCAAATCTCAAATCTAAGGAAAATATTTAGAAGAGGAGATTTAAAAAGGAAATTTACATATGTGTTACAATCACAATCAAGTGTAAATGAAACTTTAAAGTGAAAGGATGAAGGTGTCCAAAGCAAAAAAAAAAAAAAAACAAGGAAAAAACAGGTGACAGGTGTCACTGTTCTAATACCAGAAAAAATAGACCTCTAACCAAAATTGGTCAAAAGAAATAAAGGTTACTTTATACTGATTAAATGAACAATCCATCAGAAAGACACTGCAATTTTAAACATGTTCCCCAAACACAAGTGAACTCAACATCATAAAATAAGTACTAATAGATTTAAAGACAAAGATTAACATCAACAAAATAAATGCTGGGGACTTTTCAGTAAAATATCAACTTATCAACAAAAAGAAGGAGTTAGAGAGAGAGAGAGAGAGAGAGAGAGAGAGAGAGAGAGAGAGAGAGAGAGAGAGAGAGAGAGAAGGAAAG
Source organism: Micromys minutus (assembly GCF_963924665.1). NCBI lineage: Eukaryota > Metazoa > Chordata > Mammalia > Rodentia > Muridae > Micromys > Micromys minutus. Next base: position 5,670,603 of record NC_137955.1, on the reverse strand, counting down.
AAGGAAGAAAGGAAAGAAGGAAGGAAGACAAAAAAAATCAGAGTTAAATAGCATCATAGATCAAATAAGTCTATCAAACCTCTACAGAGCATTCTACACAACACTTCCAAATACAGATCTTTTGAGGAATGTATGGAACCTTATCTAAGATACATCATAAATATGGCACAAGTTGGAAAATTTGATATAATTTATTTTACTCTATCTGACTACAATCAAGTACAAATAAAAATCAACACCAAGAAGCTACATAATGAATATGAAATCATGGAGACTGAGCAATCCATTACTACATGACAAAAAAACGTGATCATTAAAGCCAAGAGGGATATGCAAACATTCTTATATTCAAATAAACATGAGAATACATCATATCAAACCTATGAAAACAATCCACAGAGGAAAGTGTAGAATACAAGTGCCATTAGAAACTCATAAATTTCAAATAAATAACTTACAATTGAACATTGTGGCTTTGAGGTGGATGGGGACAAGAGAAAGCCGAACAAAATAAGCATAAAAGAATAAATAATTACGATCAAGTCAGAAATCACTGAAATAAACAGGAAAAACAACAAATCTATAGTGTAGCTTTTCATCAAAGACCCACTGATAATAATGAAAGAGGGGGTTAAGAGTCAGAGGAAAGGGAAATGTGCTGTGAGACTGTTTCTTAGAAATGTCAGAGAGGAAGCGCAGACACACAGAACTGGTGAGAACCAGGTGAGAACAGATTTCAACTAACCAGGGGGCTGAGAGATCTCAGCAGAGCACGCAGAAAGTGTGCGTCCACCCAGCTTGATCCAGGGACCCAGGAATCCGGCAGCATTGGGCCCTATGTTCCCAGCTGGCGGCTTTTGGGGTGCACAACAGGCAATTGGACCATCCGCCACCAGGAAGAGTAGAGATACAGGGACACAGGCCAGGTACAAGGGAAAGGAGAGAATCAATCACTGACAACAAGATGGCAAGAGGAAAGCAAGGAACATACCCCAGGGAAACCAAGACAACCTGGCAACACTAGAACCCAGCTCTCCCATCACAACAAACAGCAGAATGCCAAACACTCCAGAAACAGAACACTCAGGAAATCTCACCTCAAGATGATGATAGAGATCCTTAAAGAAGAACGAGAGGAAAATTCTTTAAATTAGAAGCTTTTGGCAGAGCAGAGCCTGGCCTACCTGCCACGCGGAACGGCGGCTCATAGAGGCTGAGCAACTGGGATTGGGAACAGAAAATTAGAACTTCTGTTTCCTCCCGGAGGCGACTTCAGGACCCAGAGCAGAGCCTGGCCCATCTGCCACCCGGAACGGAGGCTGTTAGAGGCTGAGCAACTGGTGGGTGGGAGACCTGGGCTTCAGGGGAGCAGAGAGATCTCTGTGGAGTACACACAGAAAATGCACCCCCTGCTTTACCCTGCCCTGCCGTGCCTGATCCAGCAAACAGAAACAGAATGTTGGAACTTCTGCTCACACCTGACGACTCTGAGGCATAAAACAGGGCTCGACCCATCTGACACCTGAACCAGTGGAGAATCAGGGACACAGACCAGATATAAAAGAAAGGCAAGAACATATCACTGACAACAAAATAGCAAGAGAAAAGAGAAAGAGTATATCCCAAGGGAACCAAGACAATCTAGCAACACCAGAGCCCAGCTCTCCCATAACAGCAAACATCGGAATTCCAAACACTCCAAAAAAAGAAGGCACAGACCTGAAATCATAAATCGAGATGCTGATAGAGATACTTAAACAAGAAAGGGAGGAAAAGCAAAAAGATTCAGAAGCTTTTAAAGAAGAAACAAGAAAAACACTCAAAGAACTCAAAGAACTAGAGGAAAACAGAACCAAAGAAATAAAGGAATGGAAGAGGGAAATTAAAACAGAGATTGACACAATAAAGAAAACACTAAAAGAGATAACCCTAGAGTCAGAACACCAAAAAATAAAATCAGGAGCCACAGAAGCAAGAATTTTCAATAGATTTCAAGAGATCGAAGAGAGAATCTCGGGGGCAGAAGACAACATTGCAAACATAGACAAAACAGCCAGAGAAGATGCAAAAAACAAAAAGCTCCTAACCCAAAATGTCCAGGAAATCCAAGACACAATGAGAAAACCGAACCTAAGGATAATAGGAATAGAAGAGGGAGAAGAGAATCAACTAAGAGGCACAGTAAATATCTTCAACAAAATCATAGAAAACTTCCCTACCCTCAAGAATGAGATGACCACGAGCATAAAAGAAGCCTTCAGAACTCCAAATAGGTTGGGCCAGAAAAGAAATACCTCCCGACACATAATAGTAAAAACATCAAGTGCCCAAAGTAAAGAAAGAATACTAAAAGCAGTAAGGGAAAAAGGTCAGGTAACATAAAGGCAGACCAATCAGACTCACACCCGATTTCTCAACAGAGACTATGAAAGCTAGAAGAGCCTAGACAGATATCATGCACTCCTTAAGAGAGCACAAGTGCCAGCCCAAGTTGCTATACCCAGCAAAACTATCAATCACCATCAATGGAGAGACGAAGATATTTCAAGACAAATCAAAATTCACACAATATCTGACCACAAACCCAGCACTACAACGAATTATAGGTGGAAAACCCAATACAAGGAGGGAAAATACAGCCTAGTAAAAACAAGAAAACTCCTAAACAAGAAAACTAAAAGAAGAAAAAAACACAAACACAACTCAACCCAAAAAAGCAATAATGGCATGAAACAGAAACAACTATTCCTTGATATCTATTAACACAAATGGTCTCAACTCCCCAATAAAGAGACATAGACTATCAGACTGGATACATAAACAAATTCCAGCCTTTTACTGCATACAGGAAACTCATCTCAGAGACAAAGACAGACACTATCTCAGAGTAAAAGGGTTGGGAAAAAACTTCCAAGCAAACAGCTCCAAGAAGCAAGCTGGAGTGGCTATTCTAATATCGAATAAAGTAAATTTCCAACCAAAAGTTATCAAAAAAGATAAGGAAGGACACTTTTTACTCATTACCGGGGAAATCTGTCAGGAGGAACTCTCAATCCTGAACATATATGCTCCAAATAAAAAATCACCCACATTCATAAAAGAAACCCTACTAAAGCTCAAAAAATACATTTCACCCCACACAATAATAGTGGGAGACTTTAATACCCCACTCTCACCAATGGACAGATCAGGGAAACAGAAACTGAACAAGGACACTGCGAAACTAGTAGAGACTTTGAACCAACTAGAATTAATAGATATATACAGAACATACTATCCCAAAGTAAAAGAATACACCTTCTTCTCAGCACCCCATAGCACCTTCTCGAAAATTGACCAAATAATTGGACACAGAATGAGCCTCCATGGATATAAGAAGATTGAAATACTCCCATGCATCCTCTCAGATCACCATGGTCTACAGCTGGTCTTTAACAACAACAAAGGCAACAAAAAGCCCACATACACATGGAAACTAAACAATGCTCTGTTAAAGGATAGCAGGGTCAAAGAAGAAATAAAGAAAGAAATTAAGGATCTTCTAGAATTCAACGAAAACGAAAACACAACATACCCAAACCTATGGGGTGCAATGAAAGCACTATTGAGAGGAAAACTCATAGCCCTAAGTGCTTCCAAAAAGAAACTGGAGAGAGCTCACATCAGCATCCTGACAGCACAGCTAAAAGCCCTAGAACAAAAGGAAGCAGATATATCCAAAAAGAGTAGACAGCAAGAAATAATCAAAATTAGGGCAGAAATAGACCAAATAGAAACAAAAAGAACCATTGAAAAAATCAACAAAACCAAGAGTTGGTTCTTTGAGAAAATCAACAAGATTGATAAAACCCCTAGCCAGACTAACTAGAGGGCAAAGAGAGAGTATCCAAATTAACAAAATCAGACAGGAAAGTAGCGACATAACAACTGAAACTGAAGAAATTCAAGAAATCATCAGATCGTACTACAAAAACTTATACTCCACAAAATTGGAAAATCTGGAGGAAATGGACGAATTCCTAGACAGATACAAGGTTCCAAAGTTAAACCAGGACCAAGTAAACCATCTAAATAACCCTATAACACCTAAAGAAATAGAAGAAGTCATCAAAGGCCTCCGAACCAAAAAAAGCCCAGGTCCAGACGGGTTCAGTGCAGTTTTTTATCAGACTTTTATTGAGGATATAACACCAATACTCTCCAAACTATTCCAAAAGATAGAATCAGATGGAATATTACCCAACTCATTTTCTGAGGCTACAATAACCCTCAAAACTAAACCATACAAAGACCCTACAAGGAACGAGAACTTCAGACCAATCTCACTTATGAACATTGATGCAAAAATACTCAAAAAAATCCTTGCAAACCGAATCCAAGAACACATCAAAACGATCATTCATCATGACCAAGTAGGCTTCATCCCTGGGATGCAGGGATGGTTTAACATAAGGAAATCCATCAACGTAATCCACCATATAAACAAACTCAAAAACCAAAATCACATGGTCATCTCACTAGACGCTGAGAAAGCATTCAACAAAATCCAACACCCCTTCATGTTAAAAGTCCTGGAAAGAACAGGAATCCAAGGCCCATACTTAAACATAATAAAAGCAATATACAGCAAACCAACCGCCAACATCAAACTGAATGGAGAGAAACTTGAAGCAATCCCACTAAAATCAGGGACTCGACAAGTCTGCCCACTCTCCCCCTCCCTATTCAACATAGTACTGGAAGTCCTGGCTGGAGTAATTAGACAGCAAAAGGAGATCAAGGGGATATAAATCGGAAAGGAAGAGATTAAAAACATCACTCTTTGCCGATGACATGATAGTGTACCTGAGTGACCCCAAATATTTCACCAGAGAACTCCTACAGCTGATAAACAAGTTCAGCAAAGTGGCTGGATACAAAATTAACTCAAACAAATCAGTAGCCTTCCTATACTCAAAGGACAAACATGTGGGGAAAGAAATTAGGGAAAAGGTACCCTTCACAATTGTCACAAAAACTATGAAATACCTTGGTGTGACTCTAACTAAGCAAGTGAAGGACCTGTATGACAAGAACTTCAAACCTCTAAAGAAAGAAATTGAGTAGAATCTCAGAAAATGGAAAGATCTCCCATGCTCATGAATAGGAAAAATCAACATCTTAAAAATGGCCATCCTACCAAAAGCAATCTACAGATTCAATGCAATCCCCATCAAAATTCCAACCCAGTTCTTCACTGAGTTGGAAAGATCAATGTGCAATTTCATATGGAATAACAAAAGACCTAGAATAGCGAAATCCATCCTATACAACAAGAAAACATCTGCGGGAATCACTATCCTTGACCTCAAGCTATATTACAAAGCAATTGTGCTGAAAACTGCTTGGTACTGGTACAGAAATAGGCATGTGGATCAATGGAATAGAATAGAAGATCCAGAAATGAGCCCTCACATATATGGTCACCAGATTTTTGACAAAGGAGCAGTAAACATTCAATGGAAAAAGGACAGCCTATTCAACAAATGGTGCTGGTCCAACTGGCACTCAGCATGCAAAAGAATGAAAATAGACCCGTTCTTATCTCCTTGTACAAAGCTCAA